>NC_134356.1:226811345-227414417 GCF_048569485.1 Anomaloglossus baeobatrachus
CAGTAGGGAATTTTTAATGCAGCCATATTAGAAACTAGTTTAGATTACTGCAAGAAATAGATAGGGATTTAGATAAAAATTTCTTCAGCCTTCTCTTTTACGTATTAGAGCCTTAACCGATGCAGACTTCTCTTTATGGGTGATTTAAAGTATGTTCACACAGAGATTTTCTTTTTAAGGTGGAAAAACATAATGTAGTGTTAAAGTGAAATCCAATTAAGAAATCCATGCAGTATTTTTTTTTTTTTGCAAAGCTTTCAGATACAAAGCAGTTTTGATACATTTTTAATCATTTTTGCACTACTTTTTTTTAGCAGCATTTTGACTGTCATGTCAAGTGTGATGTGGATTCCATGAGGAAGTGACAACTACGTTCTGAAAAACAATGTGGATTAACAATTGAAAGCAAAAGGAATTGTAGTTAAGAAGTACTTGAAGCAGTTATTGATATGGATTTTGGAGCAGATTTAATTTAATCCTAATAATGCAACATGACATACCATTATGATTGTCGGGGGCAGGCTTCGGGAACAGGCTGTAATCTGACCACAAGTATGAAATTTGCATACTTCAGGCCACACTCTGACTAGACATGCCTTACTCTAGTCCATTGTATTGAGCGAGGACACACATGTCTAGTTGGCATGTGACCGCATGTATGCACATCCCATACTTGTGGCGCTGGAACTGGAAAATATCCTCTGGACTTCTCAGGTGGGTGAAGAGGGGCTACAGCCTGGAGAGGCTGAACAGGGATGTCAGCATGTGGTACATAAAGGCTTGCAACAGAAGTTGGCACATCTTCAGGTGGCACAGATGGAGCAGGTATGGCGCTGGTTGCCATGGTTGACGTATTGGCACTTGCAGGCACTGATGGTTGGGGTAGAGTAGCAGCTATTGGTGATGAGGGACCCCCTGACAACTCATAGGGCATCATTTCATGCCATAGTCTCATTCATTCACTGTGCTGTACTATCCAGTACATGTCTGTCAGTTTGTAGAGATTTTCGCAGACTCTGCTGTAATTCGGACGTGCGAACTTAAGACTGGAGAGTATGGTGACACAGGGGAACTGACCTCGAGTGCGATGTTTAATAACACTTTGCTGTGCAGTTGCGTTGCCTGGTCCAGAGATGACTCCTCCTCTTCCAAGGCCCTTGATTCTGGGATTGATGGTGGAGCAATGGTGCCGAGGCACTGGACTGCATTCACACCCTAGGTCTGCATCCCCCCCTTTCAAGCTCAGACACAGCCTTGTAATGTCAAAGTGACCTGTTTATAGAAATGGGTGGTGACTCGTAGTAACCAGCAGCACATTTAATAACACAGTGCACTGAAAGACTTGTTATGAAACTCAGCCCAAATATTATTTTGAGTCATTTATGATCAGGCAGACCGTCCTGTACAGAACAATGACTCAAATACATGGAGTTGCTGTCATAGGGGGTCAATTTTGACCAGTGTTTGGTTGTACATACGGATGATGTCAATGATGATGGTGGCCACTTCTGCTGCTTTTACCAGCTTCCACATTCTTAGCTGTGGCATACGGCTTCATCTTTTTTAATTTTACCCTGCCTTGTCTATTGCAGCTTTTTGTTTTACCATACAATTTGTAAAACACCATAATTAACTTTTGACAATCTTATTTCCCCAATTATTCAACCCTTGTCAAAAAGGCCATGATAAGAAATGCTAGCTATGTAGGTAGGTATACATACAGAAAGTAAAATATGGCAGCAGGCCACCATATAGGTGTGGACTAGTAAAACAGATGGGGAAAATCTAATACAGAGTTAAATTTCCATTGTTTCCTTTTTTATTTAACAAACTTCAACACCTTTCCTAAAAATGACATAAAAAGAAAAGCTAATTAGGTATATGTCCAAAATCCAGCATTGTATTGGTGTGGCATGTATGGCTGTAAATTTGATTGGGAAAACAAATAAAACTGCTTCAGGGTCATACAGGGAGCCTGGGCATATGGGAACCCTGTTTAGAATTCATTTGGATTGGATTCCAGTTTGGGGCTCCCTCTTGTTGTCAGTGCTGGTAGTGGAGTCAGCTTGCTGAATGGAAATCAGACAGCTGAGGATGATTACAGAGAATGGTGAAGTAGGGCTTGCACGGCCGCGCCAGTGACCACTCTGACCATAGAGAGTTAATGTTCCTTTATTTCATCTTTAGGTCGACGCGTTTCTGGAGTCTCTGCTCCCTTCCTCAGGACACACAGGAAAAAAGTACATCAAATCCGCTAGACCACGAGGACTGCAAGATCTATATACATTCCGTCATGATGACGTCAGAAACCAACCTCTTTCTTAAAAAAATCGGCGGGAAAGACACATAAAAAAAAACAAAAAACACATAACAGTGAAAATAACACGGTATAAAAAAGTGAGCAAAAAAAGAACACAATTACATATGATAATATCACCATATTATCTCATAAAATGAAATAAAATGAAGATTTGGAATAAACAGATTACTGAAATTAAAAAATGTGTGGATTACTGTGTATTAGATAAGGTACGGGAAAAAAACATTAAGACTTCAGTGCCACTCCAAAGCGGCCTCGAACCCCTAGGAATATTTTCTCCTTTCTTATAGGGGTAGCCCGTCAAAGGGAGAAAACATGTCTCCACCATAGGAGTAGTGAAAACACCCTTTAAAATCAAGTGACCAGAAAGAAACACCTATATATGTGTAGCCGTGTAGGAAGATACGTACAATTACTAGTATTAACGTGACAATACTGTGTAAGTCTCAGCGTAAAATGCCTAAGACGGGGTGAAGAAAGTTCAGAGCGTGGGAAAAAAAGAGAGTGCGCATGTCAGGAAAAAAGGTCCGGAGCTTGTTAAGACGGGGTGAAGAAAGTTCAGAGCGTGGGAAAAAAAGAGAGTGCGCATGTCAGGAAAAAAGGTTAGGAGCTTGTAAGTCTTCCAAGCTCCATACAGAGAGTAGTCTGCCGGTTTCCGTAAAGACTACAGCGCCCGTTAAATAGAAACGGAAAACCAAAGGGGAATGTTATGAAGAAAAAATATATATATATAAAAAAATATATATATCTAAAAACAGTCTATGTAAATATATAACTGACAAGATGTATATAATATAAAATATCGATAAAAACTGATAAAAATTAGTGCGTTTAGAAAAAATGGCATAAAACTAGGAACATGTAACAGAAATATAAATGTATGTATAAAAAAGTTAATTATATGGGGTCAACTAATTAAAAAAGTTATTATGTATATATAGTTCAATATAAAATTCAATAAAAAATATTATTTTTATAAAAAATATATAATATATTAATGATATGAGACGGGGGGGGGGGGGGGATTTTTAATGCAGAAAAAAGCCCCAAACAAATGATTACATGGATATTACATCATTGTATTATTATCTCAATCTCATATGTCAATCTATATTTATAGGGACATTAGTCGGGTGGAGCACTATCACCATCACCACATCAATTGTATCACGAACTCTACCCTTAGTTACGGTAGGAGGCTCATATTATACGAACAATAAATAAGACCAAAAAGTATGGTGTTCAAGAAAAAGATATGTAGCCAGTGAGGTGAAACAAGTTCAAGGCGTGGGAAAAATTTGTAGTGCGCAAGGGCAAAGCAAAGATATGCAGCTAGCGTGTTAAAACAAAAAAGCAGGCAAGGAACAATGTGGCAGTAAGCACATAGCCCCAAACCAACAGAGTAGAAACCTTATAGATCCAAAAGTGAATACACAGATCTAGAGCCAGAGAATTCAAAGTGCAATGTGCAATAATATAGGGATAATGCTCGAACAAGAAACTAACAATAATAATAAATAGATTTGATCAATATACACAAGTAGATACCGACAACTCACAAAAAACAATACTCAAAAAAATTGTATATAAATATAAAAGAGGATAAAAATATATAAATAATGGATAAAGAGTAAACCCTAATTGAAGATAATAAATAATTAATAATAATAATCGGACCAGAATAAAAGCATAAAACCAACAATAATTCTATGCAGCGGGATATGATGTTTTAACCTTTCATGAATAAATCAGTAACCTCATTTAACCCCTGTGGTTTCAAAGTATTAAGTTTGTAAATCCAAAATGTCTCTTTCTTGTTTAGTAATTCCAACCGATTGTTGACAAAGGGGGGTATCTGTTCAATGGGAGTGATTCTCAACCGTGATTTACCTTTATGTGCCAGAGTTACATGTCTGGAAAGACCATGTAACAAAAAACCTATTTTAATATTGTGTCTGTGTGAGTTAAGTCTGTTGTGGAGAGGCTGTGTCGTTCTGCCCACATACCGCTTGTCGCACTCACACTCTATTAGGTAGATCACAAAATCAGATTGGCAAGTAAGATGGCTTTTGATAGGGAATTCCGTCCCCCCTGGAACCAACCCAAAAGAGACCCTTCTATGTTGGATGATGTTACAACAAAGACAGTTTTTCACTAGACATTTATATGCCCCCAAAGGTTTATTGGTGGAGATGACCATATCATTATTTTTGAGTCTACTGGGGGCCAAATGATTTTTTAGACTCGAGGCCCTACGGTAAGTGATTCCCGGCTTCAAGGGTAGAATCTCTTTTAAAAACGGATCATTAAGAAGGACTTTCCAGTGTTTAAGAATAATATCTTTCACTTTGCCACTGTCATCACTGTATGTCATTAGGAAGTTAGAGGAAAAAGCCATATTCTTCTCTTTATTCTCGGGATTTTTTGTCTTACCAATAAGATCAACCTGTTTGAGCATTCTATTACCATTGTATGCTTTTTTGATCACAGACAACGGATATTTTTTATCCCGAAATCTGTCTTTCAGGATCACCGCTTGTTCATGAAAATCTGAATCACGAGTGCAGTTCCTCCGCACCCTCTGGAACTGATTATTGGGGACATTTAACAACCATTTATTGTAGTGGCTACTGGTAAAATTAATATAGCCGTTGCAATCAACCTTTTTAAAAAAGGTCTTAGTATAAATCGACCCTCTTTCATGCAAAATCGTCAGATCCAGGAAATCTATCTTATCTGGCTTAATTGTGGGCGAAAAAGTAAGACCCCAATTATTGTTTTTGATGTTTTCCAAAAAGGAATGTAGGTTATTTTCTGAATTATCCCAGATTATAAATAAGTCGTCGATATATCTCTTGTATATAACCACATGCTCGTAATATTCAGAATTATATATAAATAGTAGTTCAAAAAGACCCATAAAGAGGTTAGCAAAAGTTGGTGCTACCTTCGAGCCCATCGCTGTACCACAGCATTGGTGATACATAGTATCCTGGAAAGTGAAATAATTATTCTCTAATATGAATTTCATCCCATCGTACAGGAAGTTTTTCTGCTCAAAAGGAAACCTCTCATCAATATATAGGAACTGTTTGAAACACTCAAGCCCTAAGTCGTGAGCAATATTTGTATACAAGGAGGCTATGTCCAATGACACAAACAGAAAATATTCTTTCCATTCAATGTCCTTTATGAGATTTATAAGATGTGTGGAATCTCTCAAATAACTCCTCAAACTTAACACATGAACCCTCATAACACAGTCCAAATAATCAGCCAAATTTTCGGTCAAAGAACCGATCCCCGAGATGATCGGTCTTCCAGGGGGATTAACAAGGCACTTATGTATTTTCGGTAAGTGGTAATAAAATGCTATTTTCGGATTTTTAACATCTAGAAACTTGAATTCCTCCTTACTAAGGATTCCTAGTGATGCTGCCCTTTGGATGAGTGTTCGATAATTAAGCACTGCTTGCTCATATAATTTAATGTTAACGATCTCATAGTGTATAGGGTTGGACAGGTTTCTGAGAGCCTCCTGAATATATACATTCCTGTCTTGCAATACAATCCCCCCTCCTTTATCCGCATTTCTAATTATCAGATGGGGGTTGGATTTAAGGGACAGGAGGGCTTTTTTCTCCTCTCTGGTCAAATTCGGCTTAAGTGGAATACCCCTCAAATTAAGCTTTTTTAGGTCCTCCAGTACTAGATCATTAAAAGTTTTCAAATGGTGTCCTTTGCTCTGTAGTGGGTAGAAATTAGATTTTAACCTCAAATCTGTATGTAAAAAGTCATCAGGTATCGAAGTACTATTATTAATGATGTTAAATTTATTAATCTGAAAGTGTCGTCTCAATGTTAATTTTCTAATAAATTTTTGAAAGTCAATAAATAAATTAAAATCATTAGAATTAGCAACGGGGCAGAAGGAAAGCCCTTTACTGAGAACACTGCGTTCAGAGAATGACTGGATAGATTGAAGATTCCCAGGTTGTCATTTTTATCCTCATTATTATTTGTTAATTTTGACTTTTCTTCTCTTTTTTGTTTGACCCTAATACCTGCTCTGGTTCCTCTAAAATGTTTTTTCTTCCCCCCCCCCCTTGGAGTGAGGAAATTGGTAATGTGGACCTGGGTGTTTTTTGCCGCAGGTAAAAAAGGTACACAAGCATAAAGTTTTCGGGAATTATCAACTGTAATAGTATTAGTAGTATTATTCTCAGGGAAGTCACAAGCGGGAATCATAGGCAATAGCGGAGTGGATCCCCCTTCAGACCCCTGAGGGGTAGGCAGGAGGACATACTCATCGTGTGTGGAAAGTTCCAAGAGGTCAATAAACTCTTTATCCGACCCTCCATTGTGATCCATTAAGGGATCTGGGAGGTCCTGTTCTAGGTTCAGAATCCTATTTTTTCGGATCTTTTCGATTTGTAGCCTTAGGGCCTCTAATTGTAATCTTGTCTCAGTGAAATTCCGGGATTCAATGCTCACTCTGCCCACAACGGGGATCTCCTTGACCAAAGGGTCAGAAATCACCTTTCCTGGACTGGTGAACACGGGGGCCTCTGCACTTAAAACAGTAGAAAAAACCTCTTCAGAGGTACATGAAACAGGTGTCTCCAGAGTGGGGGTGGACACCTGATGTACAGATTGTGATTTTATCAATTTGCTCTCATTGGAGTGCGACCCAGGCTTATTAGTGGAAATAGACCTAGATCTCTTATTGTGGAATTTACTGTTGTAGAAATTTCTATGTTGGCTGTTCGATCTCGGTCTTAGATTTATGGACCCCTTATCTGCAGTATTTTTATTGGAAGTGAAGGGTTTTTTTGTAATCATATCTTGCCTATCTCGCTGCAATTTCTTAGATTTCCTGAATATGGTATCCTGTTCTAATTGTGTGAGCTTAGTGTTGATATCAGAGTTCAAAATCCTATATTCAGGATGGAGCTCATAACGAGTGAGCTCCTTATATAGTACATTAATATTATCCGTAGCCTCTGTAGCAATAATAGTCCTTTTTTTGTAAAGGCATTGTAACATAGCCTGCATGCAATTCTTTAGAATCCCATCCCATTCTGATGTAAAAATCGGGTCTGCAGGAAATGGAGAATCGTGCGTAATCCTTAAGCCCCTCGGGCATAATCTTTCTTCCATATAAATAGATAAAAATCTGGCATCAAGCCCAAACCTTAATTCTTCCTTGAGAAGGTCCTCCAAACGTAGAAAAAGTTTTTTTAAAGTCACCGTGTCCTCCTCAGTATAGATGTTGGGTAGGTCGAGGTCCCAGTCAATATTCTGGTTTTCATTAGATCCTACTGTCTGTAAGATCAATTTCTCCCTGGACGTGAGTCGCTGGTTGAAGTAATCCATTTGTCTGACCCTCTGCTGCTGTTATCCACAAGACGAAAGGAACTGATCACGCCAGAACCACCAAACAGAGCGAAATGAGAAACTGTGGAAAAGAGAAGCGCAATAGGGTCTTACCCGGGTAATGTTTAAGGTGAAATAATGAATATCACTCACCCAGAGAGTTGTGACAGTCACAACTACTATGCAGGCAGCAAAATCCCGGCCAAAGGCAGCAGCACCCAAAATGGCTGATAACAGAGAATGGTGAAGTAGGGCTTGCACGGCCGCGCCAGTGACCACTCTGACCACAGAGAGTTAATGTTCCTTTATTTCATCTTTAGGTCGACGCGTTTCTGGAGTCTCTGCTCCCTTCCTCAGGACACACAGGAAAAAAGTACATCAAATCCGCTAGACCACGAGGACTGCAAGATCTATATACATTCCGTCATGATGACGTCAGAAACCAACCTCTTTCTTAAAAAAATCGGCGGGAAAGACACATCAAAAAAAACAAAAAACACATAACAGTGAAAATAACACGGTATAAAAAAGTGAGCAAGAAAAGAACACAATTACATATGATAATATCACCATATTATCTCATAAAATGAAATAAAATGAAGATTTGGAATAAACAGATTACTGAGATTAAAAAATGTGTGGATTACTGTGTATTAGATAAGGTACGGGAATAAAACACTAAGACTTCAGTGCCACTCCAAAGCGGCCTCAAACCCCTAGGAATATTTTCTCCTTTCTTATAGGGGTAGCCCGTCAAAGGGAGAAAACATGTCTCCACCATAGGAGTAGTTTGAGGGGCTTAAGGATTACGCACGATTCTCCATTTCCTGCAGACCCGATTTTTACATCAGAATGGGATGGGATTCTAAAGAATTGCATGCAGGCTATGTTACAATGCCTTTACAAAAAAAGGACTATTATTGCTACAGAGGCTACGGATAATATTAATGTACTATATAAGGAGCTCACTCGTTATGAGCTCCATCCTGAATATAGGATTTTGAACTCTGATATCAACACTAAGCTCACACAATTAGAACAGGATACCATATTCAGGAAATCTAAGAAATTGCAGCGAGATAGGCAAGATATGATTACAAAAAAACCCTTCACTTCCAATAAAAATACTGCAGATAAGGGGTCCATAAATCTAAGACCGAGATCGAACAGCCAACATAGAAATTTCTACAACAGTAAATTCCACAATAAGAGATCTAGGTCTATTTCCACTAATAAGCCTGGGTCGCACTCCAATGAGAGCGAATTGATAAAATCACAATCTGTACATCAGGTGTCCACCCCCACTCTGGAGACACCTGTTTCATGTACCTCTGAAGAGGTTTTTTTCTACTGTTTTAAGTGCAGAGGCCCCCGTGTTCACCAGTCCAGGAAAGGTGATTTCTGACCCTTTGGTCAAGGAGATCCCCGTTGTGGGCAGAGTGAGCATTGAATCCCGGAATTTCACTGAGACAAGATTACAATTAGAGGCCCTAAGGCTACAAATCGAAAAGATCCGAAAAAATAGGATTCTGAACCTAGAACAGGACCTCCCAGATCCCTTAATGGATCACAATGGAGGGTCGGATAAAGAGTTTATTGACCTCTTGGAACTTTCCACACACGATGAGTATGTCCTCCTGCCTACCCCTCAGGGGTCTGAAGGGGGATCCACTCCTCTATTGCCTATGGTTCCCGCTTGTGACTTCCCTGAGAATAATACTACTAATACTATTACAGTTGATAATTCCCGAAAAATGTATGCTTGTGTACCTTTTTTACCTGTGGCAAAAAACACCCAGGTCCACATTACCAATTTCCTCACTCCAAGGGGGGGGGGAAGAAAAAACATTTTAGAGGAACCAGAGCAGGTATTAGGGTCAAACAAAAAAGAGAAGAAAAGTCAAAATTAACAAATAATAATGAGGATAAAAATGACAACCTGGGAATCTTCAATCTATCCAGTCATTCTCTGTCCAATGGAGAACGCAGTGTTCTCAGTAAAGGGCTTTCCTTCTGCCCCGTTGCTAATTCTAATGATTTTAATTTATTTATTGACTTTCAAAAATTTATTAGAAAATTAACATTGAGACGACACTTTCAGATTAATAAATTTAACCCCATTAATAATAGTACTTCGATACCTGATGACTTTTTACATACAGATTTGAGGTTAAAATCTAATTTCTACCCACTACAGAGCAAAGGACACCATTTGAAAACTTTTAATGATCTAGTACTGGAGGACCTAAAAAAGCTTAATTTGAGGGGCATTCCACTTAAACCGAATTTGACCAGAGAGGAGAAAAAAGCCCTCCTGTCCCTTAAATCCAACCCCCATCTGATAATTAGAAATGCGGATAAAGGAGGGGGGATTGTATTGCAAGACAGGAATGTATATATTCAGGAGGCTCTCAGAAACCTGTCCAACCCTATACACTATGAGATCGTTAACATTAAATTATATGAGCAAGCAGTGCTTAATTATCGAACACTCATCCAAAGGGCAGCATCACTAGGAATCCTTAGTAAGGAGGAATTCAAGTTTCTAGATGTTAAAAATCCGAAAATAGCATTTTATTACCACTTACCGAAAATACATAAGTGCCTTGTTAATCCCCCTGGAAGACCGATCATCTCGGGGATCGGTTCTTTGACCGAAAATTTGGCTGATTATTTGGACTGTGTTATGAGGGTTCATGTGTTAAGTTTGATGAGTTATTTGAGAGATTCCACACATCCTATAAATCTCATAAAGGACATTGAATGGAAAGAATATTTTCTGTTTGTGTCATTGGACATAGCCTCCTTGTATACAAATATTGCTCACGACTTAGGGCTTGAGTGTTTCAAACAGTTCCTATATATTGATGAGAGGTTACCTTTTGAGCAGAAAAACTTCCTGTACGATGGGATGAAATTCATATTAGAGAATAATTATTTCACTTTCCAGGATACTATGTATCACCAATGCTGTGGTACAGCGATGGGCTCGAAGGTAGCACCAACTTTTGCTAACCTCTTTATGGGTCTTTTTGAACTACTATTTATATATAATTCTGAATATTACGAGCATGTGGTTATATACAAGAGATATATCGACGACTTATTTATAATCTGGGATAATTCAGAAAATAACCTACATTCCTTTTTGGAAAACATCAAAAACAATAATTGGGGTCTTACTTTTTCGCCCACAATTAAGCCAGATAAGATAGATTTCCTGGATCTGACGATTTTGCATGAAAGAGGGTCGATTTATACTAAGACCTTTTTTAAAAAGGTTGATTGCAACGGCTATATTAATTTTACCAGTAGCCACTACAATAAATGGTTGTTAAATGTCCCCAATAATCAGTTCCAGAGGGTGCGGAGGAACTGCACTCGTGATTCAGATTTTCATGAACAAGCGGTGATCCTGAAAGACAGATTTCGGGATAAAAAATATCCGTTGTCTGTGATCAAAAAAGCATACAATGCTCAAACAGGTTGATCTTATTGGTAAGACAAAAAATCCCGAGAATAAAGAGAAGAATATGGCTTTTTCCTCTAACTTCCTAATGACATACAGTGATGACAGTGGCAAAGTGAAAGATATTATTCTTAAACACTGGAAAGTCCTTCTTAATGATCCGTTTTTAAAAGAGATTCTACCCTTGAAGCCGGGAATCACTTACCGTAGGGCCTCGAGTCTAAAAAATCATTTGGCCCCCAGTAGACTCAAAAATAATGATATGGTCATCTCCACCAATAAACCTTTGGGGGCATATAAATGTCTAGTGAAAAACTGTCTTTGTTGTAACATCATCCAACATAGAAGGGTCTCTTTTGGGTTGGTTCCAGGGGGGGACGGAATTCCCTATCAAAAGCCATCTTACTTGCCAATCTGATTTTGTGATCTACCTAATAGAGTGTGAGTGCGACAAGCGGTATGTGGGCAGAACGACACAGCCTCTCCACAACAGACTTAACTCACACAGACACAATATTAAAATAGGTTTTTTGTTACATGGTCTTTCCAGACATGTAACTCTGGCACATAAAGGTAAATCACGGTTGAGAATCACTCCCATTGAACAGATACCCCCCTTTGTCAACAATCGGTTGGAATTACTAAACAAGAAAGAGACATTTTGGATTTACAAACTTAATACTTTGAAACCACAGGGGTTAAATGAGGTTACTGATTTATTCATGAAAGGTTAAAACATCATATCCCGCTGCATAGAATTATTGTTGGTTTTATGCTTTTATTCTGGTCCGATTATTATTATTAATTATTTATTATCTTCAATTAGGGTTTACTCTTTATCCATTATTTATATATTTTTATCCTCTTTTATATTTATATACAATTTTTTTGAGTATTGTTTTTTGTGAGTTGTCGGTATCTACTTGTGTATATTGATCAAATCTATTTATTATTATTGTTAGTTTCTTGTTCGAGCATTATCCCTATATTATTGCACATTGCACTTTGAATTCTCTGGCTCTAGATCTGTGTATTCACTTTTGGATCTATAAGGTTTCTACTCTGTTGGTTTGGGGCTATGTGCTTACTGCCACATTGTTCCTTGCCTGCTTTTTTGTTTTAACACGCTAGCTGCATATCTTTGCTTTGCCCTTGCGCACTACAAATTTTTCCCACGCCTTGAACTTGTTTCACCTCACTGGCTACATATCTTTTTCTTGAACACCATACTTTTTGGTCTTATTTATTGTTTGTATAATATGAGCCTCCTACCGTAACTAAGGGTAGAGTTCGTGATACAATTGATGTGGTGATGGTGATAGTGCTCCACCCGACTAATGTCCCTATAAATATAGATTGACATATGAGATTGAGATAATAATACAATGATGTAAAATCCATGTAATCATTTGTTTGGGGCTTTTTTCTGCATTAAAAATCCCCCCCCCCTGTCTCATATCATTAATATATTATATATTTTTTATAAAAATAATATTTTTTATTGAATTTTATATTGAACTATATATACATAATAACTTTTTTAATTAGTTGACCCCATATAATTAACTTTTTTATACATACATTTATATTTCTGTTACATGTTCCTAGTTTTATGCCATTTTTTCTAAAAGCACTGATTTTTATCAGTTTTTATCGATATTTTATATTATATACATCTTGTCAGTTATATATTTACATAGACTGTTTTTAGATATATATATTTTTTTATATATATATATTTTTTCTTCATAACATTCCCCTTTGGTTTTCCGTTTCTATTTAACGGGCGCTGTAGTCTTTACGGAAACCGGCAGACTACTCTCTGTATGGAGCTTGGAAGACTTACAAGCTCCTAACCTTTTTTCCTGACATGCGCACTCTCTTTTTTTCCCACGCTCTGAACTTTCTTCACCCCGTCTTAACAAGCTCCGGACCTTTTTTCCTGACATGCGCACTCTCTTTTTTTCCCACGCTCTGAACTTTCTTCACCCCGTCTTAGGCATTTTACGCTGAGACTTACACAGTATTGTCACGTTAATACTAGTAATTGTACGTATCTTCCTACACGGCTACACATATATAGGTGTTTCTTTCTGGTCACTTGATTTTAAAGGGTGTTTTCACTACTCCTATGGTGGAGACATGTTTTCTCCCTTTGACGGGCTACCCCTATAAGAAAGGAGAAAATATTCCTAGGGGTTCGAGGCCGCTTTGGAGTGGCACTGAAGTCTTAGTGTTTTATTCCCGTACCTTATCTAATACACAGTAATCCACACATTTTTTAATCTCAGTAATCTGTTTATTCCAAATCTTCATTTTATTTCATTTTATGAGATAATATGGTGATATTATCATATGTAATTGTGTTCTTTTCTTGCTCACTTTTTTATACCGTGTTATTTTCACTGTTATGTGTTTTTTGGTTTTTTTGATGTGTCTTTCCCGCCGATTTTTTTAAGAAAGAGGTTGGTTTCTGACGTCATCATGACGGAATGTATATAGATCTTGCAGTCCTCGTGGTCTAGCGGATTTGATGTACTTTTTTCCTGTGTGTCCTGAGGAAGGGAGCAGAGACTCCAGAAACGCGTCGACCTAAAGATGAAATAAAGGAACATTAACTCTCTATGGTCAGAGTGGTCACTGGCGCGGCCGTGCAAGCCCTACTTCACCATTCTCTGTTATCAGCCATTTTGGGTGCTGCTGCCTTTGGCCGGGATTTTGCTGCCTGCATAGTAGTTGTGACTGTCACAACTCTCTGGGTGAGTGATATTCATTATTTCACCTTAAACATTACCCGGGTAAGACCCTATTGCGCTTCTCTTTTCCACAGTTTCTCATTTAGCTGAGGATGATTGGCAGTCAAGTGACTCTGACTGGGCTTATACAACTAAGTAGTGTTCTCTTCTTCCTTGCCGGTGCTCAATGTTGTCTCCTGTGTGATAAGGACATTCTGAAGCCAGCCCTTCCTTCTGTGTCTACCAGATTTCCTTTCAGATAAGTTTGGTCTTTGTACCTCTGCTGGTGGTTTCCACTTTCTTGTTGTTTTTCTGCTTAAGGTACTAAGGCTTATTTCTTGATTCTGCCTGTGTGGAGTTCTGGATGGAGTTGGATCATTCCCTGCTGGGAATGTCTGTGTGCCTTGCTCCATATTCTGCTATGTATTTTGTTTTGTCATGCTTGTTACTAATTTCAGTCCCTCCACTATGTTAGTGTTTGTTTGGATCCCAGTAACACCAGAGTCCTGATATAGTGTGGGAGAGCCCATGTGGGCTCAGTATTTTTCTATTTCAGGCGTGTTGGTTCTTTTTCTAGGGTATTGCCCAGCTGCAGACAGTGGCCAGCAATTAGTTTAAATCCCATTGAACATCTGTGGAGGCATCTTAAAATTGCTGTTGGGAGAAGTCGCCTTCAAATAAGAGAGACCTCTAGCAGTTTGCAGAAGTGTGATCAAAAATTCCAACTGAGAGGTGTAAGAACCTTGTTGATGGTTATAGGAAGTGATTGATTGCAGTTCTTTATTTCTAAGGGTGTGCACCAAATATTAAGTTGAGGGTGCCAACAATTTTGTCCTGCCCATTTTTGTAGTCCTTGAAATTATGTGCAATTTGCCTTTTTTCTCTTGTTTTGTTTTTTTTTTTTTTGTGTTGTTCCAATTGCCCCAAAGGAAATAAACATGTAAAAAAAAATTGTGTAATTGCAATAATTGTATGGGAGAAATACTTAAGTTTCTGGAACAATTTCAGGGGTGCCAACACTTTTGGCCATGACTGTATGGACCTCTACCTATTATGAAATAGCTCTTTTTGTAACTTACATTAATTGAATAGCGAAAGCAATACTTATGTACAACCACTAGCTCCATTTGATCTCCTCCTGGATGTGATTGTGTATTTAAATTATATGTTTGTCAGTGAAATAATAGCAGGTGAAAAAATGAAAAAAAAAAAATTCTATTGTTTTGCTTTCTTTTCTTTTAAATTGGTAACTTTTATATAAAAGTTCTGAAAGCACAGTTATATCTGTGAAACCTAGGACTCTGTATTCAAAAGTATGTATTTTCAGCCCGCAGTGAGAAATAATTTTTTGCAGAGTAATCTATGATAATATTCTCTAGCCAGAAATAGTGACCCCAAAGGCAAAGGTATAAATAACAATAGATCTAATGAAATTCATCCAATAGAAAATCTGCAAAAAGAACAAATGAGGTGACCAATAAATGAGATATCAAAGTTTAAAGTTTCTGACCTACTGAAAAGTCATAGAAGAGTCTTTTAAACCTACGAACAAAGCTCAAATACAATGTTAATTTCTTCTCATTGCTCAGTATTTTAATTTCTTGTCTTTTTAAACCCCACAACATATTGTTCATCGGGTGTCAACTCTAGAGATGGATGAATTGAATCAAAGCAAATTGAATTTGTGATTAATTTCACATCACATGGAATAGAGCAGCCTAGGGACTATCATGACCTACATAAGTCTATGTTAGCTTGGGCAGGGAATGCAGCAGCCATTTTAGGGTGATTTTGGATAGTGAGAAGATGTCAAAACTTATGGCTAGTGATGGGCGGACCCGGACTGTAAAAGTCCAGATTCGCGTGGTTTAAAAAGTGCCCAGGTGCCGGGCACGGGATTTCAAGTGTTTGATCATTGATCCGACACTTGAGAAATTAAAAAAAAAAATGAAACAGAGAAAAAATAAAGAAAATAAGAATGAAGTGCATGCTTCAAACTTACCAAGGCTCCGTCATGGCTATATGCTACTCCCACATGGCTGTACACTGCTCCTGCACCCTCCCTGGGCCGCTCATCATTGCTCATCCATATGCACTGCTTTCCCCGCCCACCGGATGGCCTGGCGTCTGTGATTGGTTACAGTTAGATGCTCTCCCAGCCTGTTTGACAGCATCTGTCTGCAACCAATCATCACTCATTGCGCCTCAGTCATTGTCTGTCTGCACTCACAGCAGGTAGTCATGCTCTATAGCCGCTTGCTGAGATTGAGATGTAGGAGAACTGAATTTGCCTTGGGACCTTGTGTGGATTATGTTGGACCTGCAGGGGTGTTTAGGGGATTAATAAAGTGGTGAAAGAGGGTGTTTGTTTATTGTATTCCAAATAAAGGATTTTTTCAGTGTCTGTACTTATCTACTTTCACTTACAGATTAGTGATGGGGGTGTCTCAGATGCCTGCCATCACTAATCTAGGACTTAGTAGCTGATGTGGGCTACCATTATCTCCTGCTATTACCTCAATTGCCACCACACCAGGGCAATCGGTAAGAGCCAGGTAAAGCGACAGGACTAATGGATGTGACAATCCTGGGTGTCTGCTGGTTGCTATTTTTAGGCTGGGGGATGGCAAATAACCATGGACCTCCCCAGTCTCAGAATACCAGCCCCCAGCTGTCGTCTTTAATCTTGTCTGGGTATCAAAATTGGGGGGACTGCACGCTGTTTTTTAAAATGATCTATTTAAATAATTTAAAAAAAATATATATAAAGAAATAAAAAAGATGCTTTCTGCATCCTCTTATTTTGATACACAGCCAAGATAATTGCAGGGCTGGGGGCTAAAGCCTGTAGCCGTGGGCTTTGTCTGGGCTGGGTATCGTCATATGAGGGGTCCCTATACCAATTTTTGAATTTATTTTTACTGTACTGGTAGAGTCACACTGATGTATGACAAGCACGAGTGCAGTGAGAAAATCTCGCATTGCACTCTGCCCCATGTAAGACAATGCTGCAGCTCAGATCTGCGAGTTTTTCCTCAGCCATAAACGGACTGAGGAAAAAAATCGCAGCATGCTGTGATTGTCTGCGAGTCTCCTATCACTCGCAACTATACAAGTCTATGGATGCGAGAGAAACATCGGACTGCAACCGCAGTGTGATATTGACAATGGAGGAGATGGAGGAATCAATCCCTCCCTCTCCTCTGCAGCTGTCATCCGTTCGCAGGATCGGGTTACAGTCACATGATACTCAGGCCACGCTCGCAGCAGAGACTGAGCCGATGGTCATTAGCATATCACATCTGATGCTCTTACATTAGATGCCATATGCCAGTGTGACCTCGGCCTACGATATAGATGTGCACAGAACCTGTGATTGTAAGCAGTCAGCTGACATGCAGACACACTGCCACTCAGTGTGGGGGTGCGGCAGACAGCAACTAATCACTTGCGCCAGTGGGTGGGGAAAGCAGTGCATATTGAATAAATGTTAATTAGCTGCTCCGGAAGTGAATGCACGACCTGGAAGCAGCTTGCCGCCATTACAGAGCCTTCTTAAGTACACTACGCGTGCTCCTATCCTCCTATCCCTCCTATCAACATTTTAAATCTCCGGTTTCTGATCCCCATAGCCTTATAGTGGGACTGGATTCAGGACTGGAACCGGATTTTAAAAACAGAGAGCAGGGATCCACCAGTCCCGGTTATCTGCGAGTCCATTCATCTCTACTAATGGCTCATCAAAGATATGAAGAGAAAATATAAAACATTGGACAGAAACTCCAGACAATATGTGAGAGGAGCAGAATGTAGTAATCTGTAAATAGAGGCTCGGTCACATGACTGTATTTTTGGTCCGAGTGTTGTTTGTGAAAAAATCAAACAGCACTTGGACCAATGTTACTCTATGGTGGAGTGCAGATGAATATTTTTCAATGACTGAATCTGCATGTGAAAAAAATTGCAGCACGCATAATTTTACTCTGGAAAATCATATGAAACTCACCCATTCAAATCTATGGGTGCGAGAAAAAAATGGATTCCACAGCATCTGATTATTACAGATATATTGCAATTCTGTAGCACAGGAAACTAAATGGTCCTGTAAATTATTAATAGCTTCTTCTGCTGTGAAAAATGGATTGTATATGGACTATAAATGGATTGCAGTTTTCTGGATGAAAGTCTGAATGAGTTTTTATACACTTGAACCTACCCTAATACAGAAAATGTGTTGAAAAAGTGATAGGAGAGGTGCCAGGAGCAGTGCCAGACTTTGTGACTGATCAGTGATGTGGTGCAGCCGCCATCTGTCCTGCTGCATTTGAATTACAATGACACATTTTTTCTTTATTAATATCCTGATTTTTCGCCCAAATATATGAGATCAGCGTTAATCAAAAACAGTATGCTTGCTTGTCATAAGTGACTATTGAGTTTTTCTAGCTTTTATTGTGCAATCACTTTTTGAAGAAGTCATTTTTTTGAATATACAAAGAAAATGCTACAAATTCCAAACATTTGACTGCAACTGTCTACTTCATAAAGTGTGTACCTAACCAGAAATGTAAAAAAAACCCACTTTAATTCTTCTAAGAAAACCCTTATAATTATTATTATTATTATTGTTTATTTATAGAGCACCATTGATTCCATGGTGCTGTACATGAGGGGGTTACATACAGAATACATGTACACGTTACAATAGACAGACTAGCACAGGGGGAAGAGGGCCCTGCCCTTGCGGGCTTACATCCTAAAGGATTTTGGGGAGGAGACAGTAGGTGGGGTGTAGGTGGGGCGGCAGCTCCGCACGGTGGTGGGGCGGCAGCTCCGCACGGTGGTGGGGCGGCAGCTCCGCACGGTGGTGGGGCGGCAGCTCCGCACGGTGGTGGGGCGGCAGCTCCGCACGGTGGTGGGGCGGTGAGGTCATTGTAGATTATAGGCATTTCTGAACAGATGAGTTTTCAGGGTCCGTTTGAAGTTTGCAAGTGTAGTAGATAGTCTGACGTGTTGAGGCAGTGAGTTCCAGGAGACTGGGGATGCTCGGGAGAAGTCTTGGAGTCGGTTGCATGAGGAGCGAATGAGAGAGGAGGATAGAAGGAGATCTTGGGAGGACCGGAGGTTACGTTTTGGAGTGTAGCGAGAGATTAGTTCAGAGATATATGGAGGAGACAGATTATGGATAGCTTTGTAGGTCAGTGTTAGTAATTTGAATTGGATACGGTGGAAGATTGGGAGCCAGTGGAAGGACTTGCAGAGAGGAGAAGCGGGGTGGTATTGAGGAGAGAGGTGGATCAGTCGGGCAGCAGAGTTAAGGATGGACTGGAGAGGGGCGAGTGTGTTAGCAGGGAGACCACAGAGGAGGATGTTGCAGTAGTCGATGCGGGAGATTATGAGGGCGTGCACTAGAATTTTTGTAGATTGGGGATTGAGAAAAGGGCGGATTCTGGAGATATTTTTGAGTTGAAAACGGCAGGAGGTGGTGAGGGATTGGATGTGCGGTATGAAGGACAGGGCAGAGTCAAAGGTCACTCCGAGGCACCGAACTTTGGGTGCTGGGGAGAGCGTGATGTTATTAATTGTAATGGATAGATCAGGTGGAGAGTGCAGGGGAGATGGAGGAAAGATGATCAGTTCAGTTTTGGCCATATTGAGCTTTAGGAAGCGAGAGGAAAAGAAGGAAGATATAGCAGATAGGCACTCTGGGATTCTGGACAGCAGAGATGTGACATCTGGACCAGAGAGGTAGATCTGAGTGTCATCGGCATATAGGTGGTACTGGAAGCCATGGGACTTTATGAGTTGTCCCAGGCCAAATGTATAGATAGAAAAAAGTAAGGGTCCCAGGACAGAGCCTTGAGGGACACCAACAGAGAGAGAACGGGATGAAGAGGTTGTGTGGGAATGGGAGACACTAAAAGTGCGGTTGGAGAGGTATGAAGAGATCCAAGAGAGAGCGAGGTCTCTGACACCAAGGGAAGAGAGGATCTGTAGTAGCAGGGAGTGGTCAACAGTGTCAAAGGCTGAGGATAGGTCTAGAAGTAGGAGTACAGAGAAGTGGTTGTTAGCTTTGGCGGTAAGTAAGTCATTTGTGATTTTAGTCAGGGCAGTTTCAGTGGAATGATGTGGACGGAAGCCGGACTGTAGGTTGTCAAAGAGAGAGTTAGAGGAGAGGTGGGAGGAAAGTTCAGCATGGACGTGCTGTTCCAGGAGTTTTGAGGCAAGTGGGAGTAGCGATATGGGTCGATAGCTGGTAGTAGAGGTTGGGTCGAGGGAAGGTTTCTTTAGGATAGGTGTGACTGTTGCATGCTTAAAGGCAGAAGGGAAGGTACCAGTTGTTAGAGATAGGTTGAAGAGATGGGATAAGGCGGGAATAAGGATAGTGGTGAGGTTGGGGAGGAGGTGGGATGGGATATAATATTAGGGTTTTCCCAAATTTTCACTTAAAGAGAACTTGTCGGTATTATTTAATAATGTAAAATAAACACATGGCTGTAATGTGGCTTATACTGATTCAATTGATACCTTTGGTGAAGAAAACCTCTATGTTGTTCTTCTGTAATCAGTGTTTGATGCTTTCTACTAATTAGGGTTTTTTTCTCCCTGCCTGTGGTTCCCAAGCCTTAGGGGTACTTCTCACATAGCGAGATCGCTAGCGAGATCGCTGCTGAGTCACGGTTATTGTGACGTACCAGTGACCTCATCAGTGATCTCGCTGTGTGTGACACTAAGCAGCGACCTGGCCCCTGCTGTGAAATCGCTGATTGTTACACACAGTGCTGGTTCATTTTTTGGATGTTGCTCTTTTGCCGTGAAGCACACATCGCTGTGTTTGACAGCGAGAGAGCAACGATTTGAATGTGCAGGGAGCAGGGAGCCGGCGTCTGGAAGCTGCGGACGCTGGTAACCAAGGTACACATCGGGTAACTAAGTGAAGCACTTTGCTTGGTTACCCGATATTTACCTTGGTTACTAGCGTACGCCGCTCTCAGGCTGCCAGTGCTGGCTCCCTGCACACGTAGCCAGAGTACACATTGGGTAACTAAGAGAAGCGCTTTGCTTAGTAACCCGATGTGTACCCTGGCTACGAGTGCAGGGAGCCAGCGCTAAGCGGTGTGCGCTGGTAACCAGGGTAAATATCGGGTAACCAAGCAAAGCATTTTGCTTAGTTACCCGATATTTACCTGGGTTACCAAGCGCAGCATCGTTTCCACGAGTCGCTGCGGGCTGGTGGCTGGTCACTGGTCGCTGGTGAGATCTGCCTGATTGACAGCCCACCAGCGACCATGTAGTGACGCCCCAGTGATCCTGACCAGGTCATGTCGTGGTCGGAATCACTGGCACGTCATTTAGTGAGACGGTACCCTTACCGTCTGCCTCTGGTCTGTGAATGACAAATCATTGCTAGGTTTTCAAGCAGAGGAGGCTGGTCATTCAGAGGCTGGAAGCAGCTGGAGGGGTCAGGGAATCACAGACAGGGAGGAGAAGAATCTAATTCACAGAAAACAAATGGCGAATAAAGAAGAGCAACAAAGAATATTTCTTCACAAAAGGTATAAATTTAATCAGTATTACAGCACCATTACAGCCATGTCTTTATTGAACATTACAAAATCGTGCTGACATGTTCTCTTTAAGTAAACTTTTCAATGAATAATACATTTTTTGTGAAGCTCTTCAGCTAAAATCAACTAATATGTTTATTGGTTGCTATTTAATATTTCATTCAGTTACTTCCCTCTGATAACAGACAGGCCTGACTCCCAAGTTTCTAGCTCTAGAACAGGGCTTCCCAACCTGAGGCTCAGCAGGCACATGTGGCTCACGGGCCTGTAATTTGTGCAGTCTTCCAGCTTGGTGCATAAGCACTAGGTGTAACTAACACCTATGAAGAGTGGATGTCCAAATGGTATCTTTTGTGAGACGCTCCACGTAGAAGAGCAGATCTGAATGAGGTAGGGTAGGAAGGTCTGGATCTTGGTATACTGCCTTGGTGTGATTTCCGTGGAAAAGCTTTGGCAGTCATTATACCATTATTGGAGGCTCTGGGTGTCACTACTGAGGGTGGCAGGAGCTGGATGTGGCTCGTGAGCTTCTCATAGTGCTGGATGTGACTCACGACACTCTTTCAGACCTGAATGTGGCTCTCAAGGTCAGAAGGGTTGGGGACTGGTACAGTCAGGAAGGTGGCAATGACATGACCCACTTGTCATATAAGATTATGCAGATATTACATAAGGTGGATAATATATGCTGGCTTCTTGGTTGTGAAAGCTTTACATTTGAGAATATTACAACAGATTTACAATATTGGGCAAAAAATATTTGCACAATTGTCAATTTTTTTGTGAATAAGTGTATGCCAAATTGATGTATACTAATTAATACATGTTTAAAGGATATTTTCACTTGATGATTTTTTAATATGTCCCTTGTGTTATAGTCGGGCATGGCTTAAGACTTGCTAAACATCCTTACTTTCTGATTTTAGAGTCACTTTGTTTGTCAAGCAGTATGAATGAGGAACTCTACAGCCTAGAGTCAACACATTAGTGGAGAGCTTGGCGGCTCTACACAAGTCAAGCCCAGCGTGAGAACATTTTCAGAAAACATGCTCGGCTTTGAGCGAATGAATACTCTACGGATGCAGCCACGAAAGATCATCGATATGAAGACGATAAACCCCTTTATTGACATCAAGGTGTAAAATCAACAATTTTCTTGAAATTTTAATTTAATCCAGCCATGGCAATTTCTATACGATCACTCAGATCCATATTATTATATGTATAATGCAACCTAAAATGCAGTAAAACGTTTGTCTTGTGGTCTTTCCAGGCATCCGAGGGGTTATACAAGACAACTAACAGAAGACTGATGTCGTCTGTATTTTTCACTTTACCAGTCTGCCATAAACTTACATAATATTCAAAATATATCTTATAAAGTGCAGGAAGCTTGGTCAGCACTATATAAAAAAATAAAACATCACCAACAATGGCAAAATATCAGTTTGCACAGCTTTTGGTCTTATTATTAGTAGACATTAAAGTCCATGTATTTTAAACATTCGGAACCTAGTAAAGCTTTGGCTCCAGCTGACATATTACGATGACATTATTAAAATTTCAGATGGCACAAAATTCAAGATATATCGACATTGAAAAAAAACAAACAATTCAATAAGTAATCTATTTACACAAGGATTGTCAGGTTTTTTTTTGTTTAAAAATATATATTTTATATGCTTTATTTTTATATTTTAGTCAAGTACTTCATTTAAAAAAAAACAATAGCACCACTTTACCACTCCTGGCCCAATATGTAACTGGTAAAAGCAAATATGCTACATATCAATGTATATTATGCAATGCAATAGAAGTGTTCTGTAAGTGATCTAGCATATATCTGGATTAAAGATCGGTCACCAGTTTTCACAATGACACTGCATACATTATTAAATAAATCTAGTAGACCTGATGACACTGGAGTAATTATTGTGAACATACAAGTAGAATTCTTATATTATAGCATATGCATTTTATTAACATTTTGTGACTTCAGCTCTAATTTATGTTAATATCAGGTTGGAAAACCTCCTGAAAAGATTATACATTCATACCGATATGGATTTTTTTAAAAGTAAGTACACCAGCCACATGAGGTCTAAGAGATCTGTTTACTAATATATACAGTTTGTTGTGAAATTTGATGATAAATCCTAACTTATAATTCTACATTTGGATGGGTTCAGCTCTTGCTGTGCATTAAGTGTTGTTATATTTAGTTGTCTATAGACTCAAATCCCATTTTCCTGACTAGTCATGATGAGAAGAACAATATAAATGGTCCTACTAAGCTATCAATTCATGTGCGTGCCTGCAGTAGTACTGGTAACTGGTACAATCCCTACAAACATTTTGTTGAAGGCCTATATACGATTTTCATTCCAATATTCAAATAATGTGCGACTGCTACGTTATTATCTTTTTTCAGATCCTTTCTTCTATTTACAGTATTTCTAATAGTCAGGAAGAAAGGGAGCCACTGCCGATGAGAGGTTTTATATTACCTACTGTTAACACCAAAAAGTTTTGATTTCCATTGGAGTTGGATTGAGAAGTAGGACCTCTAACAATTTTTTTATGTTGAAGTGGACATGATGTAATAGTGGCTGGAGAGTGGAATAAAATATTTTCGTCTCTCCGTTGCAGAGAAATTAGCAATCAAAGTATTTCTCACCTAATGAGTTAACTTTTAAGCCCAAGGGGGTGTTATCAGAAAGTTTTCACTGGGGGCGTGTAGTTTTCCCTTTATTGTGCTGACCAATCATAAGCAGGCAGACCAAGAGATCAGGGCTGTATCCTTATATCTCACATATAGAGAAACCTGCACTGAGCCATGGTGGGGGCTCCTGAGTGTTGCTGCCTGCTTGTTTGTGACTGGTCAGCATCATAATGGAAAAGTACACGCCTTCAGAGAAAACTATCGGCTAACATCTACTTGGACGTAAAAGTTAACTGATTAGGTGCCAAATAATTTGATTGTTAATTTCTTTGCAATGGAGATGCAAAAATAAAAAAAAAAATATTCCCCTGTGCAACTACCCTTACATCGTGTGCAAGGTTCAACATGGAACAATTTTCTGAAAGATCCTCTTTATAGAGGTTATATTATTTTTTGCCTTCAGGAGCACACAGCTCCACTGCCTCTTAGCTTCCTTCTTGCTAGAGACAATGCACCCCAGAACATTTTGGATCAGTGGCATGGTTGCACTGTTGGTCCAAACTGTGCCCTCTCAGAAACAGGTTTGCCTCTTAGGAGAATTGCTTGGGTACATAAAGCATTGAGGAGCGCGCACTTCTTACCTATAAAACCTCGACAATTAGCAGTACGCAATAGAATTAAAAATCCCTCCTTGCTAGGGAAGTAAGAGAATTTTTAATTTAAAATTTGTGTTTTTTTACAAAAATTTTGCAATCAACCCATTTTCTAAGATGAAACCACCCCTTTAATTACGTGAAATGCATGGTCCAAGCCAATTAGACCCAATGCTTATTACCAAGGGAACATCATTATACTTCTAGATCACCAAAAGTGCTAAATATAGACTTAAGGGTGCTTTACACGCTGCGACATTGCTAACAATATATCGTCAGGGTCACGTCGTTAGTGACGCACATCCAGCGCTGTTAGCGACATCGCAGCGTGTGACACCAATGAGCAACGATCAACGAGCGCAAAAACGTGAAAAATCGTTGCTCATTGACACGTCGTTCATTTCCTTAATATTGTTGCTGCTGCAGGTACGATGTAGTTCGTCGTTCCTGCGGCAGTACACATCGCTATGTGTGACACTGCAGGAACGACGAACATCTCCTTACCTGAGTCCACCGGCAATGAGGAAGGAAGGAGATGGGCGGCATGTTCCGGACGCTCATCTCCGCCCCTCCTCTGCTATTGGACGGCTGCCGTGTGACGTCGCTGTGACGCTGCACGAACTGCCCCCTTAGAAAGGAGGCGGATCGCCGGCCAGAGCGACATCGCAGAGAAGGTAAGTCCATGTGACGGGTGTTAGCGATGTTGTGTGCCACAGGCAGGGATTTGCTTGTGACGCACAACCGATGGGGGCGGGTACGCTCGCTAGCGATATCGGTACCAATATTGCAGCGTGTAAAGTACCCTTTAGAATTCGGTCACTTGCACGGACAATCATGACATGGTCAATCATAAAGCATGTTACGCTAGCATCATGTGGCACATGGCATGCCTACAGCGCTGTAATATGAAACTCTGCCATCAAAGTAACTCAGTTCTACCATATCAATGAAGCTTAAGAATAAGTGACCTATAGTAAGCAGCTGATTGACAATTTTTAGTTATGATAAGTTTCTATATTACAAAGAGTAGAACAAGATTTACATTTGCTGATGTTAACTACGGTAGTTATTCTTAGTAAGTTTGGCTGTTGTATGTATGGTGACTTTGACAGACAGCCAAATTCATTTGGGCTCTGTCCTCTCACAGTATGCTTTAGACTTTCTATGACTTAATGTAATAAAGTGTCCTTTTCGCAAAGTTGGTCCATTATTATTGACTTCATTAACTAAACTAAATTGTTATGATGATGCAAAAATTTGTAGAGGAAAATAATTTTTTGCACAAAGTTTGAATAAATGTAAGTTATCAATTAATTCCCCTGAAATTTTAATGCAGAACACTACAGACATCACTTATCGCTTTTTTGTCAAACTCAGATTAAAAAAAATGCTTTGAATATAGAGACTACTATTACATATAATAGTATAAAATAGTATAAAAATTAGCTGTAAGTTCAGAGGTTGCAGTTATATCAAGCCCTGGTGTTTGAAGGAGCCCGAAAATTATATCAGTAGTAGTGATAAGCGAGCACTATCATGCATGAGTGCTCGGTACTGAGGATTTGGATGCACTGATGGGCGCAACTCGTGTACCGAGAATAATGAAAGTCAATTGGAAACTCAAGTATTTTTCCGGAAGATCCTCATTGACATCTATAATACTCGGTACATGAGACGAGCCCATCTGTGAGTCCAAATTATCATTATGAGTACCGAGCACCCGAGCATGGTAGTGTTCGCTCATCACTAGAAGTTATGAGTACTCAGCTCCCGAGCATGGTAGTGCTCGCTCATCACTAGTCGTTATGAGTACTGAGCACCCGATCATGGTAGTGCTCACTCATCACTACTTGTTATAAGTACAAGCACCCGAACATGGTAGTGCTCGCTCATCACTAGAAGTTACGAGTACCAAGCACCTGAGCATGGTAGTGCTTACTCATTCCTAGTCGTTACGAGTACAGAGCTCTCAAGCATGGTAGTGGTCGCTCATCCCAAGTCGTTACGAGTACACAGCACCCGAGCATGGTAGTGCTTGCTCATCCCTACTCGTTATGAGGAACCAAGCACCCGAACATTGTAGTACTCGCTCATCACTAGTCACTACGAGTATCAAGCACCAGAACATGGTAATGCTCACTCATCACTAATCAGTAGTATCCAGGAATCTCATGTTGACTTGAAAAGGTCTCGGAAAGATTTCAATATGTAGAGACACCTGTCTAGGAATAAAAACACATTTTACTCAACAACCTATTATTGTGTGATATAGACATTTAGCTATCAATATGTATATACTGCTGTTGAAATAAGATAAATGAATAAGCAAACCACCTCTCATATAGCACTGCAGATTTTTTCTTGGTTTCTATCTTGCACTTTCCTTTATTGAGTCAACACAGTAACTAGTGTAAGACAGAAAAGTCTTTGTTTTATGGCTTGCCAGGATCAATTTCAATTATACTCTTCATTTATGGTAGAATTATTAACTTTTAAAAATACTTTTATTCATTTAAGGAAACAGGCTTTTCCTTTCCCATAAATTGAATAAACCTCCTTTTCAAGCAACATATGGAATGGGGGTCATGATTCAATGAATTGACGTAGATTGACTCAAGGGATTGCTACTTTTTGACATCTGCTGTACAAATTAAACACAACAAAACTGTTAAATGGTATACAGTTTCTTTACTGGGAGATGACTGAAGCAATCATTTTAAAACTATGACAGGACCCTCTTGGAGAAAAGCTCTTTCCATTTGGTATGAATTAGCGGCTATTAACACATTTTCATTTTGGATACTGAAAAATTGCCTTTCAATCTGTTCAAGGAAAGGGGGTTCAGACAAGACGAGCATATTTTGTATCTGCTAGTATAATATTCCTATACATCGTGTGGTTTTGGAAATAACACAGCCCTATTATCAAACTCTACACATGGCAAACACCTTGTCTACAAGGGGCTAAAAATATGAAAGCCTTTCCAGTATATTAGCACATAGGATCAATGTTTGCTACTTTATTTTTGTAAATTGTGAAACTGACAATTTATGTGCTACTATCTTAAAGTGTGGCCAATGCCTGGAGAAGAAAAGGGGTTAAACCAAAGTTTATGACTCTATCAATCTTATCATAGGTGGGGTATCCTGCTTTCTGAAATGCCTGCATGCAATAGTGCTTGTATCCTGCTGTGGCTAACGACAGATGGCCAATGTGTCCCTTTTTGGTAAAAGGGTTTTCTTAAAGGGGTTGTCCATTACTAGGACAACCTCTTCTGATTTCACATGTTTCCCACAGGTAAAATAATAAAGCCTATACTCACCTCCCATGTCGGCGCCCTTCCAGTGGTGTCTGAGTTCACGGTGCTGGGGCTCACTTGGGGTTGTGATGTCACATGAGCTTCCTTCTTCCTGCCTTCTGACCAAACAAGCAATCAACAGGAAGTGAGTGCAGCTACTGTACTCATTTCCTGGTGATTAACTCGTTTGGTCTGCAGGCGAGGAGAAGGAAACCAGCGTTAATTAGATCGGAGGCTAGCGCGACATCAAAACCCCATGTGAAGCCCGGCACCGCAAGCCCGAACACAGCTGGAACAGCACTGATACGAGAGATGAATATAGTCTTCATTATTTTAATTGGGGGAAATATGTGGAATCAGAACGGGTTGTCCTAGTATCGGACAATCCCTTTAAGCCGGGTCCAATTAGTTATGAGTTTTTATAACCAATTTAATATAAAATAACTTATATAAGTAGATAGCACAGTATGTAGATAATGAATGAGGAACTAGTATTTCAGAAATGTGGAAATAAAAGGACTCTCATGTCTTAGGCCTCTTTCACACTGTGTTCCTCTCCCCATTCAGTGGTCCCGTCGGGGCTTCCGTCCGAACCCCCCGCAAAACAGGTTTCTGACGTATGCGCCGACATGTAAAGGTGCAGATAGAGTCACCCTGTGCTCTGTCATGCACCATTTTCGGGAGTATACACCTATTGGAGGCGGACATCCAGATGTAGTTAAACGACCAATGATCAGCTAATTGGAAGTTCATCAGTGGTTGTTTAGTGGCCTTTATAGACAGTCCAACAGCATATCCATGTGCACAGAATGATCATTAATACAATTGTGTGCGCATAGAACATCATGTTCTCGGCAGCACACAATCTTTTTACAGGGGATGATGTGCTGCTGAGAACGATAATTTACATCTTGCCTTAAAATGATCACATCCAATGAATAAGTGTTTTGCCCATTCATTAGGTGTTTGCCCATTCATTGCGTGATTGCCGGCCTACTCAGACAGACTAACACTCACTTTCTTAATTATCAACCTCTAACTTCCCAATAATAAATACATTTGTTCACATTTCTATCTTTCTTTCAAGTTCAGAACAATTAGAAGGTAAAACTCAATAAAAAGATATTAACATTTACAATAAGGCCCCAGGTTGTTCTCAAGAAATGAGTTTGCTTTTACCAGTTAACATTATTGGCCAGATCATTACACAACACTCACTACAACATACGGTAGCACCATTGTACTATTTTACAGCTCTACGTACCAAATGATATATGTGCATTAGTGATATACAGATATTGTATGGATTGAGCACAAATGTATACTGTTGGACAATTAATTAGCTTGTTACCTAGAGTGATTTGTGATGTTTATGAGCTTAGACACGTGTTTAACTGTTGTATCATACCATAATTAGCAAAAGGTGAATGAATTAAGCCGTAGTGAAATGTAAAACCTAAGCCACAAACTGCATATATTGAGATGATGGGATTCATGGACATAAGGATAGAAATAAAACATTTTCTGATACTGAAAAGCTAAACTGTGCAAATACAGAAGGGCAGGCAAACAATGTCATTGGATGCTGGATAAAAAAACAGCCCATGAAGAGAAGTGCAAATGTAAGAAAGAACTCTCTTAGACACGTCTGGGTCATTCTTCCAGCACCCGTAGAACATTGGTTAAGTATAGTGCAATTGGAGCCATCAAAAAGGCCATTTATTTTTGGACCTCTAAGGGACACAGGCTATTAACAGAAATGTTAAATGCGCAGGACATGTAAAACAGGTGAAAGATTACACAGTAAAGGATCAGCTAAGTGAGTTGTCATGATTCTGTTTGGAATACATAATATTGGAATGTGTTTTTGCATTTCACGAAGGAAGAATGCCCATTGATTGAGAGAAGTGAAGTCTTTCCCTGTTTTATCTGATTGCGTTGCATTTCAGTGATGTATCCTGCAGATGGCACATTCATTCTTCAAGATTTTAAGCGGCAATAGCATTATATCCTGAAGCTTCGGCTTCCTGTGTTCCCTCTACTTGCATTCTTCAGATGTACTTCCTGTAAGCATAAAGAGACATCAATTTACACACAAATATCACACCATAATCTAATTCATGATGAGCTGTGGTGTTCCATAGGCCAGAAATCTCACTCCAGCATCTGACTGGAGTTAGACTTCTTGTCAGACGCTTGTAAACAATAAATACATGGCTAAATTAATTACCGTATACACTGAGGGATACACTCCACAGGTTCCCACAGGAGGGGTGCCAACTTCAAAACAAGACATTGTAAACAAGGAGACAAAAAGAAGAAAAATGGCACAAAAATAATTGCAAACAAAGTAAATTTTATTGAAAAATATTCTTAAAATATTTAGTATCAAAACAGTCAATTGATCAAAAAATTTGCAAAGAGAATGAAAAAAATGAAGTCACAGAGGTATGGATGGATAAAACGTAGATATGGTAAGGAACACATTTGAAATAACAAAACCATGCCACCACTCATGTAATACTACCAAAATAATTAAGAATTTTATATGAACCAGGTAGGTGGCTTCAATATGTAAAACCCAACCAAAAAGATATGAAGATAAGAGACCAATAGTTATTAGTTATAATAGGGCCAAAGGCACATAATGGTCAAAATAGGTCTCATATCATGGAGTATACCCAAAACATCACAAGAATGACCTGTAAAGTTGCGATTCAAAAATAGCAATGAAGGGATGTATGAAAAATCCCCAAGGTCCCCTTTAGTTGTGTGGAGATGATACTGATTCAGGGGAAAGAGTTTCTGAAGAAGGATTGGAAATGGATGCACCACTGATAATCCACAAAGAGATATTAATTGTATATATTAAGAATAGGAATAAAGCCCAGATACATAAACCTGTATGGGACAGGGAATGCCAAAGGGAAGATTGAAAAAGTATGTGCCTATGAAGATAAATAACTAAGATTATCACTGGTGCATCCATAATCCAAATGTGGCCATAAAGTGAAGAATAGTCGTAGGTCACAGAGGCAAGGCCACAAAGGATAGAATATTAAGGAGCCTCAAAAACAATATGGATGTAACTGAAGTGTAGTCGTAGGTCACAGAGGCAAGGCCGCAGAGGATAGAATATTGAGGATGCCTCAGAAACAATATAGATATAACTAGAGAGTAGTCGTAGATCACAGGGGTAAGGCCATGGTGTCAGACGCTCCAGATTCATGAAAAGGAAATCAGGAGCGTCTGACTCCAGCATGCCCCCTCATCTAGACTTGCATGAATAACGTTGGTTTTGATGAATTGGGCCTAGTTTGTTTTTATATTTGATTTTTAGTTCAAAGTAGCTAAATGTGTGATACATAGGTACATCTATGGGCACAAAACGTGAGCAAGAGAAATACAATAAAGAAAAATTGTATAGAAAAGTCAAAACAGGATTTTTCATTATAAAGAAAAGATTCACTCCTTACTTCTTCCAAACTTCGTATACTTCCCTTTCTCCTACTATATCATGAGCTTTTCCTCCTAATGAATCATTTCCCGCATCCAGAATCTTAAAGAGGTTATCCACTACATTTACATTCATGGCTTTCCCTTAGGATAGGTCATCAATGTGTGATCGAACTGAATAGGATAACTGAAGTGAGCACTAATATATATATATATTATGAATGCAAGCCAAAAAATACATACTATATAAGGATAAGGCTGCACATCAAACTTAGATAATGGTATAATGCCTCAAGCATATGGAAAAATATTGGAATATACAATGAAAAATGCTACTTGCTAATTTGAACATGTGAATAATGAAATGCATACCTGCCATGAATATTAGGAAAAAGGAGATATTTAGCAATCGCATTGATCAATGTAACTGAGCCCCAAGACCTCGTCAAGGTATATCTCTATATTGGGGTCCCTACCTCTGTGACCCTAACTGTGTGTCATCTCATTGCAATTAAAAACTGCTGTGGGTGGAGAGGGGTAACTAAGGACTTTCTTATATAGGAGATGGAAAAAACATGGCCGAAAGGGGCGGAGCTGTGTTCACATTCAGAAAAAAACTACATATAACTGAATAGGATAACTGAAGTGAGCACTAATATATATATTATGAGTGCAAGCCAAAAAATACATACTATATATTATTCATATATATATATATATATATATATATATATATATATATATAATATTCATTATTCACATGTTCAAATTAGCAAGTAACATGTTTCATTGTATATTCCAATATTTTTCCATATGCTTGAGGCATTATACCATTATCTAAGTTTGATGTGCAGCCTTATCCTTATATAGTATGTATTTTTTGGCTTGCACTCATAATATATATATATATATATATATATATATATATATTAGTGCTCACTTCAGTTATCCTATTCAGTTATATGTAGTTTTTTTCTGAATGTGAACACAGCTCCGCCCCTTTCGGCCATGTTTTTTCCATCTCCTATATAAGAAAGTCCTTAGTTACCCCTCTCCACCCACAGCAGTTTTTAATTGCAATGAGATGACACACAGTTAGGGTCACAGAGCTAGGGACCCCAATATAGAGATATACCTTGACGAGGTCTTGGGGCTCAGTTACATTGATCAATGTGATTGCTAAATATCTCCTTTTTTATAATATTCATGGCAGGTATGCATTTCATTATTCACATGTTTAAATTAGCAAGTAGCATTTTTCATTGTATATTCCAATATTTTTCCATATGCTTGAGGCATTATACCATTATCTAAGTTTGATGTGCAGCCTTATCCTTATGTAGTATGTATTTTTTGGCTTGCACTCATAATATATATATATATTAGTGCTCACTTCAGTTATCCTATTCAGTTATATGTAGTTTTTTTCTGAATGTGAACACAGCTCCGCCCCTTTCGGCCATGTTTTTTCCATCTCCTATATAAGAAAGTCCTTAGTTACCCCTCTCCACCCACAGCAGTTTTTAATTGCAATAAGATGACACACAGTTAGGGTCACAGAGCTAGGGACCCCAATATAGAGATATACCTTGACGAGGTCTTGGGGCTCAGTTACATTGATCAATGCTATTGCTAAATATCTCCTTTTTCCTAATATTCATGGCAGGTATGCATTTCATTATTCACATGTTCAAATTAGCAAGTAGCATTTTTCATTGTATATTTCAATATTTTTTCATATGCTTGAGGCATTATACCATTATCTAAGTTTGATGTGCAGCCTTATCCTTATATAATCAATGTGTGATCGGCTGGGGCACGGCACTATGCACCTGATTAGCTGTCCTCAGTGCTGTGTTAGCATGTGGCCAGAAATGCTCAGTTTTGGAACTCTTCCATCTTCTGATAGTGGCCACAGCCAGTACTGCACATCCTCCTTCTATTGATTTGAATGGGAGGCGGGTGTGCAGTACCTGGCCGTGGCCGATATCAGAAGATGGAGCAGCTCCAGAACTGAGCATTTTCCAGCTGCCTGCTGCCGCCACACCCGAGAGCAGCTGATTGGCAGGGGTTTGGGGTGTTGGATACCAGCCGATCAGACATTGATCAGACCTATCCTAAACATAGACCATCAATGTAAAAGTAGTGGATAACCTCTTTAATTTGATGCAGTGATAATTATTCATGTGTGTAATCTTTTTATTCTGCTCAAAAAAATGTTGACTTTCAAATAAATAACAGTGTGCTATTGTGTTAAAGGGAACCTGTCATCATGAAAATGAATTCTAATCTGCAGGCACCATATTATAGAGCAGGGAGAGCTGAGCAGATTGATGTATAGTTTTGTGAGACAAGATTCTGTATAACATGTGATTATATAATTTAATCCTCTGTTTTTTGGGGGGTATTTTGGGTTCAGTGGGCGGCCTTATCAGTGATTGACAGCTATCTCTATATGCACACTTATACCAAAAAACTTTCAATCACTAAGGGGTACTTCTCACATAGCTGAGTCACAGGTTTTGTGACGTACCAATGACCTCATCAGCGATCTCACTGTGTGTGACACTAAGCAGCGACCTGGCCCCTGCTGTGAAATCGCTGATCGTTACACACTGTTCTGGTTCATTTTTTGCTCGTTGGTCTCCCGCTGTGCAGCACATATTGGTGTGTTTGACAGTGGGAGACCAACGAGCACCGGCTCTGTGTAAGCAGCATACGCTGGTAACCAGGGTAAATATCGGATAACTAAGCAAAGCGCTTTGCTTGGTTACCCGATATTTACCCTGGTTACCATCGTACACCGCTTAGCGCTGGCTCCCTGCACACATAGCCAGGGTAAATATCGGATAACTAAGCAAAGCGCTTTGCTTAGTAACCCGATGTGTACCCTAGCTACGTATACAGGGAGCCAGCGCTGGCAGCCTGTAAGCGGTATACGCTGGTAACCAGGGTAAATATCAGGCAACCAAGCAAAGCGCTTTGCTTAGTTACCCGCTATTTACCCTGGTTACCAAGCGCAGCATCGCTACACGAGTCGATGCCTGATTGACAGCTCACCAGCGACCATGTAGCGACGCACCAGCGATTCTGACCAGGTCGTATCGTGGTCGGAATCGCTGGTACATCATTTAGTGAGACGGTACCCTAACTGTGCATATATAGATAGCTGTCAATCACTGATAGGACCACCCACTGGATTGAAAATTGTAGAAAGAGCAGAAGTTCAAATGATAAAATGAGATTATAATGAATTGTTTCTCACAAAACTATGTAGCAATCTGTTCTGCTCCCCCCTGCTCTATACCATGATGCCTGTAGATTGATATGCATTTTCATGGTGACAGGTTCCCTTTAAAGAATAAACTTTTTCTTTAATTAACATCTAGGCATTGAAAGATAATTATTTTTTTATTCTAACTAGTATCAATATACTTCAGTACCTTATTTTGCTTACTTGTCTTACAAACGCTATGCACCAGTGCTGCTTTAATGTCCAGTACTTGCTCCTTTAGAAACTTTATTCAATTGGTGCTCAGCAAACATCTGTACACTATATTGAAACAGTCTGTGTAAGGAAATTCCCCTACTCTGTTTCCAGCCCTGGAACTCACACAGGGATCTTCTTGCACACTGACTGAATATAGTGGATCTTTCCTGAGCAGCAGTTGAAAGAGATTTCTAAAGGAGCATAAACTGGACCTTGAAACTGCAACATGTGCAGCAATTTAGCGTGGTGCTTGGAAGAGAAGGAAGCAAAATAAAGTCATACGACATATTACTTTATACTTTCTGGGGGATAATTAAATTTACAAAGAGGTTTAGCAACTTACTGTAATATTGAATTAAATGCTGCATGGAGTTCTGTCTAGTAAATTAATGCTGGTATAAAGTCACAGACCTCCAACATAATGGCTCGCGCTCGCTTACAACATACATATGTGTGTATATATATATATATATATATATATATATATATAAATACAGTACAGACCAAAAGTTTGGACACACCTTCTCATCTCTAGAACAACTGGTAAGAGGAGACTTTGTGCAGCAGGCCTTCATGGTAAAATAGCTGCTAGGAAACCACTGCTAAGGACAGGCAACAAGAAGAAGAGACTTGTTTGGGCTAAAGAACACAAGGAATGGACATTAGACCAGTAGAAATCTGTGCTTTGGTCTGATGAGTCCAGATTTGAGATCTTTGGATCCAACCACCGTGTCTTTGTAAAAAAGGTGAACGGATGGACTCTACATGGCTAGTTCCCACCGTGAAGCATGGAGGAGGAGGTGTGATGGTGTGGGGGTGCTTTGCTGGTGACACTGTTGGGGATTTATTCAAAATTGAAGGCATACAGAACCAGCATGCCTACCACAGCATCTTGCAGCGGCGTGCTATTCCATCCGGTTTGCGTTTAGTTGGACCATCATTTATTTTTCAACAGGACATTGACCCCAAACACACTTCCAGGTTGTGTAAGGGCTATTTGACTAAGAAAGAGAGTGATGGGATGCTACGCCAGATGACCTGGTCTCCACAGTCACCAGACCTGAACCCAATTGAGATAGTTTGGGGTGAGCTGGACTGCAGAGTGAAGGCAAAAGGGCTAACAAGTGCTAAGCATCTCTGGGAACTCCTTCAAGACTGTTGGAAAACCATTTCCGGTGACTACCTCTTGAAGCTCATCAAGAGAATGCCAAGAGTGTGCAAAGCAGTAATCAAAGCAAAAGGTGGCTACTTTGAAGAACCTAGAATATAAGACATATTTTCAGTTGTTTCACACTTTTTTAAGTATTTCATTCCACATGTTTTAATTCATAGTTTTGATGCCTTCAATGTGAATCTACAATTTTCAGAGTCATGAAAATAAAGAAAACTCATTGAATGAGAAGGTGTGTCCAAACGTTTGGTCTGTACTGTATATATATATATATAAATATATACATATATATATATATATATATATATATATATATATATATATATATGTATATATATATGACGCCCTGGCCTATCAGGTCGTCACAGGGTATTGTGCGATCTTCCCTCCCGCACAGTATCCACCCTCCTTGGTTAACGGATCCCAGTCCTCTGGTTTTCTTAACAGCTAGTCCAATCAAAATCTTAGGAACACTTCCCACTTTGACCTACCAGACACTCCATTGGGGGCCCTGAAGGGAATAGGGCCGACCACATGGGGGGTTGGTGAGGAGAAAGTGAGGACAGTGAGAGTTGAGAGTGAACCAGACAGGAGGTGAAGTGGCTCTCGTGAGGAGAGGCCACGGAGGAGAGCTCCTGTATACTAGGTGGCAGACGTTGGTCTGGGCCTGGTAGGAGCTGGAACCCAGTCGCAGGGGACAGTATCAAGGGGCACGGACTGCCGAGGAGGGCAGCCGGTGGCCTTGAGCTATCACCGGGCTGGGGCCAGGGCACGACGGGGTATGTGGACCCCAGGCCAGAAAGTAGCTTCACGCTTTCCGGTAATTTACCCGACAGCGGTGAACACTTCAAGTGTCATCCCACACCCGCTCCAAAATCAGGGTATTAACGCACCGATGGGATAGGACTTTCCCACTACAGTCCAAAGAAATCCTACGCGTGAACTCTGAGAGCAAGCTCACTCCGTTAGCCATACGGGTGAGCGGGACCTGAATAGTTTCATATCAACGGGTCAAATCGAGACTAAGGTGCCAGGGATAGGGCCACAGACCAACAACAACACCAGGGGCACGGATCCAGGCGTGCTCCCCACAGACTACGGTGGTGCTCAGACCTTTGGTTTACAAGCTGTCGGTGTGGTTATTCTGGGACTGAGTGAGTAAAATGGAAACCCCCATGTACCTATCCCCCAACGGCACCCGATCACCATCCATCACCAACGGGCCCCGGGACACAAACCCCCTAACCATGGAGGGGTTAAAAAACAGGCTGCCACACCATCGTCACCGGGCTCCCCAATGGCAGCGGTGGTCCCTCACATTATCACGCCCCATGGGTGGCGTCACGAACTTTCCAAAATCCACCTGTACATATCTCCCCCCCTTCTTTTAATCGAGTGGCCGCACGGCCCCCGGGTCCGGAGACCCCTCGAGCCACCGCGGATCCGGATCCGAGCGGCAGCAGCAGCCCGGCTGCTCGCACGGTGGCGGTACATATATATACAGGGTGGCCATAAAATAACCTATTGTGTTTGGAGCCGTGTGCAGACTCTCCCCCAGTGGACAGAATTGGCTGACAATTGTTATGTATGCTATTCAAGGCATGGGGAAATGGAAGGAATCTTAACATTTTTTTATATCAAAACTCCACTACAGGTGGCGCTGTACAGTGAGTGAACAGCCCAAAAACCGTGTGCTGATAATTGCAGATGTCACAATTGTTCCACAGACTAGCATAACTGTTCAATATGGCCGCCATCATGCATGGTAATCATGTTCATCCTATGCAGAATATGCTCGACACTTGCGTATAACATGTCTGGTGGGATGTTGCACACTTACAAACTGATGCGGTATTTGAGGTCAGCCAGGGTGTTGACATTTCCCTGATAAACATGTTCTTTCAAGTGTCCCCACAACGAAAAATCACAAGGATTGAGATCAGGAGAACGCAGTGGCCATGCATTAGGGAAGGAGCAGCTCAAAATCCTATCATCAGGAAAATGTGCATGCAGAACGTTCTTCACATGTTTTGCGATGTGAGGAGGTGCTCCAGCATGCATGAAGGTGGTCGTCTGTAGATACTGCCACTTTTGGAGTTGCGGAACGACCACTGTTTCTAGCATTGTCTGGTATCTTGCTGCTGTCACGGAACAGGTAGCAACCCCAGTTGGCCTCATTTGTTCGTAAAAGAATGGTCCAAGGATGAATGATGAGGTGAAGCCACACCAAATGATTACATTTGCAGTGGAACCCCCTTGACCGCATGCGGATCTTTGGTAGCCCATATGTGACAGTTTTGTGCTTTCACCGTTCCATTTAGGTAAAAATGCGCTTTGTCGCACCAGAGAACATTCCATTGCCAATTGCCATCCACTTCCACTCTCGCCAGAAACATGAATGCAAATGTCATGCGGGTATCATTTTCACAAGGAAGACGTTGATGATGGCTAATTTTGTACGAGTATGCCCGCAAGACTTTTTGGAGAACTTTCCACACTGTGCTGTATGGGAGGCCCAATTGCCTGGAAACACTGCGAGCACTGCTGTTTCCGGCAGGGTTTTTTGTGCCCTGTTTCACGATGGCAGTGGCAATGTCCTCCACAACCTCTCTGCTTACCGGTCATTGCCCGTGTCCTGGCTGAACACTCAGTAACCCTATTACCCCAAAACTTGTCATCATCTGTCTCAGTGAATTGACAGCCATTGGAACTCTACGTGTGTGAAGGTCTTTGAAACGACAATAGTCTCTCAGTGCAGTTGTAGCATTCCTGGCATTCTCATAAAACAACCGCACTAACAGCACGCGATCCGGCAAAGAGACAGGTATCTTGTAGACTGAGTTGCAAAGCGCGCTTGCTGTAAAGCGCCACCTTTTCATCTGGTGGGGAGTTTTGGTTTAAAAATTTTTTTTAAGATGCCTTCCGTTTCCCCATGTCTTGACTAGCATATATACCAATTTTCAGCCAATTCTGTCCACTGGGTCAGTCTGCACACAGCTCCAAACACCTTAAGGCCGTTTTACATGCTGCGATCTCTCTAGTGAGATGTCTAGCGTGCGTACCCACCCCTGTCGGTTGTGCGTCATGGGCAAATCACTGCCCGTGGCGCACAACATCACTCGAACCCATCACACTTCTTACCTGCCTACATGTGGTCTTGAAATTTTAATGGGAACTTGTCCCCGTGAAAATGCAGTCCAAACTGCAAGCATCATGTTGTAGAGCAGGATACACTGATTAGATTAATATATACTTTTGCAGGAAAAGATTCAGTACAACCCATGTTTTCATCATTTAATCCTCTGCACTCCTTGGGATCTTCAGTCCAGTGGGCGGTCCTATCAGTGACTGATAGTTATTCTGCATGCACACTTATAAAATAAAAGCTATCAGTCACTGATAAGACCGCCCACTGCACCCAAGATACCAGAAATAGCAGAGGATTAAGCTATTAAAATATTAAGGCCCCTTTACACACTGAGACTTTCTAGCGATCCCACCAGCGATCCCAACCTGGCCGGGATCGCTACAAAGTCTCTGGGGAGCTGTCAAACAGGCAGACCTGGCCAACGACGCAACAGCGATCCGGACCTGCAGAACGACCTAGCTAGTCATTGGGGACGTTGTCAGACCTAAAACACACATCCGTGAAAACCGTGAAAACCACCGTGAAAACTGTTGGCAGACAGCAGACAGAGTAGCGCGACGAGAATGAACTCGGGTGAACTTCACCCGACTTCATTGTCATGCCGCGGCTCTGTCTGTGTGCCGTGTACTGATTAGCGGTCACCTGTGAAGGATTCACTGGTGACCGCTAATCCCCCGAGTGACTGAAGTGTCCCCCCCTCTTTCATACTCACAGATCCCCGATCACCGGCGCTGCAAGGCGTTCACACTGCTCCGGCGGCTTTTTCTAATTTGAAAAAGCCGGCCGCTCATTAAACAATCTCATATTCCCTGCTTTCCCCGCCCACCGGCGCCTATGATTGGTTGCAGTGAGACACGCCCCCACGCTGAGTGACAGGTGTCTCACTGCACCCAATCACAGCAGCCGGTGGGCGTGTCACTATGGAGTATAGAAATAAATAAATAAATTTAAAAAACCGGCGTGCGGTTCCCCCCAAATTTAATACCAGCCATATAAAGCCAAACGGCTGAAGGCTGGTATTCTCAGGATGGGGATCTCCACGTTATGGGGAGCCCCCCAGCCTAACAATATCAGTCAGCAGCCGTCCAGAATGGCCGCATACATTAGATGCGACTGTTCTGGGACAGTACCCGGCTCTTCCCGATTTGCCCTGGTGCGTTGGCAAATCGGGGTAATAAGGAGTTATTGGCAGCCCATAGCTGCCAATAAGTCCTAGATTAATCATGTCAGGCGTCTCCCCGAGATACCTTCCATGATTAATCTGTAAATTACAGTAAATAAACACACACAACTGAAAAATCCTTTATTAGAAATAAAAAACACAAACACATTCCCTGGTTCACCACTTTAATCAGCCCCAAAAAGCCCTCCATGTCCGGCGGAATCCAGGATGGTCCAGCGTCGCTTCCAGCTGTGCTGCATGGAGGTGACCGGAGCAGCAGAAGAAACCGCCGCTCCTGTCACCTCCACGCAGCAAATGAAGATAGCCGCGTGATCGGCTGAGCTGTCACTGAGGTTACCTGGATCTAGCGGTGGATGCAGCGGTGGCCGCGAGTAACCTCAGTGACAGCTCAGCTGATCGCGATACTAACCTCAGTTGCTGCGTGGAGCTGACCGGAGTGGCGGTGAGTAGCGCGATCAGCTGAGCTGTCACTGAGGTTACCCGCGGCCACCGCTGGATACACCGCTAGATCCAGATAACCTCAGTGACAGCTCAGCCGATCACGCGGCTCTCTTCATTTGCTGCGTGGAGGTGACAGGAGCGGTGGTTTCTTCTGCTGCTCCGGTCACCTCCATGCAGCACAGCTGAAAGCGACGCTGGACCATCCTGGATTCCGCCGGACATGGAGGGCTTTTTGGGGCTGATTAAAGTGGTGAACCAGGGATTGTGTTTGTGTTTTTTATTTCTAATAAAGGATTTTTCAGTTGTGTGTGTTTATTTACTGTAATTTACAGATTAATCATGGAAGGTATCTCGGGGAGACGCCTGACATGATTAATCTAGGACTTATTGGCAGCTATGGGCTGCCAATAACTCCTTATTACCCCGATTTGCCAACGCACCAGGGCAAATCGGGAAGAGCCGGGTACTGTCCCAGACCAGTCACATCTAATGTATGCGGCCATTCTGGGCGGCTGCTGACTGATATTGTTAGGCTGGGGGGCTCCCCATAACGTGGAGCTCCCCATCCTGAGAATACCAGCCTTCAGCCGTATGGCTTTATCTGGCTGGTATTAAATTTGGGGGGAACCGCATGCCGTTTTTTTTAATTATTTATTTATTTATTTCTATACTCCATAGTGACACGCCCACCGGCTGCTGTGATTGGGTGCAGTGAGACACCTGTCACTCAGCGTGGGGGCGTGTCTCACTGCAACCAATCATAGGGGCCGGTGGGCGGGGAAAGCAGGGAATACGAGATTGTTTAATGAGCGGCCGGCTTTTTCAAATTAGAAAATGCCGCCGGAGCAGTGTGAACGCCGTGCAGCGCCGGTGATCGGGGATCGGTGAGTATGAGAGAGGGGGGGACACTTCAGTCACTCGGGGGATTAGCGGTCACCGGTGAATCCTTCACAGGTGACCGCTAATCAGTACACGGCACACAAACAGAGCCGCGGCATGACAATGAAGTCGGGTGAAGTTCACCCGAGTTCATTCTCATCCCGCTACTCTGTCTTCCGACATGTAGTAACGACATTTTGCATCACACACGGACATTTCTCGGAAGATCAAATAACACGCACGTGTGCCTTTAAACATAAAAAAACATATGTGCACGTTTGGTCGTATCTCCGGTATGTATGGAAACGGACCAAACACGCATGTTTTAAACGGATGTGTGTTGCAGGTAAAGCAGCTTTTTGAAAGGGAAGTTGCTAACAAAGTCGCTGTAAAGTCCCCTTTACACACTGAGACTTTGCTGCACAGCGGGAAACAAAGGACCTAGGAATGGTCCTGAACGATTTGTAGCGATCAGGAACTTCACAGCAGGGGCCAGGTCGCTGATGTGTTTCACACACTGCAATGTCGCTGGGGAGGTCGCTATAACGTCACAAAACCGGTGACGTTACACCAATGTCGTTTGCGATGTTGCAGTGTGTAAAGCCACCTTTAGGCTATACTGAATCTTTTCTCACAAATCTATATACTGGTATTTATCTACTTATCTTTTCTGGCAATATAACATGATGCCTGCAGATTGGACTACAATTTCATGGTGACAAGTTCCCTTTAAACTTTCCTCTACAGGCATTAAGCGGAATCAAACCCTCATCGACATCTACGGTAAGACTAAATATTTGTACACATGACCTTGGGTACAAAAACCTGCTTAATCAGTCATTATAGTTTTCTATTAAGTACAATATACAATTTATTTTGAAAACATAACTACATTTACCATAATTGTTTACAGCCTATTATAATGCTAGATTACCTTTTGGGCTTTTGGCATATCAGTATGGCGTTGAGCACGCACGGACCGTGCTGATTTCACTGGTTTGGCAGGAGCACAGTACATCTCTAACCTCCGTAGATCACAGCTTTGGAAGCAGCACTCATCCACTATTCCTCTATGATGTGAACGTCGACTGCTGTATCCATACCCCACTGGTTTACCTAAAGGAAAAATAATGGTAGAATTATAGAAGGTATGACAATGATAGCTGGATTATTAAAGTAGTGTAGAGAGTTAAACATGAAGTTAATGGGCTTATCCATAGTGCTGGTATTTATGTGTATTGAGCAAGTCAGTTTAGAGGTGGACCCATAGAAGCATCAATCGGTGCAAAATGGCTGTCATCCGGCTCAGTGCTCCTGTCTGTACCCTCTCCCCCTATTTCCACCAACACTGTGGCTGCTATTTTTTATTTTTTATATACCTGGTTTAATAAAAGAAGAAAACTTCACAATTGAAGTGTGCGACTGTTCTTTTGTGTTCTAGGACACACTTTGTAGCTACTTTCTGATTTACCTACAGATTTGGGTCAACGTGGCTATCCAGGATTAGTAAAACATAGCTGCTAAAACCAAAATCTGCAACTCTCCTGTCATAGAATCATAGAATGATAGAGTTGGAAGGGACCTCAAGGGCCTTCGAGTCCAACCCCCTGCGAGTGCAGGGTTTCCTAAATCATCCCAGCTATATGTTTATCCAGTTTCCACTTGAAGATTTCCATTGATGGAGAGCTCACTACCTCTGGTGGTAGCCTCTTCCACTCCCTGATTGCCCTCACTGTCAGAAAGTTTTTCTTAATGTCTATTCTGAATCTCCTTCCTTTAAGCTTCCTCCCATTGCTTCCTGTACTTCCTTGTGCTAATGAGAATAGGGTAGTTCTCTCTGTACTGTGACTACCTTTCAGATATTTGTAGACCGCTATTAAGTCTCCGATCAGCCTTCTCTTTTTCAAACTAAACATGCCTAGTTCTTTTAGCTGTTCTTCATAGAACATGGTTTGCAGACCTTCTACCATCTTCGTTGCTCTTCTCTAGACTTACTCCAATATATCGTCCAACAGTTGTGTGTTACTGTAGCTAAGTAGAGCTAGGCTGCCCTACGAGACCTAATCCAACGACTGTTTGGAGAAGAAGGCATCCATCTTTTTCTATTTCTGTACAACCTATTTATTATTCTAACTGCTGCCAACAATAGGTTGAAACAATCAGGTAAAAAAGTGGTAAAACATTGACAACTTATCTTTACTAGACATGGAATGTAAATTAAAAAAAGCAGAAGAACACCATAGCTACTTTCTGGCAACAATATTTGGATTGAATAGTGTTACATGGCAGCTACCGCGCTTCCTAACCTACAACCAAGACAGATTTAAGACCTTATTGTAACTCCATTGTAGAAAATAATGGAATAAACCAGGTTTGATTATGGCTATAAAGATTGTACAGGCTACAGACACAAACTGTTCAATCCAAATAGGTTCTACATATACAGTCATATGAAAAAGTTTGGGCACCCCTATTAATGTTAACCTTTTTTCTTTATAACAATTTGGGTTTTTGCAACAGCTATTTCAGTTTCATATATCTAATAACTGATGGACTCAGTAATATTTCTGGATTGAAATGAGGTTTATTGTACTAACAGAAAATGTGTAGTCCGCACTTAAACAAAATTTGACCGGTGCAAAAGTATGGGCAACCTTATCAATTTCTTGATTTGAACACTCCTAACTACTTTTTACTGACTTACTAAAGCACTAAATTGGTTTTGTAACCTCATTGAGCTTTGAACTTCATAGGCAGGTGTATCCAATCATGAGAAAAGGTATTTAAGGTGGCCACTTGCAAGTTGTTCTCCTATTTGAATCTCCTATGAAGAGTGGCATCATTGGCTCCTCAAAACAACTTTCAAATGATCTGAAAACAAAGATTATTTAACATAGTTGTTCAGGGGAAGGATACAAAAAGTTGTCTCAGAGATTCAAACTGTCAGTTTCCACTGTGAGGAACATAGTAAGGAAATGGAAGAACACAGGTACAGTTCTTGTTAAGCCCAGAAGTGGCAGGCCAAGAAAAATATCAGAAAGGCAGAGAAGAAGAAAGGTGAGAACAGTCAAGGACAATCCACAGACCACCTCCAAAGACCTGCAGCATCATCTTGCTGCAGATGGTGTCAATGTGCATCGGTCAACAATACAGCGCACTTTGCACAAGGAGAAGCTGTATGGGAGAGTGATGCGAAAGAAGCCGTTTCTGCAAGCACGCCACAAACAGAGTCGCCTGAGGTATGCAAAAGCACATTTGGACAAGCCAGTTCCATTTTGGAAGAAGGTCCTGTGGACGGATGAAACAAAGATTGAGTTGTTTGGTCATACAAAAAGGCGTTATGCATGGAGGCAAAAAAACATGGCATTCCAAGAAAAGCACTTGCTACCCACAGTAAAATTTGGTGGAGGTTCCATCATGCTTTGGGGCTGTGTGGCCAATGCCGGCACCGGGAATCTTGTTAAAGTTGAGGGTCGCATGGATTCAACTCAGTATCAGCAGATTCTTGACAATAATGTGCAAGAATCAGTGACGAAGTTGAAGTTACGCAGGGGATGGATATTTCAGTAAGACAATGATCCAAAACACCGCTCCAAATCTACTCAGGCATTCATGCAGAGGAACAATTACAATGTTCTGGAATGGCCATCCCAGTCCCCAGACCTGAATATCATTGAAAATCTGTGGGATGATTTGAAGCGTGCTGTCCATGCTCGGCGACCATCAAACTTAACTGAACTGAAATTGTTTTGTAAACAGGAATGGTCAAATATACCTTCATCCAGGATCCAGGAACTCATTAAAAGCTACAGGAAGCGACTAGAAGATGTTATTGTTGCAAAAGGAGGATCTACAAAATATTAATGTCACTTTTATGTTGAGGTGCCCATACTTTTGCACCGGTCAAATTTTGTTTAAATGCGGATTGCACATTTTCTGTTAGTACAATAAAACTCATTTCAATCCAGAAATATTACTGAGTCCATCAGTTATTAGATATATGAAACTGAAATAGCTGTTGGAAAAACCCAAATTGTTATAAAGAAAAAAGGTTAACATTGATAGGGGTGCCCAAACTTTTTCATATGACTGTACACTAGAGATCAAAATTAGAGAACAACACACAATTTCGTAAATGTTAAACTCGTTGTGTAGTTCTATGTGATTATAACTTAACATGAGTAAACCAGCAGTATTTTAAGCTTATTTCATAAATTAAATTTATTGTAAAGCACATTAAAAATGTAAATGAGATAAATGAAAAAGAACACTGATCAAAACTAGAGAACACTTTCAGATACCTGCAAGTTATTGGTGTTACTCTGGTACCTAGTGCTAATTTTCTTAATTAGCTGACAAACCCTATGTAACTGGCAGCCTAACTTTCCAGTTTGCACTGACTTTGCTCAAATAGTGTGCCGTTCTAAAGTGACTGAAACCCTCCAGCAGCAGGTTGTCCAGATGAAGGCCAAAGGAGTGACCCTATCAGCCACAGCAAAAAAAGTTGGTGTCTCTGAGTCTGTGATTTAGAGAATATTGCATCTTTACAACATGACAAACTCTTTCAAGTCACCTAAGAAGGCTGGTCGCCCTCGAAAGACAAATGCAAGAGAAGACAGGATAATGCGGAGAATCTCCATGGGTAATCCAACATGACAATGATCCAAAATACACTTCTATTGCATTTCTAAAGAGCAGGGTGAAAGTGATTCAGAGGCCAAATATGTCTCCTTATCGAACCCAACTGAAACACCTATGGGAAATTCTGAAGAGACACGTTGAGCATCACTCTCCATCCAGCATCCAGGCTTTAAAGGAAGTTGTTCTTGAAGAATAGAAATAGATATATGTTGCAATATGTCACCAACGTGTTTATTTCATGCCTAGAAGACTTGGTGCTGCCCTTAAAAATTATAGAGATCTCACAAAATACTAGATGTACGGTAGTTATTTTTCACGTGGGGTGTATTCATTAATGAATCAACTAAATTCAGTAACACTGAATATTTTGTAATGCAAGTCATATTATTAACATTACTTTCATGTTATGAAATAGAAAAATGATCCATGAAACTTTGTTCAAAGTTTGGAAATTGTTGATTTGTTACTTTGCTTTTCCATGGGGTATATTTATTTATGATGAGCACTGTATATTATATAGGTATTGCTTACATTTCATTGACATGTGAGTTACCGAAACTGACAACCTTAGTGATGCCATCCCAATGCGTCTAAGGGGAGGAGAAAAAAAATACTATTGTCAGTGGCATACTTAAGGTGTAAAAAGCTATGAGGCAAATTCATCAGACTGGTTTAACTCCCACACTCTCACTATGCCAATCTTGCCGGTATACATTACATGTGCCGTATCTCCTATGTGGCGTACACCTTTGTGTGCCACTCCAGAAATACTACTCAGTTTAGGAACTAAGTATCATTTCTGGAGTACAAAATTTTGTAATTTTTGATGAATTCGATGAAAATTGTGGCCAAACCCTGGCTCTGCCCCAGCTTTGCCAATTTGGGAGGAGCTAATCTAATTTAGCGTGAAAATGCCAAAAATCCCGGTCGACTATAAACTTGTAACTTTTATGCCAGTTTTCTGGCATAAAGGTTTTGATGAATCAGGCCCTGGATTTTGGTCGTGAAAAGGTCGCCAATCCAATTATGAAACGTATCAACAATAAAAGTCTTATTCTCTATTATCATATCTGAAGAATTAATTTCTCCAGTGGGTGTAGCATATCAACAGTGGAAAATCCATTTCTCTCCAATTCGTTTGTGGAAGGGTCTCCGTCTGGTACACGGTGCAGCAGTAGGTTAGAAAGGGAAATAGTCTTGTGAAAAAGACTGTTAGCCTACAGATACGGGGCTAATCTGAATGTTAGCAGCAGTTGGAATCTGCTCAGTGCCTGCAATTTGAACCCCGCTGTCATGAACTTTAATCCTTTGGGCACTGTTTGGATTTCAGTCATCGGGGCGGCGCTGGCATGGGTTGAGTCACTGCTCTGTCTATTGTGAGCAGCACTAACTGACAGCAGCTCAGCATTAGAGGAGGCTGTCAGTCAGTGTAAGGGTGGGTGGCGCTGTTACAGCTGTACTTGCACTTGCGCCACCTCGATGACTGAAACCCTAACACTGCCGGAGGATTAAAATTCATTTTGTCCTGATAGCGGAGTTTGAAATGCTGGCGCCAAGCAGGTTCCAAATGCTATTCTTGCAGATTAACCCCATATCTGCAAGTTAATAGCATTTGTTCCCTTTAAGGCACACAGGAGTTGTGCCTAACATAACTCTCCAAGTTGAGAATAATTATTTGTATAAAACATATCATGCTATGCACACAAATACCATAAAACCTTATGGAGACAGAGAGACTGGTAATACATTTGCTCTGTCTACATATATCATACACAGTGTCATATTCCATGCACAGGGAAATGTTCTGTTTAAAAATGATGATGGTCATGCCCAGATAATCCAATTAGCATTTGAACAAACATTTTGATTGTTAGTTGATTTATCAGAGGTATATTTACTCAGATCAATGGTCAAGAATACTCGTTTGCGTTCTTATGAACAGAAATAAACATTGGATAATAAATATTTGTATTTTGTCCTTTGATTGTGCATTTTTATTATTCTCATTTTGTCCTTATTACTTACTGAAAATCAGCTGTGGATTACGCATGATAAATAATGAAACAAAACCTTTATGCTCCAGTTACTACAACATAAGGTGACAAAACTATCAGCACTTCCGAGAATGCAAGTGACAAGAGTAATTAAATATTTAATACTGCTTTTGCTTCTCTGGTAACTTTACAGTACTATTTAATATTTGGTATATGCTATAAATTATACATGTGAAAAATGTGGTTGCTTTGGTTACTTTGTTACAATTTTTCTTTTTTCTGTCAGAGAAGTCATAGAGTAAGCGCACAGTGTGTATATTAATTTATGATAGATTCACCATCCAAAATAATTGTTGCTCGACATAAAGATGGCCTAGGCGAATGACGAACCTATGGCACGCGTGCCAGACTGGCCACGCAGAGCCCTTTTTGTTGGCACGCGCGCTGTCGCCACACTGCACCAATTTACACTATCGGTGTGGTCGCGCCGACAGTGCAAATTGGTGTTTAGCAGAGGACATCTCTGCTCCTTCTGACACGCCTCCTCTCCTGGGCCGCAGGCCTGTTGCCTAGGAGACGGAGGAGCGTCAGGAGGCGGTGCCGGTGTCTTGTGGCCGCGCGGGAACTGAACTGAGGACGCAGCGATGGCGCGGGTGTTGCAAGGTGAGTTTTTTTTTTTTTTATTTTTAAGCGGTGTGCGGCTGTGCCAAGGTGTGGGGGACAGAGCCAGCACCGGGGGAACATGGAGCTCACGGGGGAACATGGAGCGCGCGGGGGAACATGGAGCGCACGGGGGAACATGGAGTGCACGGGGGAACATGGGAGCACAGGGGACAGAGCCAGCACCGGGGGAACATGGAAGCACAGGGGACAGAGCCAGCACCGGGGGAACATAGAGCGCACTGGGGAACATGGAAGCACAGGGGACAGAGCCAGCACCGGGGGAACATGGAGTGCACGGGGGAACATGGAAGCACAGGGGACAGAGCCAGCACCGGGGGAACATGGAGCGCACGGGGGAACATGGAAGCACAGGGGGCAGAGCCAGCACCGGGGGAACATGGAAGCACAGGGGACAGAGCTAGCACCGGGGGAACATGGAAGCACATGGGACAGAGCCAGCACCGGGGGAACATGGAAGCACAGGGGACAGAGCCAGCACCGGGGGAACATGGAGCGCACGGGGGAACATGGGAGCACAGGGGACAGAGCTAGCACCGGGGGAACATGGGAGCACAGGGGACAGAGCCAGCACCGGGGGAACATGGAAGCACAGGGGACAGAGCCAGCACCGGGGGAACATGGAAGCACAGGGGACAGAGCCAGCACCGGGGGAACATGGGAGCACAGGGGACAGAGCCAGCAACGGGGAAACATGGAAACACAGGGGACAGCCAGCACCGGGGGAACATGGAGCGCACGGGGGAACATGGGAGCACAGGGGACAGAGCCAGCACCGGGCAACATGGAGCGCACGGGGGAACATGGGAGCACAGGGGACAGAGCCAGCACCGGGGGAACATGGAGCGCACGGGGGAACATGGGAGCACAGGGGACAGAGCCAGCACCGGGGGAACATGGAAGCACATGGGACAGAGCCAGCACCGGGGGAACATGGAGCGCACGGGGGAACATGGAAGCACAGGGGACAGAGCCAGCACCGGGGGAACATGGAGCGCACAGGGCAACATGGAAGCACAGGGGACAGAGCCAGCACCGGGGGAACATGGAAGCACAGGGGACAGAGCCAGCACCGGGGGAACATGGAAGCACAGGGGACAGAGGGAACACAGGGGACAGAGCCAGCAACGGGGGAACATGGAAACACAGGGGACAGCCAGCACTGGGGGAACATGGAGCGCACGGGGGAACATGGGAGCACAGGGGACAGAGCCAGCACCGGGGCAACATGGAGCACACGGGGGAACATGGGAGCACAGGGGACAGAGCCAGCACCGGGGCAACATGGAGCGCACGGGGGAACATGGGAGCACAGGGGACAGAGCCAGCACCGGGGGAACATGGAAGCACATGGGACAGAGCCAGCACCGGGGGAACATGGAGTGCACGGGGGAACATGGAAGCACAGGGGACAGAGCCAGCACCGGGGGAACATGGAGCGCAGGGGGGAACATGGGAGCACAGGGGACAGAGCCAGCACCGGGGGAACATGGAGCGCACAGGGGAAACATGGGAGCACAGGGGACAGAGCAAGCATGGGGAAACATGGAGCGCACGGGGGACACATGGGGAGCAAACATAGGAGCACGGGGGCAAACCGACGGAGCACGGGGGCAAACCAACAGAGCACGGGGGCAAGCAAACAGAGCCCGGGGCAAACAGAGCACGGGGCATACATGGCTGCAAAGATGGGGGAAACGTGCAAGGATGGGGGAAACATGACTGCAAGGATGGGGGGAAACATGACTGCAAAGATGGGGGGAAACATGACTGCAAGGATGGGGGGAAACTTGACTGCAAGGATGGGGGGAAACATGGCTGCAAGGATGGGGGGAAACATGGCTGCAAGGATGGGGGGAAACATGGCTGCAAGGATGGGGGGAAACATGGCTGCAAGGATGGGGGTAAACATGACTGCAAGGATGGGGGTAAACATGACTGCAAGGATGGGGGTAAACATGACTGCAAGGATGGGGGTAAACATGACTGCAACGGTGGGGGGAAACATGGCTGCAAGGATGGGGGGAAACATGGCTGCAAGGATGGGGGGAAACATGGCTGCAAGGTTGGGGGGAAACATGACTGCAAGGATGGGGGGAAACATGCCAGGATGGGGTAGATTTAACAGGAAGGGGAACATGCCAGTAAGGGGTACATTTACCAGGATGGAGGATACATTTACCAGGATGGAGGGAAATATGACAGGATGGGGGTACATGAACATGCCAGGATGAGGACAAATGCCAGGATGGGGAACATTTAGCAGGAAGGGGTACAATTACCAGGAAAGGAGACATTTACCAGGAAAGGGGACATTTACCAGGATAAGGCCACATGCCTGGATGAGGTACATTTACCAGGATGGGGTCATTTAACAGCATGGGGGAACATGCCAGGATGGGATACATTTACAATGATGGGGTGCATTTACCAGAGTGGAGGACATTTACCAGGATGGGGCCATGATGGGGACAAATATACCAGAATGTAGGAAATATATATATCAGGATGGGGGACATGTTTACCAGGAAGTGGCCAGGAAGGGGGACAGAACTACACAATGAAGGGGAGGGGGAAACTCGTACGTCTTTACGGGATTTCAGGGTGTTCAGACTTTGAAATGTAGATGTGGATTACAGGGTGAAATCTGATTGCATTCCAGGCTAAACTCTGTCTAATATGCTGCAATTTTTTCCAGAAAGATCAATCCAACTGCTGTGTCTGGAAAGGGCAGGGGCTCGGCTTCAGTGTGTGGTAAGCATGAGTGTGATGTCCCCTACTGAGGAGAAGACGGCAAAGGTAAGGTTACAATCAATTCTTTATATAATAGGATTGGTTGGTACTTCGGAAAAAAAAATGGGTTTAGGGCTACAGTTTGGGCACTCGGCCTGTAAAAGGTTCGCCATGACTGGCCTAGGCTATGAGAAGATTGCCACCACCGTGAAACTGAGCTGCAGCATGGTGACCAAGACCATACAGCGGTTTAACAAGAGAGGTTCCTCCCAGAACATACCTCGCCATGGTCAACCAAAGAAGTTGAGTGCACGTGCTCAGCATCATATCCAAAGGTTGTCTTTTCAAAATAGAAGTATAGAGGCTGCTAGCATTACTGCAGAGGTTAAAGGAGTTGGGGGTCATCCTGTCTGTGCTCAGATCATATGCCACATGCTGCATAAATTTGGTCTGCATGGCTGTCGTACCAAAAGAAGCCTCTTCTACAGATGATGGACAAGAAATCTACACTTACAGGAGAGAGAAGATCACACTGACAATTAGAGCTTACAGTCTACAGAAGATAGAGAGAGAACCCCACTGGCCATAAGAGCTTACATTCTACAGTAAAGAGTGAAAAATAGAGAGGACCTGGCGGACAATAAGAGCTTACACTCTACAGGAGAGTGAGAAGATCTCGCTGGCAATTAGAGTTTATACTCTACATGAGATAGAGGGAGAGAGAACCCCACCGACCATAAGAGCTTACATTCTACAGTAGAGAGAAAGATAGAGAGGACCCTGCTCTCCATAACAGCTTACACTCTACAAGAGAGAGAGGACCCAGCCAACCATTAGAGCTGATACTCTACAGGAGATAGATAGAGAAAGGACCCTGATGAACATAATAGATTACAATCTACAGGAGAAAAAGATAGGATCTTGCTGACCATACAGTTTAAATTGTACAAGAGAGAGTGAGGACCCTGCTGACCATAAGAGCTTACATTCTACAGGAGAGAGAGAGGAACCTACTGACCATAAGAGCTTACACTCTAAACAACAGTGAAAGGAAACCTGATGACCATTAGAGCCTATACTCTACTGAAGAGAGAGCGAGAACCACTCTGATCACAAGAGCTTACACTTTATAGAAGAGAGATAGGACCCCGTTGACCATAAGAGCATACATTTTATAAGATAGAGAGGTACCAAGTGAACACAACTTTACAATATATGATAATCCATAACATGTCATAGCTGCAGAGAATTATGGGGAAATGCAACGTAGAATGATATTAACCTGCTCTCTTATGCTTTAACAGTGTGGGAAATGGTTACTGTCAAGTTTTTTTAACTGCGAGTTTTATCTCAAAATGTTCAATTTCGCATTGAACCATGAATTTCATGAAATACAACTCGAATTTGATTCTCCGTGGATCGATCAGCTCATCTCTGATTATACCCAATCTCTGCAGACTTCATCTTTGCAATCACATTTTAAGTTTAGGTTACCCAATGGTAACTGCCTCCAGCAGTGATGGCTCTATGCGATCTATTATGTGATCTATTGCTTAATGTTTCACATTTTTGTTTTATCTGATTTTATTGTGTAAGCCCCAGCTTGTTACTTATCGTTTCAGTACATGTGACATCGTCATTGGCCTGTCATCCAACAATGTAACAGTGATATTGATATGTGTCATTGTAGTAACTGTTGACATTTACTCATACATTCCTAGCAAATGTATGATACTAGAATTGATCCATTATTTTCTACAAGATTATTTATGCCATCCAGCATAGTGCCGAACTGGTTCAGGTCCTTGGGGGCATAAAATGTTGACTGCAGCATTGCTCTGTTCAGCAATAGCTGATGGACCTAATACACAAAGTGCCTGATGTTTCCAACAATTATGTCCAGCTCAGGCATAAAACACCACACTAGCCAACTAATATAACTGAGTGAACTCTTTGCTGTCTGCTGGAGGCTGGGAATTAAGCTTACCTTCTCACCTTCTAAATCAGGCTTGCACAACAGATGGCCCGCAGGCCACATATTGACCTCCAGAGGATTTTCTGCTGCCCATGAACCTGTCCTGCAGACTGTGCTCCCTTCTTCCTATATTCAAATATATTTGCCGCTTTTAGATGCAAATACATTTGAACACTGTGGCACAGTGACTGAGGCAGAGGAACTTCAGTCAGCCCCAATGCCGATGTGCAGCAGCATATTGAGGTCTACCTGTTGCTAACATCATCAAGCTGCTAGTGGTGCCACATAGGAATATGACATGGCTGGCTGCGGTAAATGCTCAGTGCTGAAGATTAAATGTGTAATTATTAGGAGGTGGGAGGAGGAGGATTAGGGTTCCTGATAAGCCACAATGTGGGGGAGGGGAGACTGTTAAAGAAGACACAGTATAGCGAGGGGCAGAGGGACTTTATAGAGAAGGGCAATGTGAGGGGAGTATTATGAATAGGGGAGGGACGGGGGTGGTGATGGTATGGAGAGTCTCATAGTGGGGTAGTGGGGGGGACATTATGGAGAGGGGCTGTGGGGGGAGGGGAATATTATGGACACGCTCAGTGTGGGGGACACTATGGAGAGGTGTAGTGTAGGAGACAATATAGATAAAGTTATATTATGGAGCGGGTCAGTGTGGGGGATATTTTATGCAGGAAGCACAGTGAGGGGCAATTATTTATTCAGTGGTGCAGCATGGGAGATATATTTATTTATGGGGCAGTATAATGATACTCTTTTTTTTTAAGTGCACCATGTCGAGATGTGCTGATGAAAATGGAGAAGAGGTAGCTCTGTTCATGAGATTTCATAATGGCTATAATACATGGAGACAAAAGGATGGAAACAACTTCAATTAGTGAAGATGTCATCTATAAGGTATCTGCATGTAAATGTTTATTTGTGATACTAACTACATCTCATCAGTACTGTGGTTCCTGTATGGTCCACAGTCTGATTTTGGCTTTTAGCAACAACTCCCAGCATCTCTTTACCATTGCTAAGGACATACTGGGAATTGTAGGTACAAGCAGTACATGTATGGGGCTGATATGACATTACTATTGATCGCTGCTCTATGCTTGGTGCTGTATACATGTACTAATGGTGGTTCTGGAGCTTCATTCATATACTGACAGTGGTTCTGTATTCATGTACTGACGGTTCTTCTGGCTTTGCATTCATGTGCTGAATTCTAGTACCAATGGTGGTTCTGATGCTGCATTAATGTACTGATGATGGTTCTGGCTTCACACTAATATACTGACAGTGGTTCTAATACTGCATTTATGTATTGACAGTGCTTCTGGCGCTGCACTCATGTACTTATGGTGCTCCAGTGCTGCATCGTGTACTGATGGTGATTCTGGTGTTGCATTGATGTAATGACAGTTCATCTGATCTTACACATTTGCAGCAATCCTTAATTATTCTCAAATGTTTATGTTTTAATTGTTTTTATGCGTAAGACTTTGGTGACATTCTGCTCCAAAACATTTTAAGTTAGCGTGTGTTCATACTGATAATTTTGGAGCAGAAACTGAGCAGAATCTCTCCAAACCCTGAAAACGTGCTTTTGGTGAAGTATTAATGCACTGATGGTGGTTCTGATGATGTATTCATGTTAGTACCCCTTCAAATATTTTTGTGACCTTTGGGATTTATTCAGAATGGCAATTTGGCCCTTGTACCAAAAAATGTTGTGCAGCCCTGTTTTAAATGTTTCAAAACTGTAAACAACGCAAACAACAACTGAAAAGTTTTCCAGTAGATTAATGTAGCGCAGGCAAATCAAAATCAGCATCTCATCAAAATCCCAGACAAAACAGTAAGTTTATTACATCAGGTCAGTAACAGGTCACGTTTAAAGGATATCCAGGCTAAAGAATACATGACTCACTAATTGGCCCTGGTTTTTTATTCAATGAACAGATGTTCAATTAAGAGACAGCTTTTTAACCTAAAAGCCATCTTCGCAAATCAGAATATGATCTATGTAAAGTGCACTTCTCATTACTAACTAATATACTTTTCAGCACTTAGAAAGAAGTGACCAAATCAATTCCTGTGTGAAGAGCAATGTTGTAAGCATATAGTCAATGATAGGAAAATGATTATTCTTTACATCAATTTATGTTATTCATTATTTTAAAGTATTTTGTGGGTTCTTTTTTATGTCCCCCTTGCCACATAGACTGATATTAGGTTTATACATTGAGTTATGGAAAGATAGTTTTTAAGCATTCATCTCATGATGATCACCATAATAGTTGATAGACAAAGTTCACCTCCCTCTCTGCTCCGTGACCACTCCACAGATGGCAGAACATGACTAGAAACGTCCCATCGAAGGCAATGAACATCTGCAGTTTATTGTTTCCTATAACTTGTATAGTTTCGAGAATGCATGTCTTTGACTGTCAACTCAAGTTTGGAGGAAGATAGCTCCCCACATAATCATGTACAGATAATATAATTAAAAATATACAATCAAAAAGTCAAAGCATAATGGAAAAAATAACATAGAGCATTGAATATTAATAATGTGTAACAAAAAAAAAAAATCACTTAACTCAATCTTCCACATTATTCTCACTGGAATCCAGTCCAGAAAGCTTAGATGAGGGGTAAAAATAGAGAATCTGTAAAAGGGTCTTACATACCAAATTTAAAAATGGGTAGAGTTGCCTTTGAGACCATGTGCCAGGGTTTTGGAGCAACTTTCGCCTCTGAACCCATTATGGCTATGTAACATAGCCAGTGCGGTAGTCGTGGGCGAGAGTTGTAGTCCTCAGCCCGTCCCGGTATGCTACAGACACAGGGGGAAGAGTGGTGTGTGAAGTGGGTATGGAGGTGGTACCTGGTTGCAGGTGGACATTCCGGACTTCAGCCAACCTGTGGAAAAACCGCAACAAAACCGCAACAAACCGTGGTAAAACCACATGCTGATTTTGGGTGTGTTTCTGGTGTGTTTTTTGCCGCACATGCGGAATTCTGCCAAAGGGTGCGTTTTTTACTTAAGAAACACATTTTCCCAGTGCGCACAGATCCTTAAATAACGTTTCCAGTTAATATTCACAAGCTTAACACTACATTCTTCAACAGGCAATTTCTTATCTACACATTAAGGCTCTCCTATTCCGGCTGCAGACAGAGTCCCTCTGGCTACCAAAGAGGATGAGGGCTTGGTGCATTGCTGTTAAGCACTGTGCTGTCTCCAGGGGGGCTGCGCTACTTTCCCAGGATAACTCATAGAGTCTTCTTTCTGTCAGTGGCCCTGTCAGTCAACACTGACTCCGCTGACTGTCTGCACCATTCACGATAGCCACTTGAGGAGGGGGTGCTTTCTGATCCCTCGTTCCACCTCACTGTAGCCTCCCTGCTACCAGCTGTATTCCTGGTCACCTAGTTTCTCTGTCCTGCTCAGTCTTGTGTCTGTTCTCTTTCACACAACACTGCTACAGTCTGCTCAGTTTAGTTCATCGTTCACTACTCACTTTTCGCTATCTGACCAAAAGCAGGAAATGCCTTCCACTATATCCCTTCACTGTGGGCCAGACCTATTCAGCTACCCCTATCAGTCCTGCCACTATACCTTCTAACTGAGCCCTCCTTCCCTGCTAAGGAGTTCATTGCCATCTAGTGGTAGCTGACAGTACTGCGACAAAACTCACATGACAGCTTTTTGACATTTCCACATTACCAACATTACACCTGAAAACACACAAGTCAATAACATTCCTCTTAATCACACATACAACCCCTGGTAAAAATTATGGACTCACCTGGCTGATGTTCATTCAGTTGTTTACTTTTGTTTAAGAAAAGCAGATCACAGACATGGCACAAAACTAAAGTCATTTCAAATGGCAATTTTCTGGCTTTAAGAAACACTAAAAAAATCATGAAAACATAATGTGCAGCCAGTAACGGTTACTTTTCAAAACCAAACAGGGGGAAAAATTTTTGGAATCACTCAATTATGAAGAAAAATTTATGGAATCACCCTGTAAATTTTCATTCCCAAAACTAAAACCTGCATCAAATAAGATCTGCTCGTTAGTCTGCATCTAAAAAGGAGTGATCACACCTTGGAGAGCTGTTGCACCAAGTGGACTGAGATGAATCATGGCTCCAACACGAGAGACGTCAATTAAAACGAAGGAGAGGATTATCAAACTCTTAAAAGAGGGTAAATCATCACGCAATGTTGCAAAAGATATTGGTTGTTCACAGTCAGCTGTGTCTAAAATCTGGACCAAATACAAACAACATGGGAAGGTTGTTAAAGGCAAACATAATGGTAGACCAAGGAAGACATCAAAGCGTCAAGATCGGAAACTTAAAGCAATATGTCTCCAAAACAGGAAATGCACAACAAAACAAATGAGGAACGAATGGGAGGAAACTGTAGTCAATGTCTGTGACTGTAAGAAACCGCCTAAAGGAAATGGGATTTACATACAGAAAAGCTAAAAAAATAAAAGATGACTGCCTGAAGAGAATATGTAAATTTCCACAGTCATTGATGATATGGGGCTGCATGTCAGGTAACGTCACTGGGGATATGGCTGTCATTACACCTTCAATAAATGCCCCAGCTTACATTGAAATTTTGGACACTCCTCTTATCCCATCAATTGAAAGGGTGTTTGGGGATGATGAAATCATTTATCAAGATGATAATGCATCCTGCCATAGAGCAAAAACTGTGAAAACATTCCTTGAAAGAAGACACATAAGGTCAATGACATGGCCTGCAAATTGTCCTAATCTCAATCCAATTGAAAATCTTTGGTGGAAGTTGAAGAAAATGGTCCATGACAAAGCTCCAACCTGCAAAGCTGATCTGGCAACAGCAATCAGAGCAAGTTGGAGCCAGATTGATGAACAGTACTGTACGTCACTCATCAAGTCCATGCCTCCAAGACTGCAAGCTGTTATAAAAGCCAGAGGTGGTGCAACAAAATACTAGTGATATATTGGATTGTTCTTTTGCTTGTTTTTCATGATTCCATCATTTTTTCCCTCATAATTGAGTGATTCCATAATTTTTTCCCCATTTGGCCTTGAAAAGTAACCGCTACTGGCTAGCACATTATGTTTTCATGATTTTTTTTAGTGTTTCTTAAAGCCAGAAGGTTGCCATTTGAAATGACGTTTTTTGTGCCATGTCTGTGATCTGCTTTTTTTTTTTAAATAAAAGTAAACGACTGAATGAACATCCTCAGAGCCAGGTGAGTCCATAATGTTTGCCAGGGGTTGCATAAAAGGCATGACGTCTTTAGGGGTGGTAGGGCATTGGACAACCTCTGCTATACCGACCGGACAGTAGTGTTTCCCTGAGTCTCATCTTTCTGATTATCTGTTAAGTATTAACCCTTTCACAACATTTGCGCTGACCACAGCAAGACCCTATGGTGACAAAAGTAATTTAGCTAGGGAAGTGAACAGGTAATTGCTATGCACAGAGAAGTTTTAAAGGGGACCTGGAGACAGACCGGCACCCGGGTAAAAATTATTAAATTGGAGTGTACGTAGCTCCCATAAATATGGCAGGCATATTTCTGGCCTCAGGACAGCGGGACGCATGTAACACATATTTTGCCTTAATTGTGGGATGTGCATATCAGCGCATAATTAATAACAAGCTGCTGGAGGACAATAGACACATCATGTTTCCTAGATTTGGATAGATAAAATCATAATATGAAACATGATGATAATATCTTCTGCATGGAACACTCATAGGCGGAGATATGAGGAAAGATGACATTTCATAATTCTTTGGATCCTGAAGGCACACCCCATGTCCAGGTCTATCATAGGTCACCAGGTTGGTGGTATGTGGGAGGTACATAGTTTATCAGAAACCAAAGCAGACATTTTGGAGGGGTTCTTCTCAGGAGAGGTCACGTCCAGTAAACATGTGTGGAGTACCAAGGAAATCATTGGCTCTACAGCACCTAAGAATGATTTAAAGAGAACCTGTCACCAGTTTTTGACCCTATGAACAAATGTCACCACCTGTAACTGTTTCTTTGCTGCAATTTTCAAATCCATCAGCGCCTTACTCCCCTTATATACTCCCCAAAAATACCATTTGATATGCTCCAGCATAGTATGTAAATCAGTGTGGTCCATTCCGACAGGTGTCCTCACTGTGACATATGTTTTTCCTCTCTACTCTGAATTGCGTCCTTCTGCCTTGAGTGATATGGATGACACATTCTGCGTCATCCACATAGTGAACCAAGATCTAGTGCCTGCGAAGTAGTGTCCCCGGCCCGTGCAGACACACACTGCTCTGCCCTACAGAGTATAGAACATCATTGTGCAAGCGCCAAGCAATATCATTGTGATGTCATCCTGATTTTGGTGCTAGCGCAGTGATGTTCTATGTTCTGACCACAGTAGGGCAGAGTGGAGTGTGCCTACATGGGTGGGCAAGGCTATTGCACAGTTGCAAGATGTTGGGGCTATAAATGGGGAGTCAGGCGCTGATAGACACATTTGTGGAATGCCTCAAAGGAACAGTTTAAGGTGGTTGCATTTGTTCATAGGGTCAAAAACTGGTGACAGGTTCCCTTTTAAAAATCAAGCAAAAGCTGGAAATTTCTCATGGATAAGTATGTCGCTAGACTCCTGCAATTTCAGCTAGGTATAGGTATTAACCAATCAATATAAATGAACTGGCATTCTTAAGTAATTACATGAAACAAGGTGAGCAGTACATGACAGATGTGTGATACGGAGCCTGCCTATGGAGGTGTTCAGCTACAGAGACATTGTGCTCTAGAGGGCGAGAGCCTCGCTAGCGCAGCATTATTTTGTAGCCCAGGTCAGATTCCAGGGTAGAACGTGGGATCAACAGCCAAGAAATTTTCATTGGCAACAAAAATGCTTTGTATGACAAAATCTTTTTTCTAGGAAACAGACTAAATTTTTCAAGGTCTGAGATAAGATAATTAGATAGCATTTTTTTCTGCTTAGTTTACACTTTATTTTTAAACAACCGTGCACAGGCTGTAATGTGACTGTATATATACAGCTTGTGCAAATGTCCAAGTCTGAATAGTACAGAAAATAATATATTAACAGAATATTATTATACTCCTACATACACATAGTAATAAAATGGGGTTAAGTATTCCAAATGACATGGTGTACATCTAGTATGTCTAAAAATCTTGCCAAAGACAAGACTAATGACTGATATATTGCTTTTTAGATCCACCTAGGCCATAAAAGAGAATCTTTTAACAGGTGTTTGCCACCTAATCTGAGAGCAGCATAACGTAGGGGCAGAGATCTTGATTCCAGTGATGTGTTACGTACTAAGGGTACCTTCACACTTAGCGATGCAGCAGCGATCCGACCAGTGATCTGACCTGGTCAGGATCGCTGCTGCATCGCTACATGGTCGCTGGTGAGCTGTCAAACAGGCAGATCTCACCAGCGACCAGTGAACAGCCCCCAGCCAGCAGCGACGTGCAAGCGACGCTGCGCTTGCACGGAGCCGCTGTCTGGAAGCTGCGGAGACTGGTAACTAAGGTAAACATCGGGTATGGTTACCCGATGTTTACATTAGTTACCAGTGTGAGCAGGGAGCAGGGAGCCGCGCACACTGAGCGCTGGCTCCTTGCTCTCCTAGCTACAGTACACATCGGGTTAATTAACCCGATGTGTAATGCAGCTACATGTGCAGAGAGCAGGGAGCCGCGCACACTGCTTAGCGCTGGCTCCTTGCTCTCCTAGCTGCTGTACACATCGGGTTAATTAACCCGATGTGTACAGCAGCTACATGTGCAGAGAGCCGGAGCCGGCAGCACAGGCAGCGTGAGAGCTGCAGAGGCTGGTAACTAAGGTAAATATCGGGTAACCACCTTGGTTACCCGATGTTTATCTTGGATACAGCTTACCTCAGCTGTCAGACGCTGGCTCCTGCTCCCTGCTCGCTTCATTTGTCGCTCTCTTGCTGTCACACACAGCGATCTGTGTGTCACAGCAGGAGAGCGGCTTTGAAGAAAACGAACCAGGGCTGTGTGTAACGAGCAGCGATCTCGCAGCAGGGGCCAAATCGCTGCTCAGTGTCACACACAGCGAGATCGCTAATGAGGTCACTGCTGCGTCACAAAAAGCGTGACTCAGCAGCGATCTCGGCAGTGAGCTCGCTATGTGTGAAGCACCCCTAAGGCTGTTTATTGTAGTTTTGATAAAATCACTGTTTAATCAGCAGGAGATTATCATTAGAAGACTTGTAAACCTACTGCCAGGAAGTCAAGCATATTCATGAGGTCTATATAGCCCCTCCTCCACTACTAATTGGCAACCTTCTGTGTACAATGTATATGAGCAGAAAACTGCCAATCAGTGGTGTGGGCAGGGTTATACAGAGGTCAGCATTCAGAGAACGGGTAGATCTGCAGCAGATAAAATACTGATTATGCCACAATCTGAAACAGGAATGCAGAACTCAGAGCTTAATCATGTCATGGTGCCTCCGACGGCTCCGGCAATCCACAGGTTGGTAGACAAATGTAAAAAGGAATACAGTAGTAGGGGAAGGTAAGTAGGTGGTCGCAGGGGCTGATTAAGTAGTCCAGATATGTGTAGTGGCTAATCTCCCTGATCTGGTTTGACTTTCCCGTGGTTCCTAGCATGCGCAGACACTTTGATCATATGGCCTGAAGTAGTAGCTGGGGTGAATGCAGCCCCACAAGAAACATAGACACCATAAGTTTCATGAACCAAGAGAGGTTATATGGAGCGGCTTACAGCGTGCATTGTCATCACTGCAGGTTATATGGAGTAGTTCCATTTTTTTCCTTTCCACAGAGAGTTTACTTCTCCTTACCAGACACAGTCATTTGAGGATATAAGTGACTGAAAGTAAACGCTCCGACTCCAGTGATCATACACCTCTCCCTCCAAACTCAATCCTCACCTCCTGAGTCCTGAGCCACAGACATCTTTCTTTTTTTTCCTGTCAGAAAAGTACCCGGAAATGTCCCCACTGCTGCATCACTTCCTTTACCATATAAGACCCGCAACACACATCTGTTTAATTTGTACGTGTGCGGTACGTATTTGCACGTACCGGAGACACGTACACACGGAGACCCATGTTATTCAATGGTAGATGGCACACACACGTAAAATCACACGGAACATGTGACCGTGTGGTAAGTACGTGTGTGCGCTTTTCTACACGGACGACATGTCCGTTTTTGGCCGGCAGCACGCAGGCACGGACCCGCTTTAGTCTATGGGTCCATGCCTGCACGTACCGCAAACGGAGTATGTCCGTGTTCAGCACATTTCGTGCGTGTGCGTTTTTACACTAGCGATCTTATTTTTTGTTTTTTTTTAAATTAAAGTCAGTATACTTACCTTTTTTCCTGCTGTTCTCAGTCATACTTACATTGGCGCTCGTTTTTTTTCTTCCTCCGGCTCATACCGCTCCCCGATCACCAGCGCGGCGAGGAACAGCTGTGCAGAGAATACGCGGCAAGAATTACTTTGAATATGCCGGCCGCTCATTAATCAATCTCGTATTCCCTGCTTTCCCCACCCACAGACGCCTGTGATTGGTTGCAGTCAGACACGCCCCCCATGCTGAGTGACAGCTGTCTCACTGCACCCAATCACAGCAGCCGGTGGGCGTGTCTATACTGTGCAGTAAAATAAATAAATAAATAATTAAAAAAAACGGCATGCGGTCTCACCCAATTTTAATACCGGCCAGATAAAGCCATACGGCTGAAAGCTGGTATTCTCAGGATGGGGAGCCCCACGTTATGGGGAGCCTCCCAGCCTAACAATATCAGTCAGCAGCCGCCAAGAATTGCCGCATATATTATATGCGACAGTTCTGGGACTGTACCCGGCTCTTCCCGATTTGCCCTGGTGTGTTGGCAAATCGGGGTAATAAGGAGTTATTGGAAGCCCATAGCTGCCAATAAGTCCTAGATTAATCATGTCAGGCGTCTCCCCGAGATGCCTTCCATGATTAATCTGTAAATTACAGTAAATAAACACACACACCCGAACAATCCTTTATTAGAAAAAAAAAACTAACTAATTGCCTTGTTCACCAATTTAATAAGCCCGAAAAAGCCCTCCATGTCCGGCGTATTCCAGGATGGTCCAGCGTCGCTTCCAGCTCTGCTGCATGAAGGTGACCGGAGCTGCAGAAGACACCGCTGCTCCTGTCAGCTCCACGCAGCTAATGAAGGGAATAGCGCGTTCAGCTGAGCTGTCACTAAGGTTACTCGCGGCCAACGCTGAATACAGCTGATCGCGCTATTCCCTTCATTAGCTGCGTGGAGCTGACAGGAGTGGCGGTGTCTTCTGCAGCTCCGGTCACCTTCATGCAGCACAGCTGGAAGCGACGCTGGACCATCCTGGAGTACGCCGGACATGGAGGGCTTTTTCGGGCTTATTAAATTGGTGATCAATGCAATTTGTTAGTGTTTTTATTTCTAATAAAGGATTGTTCGGGTGTGTGTGTTTATTTACTGTAATTTACAGATTAATCATGGAAGGCATCTCGGTGAGACGCCTGACATGATTAATCTAGGACTTATTGGCAGCTATGGGCTTCCAATACCTCCTTATTATTCCGATTTGCCAACGCACCAGGGCAAATCGGGAAGAGCCGGGTACAGTCCCAGAACTGTCGCATATAATGTATGCGGCAATTCTTGGCGGCTGCTGACTGATATTGTTAGGCTGGGGGGCTCCCCATAACGTGGGGCTCCCCATCCTGAGAATACCAGCCTTCAGCCGTATGGCTTTATCTGGCTGGTATTAAAATTGGGGGGGACCGCATGCCGTTTTTTTAAATTATTTATTTATTTATTTTACTGCACAGTATGGACACGCCCACCGGCAGTTGTGATTGGGTGCAGTGAGACAGCTGTCACTCAGCGTGGGGGGCGTGTCTGACTGCAAGCAATCACAGGCGTCTGTGGGTGGGGAAAGCAGGGAATACGAGATTGATTAATGACCGGCCGGAATATTCAAAGTAATTGTTGCTGCATATTCTCTGCACAGCTGTTCCTCGCTGCGCTGGTGATCGGGGAGCGGTAAGTATGAGAGAGGGCTGCTCACTTCAGCCACTCGGGGGATTAGCGGTCACTGGTGAAACCTTCACAGGTGACCGCTAATCAGTACGCGGCACACAGACAGAGCCGCGGCATAACAATGAAGTCGGGTGAAGTTCACCCGAGTTCATTCTCATCGCGCAACTCTGTCTGCTGTCAGCCGACATGTATCAACGACATTGTGCAACACACAAACGGACATTCCACACGGACATTCCATGTACACATACACAGGCATTTTACACACAAACACGGACATTTTACACGTACACACGGCTCGCATACGCCATCACACGGATGTCATACAAACCGGAGAAACGCCCCAAAAAAACGGAACACGGACCCGAAAAACGGACCGTGTCACACGGACGGTTTTTTTTGCGGAAGTGTGTTTTAGGCCTAAAGCAATGCTAGTTTTTAGAAAGGCCAGCAGAGGTCAGTGTACATGCCACAACTCTCATAGCAAGGCTTCAGAAGGCACAGATAATGTCCAACATTATAGAAAAACACATGACCCACCAGGAGACATTCTAGTAGTGTCTACTCTGGGTCACTACAATTGTATTAAAATGACAGCAAGCAGCCCAGTAAGTGACACATCAATGGAATCGGGGTCTTTGCCCATACATTATGCTGCTCTCAGATGGGATGAGGGATCCCTTATTTACCATGTTTGGTTAACCAATGCTGTCAGATGGGGTAGCAAAAACCTATGGACTTATTCCCTTTAACAAAATTCACACAAATCTTATCCAGATTATCCCATAAGAACAGAGGGATTGCAGACTTTCATAAAAAACCTGGACCACCTCATTAAGTAGGGGTTGTTGAAGAGTGTGCTATTTGCCCCAGTCTTTTCTAATTACACCCCTGCGCACATGTAATACTCAGTTCATGCCTGATTTAAAAAATAAAAAAAAATTGCATAGGTTAAAAAAATCCCTTTTGTTCAACAAACATTACATAAATCAATTGTACAAGTGAATATAAGAAACTGTGATATGCCTTAGCAGAGAAATATGATTCTCTATCTAAGGCCTCTTCCACACGTCCGTGTCTCCGGTACGTGTTTGGTCCGTTTCCTCGCGTACCGGAGACACGGGCACACGTAGACCCATTAAAATCAATGGGACTGCGCTCACGTGCGTATTCTGCCATGGACCATGTGTACATGTGGAGCACACGGGCACACGTATGACATACGTAGACATGTCCGTTTTCTCTCCGGCATCACGGGTGTCACATGGAATGCAAACGGATCACACGGATGTGTTCCATGTGACACACACCAGAGAAAACACGCATCTGCGAGAAAAAAAAAAAACTTTACTCACCTTCTCCAGCCCTGTTATCTCTGCCGCTGCTGTCACTTACTTCCAACTGCCACTCATTATGCTCATTGCATATTCACTTCACTGCGGCCGGAAGCAGCGGGGAGTCGACAGGACTGGAGACTGAAGAACAGCACCACAGACAGTGAAGCCAGGGACAGGTGTGTAGAAAGTTCACATTCTCCGTGTGTTATCACAGATAACACACGGAGAACACACATGTGCCATAAACATGGCTCACGGAGGGCATTACGCACCTTTGACACGTCCGTGACAAACTTGCGTGGTTTTTCACAGACGTGTGAAAGAGGCCTAAAAGACAGTTCTTCCCCTCCCCCCTCACAATCCTCTCTGAAAAAAACCCAGCACAAATCCTTTGAGTCAGATTGACTGCCCAGACAGTAAAGCCTGCTTTACACGAGACGACCGATTGTGCGATTTCACGATCGATCGTACCCCGCCCCCGTCGTTTGTGCATCACGGGCAAATCGCTGCCCGTGTCGCACAAAGTCGTCAAATCCCCGTCACATGTACTTACCTGCTAAGTGATGTCTCTGTGGGCGGTGAACATCCTCTTCCTGAAGGGGGAGGGATGTTCGGCGTTACAGCGACATCACACAGCGGCCAGCCAATAGAAGCGGAGGAACGGAGATGAGCGGGACGTAAACATCCCGCCCACCTCCTTCCTTCCGCATAGCCGGCGGGTGCTGCGGGACGCAGGTAAGCTGTGTTCATCGTTCCAGGGGTGTCACACGGAGCGATGTGTGCTGCCCCGGGTACGATGAACAACCGGCGCCATTTTAAATAAACAATATTTTGAAACTGAGCGACGAGTACACGACTCACGATTTGTGAGCGATACTGCATCGCTCGGAGGTGTTACACGAGACGACGTCGTGAACGATGTTGGATGTGCATCACGAAAACCGTGACCCGAAGATGCATCGCACGATAGCTCGTCTCGTGTAAAGCACCCTTAAGACATCATGTTACACCCCAGTTTTACTCTATGGAGAATAAAGGAGGAGTAGAAGTGGGGAGCAGTCAGCAAAATGAAAGATCGGTAGAGACAAAGAAGAGCAAGAAGCAATTTACTTCCCTGTAGGGCTGGATTCACAGCAACAAGGCTCAATACTGCTATATAATGTCCTCCATGCTACTGGTGCTCCTGAACATGTGCTACAATTAAAGAAGAAAATCCATCTCCTTGTGTGAACTGTTTATGGGAGACATAGAAGATAGCCTCTACTTAGTCGGTTGTAAACAACTGAAAATATATTTGAGCCTGTATAGGGAAAATATGGTTAAAAATACAGGGTGCAAGTTATCTAATAATTAAAAATAATTGGCAGCTTTATCAGTATAGTAATCTGAAACAATAGGTACGCATTGAAAAATAATTTCTAAAATGGCTCCAATTTTGCGCAAAATAGACAAGAACAATATGCAATGGTCAAGTAGTAAAATAATTTTAGATTTACAGTCATAGCCAAAAGTGTTGCCACCCTTGATATTGTTCTAGAAAATGAAGTATTTCTGCCCCAAAATTATTGCAATTACACACGTTTATTTTTGTGTGTGTTGGAACAACACAAAAAAACAACAAATTAGACATCATTTCAAACAAAACTCAAAATGGGCTGCACAAAATTACTGGCACCCTTTTGTTAATATTTAGTTGCACACCCTTTGGAATAAATAACTGCAATCAATCGCTTCCTATAACAATCAACAAACTTCTTACACCTCTCAACTGGAATTTTGGACCACTTTTCTTTTACAAACTGCTCCAGATCTCATACTTGAAATGTGCCTTCTCCCAACAGCAATTTTAAGATCTCTCCAGTTGTTCCATGGGATTTAGATCCGGACTCATTGTTGGTCACTTCAGAACAATTTAGTGTTTTGTCTCCATCCATTTCTGGTGCTTCTTTAAGTATGTTTGGGGTCATTGACCTGCTAGAAGACCCATGACCTAGGATGCAATCCCAGCTTTCTTATACTGGGCACTACTTTGTGACCCAAAATCCTTTGGTAATCTTCAGATTTCATGATGCATTGAATACAGTCAAGACATTCAATGCCAGTGGCCACAAAACAACCCCAAAACATAATTGAACCTCCACCATATTTGACCGTAGGTACTGTGTTATTTTAATTGTAGGCATCTTTTCTGTTTTTTTGGCAAAGAGTAGAATCATGTGCTTTATCTAAAAGCTCTATATTGATCTCATCTGTCCACAAGATGCTTTCCCAGAATGATTTGGGCTTACTTACCTACATTTGGCAAACTGCAGTCTAGCTTTCTTTTTATGTCTGTATCAATAGTGGAGTCCTCCTGGGTTTCCTGCCATAGCATTTCATTTAATTTACATGTCAACAAATAGTTTGAGCTGACACTGCTGAACCATGAGCCTGCAGGACAGCTTGAATTTCTTTGAAACTTGATTGGGGCTGCTTATTCACCATTCACACTATCCTGCGTTGCAACCTTTCATGAATTCTTCTCTGCCATTCATGTCTATGGAGATTAGCTATGGTCCCATGGCTTGTAAAATTCTTGATTCTGTTATGTACTGCTGATAAAGGAACATCAAGATCTCTGGAGATGGACAAGATGGACTTGTAACCTTGAGATTGTTGATATTTTTCAGCATTTTTGGTTCCCAAAAATCAGACAGTTCTCTTTCTATTTTCCATGCTTAGTGTAGCACACAGACAAACAATGCAAAGATTGAGTCAACATCTCCCCTTTTTATCTGGTTTCAGGTGTGATTTTCATACTGTCCACACCTGTTAAGGCCCCGTCACACTAAGCAACATCGCTAGCAACATCGCTGGTAACGAACAACTTTTGTGACGTTGCTAGCGATGTTGCTGTGTGTGACATCCAGCAACAACCTGGCCCCTGCTGTGAGGTCGTTGGTTGTTGCTGAATGTCCTGGGCCATTTTTTAGTTGTTGCTGTCCTGCTGTGAAGCACAGATCGCTGTGTGTGACAGCGAGACAGCAACAACTAATGTGCAGTGAGCAGGAGCCGGCTTCTGCTGAGGCTGGTAACTAATGTAAACATCGGGTAACCAAGAAGCCCTGTCCTTGGTTACCCGATATTTACCTTTGATACCAGACTCCTCCGCTCTCACTGCCTGTGCTGCCGGCTCCTGCTCTGTGCACAGATAGCTGCAGCACACATCAGGCAATTAACCCGATGTGTGCTGTAACTAGGAGAGCAAGGAGCCAGCACTAAGCAGTGTGCGCTGCTCCCTGCTCTGTGCACATTTAGCTGCAGCACACATCGGGTTAATTAACCTGATGTGTGCTGTAACTAGGAGACTGGGGGCTGGTCACTGGTTGCTGGTGAGCTCACCAGCAACTCGTGTAGCCACGCTCCAGCGATCCCTGCCAGGTCAGGTTGCTGGTGGGATCGCTGGAGCGTCGCAGTGTGACAGCTCACCAGCAACCTCCTAGCAACTTACCAGCGATCCCTATCGTTGTTGGGATCGCTGGTAAGTTGCTTAGTGTGACTGGACCTTTAGTTCACATGCTTGAAACAATGTTGTTTAGTTTACCCACAATTTTGGAAAGCTGCCAAAAAATTAGTCCAGCCAATTTTGGTGGTTTTGTATGAAATTATGTCCAATTTGCCTTGTTTTCAGTTTTTGTGTTGTTTCAATACACACAAAAGGAAAAAAAAACATGTGTATTTGCAATAATTTTCTGGGCGAAATACTTCACTTTCTAAAAGAATTTCAAGAGTGCCTACAATTTTGGCCACGACTGTAAATGTTTAAATGTAAATGTGCAGCAGCTCATAGTAAGCATAAAAAAACATAGTAAGCTTAAAAAACAATGGCATGCATATATATCATGGGACCTTATAGCAAACGTTCTAATCCCTCCCCCATACAGAGTAGGTGAAGTCAAGGGAAAAATGCAGTCACAAAAAGTTATACTTCTCACCTTTTATAGACAGTGAGACAGAAATGTAATGCCGCACATGAACAGTTATAAAGCTTCTACTGAAGGCCCTTAGTATTTTCACCCCCCATCGTATCCCTGTCATGGTCCCCATACAATTTGATGCCCCATAAAAGCCCCCACCCCCACTGTAGTATGATACCCCCACACTGAGTTTGCCCCCACAAGCACAGTATAATGTCATAAGAATGAGCCCAGTAAAATATGAAGCCCCAAAACAATATGATTACCATATAGTTCCCCCACAACGTATAATTGCCTCACAATCCTTTAGCTGTAGTACGATGGCCTGACAGTTACCCTATATGCAGCATGATGCCCCTACACCCCTTATACACAATATGATGTCCCTACAGACCATGTATATCCAATATAATGGACCCATAAAATCCTATACTTAGTATGATGACTCCATTATACTTAGTATGATGACTCCATAGCACCCCTACACAGAGTATAATGGAACCATAGCCCCCTATACACACTATGATAGGGGACGACGGGTCTTTTCTCCACCATTCTTTTGAACAGTATCATACACCATTGAAATCTGGGCTGTGGGGGGGCCCAATACCGTTTGGCACAGGCCCTCCCTTATCTGTCACTATGGACGGTGTGCCTCTGCATATAGACAGTCTGACAACGCAAGAGTTTTATTAAAGACTGTGGGCCTTTCAATAATGCAAGGCATTCATTTCTGAGATGAATGGGCTAACTTTATTTTTTTTTTAAGATTATGGTAGTCACATGTTTTGTCTGCGTTGTAATTGTATTGAAAATGCAGAAGTATCTCTTCTTGGCTTTAGTTTCTTCACTTGTGCCAGGAATTTTGTTAGTACAGCCCCATTGTCCTTGTCATCCCGGTGGGAAGTGGTTTATTGAGAAATTTCAGATATTCAGAAATGAAGTGATCCAGCACCATGTTATGTTATGTAATGGTGTTAAATCTGAGAAAATTGTGTTATGTTATTTTCTTATATTTGATCGGCATTGCGGTTTGGTTTTGGCTTTTTTTATTGTTTCCTGTAAAGTGTGTTAACAAGCTCTTCTCTAGTGATTCCCAGCAAATTCCTTACCTAAATACAGCTGCTTATACATGCATGTTATGGCTTGCTGTGTATCGTCAATGTCCTACTACAATGTTCCTTATTTGATTTCTTGAATAGATATTTACACTGCTGCTATATCGTATTTGTTTGTGTCTGTGTATCCAGTTGCTAAATTTCTCTATTAACTCTGTCATTGTCTTAGCCCAAGTTCAAAATCTGTAACTGAGACTCTGACTCTCTTTACACCAATGACCAGCAGTAACATTCATCTAAAACCTGTTAGCTGAGCATCAAGTAAATCCCCAGCTAGGTACAAGGACTCTACATAATATACATACAACTACAGCCATCAGACACCAGGGCTTAGGTACATTTGATACTGCTACGCGCCCTTTTTACCTCTGCCACTGGACAACACCATTAAAATGCAGTGAGACGGTCGTATAAAGCGGGCTTTAAGTGGGCTTTACACACTACAATATATCTTACGATGTGTCGGCGGGGTCATGTCGTAAGTGACGCACATCCGGCATCGTAAGGTACATTGTAGTGTGTAACAGCTACGTGCGATTGCGATTGAACGTTAAAACGTTCATCGCACGCACGTCGTTCAATTCCTAAAAATTGAACGTCAGGTTGTTCAATGTTCCCGAGGTAGCACACATCGCAGTGTGTGACACCCCAGGAACGATGAACAGATCTAAAGCGGGCTTTACACGCTACAATATATCTTACAATGTGTCGGCGGGGTCACGTCGTAAGTGACGGACATCCGGCATCGTAAGTTATATTGTAGCATGTGACAGCTACTCCCGATTGCGATTGAATGTTAAAACGTGCATCGCATGCACGTCATTCAATTGCTAAAAATTGAACGTGAGGTTGTTCAATGTTTCCGAGGTACCACACATCGCAGTGCGTGACACCCCGGGAACGATGAACAGATCTTACCTGCGTCCCGCGGCTCCCTCCGGCAAAGCGGAAGGAAGGAGGTGGGCGGGATGTTTATGTCCTGCTCATCTCCACCCCTCCGCTTCTATTGGCCGGCTGCCGCGTGACGTCGATGTGACGCCGAACGTCCCTCCCACTCCAGTAAGTGGACGTTCGCCGCCCACATCAAGGTCGTATGGAAGGGTATGTACCTGTGACAGTAAATAATCGTTTGTGCAACACGTTCAACAAATTGAACATGCTGCACATACGATGGGGGCGGTTACGATCGAATACGATATCGTATGCTTAATCGTAACGTGTAAAGCAGGCTTAAGTTAGACGAGGATTGTATCGAGATGCTCAGACTGGACGCCAGCTCTTCTGATCCGAGAGTGACAGCTGCATAAAAAAACATGTTCTCACGCTCAGGTCAGGAGAGCCGCCGGCAGTCTGTGTATTGCAATACCATCGTCATCCTTGTTATATGTCAGTTTGACTCCGCCCTTAGGATGAATAATTTTTATAAGTTGAGATGAGAGAATAGATTTATTGTGAATAGACTTTGTGTTGTATTTTATGAAATACTCAGGTCCAAGGGAATTTGAGCAATTTGTTCTTCGTTATGCGCAAATAATCCAAAACATGCTAACTTTCATTTTCCTCACTACAAAAGGAATAATCAGCTGCAGAAAGCTCACAAGACCTCACATGTGAGTGCGTGGGATTCCCCGTAGGAGTCTATGATTTAGGATGCTATACACACACCATAAACTATATACCATAAATGTATTGGTGTTTCAATATTGGACTATATTGGATGGCTCATTAATTTTGATATGATTGAATAAATCTTCAGTAATTATACCCATGTAGCTGGATTGATCCCTATTAGTTCATTCTCCATGATGCCCTGCAGTTATTACTAGATCACATAGTATACAGAGTCAGTCAGGACTCAGGAGATAGCCTGTATAAAATCCCAAGCAGGAAATGCAGCAGCCATTTAGGGTTATTTAGGATACTGAAAGGGTATTAGAGCTCACAAACCAGCAAAAGAGATATGAAGAGAATGTCCTAAAACATTGGCCAACCAGAAATGTATTGTACAACTGCAGTACTGAAGATGGGTTGAGTAGTCCATGACTGCTAAAGAGATTCAATTGATGGGGAAAGAGAGATAAGAGAAAGGGGCCAGCAGCAGCAGTGACAAACTTATGGGTGTTTTACACGCTGCAACATCGCTAACGATAGCTAGCGATGTCGTGCGCGATAGCACCCGCCCCCGTCGTTCGTACGACATTTGGTGATCGCTGCCGTAGCGAACATTATCGCTACAGCAGCGTCACACGCACATACCTTTTCAGCGACGTTGCCGTGACCTCCTTCAAGGGGGAGGTGCGTTCGGCGTCATAGCGACGTCACTGCGGCGTCACTAAGCGGCCGCCCAATAGCAGAGAAGGGGCGGAGATGAGCAGCCGGAACATCCCGCCCACCTCCTTCCTTCCTCATTTCCGGTGGACGCAGGTAAGGAGATGTTCGTCGTTCCTGTGGTGTCACACATAGCGATGTGTGATGCCTCAGGAACGATGAACAACCAGCGGCATGCACCACCAACGATATTATGTAAAGGAGCGACGTGTCAACGATCAACAATTTTTGACATTTTTGCGATCGTTGATCGTCACTCCTTGGTGTCACATGCGGCGATGTTGCTAACGGCACCGGATGTGCGTCACTAACGACATGACCCGATGATATATCGCTAGCGATGTCGCAGCGTGTAAAGCACCCTATAGGCTGTGTTCACATATCCTGCAATGATCCGTTAGCACGGATTCGTCAGAGATTTGTTGGCAAAAAAGTTGTGCAAACACAATTGTCCGTTGTTAAAAACTAATGTCTGCCGAATCCGTTTTTAAACATAAGAACCTATGGAGGATGGATCTATTATCAGATTGCTATTTAGTAGGGCTAAGCGGATCCGAACTGTAAAAGTCCGGATCCGCGCGGTTTCAAAAATTTCCGGGTGCCGAATCCGGATCCGGAATTCCGGGTGCAAGATCCGGATCCGGCAATGGGGAAAATAATTGAAAAATAAAGAAAAACAGAAATAAAAAAGCGTTTCATACTTACCGAGACTTGGTGTCATGGAGGCACACTGCTTCCGGGTCGCGCATTCACTTCCTGTACTGTGCATCGTATACACACAGCTTTCTGTGTTTTAACCACCCACCGGCCATCCTCTCATCTGTGATTGGTTGCCGGCAACCGCGCCCTCTGCCTGTGACAGTATCTGCCTGCCATGCAGTCATCGTGGCTCAGTCATTGCTGCACAGCCTGCGGTCGTGCTCTATGGCCGCTGGCTGTGTTATGTAGCAGAGCTGAATAGGCATGGGACCTCGTGTGGATTACGCCGGAGCTGCAGGGTGTTCGGGGTTAATATAGAGGTGAAGGAGGGTGCATTTTGTACTTTGTTCCAACTAAAGGATGCCATTACTAACCTAGGGTTTAGTAGCAGCTGTGTGCTGCAATTAACCCCTTATTACCCCGATTGCCACCACTCCAGGGCGATCGAGAAGAGCCGGTAAAGCACCAGGATTGTCACATCTAATAGATGCGGCAATACCGGACAGCTGAGGGCTGGAATACCAGCCCCCAACCGGCTTTATCATGGCTGGCTATCAAAATTAGGGGGGACCGCACGTTGTTTTTTTTTAAATTTATTTCAATAATAAAAAAAAGCCACATCATGGGCACAGCCGCAAACACTTTTGACAGGAGTGTGCATGTGTTTCTGTCTACATGCACGCTCATGCTCAGAGAACACAGGCTGTGCCGGCTGATGTCATGTCAGACTTGTACGAATCTGACAACGCATCACCGTCACAGCCGCGCACACTTCAGACAGGAGCATGCATGTGTTTCTAGGTACATGCACGCTCATGTTCAGAGAGCGGCAGGCGGTGCCGGGTGATGTCATGTCAGACTTGTTCGAGTCTGACATCGCATCACCGGCACAGCCGAGTACACTTCTGACAGGAGAGTGCATCTGTACCGCCCCGTACTCGGTGGCAACCGAGCCGCTCGTATTCGGGCTTGCTGGTGGGTGGCTTGAGCGTCCCCGGACCCGGGGGCCCCATGGTCCACTTCGATCTGAAAGGGGGGCTGGTGCTTTTAGGGGGACGTAGGTGTACGGCCGGAGCCGTGTTTGAGTTCGTGACGCCACCCACGGGATATGGTGAAGGTAGGCACCACCGCTGCAGTTACGGGGGCACCCGGGGGAGATGTTATGCAGCAAGTTGTTAACCCCTCCGTGGGCAGGGATGGTGGCCCCGAGATCCGTTGGTGAGGTAGTTGGGCGGTGCAGGGAGGTGCGCGGCCAGAGGGCACTGTTGTACTCACAATTAGTAACGTACACGGCTCCTGCAGGCTGAGGCCACTGTATGCCTCCTAGCCAAAGGTGCCCGGGCTCCAACCCTGGCACCTGTCAGACTGCTGCAGACCTGTGCACAGGCCTGCTTCCACTCTACTTCACCTCCACTAACCGACAGGCTACGTTTCCCGCCTCAGACTCGCTAGACTCCTCGGTGGGCGGGGCCAACCGCCTGGCTCTGCCCCCTGGTGTGCCCATCAAGCCCTGAGGGGGGTGACTAGGTTTTAATGGTTGGCTGATGACACCTTTTTAGGGGATAGGTGTTGTGCGGGGCTCTATCTGTGACTACCTGGCTAGTCCAGGGCGTCACATTTCTGTGTACATGTACGCTCATGTTCAGAAAGCGCAGACTCTTACGAGTCTGACAGTGCATCACCACCACAGCCGCACACTTCTGACAGGAATGTGCATGTGTTTCTGAAACACATGCACGTTCACCAAACTGACTCGCAGACACTTGCACTGTTTTCCCCGCCCACCGGCCATCCTGCCGCCTGCGATTGATTGCAGTCAGCTGACATGTTGTTGCCACTCAGGGTGGGGGCGCGTCTAGCTGCAACCAATTACACACGCCGGGGGGACAGGCAAAACAATGACTATTGAATTGTTGGCTCCGGAAGGGAAAAGCGTGACCTGGAAGGAGTTTGCTACCTTGACACAGCGTTGGGTGAGTACACCGCATGCTCCTACCCCCTATCCCTTCCACAATCGTTTTTAATCTCCAGATTCTGGTCCCCATAGACTTACATAGGCACCGGAATCCGGAGCGGATCCTGAATTTTTTTTTCAATCTGGCAGTGATCCGCCGGTCCCGAATTTTGGCGGATTTGATCAACTCTACTATTTAGCCATCAGTTATACTTGCATTTGTAACAGATCTGTTATTTTCTTATCGGATCCATTATAAACTGAAGATAAATAGCAATCCGTTAATGGATCAGTCCTCCGTAGACTCCGATGTTAAAAATCGGATCCAGCAGAAATCAGTTTCCCAACGGATCTTCACAGGATCCATTCTAATGGATGACAACAGACATGTGAACTCAGCCTAAGGGGCACTTTGCACACTACGACATCGCAAGCCGATGCTGCCATGCCGAGCGCGATAGTCCCCGCCCCCATCGCAACTGCGATATCCTTGTGATAGCTGCCGTAGCGAACATTATCGCTACGGCAGCTTCACATGGACTCACCTGTCCTGCGACCGTCGCTCTTGCCGGTGACCCGCCTCCTTATTAAGGGGGCGGGTCGTATGGCGTCACTGCGACGTCACACGGCAGGCGGCCAATAGGAGCGGAGGGGCGGAGATGAGCTTTACATCCCGCCCACTCCTTCCTTCCGCATATCCTACGGAAGCCGCAGTGACGCCGGTAGGAGATGTTCCTCGCTCCTGCGGCTTCACACACAGCGATGTGTGCTGCCGCAGGAACGAGGAACAACATCGGACCGTTGCGTCAGCGTAATCATGGATTACGCCGACGCTGCACCGATGATACGATTACGACGCTTTTGCGCTCGTTAATCGTATCATCGAGCCTTTACACACTACGATGTCGCATGCGATGCTGGAAGTACGTCATTTTCAATTTGACCCCACCGACATCGCACCTGCGATGTCGTAGTGTGCAAAGCCCGCCTTAGTGTGAATCATCAGTGATGTAGTGCCATTTGTCCCGCTGCATTTCAATTACAATTACACATTTTCTTACTTAATTGGTAATGCGATAGAAAGCAGCAGCAAGTCAACACAATATTCTAACAATAAAAAATCAATGAAATCAGTGTCAGTCAGAGACAGTGTGATTGTTTGTCACAACCGACTATCAGTTCATTGTTTTCCTTGTACAATCATTTTTGTGAAGGGAGGACTCATGTTTTTTTAAATTCTTGATCATGTTGGGAAAAGAGTACTTTGGCTGACAGATGTCACCAATATATGTTGTGTTAATTTCATAGACCTCAGTTATGTCCCCTTTTATGATTGTGACGTCAGTCAGTCTCATTCCTGTGTCATTTCTATTATTACTGTACGTTCTCTGGGAAAACTGTCTCTGCTTAATGAGAATACAGTGCATTATGGCTCTAAGATTTTAGGTTAGAAAAAAAATAGATTTCCTTTTTGAAAAAAAGTTCATTCAATCTGAACAGTCACTGGCATTATTATACACTGTAATTGTTAAATGCATTAAGCAAACCTGAAAGCAATCTAATGGAGAATGCAGAAGACTGCTTATTTTCACAATGGATTTTTGACAGCTCCTCCATTCTAATATAGTTATAATAACAAGATACTAATGACATAAGCATGTTACTTAGCTGGTCCTACTGTTCTGCAGGATTTGTAATAGTATTATAGAGACACGGTGGATAATGAAAATTCATTTACAGTTCCTGTAACCATTAGTGGAAGTTCCTGCCAAAGTAGCAGCAATGTGATTACCTTCAGCAAAGTATGATCAGTCGTCTAAAAACACTAATGCCTAGTCCGTGGAGAAATTCAGAAGGTGTCAAAAACTGTGCCCATATCAAAAACTCATTGGTAAAATAAAAGTAATTTATTAATGCAAGATTATTTTCTAAAAAAAATTATTTCCCTGCTGTCACAAAGAAATAAAGCAAAACTATGGCCACATTCGTACTATGGCCAGTAGACCAGAGCACTAACCTACTAAACATGAATTCCTCTACCTATCATGAATTTGTGAAGGGTTGCAATTAATAATTAGTAACAATTCATAATAATTAATAACTAATTATAATTATGCAGTCTACCATCCCCAAAACAATCAACTGGTGCCATTGACATTACCTTTCTCTTAATCTGGTTATTACCATCTAAATGCCAAACTGATGGTAACAGCGGGTATGTGGGTACTTGAATAAGGCCACTGTCACACTGCATTATTACCTACATTCACTGGTCAAGGCGGGGCTTCTCTTTGAACCCCCCCCCCCTGCAAAACAGGTTTCGGACCCATGCGCCAATGGGGCCTTTGACTATAATGGTGCAGATGAAGTCACCGTGTCCTCTGTTGTGCACCATTTTTGGGCGTATACGCTTTCTGCAGGTCAACACCCAGAAACAGTCTACAATGTGTTGGTGTCTGCCTGCAGAAAGCATGTATGCCCAAAAATGATGCGCAACAGAGTACACGGTGACTCCGTCTGCAGCATTACAGTCAATGACCCCATCGGTGCATGTGTCCAAAACCAGGGGGTTCGGACAGAGGCTCTGACGGACCAGTGAACGTAGGAAATAGCGCAAAGTGAATGGGCCCTAAGAAAATGATTTGTAATAAATACTTGATAGGAAATTATTGCATTCAGGCAAATTATCCTTGTCCCTGTGATAGTTCTGTTGTTATTAGTTAAAGCCTTAGAAAAAAACTTATGTCATGTAAATCTCCACTCAGAATATTGCCATGGTTTGATTCCTCGCATAACGGTGTCAAATGTCAAATTTGGTTGGAGATCTAGTGGCTAAATGCGTAGCATAGAGCTGTAGACTACTCGACCAGAACACAAGGAAAATGTGAACACAACCATAAATTTAGCCATATATACTTAAAATTAGCTTGGTAGATATAATTATCTTAAAAAAAGGGTACTTCAGATTGCATGTGTAAGGTGGATGATTTATATATATATATATATATATATATATATATATATATATATATATATACAGTTAGGTCCAGAAATATTTGGACAGTGACACAAATTTTGTTATTTTAGCTGTTTACAAAAACATGTTCAGAAATACAATTATATATATAATATGGACTGAAAGTGCACACTCCCAGCTGCAATATGAGAGTTTTCACATCCAAATCGGAGAAAGGGTTTAGGAATCATAGCTCTGTAATACATAGCCTCCTCTTTTTCAAGGGACCAAAAGTAATTGGACAAGGGACACTAAGGGCTGCAATTAACTCTGAAGGCGTCTCCCTCGTTAACCTGTAATCAATGAAGTAGTTAAAAGGTCTGGGGTTGATTACAGGTGTGTGCTTTTGCATTTGGAAGTTGTTGCTGTGACCAGACAACATGCGGTCTAAGGAACTCTCAATTGAGGTGAAGCAGAACATCCTGAGGCTGAAAAAAAGAAAAAATCCATCAGAGAGATAGCAGACATGCTTGGAGTAGCAAAATCAACAGTCGGGTACATTCTGAGAAAAAAGGAATTGACTGGTCAGCTTGGGAACTCAAAAAGGCCTGGGCGTCCACAGATGACAACAGTGGTGGATGATCGCCGCATACTTTCTTTGGTGAAGAAGAACCCGTTCACAACATAAACTGAAGTCCAGAACACTCTCAGTGAAGTAGGTGTATCTGTCTCTAAGTCAACAGTAAAGAGAAGACTCCATGAAAGTAAATACAAAGGGTTCACATCTAGATGCAAACCATTCATCAATTCCAAAAATAGACAGGCCAGAGATAAATTTGCTGAAAAACACCTCATGAAGCCAGCTCAGTTCTGGAAAAGTATTCTATGGACAGATGAGACAAAGATCAACCTGTACCAGAATGATGGGAAGAAAAAAGTTTGGAGAAGAAAGGGAACGGCACATGATCCAAGGCACACCACATCCTCTGTAAAACATGGTGGAGGCAACGTGATGGCATGGGCATGCATGGCTTTCAATGGCACTGGGTCACTTGTGTTTATTGATGACATAACAGCAGACAAGAGTAGCCAGATGAATTCTGAAGTGTACCGGGATATACTTTCAGCCCAGATTCAGCCAAATGCTGCAAAGTTGATCGGACGGCGCTTCATAGTACAGATGGACAATGACCCCAAGCATACAGCCAAAGCTACCCAGGAGTTCATGAGTGCAAAAAAGTGGAACATTCTGCAATGGCCAAGTCAATCACCAGATCTTAACCCAATTGAGCATGCATTTCACTTGCTCAAATCCAGACTTAAGACGGAAAGACCCACAAACAAGCAAGACCTGAAGGCTGCGGCTGTAAAGGCCTGGCAAAGCATTAAGAAGGAGGAAACTGTTACGGTTGCTGCGAGCACTGGAGACTATGTCCAGATTTCTTGCTACTGCACATGTGGGAGCGCTGGAGACTAAGTCCAGATTTCTTGCTACTGCACATGTGCGAGCGCTGGAGACTAAGTCCAGATTTCTTGCTACTGCACATGTGCGAGCGCCGGAGACTAAGTCCTATCTTGGAGCCATTGCACATGTGCGGGTGACATCATCGCTGACACGAGGTCACATGTCTCTGACACCTTCTATGCTGATTGGTCGCTGGTCATGTGCTTGTGACGCCTTGCTCGGTGATAGGCCAGCATGACGTCACTCCTGTCGTTCTGGCAGCGGATTGGCTCTGGTGTCCTCCATCTTGGATGAGGCACAGAGTCTATATAAGACCCTGACACACGCCGCATGGCGCTCAGTCCTCTTGGTTCATGCATAAGAGTAGACGCTCTGTGCGCGTTCCTCTAGACATTCCTCTGTCTATGCTAGGTGAGCGCTACCGGCAGGGTAGCGTTCTTATACCTTACAGCTTCGGCTGCTGTCCGTATCCTTACCTCTTAGAGGAGCGGACATAGGCAGGTGCCTGAGGCACATGGTCTGGCTGGGCCTTGTGATTCGACTCGTAGGTGGACGTTGCCGCTAGGGTAACGTTCCTTATACTGCGTCTGGCAGTTGTTCGTATCCTCGCACACTAGGGGAGCGAACAGAGGTAGGAGCTTTGTGCGGCTTACGCTGCTGTTCGTCTCTTTTGCACCACTAGAAGAGCGGACCTAGGTAGGTGCCATTTCGCACACATTGCCTTTGTCTCTGTGATTATTAACAGAGATCATTCCACACACCCTCCAAGTAAGGGAGGAATTGCTTTACTTATTTATTATATCCTTCTGTGAGTTAACAGAGGTATTGCACTCTGCCATAGTCTGCAGCAGAGTCTTTGCACGGTGGACCCTGACTGTCTGATACTCCTTTAGGTTATTATCAGACAGGCCACCATAACAGAAACCCAGCGTTTGGTGATGTCCATGGGTTCCAGACTTAAGGCAGTGATTGCCTCCAAAGGATTGGCAACAAAATATTGAAAATAAAAATATTTTGTTTGGGTTTGGTTTATTTGTCCAATTACTTTTGACCTCCTAAAATGTGGAGTGTTTGTAAAGAAATGTGTACAATTCCTACAAATCAGATATTTTTGTTCAAACCTTCAAATTAAACGTTACAATCTGCACTTGAATTCTGTTGTAGAGATTTCATTTCAAATCCAATGTGGTGGCATGCAGAGCCCAACTCGCGAAAATTGTGTCACTGTCCAAATATTTCTGGACCTAACTGTATATATATATATATATATATTTATATATATATATAATATTTATATATCTACAGTATATATATATATATATATATATATATATATATATATAGATATAGATATAAATGCAGTGCCTACAAGTAGTATTCAACCCCCTGCAGATTTAGCAGGTTTACACATTCGGAATTAACTTGGCATTGTGACATTTGGACTGTAGATCAGCCTGGAAGTGTGAAAAGAACTGCAGCAAAAAATAATGTTATTTCTTTTTTTTTTTTTTTTAAATTGTGAAAAGTTTATTCAGAGGGTAATTTATTATTCAACCCCTCAAACCACCAGAATTCTGTTTGGTTCCCCTAAAGTATTAAGAAGTATTTCAGGCACAAAGAACAATGAGCTTCACATGTTTGTATTAATTATCTCTTTTTCCAGCCTTTTCTGACTAATTAAGACCCTCCCCAAACTTGTGAACAGCACTCATACTTGGTCAACATGGGAAAGACAAAGGAGCATTACAAGGCCATCAGAGACAAGATCGTGGAGGGTCACAAGGCTGGCAAGGGGTACAAAACCCTTTCCAAGGAGTTGGGCCTACCTGTCTCCACTGTTGGGAGCATCATCCGGAAGTGGAAGGCTTATGGAACTACTGTTAGCCTTCCACGGCCTGGACAGCCTTTGAAAGTTTCCACCCGTGCCGAGGCCAGGCTTGTCCGAAGAGTCAAGGCTAACCCAAGGACAACAAGGAAGGAGCTCCGGGAAGATCTCATGGCAGTGGGGACATTGGTTTCAGTCAATACCATAAGTAACATACTCCACCGCAATGGTCTCCGTTCCAGACGAGCCCGTAAGGTACCTTTACTTTCAAAGCGTCATGTCAAGGCTCGTCTACAGTTTTCTCATGATCACTTGGAGGACTCTGAGACAGACTGGTTCAAGGTTCTCTGGTCTGATGAGACCAAGATCGAGATCTTTGGTGCCAACCACACACGTGACGTTTGGAGACTGGATGGCACTGCATACGACCCCAAGAATACCATCCCTACAATCAAGCATGGTGGTGGCAGCATCATGCTGTGGGGCTGTTTCTCAGCCAAGGGGCCTGGCCATCTGGTCTGCATCCATGGGAAGATGGATAGCACGGCCTACCTGGAGATTTTGGCCAAGAACCTGCGCTCCTCCATCAAGGATCTTAAGATGGGTCGTCATTTCATCTTCCAACAAGACAATGACCCAAAGCACACAGCCAAGAAAACCAAGGCCTGGTTCAAGAGGGAAAAAATCAAGGTGTTGCAGTGGCCTAGTCAGTCTCCTGACCTTAACCCAATTGAAAACTTGTGGAAGGAGCGCAAGATTAAAGTCCACATGAGACACCCAAAGAACCTAGATAACTTGGAGAAGATCTGCATGGAGGAGTGGGCCAAGATAACTCCAGAGACCTGTGCCGGCCTGATCAGGTCTTATAAAAGACGATTATTAGCTGTAATTGCAAACAAGGGTTATTCCACAAAATATTAAACCTAGGGGTTGAATAATAATTGACCCACACTTTTATGTTGAAAATTTATTAAAATTTAACTGAGCAACATAACTTGTTGGTTTGTAAGATTTATGCATCTGTTAATAAATCCTGCTCTGGTTTGAAGTTTGCAGGCTCTAACTTATTTGCATCTTATCAAACCTGCTAAATCTGCAGGGGGTTGAATATTACTTGTAGGCACTGTATATATCTATCTATATATATATATATATATATATATATATATATAAATATATAGTATATATTTTTATATATATATATATATAGATAAAATATTTATATAGATATATATATAGATATAAATATATATCTATATATATATATAAAAATATATATAGTATATATATTTATATATATATATATATATATATATATATACCGTTAGGTCTAGAAATATTTGGACAGTGACACAAGTTTTGTTATTTTAGCTGTTTACAAAAACATGTTCAGAAATACAATTATATATATAATATGGGCTGAAAGTGCACACTCCCAGCTGCAATATGAGAGTTTTCACATCCAAATCGGAGAAAGGGTTTAGGAATCATAGCTCTGTAATGCATAGCCTCCTCTTTCTCAAGGGACCAAAAGTAATTGGACAAGGGACTCTAAGGGCTGGAATTAACTCTGAAGGCGTCTCCCTCGTTAACCTGTAATCAATGAAGTAGTTAAAAGGTCTGGGGTTGATTACAGGTGTGTGGTTTTGCATTTGGAAGCTGTTGCTGTGACCAGACAACATGCGGTCTAGGGAACTCTCAATTGAGGTGAAGCAGAACATCCTGAGGCTGAAAAAAAAGAAAAAATCCATCAGAGAGATAGCAGACATGCTTGGAGTAGCAAAATCAACAGTCGGGTACATTCTGAGAAAAAAGGAATTGACTGGTGAGCTTGGGAACTCAAAAAGGCCTGGGCGTCCACGGATGACAACAGTGGTGGATGATCGCCGCATACTTTCTTTGGTGAAGAAGAACCCGTTTACAACATCAACTGAAGTCCAGAACACTCTCAGTGAAGTAGGTGTATCTGTCTCCAAGTCAACAGTAAAGAGAAGACTCCATGAAAGTAAATACAAAGGGTTCACATCTAGATGCAAACCATTCATCAATTCCAAAAATAGACAGGCCAGAGATAAATTTGCTGAAAAACACCTCATGAAGCCAGCTCAGTTCTGGAAAAGTATTCTATGGACAGATGAGACAAAGATCAACCTGTACCAGAATGATGGGAAGAAAAAAGTTTGGAGAAGAAAGGGAATGGCACATGATCCAAGGCACACCACATCCTCTGTAAAACATGGTGGAGGCAACGTGATGGCATGGGCATGCATGGCTTTCAATGGCACTGGGTCACTTGTGTTTATTGATGACATAACAGCAGACAAGAGTAGCCGGATGAATTCTGAAGTGTACCGGGATATACTTTCAGTCCAGATTCAGCCAAATGCCGCAAAGTTGATCGGACGGCGCTTCATAGTACAGATGGACAATGACCCCAAGCATACAGCCAAAGCTACCCAGGAGTTCATGAGTGCAAAAAAGTGGAACATTCTGCAATGGTCAAGTCAATCACCAGATCTTAACCCAATTGAGCATGCATTTTACTTGCTCAAATCCGGACTTAAGACGGAAAGACCCACAAACAAGCAAGACCTGAAGGCTGCGGCTGTAAAGGTCTGGCAAAGCATTAAGAAGGAGGAAACCCAGCGTTTGGTGATGTCCATGGGTTCCAGACTTAAGGCAGTGATTGCCTCCAAAGGATTCGCAACAAAATATTGAAAATAAAAATATTTTGTTTGGGTTTGGTTTATTTGTCCAATTACTTTTGACCTCCTAAAATGTGGAGTGTTTGTAAAGAAATGTGTACAATTCCTACAATTTCTATCAGATATTTTTGTTCAAACCTTCAAATTAAACGTTACAATCTGCACTTGAATTCTGTTGTAGAGGTTTCATTTCAAATCCAATGTGGTGGCATGCAGAGCCCAACTCGCCAAAATTGTGTCACTGTCCAAATATTTCTGGACATAACTGTATTTATCTATATATATATATATAAATATATATATATATATATGTGTGTGTGTACATAAATATATAGTGTGTCATCCACATTCACATAACTTTTCTATAAAGCTGAGCAAAAAATCTTTTTTAGTCTATCACAGCAGAAAAAAAAAGATGAGTCACTATTGCCAGGAATCTGAGCCTCGACCCTTAGATTTTCTGCAGATGTTATGGATGGATGCCAATAAACTATCTGTTGTGGAGAAGCTATACGATTTAATCATCGAGGATTATCATAACAATTTATATTTCATTTTTAATATAAACTCAAAAGCTTTAGGAGGAATTGCCCTTTTGCATCTCTGGCAGCTTTGTACCTTTCGCTATAAACACAAGGTCATTTCTTCAATCCTTAAATTAGCTATCCTCCCATTTCTTGCTGTTGTCTGATATTCAAGTACATATTGGGAAGGGTCCAAAGAATGCACACTTGTAGATGGAAGCCCAGGCCCGCAAAGCATGTGTGTTCTGCAAAGCCTTTTTAAAGTGTGTTTCCCTGCAATTAAATATTAAAGAACTTATCCCTGACTAAGACTGATCTGATTTTTTCCTTGTGTGGTTAAACTTTATTACTGGGCTACGTCAAATGCTTGGCTCTTTTTACATCTCTCAAATCCCCTCGCTTTCCTATTATCTTTTGTTAGTTTAAAAAGCACAAGTCAAAGCAGCCCCTCCTAAGACTCCTAATACAAGGGGGAATTCATGTTGGGGCTTCACATGGCTGACATACGATACACCCAATCTGGTTTCATCCTTACAGGATGCCAATGCCCAACACCACTTATTTATGTAGACATGAAGAGCTGATTATCAAATGTATGCTGACAGCATGCAAATGTATTTGTTTTGTTATCAATCTCCATGACAAACATATTGGTAGATTTTCCCTCTTGGCTGTGGACGTCCGATATTAAATTGTAATTTACACAGATTTACTGTCAGAAAGTAGGCTTCACATTTGACAGCTATATCAAAATGCGCATTGCTCAGCTATTGCGAAGCACAGTTGGGAGCTATGTTGGCTATCTAAGTAGGGTCAGCCCTGTGCATCAGGAGATAGGAAAAGAGTAGTATTCCGGTATCTAAGATGGGTCAGCCCTGTACATCAGGAGATAGGAAAAGAGTAGTATTCCGGTATCTAAGAAGGGTCAGCCCTGTACATCAGGAGATAGGAAAAGAGTAGTATTCTGGTGTCCAAGTAGAGTCAGCCCTGTACATCAGGAGATAGGAAAAGAGTAGTATTCCGGTATCTAAGAAGGGTCAGCCCTGTACATCAGGAGATAGGAAAAGAGTAGTATTCTGGTGTCCAAGTAGAGTCAGCCCTGTACATCAGGAGATAGGAAAAGAGTAGTATTCCGGTATCTAAGAAGGGTCAGTCCTGTACATCAGGAGATAGGAAAAGAGTAGTATTCCGGAATCTAAGTAGAGTCAGCCCTGTACATCAGGAGATAGGAAAAAAGTAGTATTCCGGTATCTAAGAAGGGTCAGCCCTGTACATCAGGAGATAGGAAAAGAGTAGTATTCCGGTATCTAAGTAGAGTCAGCCCTGTACATCAGGAGATAGGAAAAGAGTAGTATTCCGGTATCTAAGTAGAGTCAGCCCTGTACATCAGGACTCAGGAGATAATAAAAGAGTAGTATTCCGGTATCTAAGTAGAGTCAGCCTTATACATCAGGAGATAGATAGAGTAGTATTCCGGGATCTAAGTAGGGTCATCCCTATACATCAGGAGATAGGAAAAGAGTAGTATTCCGGTATCTAAGAAGGGTCAGCCCTGTACATCAGGAGATAGGAAAAGAGTAGTATTCTGGTATCTAAGTAGGGTCAGCCCTGTACATCAGGAGATAGGAAAAGAGCAGTGTTCCGGTATCTAAGTAAGGTCAAGTATGTACATCAGAAGATAGGAAAAGAGTTGCATTCTGGAAGGAAAATGGCTATGAGTGGTCACTATTAGTAAATTAATAATATGATTTAAAGTATAGATATATTTATAAGAACAATTTCTTTATATAACCTTTTTTGACCTTCTACATTATCTTTTTTATCATTAGCTTCTTCACTTGGAAGAGTTATTTCATGACTCTACAGCATCCACCAGGCTTAGCACGGAAGTCTGTGACCATTCTTGGTGACTGCAGACTTGTGAATCCTTACAGTGCACAGTGCATGTGATGTCTGGGTTCACAATGCTAGCATTGGGAGTGGGTGATATACATACTTATGGCCACATTCCAACTAGATGTGTGCAGCCTCGCTTAACACAAGTGAATTGAAAGAGGCCATGGATCTCTATTCGGCATGTGGCTGGGAGTATGCAGTGCAGAATTCACAAGTCTGCAGTCAGGTAGAGGGACTGCAGACTTTCGTACCAAACCTGGATAATCACTTTAAGTTGAGTTTGAGGGGCTTATTAATATCAGGTGGGTAGCGCAATGATGTGTGATAGTCTGTATATGATAAACTACCATCTGGAGGGAATTTCTGATACAAGAGGACCTTAAATTGATTAGAGTGTAAATGAAATCAGGTTTAAGGTGCCCCATCTGAGAGCAGCATTATATAGCGGCAGAGACCCTGATTTCAAGGATGTACAGTTAGGTCCAGAAATATTTGGACAGTGACACAATTTTCGCGAGTTGGGCTCTGCATGCCACCACATTGGATTTGAAATGAAATCTCTACAACAGAATTCAAGTGCAGATTGTAACGTTTAATTTGAAGGTTTGAACAAAAATATCTGATAGAAATTGTAGGAATTGTACACATTTCTTTACAAACACTCCACATTTTAGGAGGTCAAAAGTAATTGGACAAATAAACCAAACCCAAACAAAATATTTTTATTTTCAATATTTTGTTGCGAATCCTTTGGAGGCAATCACTGCCTTAAGTCTGGAACCCATGGACATCACCAAACGCTGGGTTTCCTCCTTCTTAATGCTTTGCCAGGCCTTTACAGCCGCAGCCTTCAGGTCTTGCTTGTTTGTGGGTCTTTCCGTCTTAAGTCTGGATTTGAGCAAGTAAAATGCATGCTCAATTGGGTTAAGATCTGGTAATTGACTTGACCATTGCAGAATGTTCCACTTTTTTGCACTCATGAACTCCTGGGTAGCTTTGGCTGTATGCTTGGGTTCATTGTCCATCTGTACTATGAAGCGCCGTCCGATCAACTTTGCGGCATTTGGCTGAATCTGGGCTGAAAGTATATCCCGGTACACTTCAGAATTCATCCGGCTACTCTTGTCTGCTGTTATGTCATCAATAAACACAAGTGACCCAGTGCAGTTGAAAGCCATGCATGCCCATGCCATCACGTTGCCTCCACCATGTTTTACAGAGGATGTGGTGTGCCTTGGATCATGTGCCGTTCCCTTTCTTCTCCAAACTTTTTTCTTCCCATCATTCTGGTACAGGTTGATCTTTGTCTAATCTGTCCATAGAATACTTTTCCAGAACTGAACTGGCTTCATGAGGTGTTTTTCAGCAAATTTAACTCTGGCCTGTCTATTTTTGGAATTGATGAATGGTTTGCATCTAGATGTGAACCCTTTGTATTTACTTTCATGGAGTCTTCTCTTTACTGTTGACTTAGAGACAGATACACCTACTTCACTGAGAGTGTTCTGGACTTCAGTTCATGTTGTAAACGGGTTCTTCTTCACCAAAGATAGTATGCGACGATCATCCACCACTGTTGTCATCCGTGGACGCCCAGGCCTTTTTGCGTTCCCAAGCTCACCAGTCAATTCCTTTTTTCTCAGAATGTACCCGACTGTTGATTTTGCTACTCCAAGCATGTCTGCTATCTCTCTGATGGATTTTTTCTTTTTTTTCAGCCTCAGGATGTTCTGCTTCACCTCAATTGAGAGTTCCTTAGACCGCATGTTGTCTGGTCACAGCAACAGGTTCCAAATGCAAAACCACACCCCTGTAATCAACCCCAGACCTTTTAACTACTTCATTGATTACAGGTTAACGAGGGAGACGCCTTCAGAGTTAATTGCAGCCCTTAGAGTCCCTTGTCCAATTACTTTTGGTCCCTTGAGAAAGAGGAGGCTATGCATTACAGAGCTATGATTCCTAAACCCTTTCTCCAATTTGGATGTGAAAACTCTCATATTGCAGCTGGGAGTGTGCACTTTCAGCCCATATTATATATATAATTGTATTTCTGAACATGTTTTTGTAAACAGCTAAAATAACAAAACTTGTGTCACTGTCCAAATATTTCTGGACCTAACTGTATCACTGTCATGCCGGCATACTAGGGATGCCGGCACCCCTCTGTACCTTGTGCACTGTACCTGCTTCCCTCTTCTCTGCCGTCCGCGTATAAGTGCAGTCTCCAGCTGTTGTACCCGGTGGATGCCCACGTGATTTGGTCGGCTCTGCTCCCACCTAGGCTGCAGACTCTGCACATGTTGTATGGGGCTTCCTGCTCTCCAGCCTAGAGGCTGCGCACGCACACTTCCTCATCTTTTATAGGGAGATGTGAGTGTGATGCCCTGGACTAGGCAGGTAGTCACAGATAGACCCCGCACTACACCTGTCCCCCAAAAAGGTGTCATCAGCCAACCATTAAACCCTAGTCACCTCTCTCAGTGCTTGATGGACATACCAGGGGGAGGAGCCAGGTGGTTGGCCACGCCCACCAAGGAGTTCAGAGGGCCTGAGGCAGGAAACAGTCTAGTTTTAGTTTGGTAGTCAGTGAGTAGAGAGAGGAGTCTGACATGTGCCGGGGTTGGAGCCCGGGCACCTTTGGCTAGGAGGCAAACGGTGGCCTTAGCCTGCAGGAGCCGGGAAGACGGCCCAGTGGAACCGTGATGGACTGGGACAGGGTAGTAGCCCGCCGGTACCGACCCGGGGAACCGACTCGGAAACCGGAGCACACAGGGGGTACTCAGACCCTGAAACGATGTCCAGAATCCACTGGACTGACTTAATTCACTGATTGCGGTCTGGACTATAGGTCCTTTCCCACCCAAGTCCCTACTGAAGACAATAGCCCAACGAGTGGATAGAAAGCCACCGCACAGGCAGAGAGATCCCACGGGACAGCGTCTGCGGGAAAAGGGCTCTCCCGGCATCTACAAAGTCGGGGATCGGACTCCTGTTGCTGAAGCACAGGCAGCCCAAGTACACAACACGGTGCAGGAGAAAGGCCAAGACCCCCGAACTGGGTGGGGGACCAGACGCAGCCGGCTGCGGGCACCGACCACCATCAACTTGGTTTACCAGAGACTGGTGTGTGTCAATAACAGTGAGTACAACAGTGCCATCCGGCCGTGCACCGCCCTGCACCACCCAGCTACCCCCAACGGGTCCCGGGGCCACCATCCCTGCCCACGGAGGGGTTAACAACTTGCTGCATAACATCTCCCCCGGGTGCCCCGTAACTGCAGCGGTGGTGTCTACCTTCACCACATCCCGTGGGTGGCGTCACGAACTCAAGCGCGGCTCCTGCCGTGCACATACCTAACCCCCACCAAAAGCGCCAGCATCCCCCTTTCAGAGCGAAGTGACCCCGGGTCCGGAGGCGCTTGAGCCACCCACCAACGAGCCCGGATCCGAGCGGCTCGGCTGCAGCCGAGCGTGGGGCGGTACATGAGCACCTTGCTAAGGTGTCCCCAGCCTATTGCTGGGAGGCACCAGCTATTACAGGCTCCTCCCCCTGATAGAAGGGGCAGAGCATTTTTGTATCATTTTTGTATGTGTCTTGATATGTGTTTCCTGAAGGGCTGGTGTCTTCTGTTCCTGAGTCCAGTATACTCCCTGAGTCCGGTCACCTGTCTGAAGCTGGTATCCTGTTTGCAGTCTGGTTAACCATTGTCTCGGGTCTTCAGATATGTGCATATTCAGGGACCGGCGTATCTGGTTACTGGCATTTCCCCTGGACTCCAGCCTTGTCCTGTGTCTTGTATTTGTGTTCTTGCCGTGTGATATACCCTGTTATCCTGCCATGTGATGTACCCCGATATCCTGCTGTGTGATGTACCCTGATATCCTGCCTTGTGATGTACCCTGATATCCTGCCTTGTGATGTACCCTGATATACTGCCGTGTGATGTACCTGAAGCCCTGCTGTGTTACCTGATATCCTGCTGTGTGATGTACCCAAAGTCCTTCTATGTTCTGTGAATTAAGTTGTGTTTTATGTAACCTGAAATCTGGATGTACCTGCTGTGCTGACATCACTCTGCTGTGGTCCTGTGCCTGCACAGCCCTATTGTGGTCCGTGCCTGCTGTGCTTGATGTCTGGTGTTTGATGACCTCTGCCCGATGTCTGGAGCCTGACCCGATGTCCATGACCTATGCCTGAGGACCTACTCATGGGGCCTTGTACCTGATGTCTGCTGGTGCTTACCCTGCCCGTTCCTGTTCAGGTCCCTGCTCTATGATTCTGCTTTAACAGTCCGGCTGTCACCCTGGCCTGCTCAGCTGCCACAGCCCTGGACGACTGCCGTGGGAGTGGCACCTGGCATCTCACCTTGCGGCGGGCACTTAGGCGGGCTTTACACGTTGCGACATCACTACCGATATATTGTCGGGGTCACGTCATTAGTGACGCACATCCCACGCCGGTAGTGACATAGCAACATGTAAATCCTAGGTGCGATGATGAATGAGTGCAAAAGCGTAAAAAATCGCTGATCTGTGTCACGTCGTTTATTTCCATAATGTCGTTACTGCTGCAGATATGATGTTGTTTGTCGTTCCTGCAGCAACACACATCGCTGTGTGTGACACCACAGGAACGACGGACATCTCCTTACCTGCATCCACCGGCAATGCGGAAGGAAGAAGGTGGGCGGGATATTATGTCCCACTCATCTCCGCCCCTCCGATTCTATTGGCCAGCTGCTTAGTGACGTCGCGGTGACATCGCTATGACGCCGAACCCACCTCCACCTTGAAGGAGGGATTGTTCGGCGCTCACAGCGACGTCTCCGACCAGGTATGTGCGTGTGAAGCTGCCGTAGCGATAATGTTCGCTACGGCAGCGTTCACCAGATATCGCATGTGCGACGGCGGCGGGTGCTATCGCGCTCGATATCTCTAGCAATTGCTAGTGATGTCGCAGCGTGTAAAGCCCTCCTTAGTCAAGGTGAGATGTTTGATAAAATCACAGTTTAATCTGCTGCAGATACTAGTTCTCTGAATGATGAGCCCTGTATAACTCCACCCACATCACTGATTGGCAGCTCTGTATGTAGACTGTGTATAAGCAGAAAGCTGCCAATCAGCGGTTAGGGTGGGATTATACAGAGATTATGAATATGGAGGACTACATGGCAGCAGGTTTACAAGTCCTCTAGTGATAATCTCCTGCTGATAAAACAGTGATAAAATCAAAAGTACAAGTAGAGCAGTAACTGACACATTGTTGAATTGAGGGTCTCTGTCTATACATTATGCTGCTCTCAGATTAGATGGCACAGTTCTTTTGACAGACTCCCTTTAATAAATTGTGCTATCAAAATTCTTATTTATGATTAAAAAAAAGTTAATTCATACATCATAGATTTAAATCTAATGCACAGAAAGCTTGCTCTCACCTGCTATTTAGTCTATCGAAGGAATAGAGCCAGAGAGAAGTTCCCTGAAGATCTTATACACTATGAAACTTTGATAGAAGTGCAGAGCTAAACCTGGGCTGCAGTCTATTCAATCTCAGGATCAGTGGGGGTCCAGGAATTTACCGGATTTTTCGGATTATAAAATGCACTTATCTTCCCAAAAATTTTTGGGGAAAATGAGGAGTGCGTCTTATAAGCCAAATGTAGCTTACTGGGGGGAGGATGCTGGGAAGGGGCCACAGGAGGCATGGGTGATGCTGCAGTCTGTGCTGAGCGCTGGGCTACGCTGTGGGCTCTGCTGCACTGCAGCCAGTGAGGCAGGGGCCGCCTTCCTGATTGTCGGCGGTACTGGCTTCAAATAATGGCGCAAGGAGTCAGTGCATGTGCAGATGTAGCTCTCAGCTCAAGATCTCATCTGCGCATGCGCCGCCTCTGACCCACTGATCTCCCAGCAGGAAAATGGCGCCCAGAGGTGTCGCGTGCGTACAGTCATGGCCAAAAGTTTTGAGAATGACACCAAAATTATATTTTCACATGATCTGTTGCCCTCTGGTTTTTAAGTGTGTTTGTCTGATGTTTACATCACATACAGAAATACAATTGCAATCATATTATTAGTACCAAAAGGTTATATTGACAGTTAGAATGAGTTAATGCAGCAAGTAAATATTTTCAGTGTTGACCCTTCTTCTTCAGGACCTCTGCAATTCTCGCTGGCATGCTCTCAATCAACTTCTGGATCAAATCCTGACTGATAGCTGTCCATTCTTGCATAAGCAATGCTTGCATTTTGCCAGAATTTGTTGGTTTTTGTTTGTCCACCTGTCTCTTGATGATTGCCCACAAGTTCTCAATGGGATTAAGATCTGGGGAGTTTCCAGGCCATGGACCCAAAATCTCTATGTTTTGTTCCATGAGCCATTTAGTGATCACCTTTGCTTTATGGCAAGGTGCTCCATCATGCTGGAAAAGGCATTGTTGGGCGCCAAACTGCTCTTGGACAGTTGGGAGAAGTTGCTCTTGGAGGACATTCTGGTACCATTCTTTATTCATGGCTATGTTTTTGGGCAAGACTGTGAGTGAGCTGATTCCCTTGGCTGAGAAGCAACCCCACACATGAATCGTTTCAGGATGCTTAACAGTTGGCATGAGACAAGACTGGTGGTAGCGCTCACCTCTTCTTCTCCTAATAAGCTGTTTTCCAGATGTCCCAAACAATCGAAAGGGGGATTCATCTGAGAAAATGACTTTACCCCAGTCCTCAGCAGTCCACTCCCTATACCTTTTGCAGAATATCAGTCGGTCCCTGATGTTTTTTCTGGAGAGAAGTGGCTTCTTTGCTGCCCTCCTTGAAACCAGGCCTTGCTCAAGCAGTCTCCGCCTCACAGCGCGTGCAGAAGCACTCACACCAGCCTGCTGCCATTGCTGAGCTAGCTCGGCACTGCTAGTAGTCCGATTCCGCAGCTGAAACAGTTTAAAGATACGGTCCTGGCGTTTGCTGGTCCTTCTTGGGTGCCCTGGAGCCTTTTAGGCAACAATGGAAGCTCTCTCCTTGAAGTTCTTGATGATGCGATAGATCGTTGACTGAGGTGCAATCTTTGTTGCAGCGATACTCTTCCCTGTTAGGCCATTTTTGCAGAGCAATGATGGCTGCACGTGTTTCTTTAGAGATAACCATGGTTAACTGAAGAGAAACAATGATACCAAGCACCAGCCTCCTTTTAAAGTGTCCAGTGGTGTCATTCTTACTTAATCATGACTGATTGATCGCCAGCCCTGTCCTCATCAACACCCTGTGTTAATGGAACAATCACTAAAACAATGTTAGCTGCTCCTTTTAAGGCAGGAATGCAATGATGTTGAAATGTGTTTTGGGGGTTAAAGTTCATTTTCTTAGCCAATATTGACTTTGCAAGTAATTGCTGTTAAGCTGATCACTCTTTATGACATTCTGGAGTATATGCAAATTGCCATTAGAAAAACTTAAGCAGTAGACTTTGTAAAAATTAATATTTGTAGCATTCTCAAAACTTTTGGCCATGACTGTAGATGAGATCTCGGCTTGTGATTGAGCTGATAGCTTATTCTGTGCATGTGTCGACTTCAGACTGAAAGAATTGACATGCTACAGATTTGAAAAACTCCTTAAAGGTTCACATTCATGAGGGAAAAAATAAGCAGCTCATGCGTGAGATTTGCTGGTAATGCAACACGTCACTTTTTTCTGTGGAACAAATGCGTGGAAAAAATGAGTTAAAAATGCTGCAAACAAAATGCAACATGTGAACAAACTCTAAAGGGTGCTTTACATGCTGCGACATCGCTAACAATATATCGTCGGGGTCACAGTGTTTGTGACGCATATCCGGCGTCGTTAGCGATATCGCAGCGTGTGACTGCTAGGAGCGACGATCAACGATCGCAAAAATCGTTGATCGTTGACACGTCGCTCCTTTTCATAATATCGGTGATGGTGCATGCCGCTGGTTGTTCGTCGTTCCTGTGGCATCACACATCGCTATGTGTGACACTGCAGGAGCGACAAACATCTCCTTACCTGCGTCCACCAGCAATGAGGACGGAAGGAGGAGGGCGGCATGTTCCGGACGCTCATCTCCGCACCCCCTATTCTATTGAACGCCTGCCGTGTGGCATCGCTGTGACGCCGAACGCACCCCCCCCTTGAAGGAGGGATTGTTCGGCAGCAACAGCGACGTCGCAGAACAGGTATGTGCGTGTGATGCTGCCGTAGCGATATTGTTCGCTACGGCAGCGATCACCACATATCGCACCAACGACGGGGGCTGGTGCTATCGCTCGCAACATCGCTAGCAATCGCTAGCGATGTTGCAGCGTGTAAAGCACCCTTAAGGCGGGCTTTGCACGTTGCGACATCGCAAGCCGATGCTGCAATGTCGCACGCGATAGTCCCCGCCCCGTCGCAGGTACGATATCTTGTGATAGCTGGCGTAGCGAAAATTATCGCTATGCTAGCTTCACATGCACTCAAATGCCCTGCGACCGTCGCTCTGGCCGGCGACCCGCCTCCTTCCTAAGGGGGCGGGTCGTGCGGCGTCATAGTGACGTCACACGGCAGGCGGCCAATAGCGGCGGAGGGGCGGAGATGAGCAGGATGTAAACATCCTGCCCACCTCTTTCCTTCCGTAGAGCCGCCGGCGGCAGGTAGGAGATGTTCCTCGCTCCTGCGGCATAACACACAGCGATGTGTGCTGCCGCAGGAACGAGGAACAGCATCGTACCTGTCGAGGCAGCAAAATTATGGAAAAGTCGGAGCCTTCACCGATGATACGATAACGACGCTTTTGCGCTCGTTAATCGTATCATCTAGAATTTGCACACAACGATGTCGAAAGTGACACCGGATGTGCGTCACTTTCGATATGACCCCACCGACATTGCGCGTGCGATGTTGCAACGTGCAAAGCCGCCCTAAGAGTTGTTAAAGTATTTTGAATTAAAATCTCTTAGTGCAACTGTTTATATTAAATATTTACGCTGAAATAACTTTGTCTCTATAGCCAACTGTGTCAATTATAAGCAAAATATTACGTACCCTTGTGCTGCTTTTCTAAAGACAGAGGCAGTCATTTTCTTGGTTGGCTTTTATCCAATTGATAATCTTTGATATCATATGTCTAGCACAATGCCTGCCAAGTCTTGAACATAGTGTTACATTGTGAGGTCCATCCTGAGATTTTATGGATGAAGTTTATCATCTTTACATAAATTGATGTTGGACAATGTCCAGATCGTATTATTTTTACTCGCCCTGTGCCCGTCCTTATGCATTCAATACTCTGCATCACTCAAGCATGAAGCTTCAGGAAATGTAGAAAGCTATATACAGCAAGGAACGCATCCTATAAACAACCTGCTTAAGTTTATGTTGTTTTCCTAAACTGCTACATAGTTACACACGTAGAGTAAATACATATTAAATATAATCCAACTATTATAAAAAAAACTATTTGAGACGGTGGAAACAATTTCTGCTTGTATTTACCAAACACTTTCCTCCATGGTAACATTCTGGATTTATAAATAATATCGTGTGCAAGAAATAGAGCGGTCCCCATGATCAGTTGTATTTATACAATTCAAGTCAGCCGTGGTTTGGCCATGCTTGTCAATGTCTACAGCGTGGTCTAATTTGATTTCAATGAATTATAAATTTAGCAAATCTGATACTGCGCTCGAGCTTCATACGTGAATGCACTTCCCGCCTAAGGGCCCTGCTTAACGTTCCGGTAAAAGTTCCTTGATTTCACTGTGTGATTTGCAGAGAATTTGACATGTTAATAATGTCAGCAATACTAAACTCTGTTTATTAATAAGCTAATGTTAGATACATTCCACTTAAGTAAGAACTGTCACTTATGTTGAAATGTTTAAAGAGAACCTGTTTTGTAATGAATACCACACCATGTCTGTGATGGCATTGTAATACTGATTAAATTGATATCTTTGGTGTAGAAATCCACTTTGTTGCTTGTATTTGAAGTTATTGGCTAAATAGATATCGGTGCCCAGGGGCCAGTCTGTACTCTGTGGCTCTTCTCCTCCCTGTCTGTGATTCCCCGGCCCCTCCACCTTCCTCCAGACAGTGAATGACCTGCCTCCTCTGTTTAAAATCCTATCAGTCACCTGTAAAACCAAAAGAAGAGAGCCTGGGGAATGACAGACAGGAAAGAGAAGATCAAGTGTACAGCCCAGCCCCTCCATCTGCATCCAGACTGTGAATGACATGCCTCATCTGTTTGAAATCTCAGCATTGATTTGTCATTCACAGACCAGAGGCTGGCGGAGGGGCAAGAGAATCACAGACAGGGAGGAGAAGACCCAATGTACAGTCCAGCCCCTGTACAGCAAAATTTATCAGAAAACTTCAAATGGTGATTAAAGAAGAACCACAAAGTGGATTTCTTCACCAAAGGTATCAATTTCATCAGTATGACAGCACCATTACAGCCATGGTGCTGAATACATTACATTACAAAATTGTGCTGACAGGTTTTCATTAACACTGGAAACAATTTGGAGTCACCTGCAAAACATAAGATACTGTAGCTCTTACAAACTTTATCAGTGACTTCACCAATAAATCACAATGAGATCCCAGCAGCAAAGAACAGCTAAGGCATTCATCTTTGCTGCTTTATCCCAATGGGCTAAATAGAATATGCTTTTTTTAGGGGTATAAAAGCCCATAGAAAATACCAAAAATGTTGTCTATTTGAGTGCCTCATCCTTTGCATTTAAAAAAATTGTTCACTTTGATCCAAAGTTTCTGCATCTTGAATCTTCTGTGCTGTGGCCCCTCCAGTGGAACTGATTGGGGTCAATGTTCATGTTTGTACAGACAAGCTCATGTTGACCATGTGACATGGAAGATGTCATTATGACAAATTTAGGAAAAGTTGTCTTTTTATGAGCTATAGCCAATGGGGAATCTTTAAAAAAGCTTTCCTAGTAGACGTTCTTATTCCTTAAATGTATGTGTACATGCATGTAATTCAGGGCGAGTGTGGTAATATACAAACCTCTCGCCACTGTTTCTAGGATCCAGCGCAATGTTTTTTGATTGATGGATTGATCAGTGCTCTGTGACATGTTCAGAGCTTGGGTATTTTTTTTAACCTAACGCTGCTTTACTGTTCTGCACAACTTTATCGCTAACCTGTCTGGTGTGTTCCCTGGTTTTCATGATGCTGTTTGATCCAAAATGTTCTCAAACAAATCTCTGAGGCCTTCAAAGAACAGCTGTAGTTACACTGAGAATAAATTATACATAGGAAGACTCAATTTACTAATTAGGTGATTTCTGGAGGCAATTAATCACTCAGGTGTCATGGTTCGCCTCCCCGTCCACATGGCTAGGGGGCGGATCCTTCTCTCGGGCCTCACATCCGGACCCTAGATGCCTTAAAAGCTGACATTTCCAGTGAACCAGCGCCAGCTATAAGCTTAGCTCTGCTTTGCCTGTGATTGCTGGTCCTGTGAGTGATATCCTGATCTGTCTGTTCCTGTGCCCCCATGCCCTTGTCAGTGTTCCGTCCCCTGGTCGTCCCTCCTGTCCTCTGTCCCCTCTCCTATTTCCCCACTCGGTTGCTTCCTCCGGTATTGACCTTGGCCTGACTTTGACTCCGCTCCGGTCCTGCTTCTGCCCATATGGTTTTTGACCCAGGCTGCCTGACTATTCCTCGCATGCCCTGCAGTTCTGCTTCTCAGCTGTGCTGTGAGGCAGTGTCTGAGAACGCTGTGTATTTACTTCCTGGTTCTCGTTGCTCTGTGTAGTGTCTCTGCTGCAGAGCTCTGGCTCCCCCTGGTGGCAGCTTGACATCAGGATTTTATTTAGGGGTTTTCTAAAATATTTAGAAAACCATGTATTATTTTATTTATACTTCACAAATACTTACTACGTTGTGTAGGTATATCACATAAAATCCCAATAAAATACCTTTAGGTTTGTGGGTATAACTTGAAAAAATGTGTAAAACGTGGGTTGTTTTTAGCAAGTGCAAATCTTTGTAAAATTCGAGTAGAGTTCAATTCCTTTCTGATATATCTGTTCATCTTGAGACAGGCTACAAAGGAGAAGTTGAAATGTTGCATGTATCTGGGGAAAAAAAGTCCTCCTTAATCACTTATTTCCATCGGAGTTCTGCTTACGTTCAATTTTTGGAGGTTTTTGGCTTTTTACTTGTGAACCCCCAACAAAATATATGACTTGGGCAAATATTTTCGAGTGAAATTGAATTCTACTCGAAAACGTCTTTATCTATATCTCTCTAGCTATATCTATGTAGCTATATATACTTCTTTATAGATGATTTATGAATGTTTTAATGGAAAATTGACTGTTGGAAGCCTACAAACCATGAAATTTATAATCAGAATGCCCCAGATTACATAGTTTATGGGCAATGAAATATTAAGAAAGTTACGCAATTCTCCGAAGAAATAAACAGTAACTGTAGCTTACTTGACCTCTTTAGTTCTGTAGCAAAAATGCACGTTCATCAGAGTCCATGCTTGGCTTGCTTTATGATTTGTTTTCCAACCAAGAAAAAGTTTTATAATAAAATATGAATTTATAGTCATAAAGCTGACAAGACTAATAATATTTGTAATACTTAAAGGCTGTAGCAAGGATAAAGATGTGTGAGGAAATTATTGTGCCAAAAGCTCAACCGCTACAACTGGCAAAATTAAAGCAACAGCTGAAAAACTACAACCAGTGCAATGATGCCAACTGTCGAAACGTTATGGTATGGTCAGTGAATCCACAGTATCTCTTCAATAAAAGAAAACTGTCTAATAATCTCTTTTTTTGGGTCCATGTCATATTAACAAATTGGTCTCCTTTTCGAAATTGTCATGGCTGTCATGGATGATGGTTTTGAAGGCCAATCTAAGGTACAAGTTCTATTGTGCTATCATGGATCATGCTTCATCTAAGTGTTTCTCCAATTGTATGTATAAATAAACTGGAAGACAAAAGGAGCAGAAATAGGGCCTTACCTGAAGGGTGTTATGGAAGAACAACACTGAGGATGCTCACATTGAGGAGTTGTGAGAGTCACATCCATTAGACACACACGTGGAACCAGATAAATCGCATAAGAAGGGGTCAAACGCTGTGTGCCAATGTAAGGAACAATCCAGAGGATTCTTTTCAGTGACTTTATTTCTATGGATTTCAGAGAAATCTCTGTCTTGTGATGTTTTCCTAAAGAAGGAGAAAGATTTTCCGAAACGCGTAGAAATAAAGTCACTGAAAAGAATTTCCTTAATTTTTGCAGCTCAGCATTTGAACTTCTTATTTCATTTACCCAATTATACATGACAGAGGAAAGATGTGATCCCTCACATATCGCATGAGTTATGTTCTGCAATGTTGAGGTGCTATATTTTGTTTATTATTTACATGTATTTTTTGGATTATAAGATGCACTTTTCCATCCAAAAGTTTGGAGGAAAATAAGGGGTGCATCTTATAAGGCGAATCTAGCTTACTGGTGGGTGGTGGAGAATGATGACAAGAGGCAGGGACAATGCTGCAGACTATGCTCTGCACTGCAGAAGGTGAGGCAGGGGCCATCTTGAAAATATTAGTGGTGCGGGCTTCAAATAATGATGCCTGGAGTCAGTGCATGCGCAGATTGAGCTCTTGACTCAAGATCTCATCTGCGCACGTGCTGCCTCCGGCCCATGGTCTCCCAGCAGTGGACTTAAGGACAATGGCACCTGGAGGTGGTGCGTGCGCATATGAGATCTCGGTTCATCACTGAGCCACCGATAGCTCAACTCCACTCGCGCCAACACGCATATCTTTGAAGCCTGTGCCACTGAAAGCTTCTGGATGTTCCTGCCAGTGCCCACAGCGAGCATCTGGGACACCCACTGCACCACCCACAGTATTGCCCTGATCCACCACCGCCCCTACCTCCTGTGACACCGCTCCACCACTGCTGCCGCCCCTCCCCGGTACCCACGATACAGAGAAGCCGCAATAAGTGAACTGCGATTTCGTTTTCTAATTTTAATGTCAATGTGACTTTTCCCAGTTGTGGACTGATTCATGAAATGCAACTTTTTAAAATGTTGCAACTCCATTCCCCCCTGGAGCAATTTTATGTATGATAATTATTATAGCTATATATAACTTCTTTTCTGCTAAGATGTCACAAAACCAAGTAAAAACAGAAAAAAGACAAATTTGGCCTTTGAGCAATTTGGAATAGCTTTTTGATGAATGTGACTACAAGGAGATGTGGATATCCTGCTGGTTGTATATTCAAAGAAGTTTCAATAAACGGGATATGAAAATATTTGGGACTCCTGATGAAGACATCTAACTACTCTGAAACGCATCAAGACTAAACCACACTGTTTTTGACATATCTTATGTATTGAAACTTCTTTGAATATACAACCAGCAGCTGTTATGATCCGGAACCATGGAAGACCACCACAAATCATTGGCAAAAGGTGACAAGAGCATTGGCAACTAAACTGGCCGCCATCCCCTTACTAACCATCACAACTAGAAGTAGCCGAGGGGTGAACTAACATCCTCTGCACCGCGAACCCAGCCGGAGAACTAACTATCCTAAAGGAAGGAAAGATGAATAACTCTCTGCCTCAGAAAATAGACAAGAATAGCTAGCCCCCCACATTCAAAGACTGCGGTGATATAGGAAAAACACAATACACAGGTAGATGACAGGATTAGCAAAAGGTGAGGCCCCCGTTGACTAAAATAGGAAAGGACAGGAAAGGGACTGATGGTGGCCAGAGAAAAACCCTGCAAAATACCAACTTCCTGATAGTACAAAAAGGCCCTCAGATCGCACGATCTGAACTCCGTCCTATACCAGGTGCCCTTGTCATACCAATGAACAGAAAACAAGAATCATAACAAAGTCAACAAGCCACAAACACATGGACCCAAAGGAGCTATACTCCACACAGAACTGCAGGGAGTTCCCCAACAATCCACTGAGGGGGAAAATCCCTGCAAGCGAATAAACTGAAACCAACCACAGCAAATGACAAACCCAGATAAACAAAAGAACCAGACAATAAATAAAGAGCAAGCACTTATCTGGGTAAGATGTGGTGTAGAGCAGAATTAAGCAGGCTGGAGATACAAAGAACAACTGACATCCGGCAACAGCCTGCAATCAGACCAGGATTTAAATAAGCAGAGAGTTAGCAAAGGAAACACCCACTGCACAACACACCTGGTCCAAGTCCAAACCATTCCTGGCCACTAGAGGGAGCCTCCCAGCAGCCAAAACATAACTAACATTCACAACAAGCAGCATAGCATACCCGCAACTCCTACTCGATTATTACCTTGGTTCTGCCACCAACTGGGAACCATCATTCTGAAACTCTATTAGTCTTGCGTCTCACACAACCGCATCAGGTCAAGACTACTGCTTCACCTACACTTGTCTGCCAATTTGCGCTTAATTGTCCCCACAGCCAATTCTCAACATTTTGATGAAGTTGGCCCAAAAAATATCAGTGAAAACCAAGTCAAAAAGAAAGGTGACTTAAAAAAACCTGTAAATAAGGAATCAAGTCCATTTCGTGATTATCTTGAAAGAAGGCTTTGGATGGTGGGTAAAGTATCAACAATGTCTAGACAAACATGCTTTTCTTAGCTATACAAAATGTTATGTTTTGCCAGATATAACAGATAACATCTAATATATAATTGTGGGAGAAAGCCTGTAAGCAATTCCTTATAGATTGACATCACAAATGTTTTTTGTATCTTTTCTTAAAGGAAAAACTTGAAATTTAGCACTCAAATTCTAAGAAAGATGCAAAAGCAAGAGTTTTTCTGCCTGGAAGTCTTAATGTCGCATTCCATCTACAGCGTTACTGATGGAAAGTATGGAAGATGACACAATAGGGATTTCCTGTCTCTCTTTGAGGATGAAAACACACCACTGACAGGAATAATTGTAAAAGGGTAGATGGATTTTAAACACCTCGGAAACATGACAGCAACCAGAAGTGTCACCTGCAGAGTGCACATGGTAACATTTTTGGAAAGAAGGAATGCTGCAGTATGCGAGCACCAGCTGATAGCACTCAGCATTTCATAAGGGAGAAGCGGTTTAATGTCAATATCATGTTTCACTGCATACTCTCAAGGGAATAAAGTCCATTTTCAGTAGCTTTCCGCTGAATCTCTTCATGCTGTGAGTCACGAATTCCCCTATGCCAAGCAAAATATATCTCTTGGAAAAAAAGAATGGATATAAAAATAAGCAGCAAGTATACGGATGAAAATAACTTGCTCATGAAGTAGCTGTTGATTAAGAATTCAACAGATGGAATTCAATTGTTTTAGAATTCATCGCTACATCTTGTCTCTACCATTTGTATATAATGTAGCAGGGCAGCTAGAAAAGTGGGGAATTTCTTGTTTAAACTGTAATAAATGTGCTGAATTTCGCTGTGAGATTAGGCCATTCCATGGAATTTATAGATCACAGTATCCTTTTAATTTACAAAATCATCTCTACAACCAACCCAAGTTTGTCGCCAGCCAAAAATGTCTACTTTTTAGTATTTTATAGCAGACATTCACATGAAGGGTCATCCATGTAATACGTCCTTACCAACTTTATGCTCTTTTCTTGGGTGAGGGACTTTCTTTCTGCAAAAGGGGATATTAAAATAACTTATCATAGAGGTATGAATTTACTGTATCCTAGAGAGACATACAGAAGGCACTCCAAATGGTGCTATAGTCAGCAGTGGGGTGCCGAAGGGATCTGTGCTAGGACCGATTCTGTTTAATCTCTTTATTAATGACCTTGTGGATGGGATTGTTAGTAAAGTGTCAGTCTTTGCTGATGACACCAAACTATGTAGGATATTAAAAACTGACCTTGATAGTACAATATTACAAAAAGATATGGATAAGATGTCAGAATGGGCAGATACTTGGCAAATGAGATTTAATGTTGATAAATGTAAATTAATGCACCTAGGACGGAGTAATCCTATAACTGCGTATACATTAAATGGAAGTAAACTCGGGACTACAGAACAGGAGAAGGACTTGGGTATTCTCATTACAAATAAGCTGAGCAGCAGCACTCAATGTCAGGCAGCAGCTGCTAAAGCAAACAAGATTTTAGGGTGTATAAGAAGAGAGATTAGATCCCGTGATCCCAACGTATTGTTACCCCTCTATAAATCATTTCTAAGGCCACATCTGGAATATGGGATCCAGTTTTGGGCTCCACATTTTAAAAAGGACATTCAGAAGTTAGGGGTACTTAACACACTGCAATATTGGCACCGATATCGCTAGAGAGCATACCGGCCCCCGTCGGTTGTGCGTCACGAGCAAATCGCTGCTGGTGATGCACAACCTCGCTTACACCCGTCACACGCACTTACCTGTCTAGCGACGTCGCTGTGACCAGCGAACTGCCTCCTTTCTAAGGGGGCAGTTTGTGCGGCGTCACAGTAACGTCACACGGCAGCCGTCCAATAGCAGAGGAGGGGCGGAGATGAGCAGCTGGAACATGCCGCCCACCTCCTTCCTTCCTCACTGCCAGTGGACGGCAGGTAAGGAGATGTTTGTCGCTCCTGCGGTGTCACACATAGCGATGTGGGATGCCGCAAGAACGAGGAACAACCTCGCTACTCACCAGACAACGATATTTGGTGTTTGGACGACCTCTCTAACATCAACGATTTTTACCACTTTTGCGATCGTTGTAGGTCGCACGTACGTATCACACGCTGCGATGTCGCTAACGATGCCGGATGTGCGTCACAAACACCATAACCCCGACAATAAATCGTTAGCGATGTCGCATCGTGTAAAGTACCCCTTAGAGTCAGTTCAAAGGCGGCTAACTAGACTACTACAAGGAATGGAAGGCCTCCCGTATGATGAGAGGTTGAAAAAGTTAGATATGTTTAGCTTAGAAAAAAACCGTCTCAGAGGAGATCTCATTTATCTGTATAAATACATGTGTGGTCAATATAAAGGACTGGCACATGACTTATTTCTTCCAAAGACAATACTAAGGACCAGGGGGCACTCACTGCGAGTGGAAAAAAAGCGATTCCGACAGCTAAATAGGAAGGGGTTCTTTACAGTTAGAGCAGTCAGACTGTGGAATGTCCTACCACAAGAGGTAGTAATGGCAGATATTGTAATAGCTTTTAAAAAAGGGCTGGATGATTTCCTCAGTATATACAACATTGTTGGTTATAAATGACTTAGTGACCAAATGTAGAACTGGTGGAGGAAGGTTGAACTAGATGGACCTAGGTCTTTTTTCAACCTACGTAACTATGTAACAAAACTGAGAGACCAAACAAGCAGGGCACTAGTGAGACAGACCACCGAGCAGGACACTATTGAGGCAGACCACCCAGCAGGGTACTAGTGAGGCAGGCCACCCAGCAGGGCACTAGTGAGGCAGACCACCAAGCAGGAGTCTAGTGAGACAGACCACCAAGCAGAACACTAGTGAGGCAGACCACCAAGCAGGAGACTAGTAAGGCAGACCACCAAGTAGGGCACTACTGAGGCAGACCACCAAGCAGGACACTAGTGAGGCAGACCACCAAGCAGGGCACTAGTGAGGCAGACTATCAAGTAGGGCACTAGTGAGACAGACCACCGAGCAGGACACTAGTGAGGCAGACCACTAAGCAGGAGATTAGTAAGGCAGACCACCAAGTAGGGCACTACTGAGGCAGACCACCAAGCAGGACACTAGTGAGGCAGACCACCAAGCAGGAGTCTAGTGAGACAGACCACCAAGCAGAACACTAGTGAGGCAGACCACCAAGCAGGAGACTAGTAAGGCAGACCACCAAGTAGGGCACTACTGAGGCAGACCACCAAGCAGGACACTAGTGAGGCAGACCACCAAGCAGGGCACTAGTGAGGCAGACTATCAAGTAGGGCACTAGTGAGACAGACCACCGAGCAGGACACTAGTGAGGCAGACCACTAAGCAGGAGACTAGTAAGGCAGACCACCAAGTAGGGCACTACTGAGGCAGACCACCAACTAGGGCACTAGTGAGGCAGACTACTCAGCAGGACACTAGTGAGGCAGACTACCCAGCAGGAGACTAGTCAGGCAGACCACCAAGCAGGGCACTAGTGAGGCAGACCACCAAGCAGGAGACTAGTGAGACAGACCATCAAGCAGGAGACTAGTGAGGCAGACCACCAAGTAGGGCACTACCGAGACAAACCACTAAGCAGGGCACTAGTGAGACAGACCACCAAGCAGGACACTAATGAGGCAGACCACCAAGCAGGGGACTAGTGAGGCAGACCACCAAGCAGGAGACTAGTGAAGCAGACCACCAAATAGGGCACTAGTAAGGCAGACTACTCAGCAGGACACTAGTGAGGCAGACAACCCAGCAGGGCACTAGGGAGGCAGAACACCCATCAGGGCACTAGCAAGGCAGGCCACCAAGCAGGAGACTAGTGAGACAAACCACCAAGCAGCACACTAGTGAGGCAGACCACCAAGCAGGGCACTACTGAGGCAGACCACCAAGCAGGGCACTAGTGAGACAGACCACCAAGCAGGACACTAATGAGGCAGACCACCAAGCAGGAGACTACTGAGGCAGACCACCAAGCAGGACACTAGTGAGGCAGACCACCAAGCAGGGCACTAGTGAGGCAGACTATCAAGCAGGGCACTAGTGAGACAAACCACCGAGCAGGACACTAGTGAGGCAGACCACCAAGCAGGAGACTAGTGAGGCAGACCACCAACTAGGGCACTAGTGAGGCAGACTACTCAGCAGGACACTAGTGAGGCAGACTACCCAGCAGGAGACTAGTCAGGCAGACCACCAAGCAGGGCACTAGTGAGGCAGACCACCAAGCAGGAGACTAGTGAGACAGACCATCAAGCAGGAGACTAGTGAGGCAGACCACCAAGTAGGGCACTACCGAGGCAGACCAACAAGCAGGGCACTAGTGAGGCAGACCACCAAGCAGGGCACTAGTGAGACAAACCACTAAGCAGGGCACTAGTGAGACAGACCACCAAGCAGGACACTAATGAGGCAGACCACCAAGCAGGGGACTAGTGAGGCAGACCACCAAGCAGGAGACTAGTGAAGCAGACCACCAAATAGGGCACTAGTAAGGCAGACTACTCAGCAGGACACTAGTGAGGCAGACAACCCAGCAGGGCACTAGGGAGGCAGAACACCCATCAGGGCACTAGTAAGCAGGCCACCAAGCAGGAGACTAGTGAGACAAACCACCAAGCAGCACACTAGTGAGGCAGACCACCAAGCAGGGCACTACTGAGGCAGACCACCAAGCAGGGCACTAGTGAGACAGACCACCAAGCAGGACACTAATGAGGCAGACCACCAAGCAGGAGACTAGTGAGGCAGACCACCAAGTAGGGCACTAGTGAGGCAGACCACCAAGCAGGGCACTAGTGAGGCAGACCACAAAGCAGGACACTAGTAAGGTAGACTGTCAAACAGGGTACTAGTGAGACAAACGATAAAGCAGGACAGTGAGGCAGATTGAAGCAGAGCACTAGTGAGGCAGATTGAAGCAGAGCACTAGTGAGGCCTATCATAAAACTGAAGTAATTAAATGTATCGGTGAAATAAAAAACAGTCCAAGACTTTACATTCTACTAAAACTGACATCACTATTGTATCAGTTTGGCAAATAAGTATGAATTCATTTTCTATGCATTATCCAATAGAAGCATAGTATTATCAGCACATGAAAACAATTGGGTTTGTACTTTCGCCTAGATGCACATTGCATCTATTAAAAGTAAAGTAATGGTAAAGAAAGGAGTTGCTTGCAGATCACTAATCGGAATTCAGTCATATAAATAGACGCTTACATAACTTAGTACAGCTGATTTGACCTCCAAGGAAACAAAACTTAACAAACACTATGGCCACAGTTATAGCAAGAAGTGTACTTATAAAATCTGGGCACAAATTCAAGGCTCAAGATGGTTCCTGGATGCACTTTCTCATTTCCCTCTGACCTTCTAGTTTGAATCTGTTTTTATAAAAGTTTTACTTTCACTGAAGTCTTTTTAAAATAGACTTAAAAAAGAATAAGCATATAGTGCCCGGCACTGAAAATATTTACTTTAGACAATCTTATTGTCGTTTTTGGTAAGTAGAATAGGTGCCATGTCTAAAATATAATCTCTATTAAAAATGCATTTAATCTGTTAAAATAGATTAGATTTCTATGTAACCAAAGCTTTCACAGCAATCAGCTCTAATCTGTGGAACAAGCTGGCAGTAATTGTTCATGTACCCTGCTGCGATACAATGGGAAATAAAGGATTCCACAGATCCCCAAAAGTGAGAGACTTTCTTTGTAACTGCTGTCATCCCTGGCCAAGAGATGAGAACCTGAACATAAAACCTCCTTCAATCAACTTAGAATTTTCTATAAGTGTATATTTATTGACTGCAAATGAACTTAGATAAATAAAATTTGTAGTGCATGCCCTCGTCATTTCCCGATTTGACTAATGCATCATCCACCTTTGTGGCCTTTCTGCTAAGAGTCTCACACCTCTCCAGTCTGTCCATAAGGCCGGGGCCACACGGGGTCTAATGCGATCCTCGCATGACACTCGGCTCACGCTGGCAGCACAGAGGGAGAGGGAGTGTCATGCGAGTGTCACTGCGACTGAGGTCCGATCATGCGATCGGACCTCAGCTGCGGGGGGCGGGCCGGCATTGAGGAGGGGAGGGCCAGTGCTGAAGAGGGGCAGGCCGGCACGGAGGAGGTGAGGGAGGGATTTATCTCCCTCTCTCCTCCGTAGCCGGCTATTGCGATTCTCGCCCTGCACTCGCGGTACACTAGTGTACCGCGAGTGCAGTGCGATCTTTCTCTTGCCCCTGTGAGGCATAAACTGGCTGCACTATAAATGGCCGATATGGTTTGCAGAAGCATTGGTGCTCTGCAATGTGAATATTGGCTGGGACCTGTGGTTCCACAGAATTGCATTACATACAGAGTCATGGAAGAGTGTGTGAGACTGATTAAACACTCCTTACCACCTGTGGGTGTGGCTCCACGGGTTAAATCAATCCTGTCTTTCTGAACCGTAGGGAGAGTGTCTAGTGCAGTCTAGGGGAGACTGTCAGTGTGTGTGCTGCAGAGGGTGAGAGCAGAAGCAGGGTGTTTGCTCTGCAGGAGACCTTCTGGAGAAGGTATAAAGGCCCAGTCACACTAAACAACTTACCAGCGATCCCAACAACGATACAACTTGATAGGGATCGCTGGTAAGTTGCTAGGAGGTCGCTGGTGAGATGTCACACTAAGCGACGCTCCAGCGATCCCACCAGCAACCTGACCTGGCAGGGATCGCTGGAGCGTCGCTACACGTGGAAGCATGCTGCGCTTGGTAACTAAGGTAAATATCGGGTAACCAACCCGATATTTACCTTGGTTACCATCGCACACCGCTTAGCGCTGGCTCCCTGCACACCTAGCCACAGTACACATTGGGTTAATTACCCAATGTGTACTCTGCTACATGTGCAGGCAGCAGGAGCTGGCTTCTGCGGATGCTGGTAACCACGGTAAACAGCGGGTAACCAAGAAGCCCTTACCTTGGTTACCCGATATTTTCCTTCGTTACCAGCGTCCGCCGCTCTCAGCTGTTAGTGCCGGCTCCTGCTCCCTGCATTCCTAGCCACAGTACACATCGGGTTAATTACCCGATGTGTAGTCTGTCTATGTGTGCAAGGAGCAGGAGTTGGCACTGACAGCTGAGAGCGGCGGCCGCTGGTAACGAAGGTAAATATCGGGTAACCAAGGTAAGGGTTTCTTGGTTACCCGATGTTTACCGTGGTTACCAGCGTCCGCAGAAGCCGGCTCCTGCTGCCTGCGCATTCAGTTGTTGCTCTGTCGCTGTCACACACAGCGATGTGTGCTTCACAGTGGGAGAGCAACAACTAAAAAATGGCCCAGGACATTCAGCAACAACCAATGACCTCACAGCAGGGGCCAGGTTGTTGCTGGATGTCACACACAGCAACATCGCTAGCAAGTTGTGTCTTAGCAGCGATGTTGCTAGCGATGTTGCTTAGTGTGACGGTACCTTAAGTCCATGTGTAAGCAGCCAGGGGGAACCTGGTAAGGACACTAGCAACCTTCAGAGGAAGGTAACCAGGACTGAAACCGGTGTCTGAATACTGACAAGGGTCAGGGACACCTGTGTGGAAATCCAACAGTGTGTGGACTTTTATGTATTGGTCTTTGAGGAGAAAGCCAAGGAATGGCATCTTTGTTGTGTGACCTAGTATGGTTTATGGAGCTGTTAATAAACCGTATGGGCTGTTAAAGTGGCAAATTGATCCAGCGTGCTTTAATTCCGCTACCTGACGTATGGGCCCCCATACCCTCGGGGCCCATATTGTCACACCTCATAGACTTGAATGGGTGCGAGAGAAGGAGTCATGCATTACAATTGCAGCATGCTGCGATTGTTTTCTCGGTCCGATTGGGGCCGAGAAAATAATCGCTCAGAGGTGCTCATACATAGGCTAATATTGGTCCGAGTGGAATGCGATGTTTTATCATATTCCACTTGGTCCGATTTTCATGCCATGTGTCTTAGGCCTAAAGGCTGCTTTCCACGGTACGACCGATTGTGCAATTTCACAATCGATCGTACCCGCCCCCGTCCTTTTTGCGTCACGGGTAAATCGCTGCCCGTGTCGCACAAAGTCGGTAACCCCCGTCACACGTACTTACCTCTCGTGCGACCACACTGTGGGCGGCGAACGTCCAGTTCCTGGAGTGGGAGGGATGTTTGTCGTCACAGCGATATCACACGGCCCCCGGCCAATGGAAGCGGAGAGGCGGAGATGAGCGGGACGTAAACATCCCGCCCACCTCTTTCCTTCACATAGCCGGCGGCGGCCGCGTGACGCAGATGAGCTGCTGTTCATCATGTCACATGGAGTGGCGTGTGCTACCACGGAAACGATGAACTAAATTAAACGATATTATGGAACCTAGCGACCAGTACACGACTCACGATTTGTGAGCGATACTGCGTCGCTAGGAGGTGTCACACAGGCCGGCATCACCAGCGATGCCGGATGTGCGTCAGAAAAACCGTGACCCCGACGATCTATCGCAAGATAGATTGTCTGGTGTAAAGCAGCCTTAACTCTGCTGCCTGACTAACCCACCTCTCTCCTCACTACTCTGCTTCTCCCCTCTGCAAATCCCTTCATTGTCTCCCAATTCCCAAAGGAATTCAGGTCAACATGTTAACATTAACCTACAAAGCCGTCCACAATTTGTCTCCTCCATTTATCTCCGAACTAATCTCCTGATACCTTCCACCATGCAATCTCCAGTCCTCCCATGACCTTGTTCTCTCCACCACATTTGTATGTTCCTCAACCAATTATCTCCAAGATTTATCCCCATCCTCTGGAACTCTGTACCCCAACGTGTCCGATATCCACCACATTCGGAAATTTCAGGAAGAATTTGAAGCTTGAAAACCCATCTCTTCAAGAAAGCTTACAGCCTGCAATGACCCCACTGCCACCTCACCAGCACTGGAGCTGCCTCAACCCTCAGCCTATTATCTTTTTCCAAATTACCCTGTAGACTGTAAACCTGCAAGGACCTGGCTCTCTCCCCTCTGTATTAGTCTGTCACTATAAGTTTGTTCATGTAATTTGTATTCTATATGTAATCCCTTCTCATGTACAGCACTATGGAATCAATGGCCCTCTAAAAATAACCTGCAGTATCTTCAAAAGACCTTGTTTTGTTGGGGCTTAGTAAAATACAATGCCACTATTCAAAGATGGTTGAATCTGACAGTAACTTGTTCTTCATACTAGCAAAAGGATTGCCACTGATCAATTTTCTAGGACACATGATTGAAATGTCACAAAATAAATTTTTGAGTAATCAGTGTGAATATCACGATAGGCAAGGGGAAGTACCAAGTGAACGGTGAAAGGGAAGGGAAACCGTGTGTCTAGGGAAGGGGAAAATGGTGACCCTTGACCAAACTTACAACTGGTCCCCGTTGTTCCTCACCACCCTAAATAGGTTCCACACCTATGTGCAGAGGCGGATACCTGACCCTAGGTTTCCCTAGAATTGGAGCCTAAATAGGGAACGGGTGGGATGAGCTCTTCGTTAACCTCACTAAACACTACAGAAGACACAAGGAGGACATACAGTGGAAAATCCATGAACAACGTATCTGCAGATGACTCAAGTAGAAGTTCAGAAAAGTTTCAGCAGTAATACCACAGAGAAGTATAAGCCAACTGCTTGCAACCAGAGCTTGAGTGAACTGAATTATATCACCAGCACAAGTCCAGGGAAGATGGGGATATTTAAGCACATGGAGAATACTGATATCAGCAGCTGGATGAAAGGAGGGATCTGCTGGGTCCTAAAGGGGAAGAGATGAAAACCCAGCAGGAAAGCTAATTAATACAATGAATTCCTACACCAGGAATAATAGAAAGTCTGGGAGCATTTTGTTCAGTCAAATGCTGTGACCTTCTATTACCAGAAACCACATGACTGTGTCAACCCAGACACACCTGTGACAGTGAGGAAACAAAATCCATTTTGTTTCTGTGATATTCATGGGTGGGGAAGATTCACATTTGTTTTTACACCCCAAAAGATCCTATTGGTTCATAGTTCAGAAGGAACTTTTCCTTTGTCTTCGATCCTATTTAAAGAAGTCCAACACCATGCAAGGCCGTGCTGTTCTGATTTATGAGCTCTCGGAAAACAAATCTTATTCATTTGTTGTTTGCAAGGCATAGAAGAAGTGAATTTCGCTCACATCAGTAAACAATTAAATAATATCTTTATAATTTAACCAAATATGCATATATACCGGTTGCACCTACTTCCTAAAGAACAAATGGCCCTTGGTCCTGCTTCTATTGCTCAACATCACTTTTGGAATATGAACATCTCTGCCCTGAAGCTAAATGCGTTATAGTCCTGAATGTTGGTTTTAAATGGTCCCGAATGCTTAAATCATGTCTGCGAAACTTGCTCAGCAGGATTAAGAAACTCAGTCATGAATTGCCAAGTAAATATCTATTCCCCTGCTGTTCCAAAAACACAGGTCCTGATGTTTTATCAGTTCCAGATTAAATAGATCTATAAAACTCTCACTTAGTTTGCCAAACAAATTAGAGCAGGTTTGCGATGTCCTTTTTGACACAGCTGAGAATTCTGCTCATAAAGTTTGCGAGTGATTTGCATCATTGGAGTGTTCGAACCTGTGGTGGGCTGTGAGTCCTCGCTGAAGACATAAATAATGCCTTTGTCAGGATTATGATTTCTGCTTTCTCCAGAGCTGCAGACCTCTCCCCTGAGTGTGGAGTTTGACGTAATACAAGAGGTTATGTCTATAACTCTTTAAAGATGTTCAGATTCCAATGCTCATCATTTGTCTTTGTATATGGATTAATTTATGGCTGGAAAGGTACACCCTGGAAAGTCCGATAGGAAACTCTATCAATGGCAAGGGCTTCACCGGTTGACTACTTCTAAACTTACAGAGACATACAGTTACAGAGTTCAATATAACTTTTTTGGGGGAAAAAAAGTACCACAGTAGAGCTTTATGAAATTTGTGCTTGGGTGACATGATTGGTAATCATTAGGGATGATCGAATACCTCAAATATTCGGCAATGCCCATATTCGCCGAATAGGTCGCCGCTATTCGACTATTTGCGAATATTCGATGTGCTATGTAAGTCTATGGGAAACCCGAATAGTTGCCGAATAGCAACTATTCGGGCTTCCCATTGACTTACATTGCGCATCGAATATTCGCATAGCGGCGACCTCTTAGTCAGATATTCGCAAAGCCGAATATTGCCGAATATTTGTGATAGTCGATCATCCCTAATAATCATGCTTTAATGACATGTCCCTATAAATAACACACCAATTTACCCAGTAAGCATAAGGTACATTGCAGGACTATAGAAAATGTAGATGTGATGCTTTGTTGCTACTGAAATACTAGTAAGCTAATTAAGAAATTCACAGACATCGTGGTACTATTGCTGTAGAATTGGTCCGTGGCCCAGTTGACTATAGACGGTATTGTTTTTGCACTATAAAGAAGCTGCTGTCATTTAACCCAATAAAGACCCCATCAGTTTCATATAGGTCTTAAATCTCCAGGGATTTTTTAAGCTCCATGTGAATGGAGACTGTATGGCTAAATTTGTAAGGACCCCCTGGGTTTTATTGGCATTCTGTGTCCCACCGGATGTGATACTCTAAGTACGTTTCTATATTCTCATGGACGCTATACTACTAGTGAAGAATATCTTTCTATGATGTGCGTCAGATGACTTTTGCCTTGTTTTATTCAAATTCATACATGCAGCAACAAAAAAACAAAAACCCTCCATACGCCTCAATATAATGTTAAAGGTATACAGCGATGGAGCACTAGCATGGGTACTGAAGTGGGATATGTTATATTGGGATGGTTTTATATAACAAGTCTTAAGTGGACGAAGGTGGGTCTACAAAGCTGGGTGTACTCATATATTGTAGGTGGCTCTAAAATGTGGGTGTACTCATAAATTGTAGGTGCGTATACAAATGAGGGTGTACTCATATATTGTATGTATGTACTGTTTCAACTCAATTTGAATACTTATTTTGGAGAATAATGACCTATTAGTGACATTTAATTAATGCATTTTTGTTTCGTTAGAATGTCCTATTTAAAGAACCACTCTAGTACCTATTTTACAATTTGGTGCCACTAATTTAAATTCCCTGCACTTAGGGGTACTTTGCACGTTGCAACATCGCTACTACGATATCGTCGGGGTCAAATCGAAAGTGACGCACATCTGGCGCCGGTAACGACGTCGCAACGTGTAAAGCCTAGATGCGCCGATAAACGATCGCAAAAGCGTCGTAAATCGGTGATCTGTATAGCGTCGGACATTTTCCTAATGTCGTACCAATAGGAGATACGATGTTGTTCCTCGTTCCTGGGGCAGCACACATCGCTGTGTGTGAAGCCGCAGGAGCGAGGAACATCTCCTTACCTGCCTCCACCGGCTATGCGGAAGGAAGGAGGTGGGCGGGATGTTTACGTCCCGCTCATCTCCGCCCCTCCGCTTCTATTGGCCGCCTACCATGTGATGTCGCTGTGACGCTGCACGACCCGCCCCCTTACGAAGGAGGCGGATCGCCAGCCAGAGCGATGTCGCAGGGCAGGTAAGTGCGTGTGAAGCTGCCGTAGCGATAATGTTCGCTATGGCAGCTATCACAAGATATCGCATGTGTGACGGGGGCGGGGACTATCGCGCTCGGCATCGCAAGCATCGGCTAGCGATGTCGCAGCGTGCAAAGTACCCCTTTGTCTCATACTTACCAGTTGCCGACTTTCATCTTTTATTGGTGCCGCTCCTGTCAATCTCCAACAGTTTATGAGCTGTCAGATTCCTCCAATATTTGCTGGGCGTTCCAGAAGTCACAACTAAATGTAAGTCTATGAGAGCAAGAACGAGGCTCTCATAGACTTACAGTGAGAGCTTGTATCCATTACCTCTGACTTCCGGTCAGTCAGAAGCTGCGGTCGTAAGATGGCAGACCGGCACTACCACTTGTTAAAAATTGACATCCACACAGACACAGTTACTAGGAATTATCATGCACATATACTAAAAATAATGTTTTCCAGCTATGGATCAGTGCTTGTCTATAAATACATCCGAATCTGAATTTTCAATCAGCAGTTTGACATAAGGGAGTTCTGTGCTGTAAATGTCTTCACCCAGCTTGTTAAATCGTTTGCTGAGGATACACTGATACGTTTTCAGCCCTTCGCTGAATTTTCCCACAGTTTAATACTCTAATACAGAAATTCTCAGCTGGTGCTTCCGTCCACACGTATCAAGGTACCAGACGGGGTGTGCTATAATGAGTGCTATAATGAGTTAGTAACTTATGTCATATTTCAAGTCATATTTACTTATGTCTACAAATAAATTCTTTAAATCTGATTTTACAAAAAAGGTTAACATACCTGTCAAATGGGAACTGAGATTACAATTGCGAGTAATCTAGATGATGGCATTCATCCATTAATAGAGCATTTATTTATATACTGTATATAAATACATACTCAATATACCACATCTCATCAGAGACAACCACTTTGTGTTTGTAGCTGCAATCAGCTTCTGGCACCACCGGCATACAGCTAGTATTGGCAGGGGATGCTGCAGCCAGCCAGACTTTAACCATGTCGTATTCACTGCCGGAAAAAAATTAGTAATACATTCAGATAATGTAGTTTATAGAACATGATTAGGGATGATCGAATACTTCGATTATTCGGCTTTGTGAATATTTTCCGAATACCTCGCCGCTATTCGACTATTCGCGAATATTCGTTGCATAATGTAAGTCTATGGGAAACCTGAATAACAACTATTCGGGCTTCCCATAGACTTACATTGCACATCGAATAGTCGAATAGTGGCGAAGTATTCGGAAAATATTCGTGAAGCCGGATAATCGAAGTATTTGATCATCCCTAAACACGATCCATCACAAGAAGAGTCATTGTCACAAAGCAGATCTCTGTATAGGCTCATAAAGGGGGTCCTAACCTTTTGTCAGACTAGTCTTCGAGGGACAAGAACAATATTTACTATTACAGATGAGCGGATCTGGCGAGAATCAATTTTACCGAAAAGTGTGGATTTTGCTAGGAAATTCGATTTACAGCAAAGTTATTTACCGCAAATTGAATGTTCCTTATTATGCTCTGCCGTCTCTCCAGATTCCAAAGCAAAATAAACATTTCATGTAAAAAAACCGTGAAACTCATCTCATCACTCATCTGTTCTGGCACCCTGCTGGTTCTGGTGCCTGACAACCACCCAACTTGTCCTCAGGGCATCTTCTTTCTGCATATACATGCCGGGGTCTTGACTATACAACAGGCCCTTCAGCTATGATAAGGCCTCAGAGGTTAACACACATCATGACATTATGAGCTATAACCTGTGAGGCCTGGTGTCTTCAATCTGAAAAAGTACTTCTGGCCATGACCAGGCAACAGCATACTGTGTCGTCATGATGACTAGAGATGAGCGAACCGGTTGCGGTTCGGCTCGAGGTCGGTTCAAGTTCGGTTCGTCGAACGTTCGACGAACCGAACTCGAACTAATAGGCTATAATGGGAGGCAATCACAAACACATAAAAATGCATTATAAATGTACACATACAGTTACTAAACATTGCCATAACACTTACCGGTCCCCGCGATCCCTCCTGCACTCTGTCTCCTGCCGCTATTCCATCCGATGATCGCTGAATCCTCCCGGTGACCGGCACTGCCAGCAGAGATGCAGGACCTATCGTGACGTCAAAATAGCCATGTGACCAGTCACGTGGCTATTATCTCATTGGCTACAGACTGGTCACATGACTATGACGTGTCATGTAGGACCTGCGAGTGCATCTCTCCGGTACACGGTGCACATTTGTGTATCGCCGTGTACCGGCGACATGCTCTAGCACACGGTCGACTCCCCGTTCCGTTAGGGACCGGCTGACACAGCCGGTCATTAACGGAGATCACCGTTGCCATAGCAACGCAGTTAGCGGTGACGTCACCGCTAACCGCGGCTCCGGGAGCACCGTTGCTATGGTAACGCGTCTGTCAACGTTACCGCTGACAGCCAGCAGCACTGATCACTCACGGAGTGAAGGCTGCACGCTGCTTCTCGTGCAGCTTTCACGGAGTGAATGGTCCACGGGAAGCAGCGTCTTCCCCCATGCAGCAGTGATGTAGCAGAGCTGCATTTGTTGAACGAGAAAGACAGAAGAGCAGGATCGTGGAGGGCTGACAAGGGGTAATAAAGATGGAGTCTCTAATGTGTCTGTGTATTTATTTCTATTAAAGTATTTTTTCTCTGTGTGGTGTCTTTTTTTTAACCCTTTATTGGAGATTCTTAATGGCCGGGTCAAACGTGCCTGACATTAAGAATCTCTGGCTTAATACTGGCTAGTAAAACAAAGCCAGTATTAACTCATGATTACCCAACAAGCCACCCGGCTCCAGGGCTGTTGGAAGAGTTGGATACAGCGCCAGATGATGGCGCTTCTATGAGAGCGCCATTTTCTGGGATGGCTGCGGACTGAAATTCGCAGCAGAGGCGCCCAGAAACCTCGGGCTAACCTGTGCTGCGGATTCCAATCCCCAGCTGCCTAGTTGTACCTGACTGGACACAAAAATGGGGCGAAGCCCACGTCATTTGTTTTTTAATTATTTCATGAAATAAGTGAAATAATTAAAAAAAACGGGCTTCCCTATATTTTTGGTTCCCAGCCGGGTACAAATAGGCAACTGGGGGTTGGAGGCAGCCCGTGGCTGCCTGCTGTACCTGGCTAGCATACAAAAATATGGCGAAGCCCACGTCATTTTTTTGGTGGGCCAAAAGCTTCTGCATACAGTCCTGGATGGAGTATGCTGAGCCTTGTAGTTCTGCAGCTGCTGTCTGCTCTTCTCCATACAGACAGACAGCAGCTGCAGAACTACAAGGCTCAGCATACTCCATCCAGGACTGTATGCAGAAGTTTTTTGCCCCCTGAAAAAATTATGTGGGCTTCGCCATATTTTTGTATGCTAGCCAGGTACAGCAGGCAGGTACGGCTGCCCCCAACCCCCAGTTGCCTATTTGTACCCGGCTGGGAACCAAAAATAAAGGGAAGCCCTTTTTTTATTATTTCATGAATTTCATGAAATAATTAGAAAACAAATGACGTAGGCTTCGCCCCATTTTTGTGTCCAGCCAGGTACAAATAGGCAGCTGTGGATTGGAATCCGCAGCACAGGTTGGCCTGAGCTTTCTGGGCCCCACTACTGCGAATTGCAGTCTGCAGCCGCCTCAGAAAATGGCATTTTCATAGAAGCGTCATCTTCTGGCGCTGTATCCAACTCTTCCAGCACCTGCTTGCTATACCTGGCTAGCATACAAAAATATGGCGAAGCTCACGTCCTTTTTTTGTAGCAAAAAAAATATAAAATGCTTCCCTGGATTTTCCATTGCCAGTGAAGGTAACACCAAGCAGTGGGGGTTAGCAGCCAGTAGCTGCTTGGATTACCCTTAGCTAGCAATACAAAAAATGCAGCAGCAGCCCATATATATTTTTTTTAATTCCCTGGGCTTCCCTGTATTTTGATTGCTGGACATCACAGTGCTGTAAAAATAAATCTTTAAAAAAATGACGTAGCGCTCCGCGGTATTTTTGATTCTCAGCGCCGATAAAGCAGACAGCTATGGGTTGCCACCCCCATCTGCCTGCCGTTACCTTGGTTGGCAATCAAAATACAGGGAAGCCCATTAATTTTTTCTATTTAAAAAATAGTTAAAAAAAAAAATGACGTTGGGTCCCCCCATTTTTGATAGCCAGCTAGGGTAAAGCAGACGGCTGTAGCCTGAAAACCACAGCTGGCAGCTTTTCCGTGGTTGGGGATCCAATGTGGAGGTCCCCTCAGGCTCTTTTTTATAATTATTTTATAAATATTAATAATTACACAATAAAAGTAGGGTCCCCCCCAAATTGGATCACCAGCCAAGGTAAAGCGGACAGCTGTGGTCTGGTATTCTCAGGGTGGGAAGGTCCATAGTTATTGGGCCTTCACAGCCTAAAAATAGCAGGCCGCAGGCACCCCAGACGTGGCGCATCCACTAGATGCGCCAATCCTGGCGCTTCACCCCAGTTCAGCCCGTGCCCTGGTGCAGTGGCAAACGGGGTAATAAATCGGGTTGATACTAGCTGTAAAGTCACCTGAGATCAAGCCCAGCAGTTTGTGATGTCATTGCGTCTATTAGATACCCAACATCATAAACTGTCAGTACTAACAAAAAAAAAAAATCGACAAAAGAAATTTATTTGAAAAAACAGTCCCCAAAACATTTCCTCTTCCACCAATTTATTATAAGAAAAAAAATAAAGGGGTCCCACGACGACTCTGGACCGTCTAGAATATGGGGGGGAGACACTCAGGGAACGTATCCCCCATTTTCTAGGAGTGCGGACCCTTCATGTGAGGAGTGTGGGTGCAATGAATCTGCACTCACTCTCCCCGGGTCCACAGCAGCAGAGTCCATGTCGTAATGGTTGCTACCAAAGCTGCAATGCCCTGCTCATGAGGTAAGGGCATGCCTAATCAGGAGAACTACTGTAGAGGAAGCTCTGCTCACTGGTATATAGGTGCTCAGAGGTAATAATAGATAAAATTAGTGAGTAACCTCGGCACTCTAAATCTCCCAGACTAAGTCAGTAAGTCACAACGGATAGTAATGCAAAATCACTCTTTATTGGTCCGTATTAAGAAAATTTTTTTTTTCATAAGCATATATGTTTTTGTCCAAAACAAGTTACAAATGACGTTTCGGCCTGAGCCGTCGTCAGATTGGACTTATCTGCATGTAATCATGAAAAATGACAATAATCAGTATTACATAAGAGTGAGAGAACAATAACATAAACTCGAACAATGTAGAGGTACAATTGGGATGCAGCAAAAAAATTGCAACACAGCAAGAAATGAAACACATGATACAAATGTCATAATACAGTACAAGGACAATATAGTAATGACAAATATGGGGTCAGAGTAGGCTTAGACAGCTCTGGTACGAAAGAGATGTCAATCATAAAGTAACATGTGCAGTAGGTGTAGAGCTACAGTATGCATGGCAGAGCTAATGGGTAGACCGACCATAGAAAAAGAACGGAGAAAAAGTGGAGAAAAAGTGGAGAAAAAGTGGAGAAAAAGTGGAGAAAAAATGGAGAAAAAAATGGAGAAAAAGTGGAGAAAAAGTGGAGAAAAAAATGGAGAAAAAGTGGAGAAAAAGTGGAGAAAAAGTGGAGAAAAAAATAGAGAAAAAGTGGAGAAAACATGGAGAAAAAGTGGAGAAAAAGTGGTGAAAAAGTGGAGAAAAAGTGGAGAAAAAATGGAGAAAAAAATGGAGAAAAAGTGGAGAAAAAGTGGACAAAAAATGGAGAAAAAGTGGAGAAAATGTGGAGAAAAAGTGGAGAAGTGGAGAAAAAGTGGAGAAAAGGTGGAGAAAAAGTAGAGAAAAAATGGAGAAAAAAATGGAGAAAAAGTGGAGAAGAAGTGGAGAAAAAGTGGAGAAAAATGGAGAAAAAGTGGAGAAAAAGTGGAGAAAAAGTGGAGAAAAAATGGAGAAAAAGTGGAGAAAAAGTTGAGAAAAACTGGAGAAAAAATGGAGAAAAAAATGGAGAAAAATTGGAGAAAAAGTAGAGAAAAAGTGGAGAAAAAGTGGAGAAAAAATGGAGAAAAAGTGGAGAAAAAGTGGAGAAAAAGTGGAGAAGAAGTGGAGAAGTGGAGAAGAAGTGGAGAAAAAGTGGAGAAAAAGTGGAGAAAAAGTGGAGAAAAAATGGAGAAAAAGTGGAGAAAAAATGGAGAAAAAGTGGAGAAAAAGTGGAGAAAAAGTGGAGAAGAAGTGGAGAAGTGGAGAAGAAGTTGTGAGACTGTGACCGGGGTTATCTATGACGGCCGGTATGTCTCACCCAGGTTGTGCTCACTCCATGATAGAAAGTGAACCCACTATAGGGTTAATGCTGTTTCCCTACAGACTGAAGGAAGGGTTAAATAGAATCAGGAACAAGGGCAGGTGTGCCGGGTGTGGGGAAGTGAACAGAACTCCCTGAGTTTTCTGCTGGAGAGGCACCTGTATTGTGTTATGGACTTTTGTTTTGGACATTAAAACCGTGTGCTGTGAACCTTGATGCCTGGATCCCGTGTCTTCTGCTGCGCAGCCGACCGTGCTACCTCACATATGGTGGAGAATCGGCGGGCATCACAGCCGGTGAGGTGTAGCATCCATCCCTGGTGACCCAGCAGCACATGTCCTGGATTCGAGCGGCTATACTACAGCCCAAACCAGGCGACGCCATGGAGGACATACTAAAGCATTTGGCTCAGGCTAATGCACAGCAACAACAGGCTAATGCACATCAACAACAGACCAATGCACACCTGCTCCAATCCTTGCAAGTGCAGGAAAAAAAATTCCAAGAACAGATGGATCAGGCCAATGCACGTCAGCAGCAATCCTTGCAAGTGCAGGACAAAAGGCACCAAGAACAGATGGAGCAGGCCAATGCACGTCAGCAGCAAGCCTTGCAATTGCAGGAAAAAAGGCACCAAGAACAGATGGTTCTCCTGGCCAAGTCGATCCGTGCCGGACCGGCAGCAACAACCCCGGGACCGGGTGATGACGGCAGCGTCCGGAAAGCGGTGAGACAAGCGTTGCAAAAGATGACCCCGGGGGACGATGTGGAAGCGTTCCTGGCGGTGTTTGAGCGGGTGGCCGAGCGGGAAAAGCTGCCGACCCCCCAGTGGGCTGAGGTATTGTCACCCTATCTGACGGGGGAACCCCAAAAAGCGTACCTGGACCTCGGTACCGAGGACGCCATTGACTATGTGACCCTAAAAGCCGAAATACTGGCACGGTTGGGGGTGAATACCTATGTACGGGCTCAGCGGGTAAATCAGTGGTTCTATGAGGAAGCCAAACCCGTACGCTCCCAGGCCTATGACTTGTTGCATCTTGTAAAAAAATGGTTGCAGCCTGACACTCTGAGCCCGGCGCAGATGGTGGAAAGGGTAGTAGTGGATCGTTTTGTGCGCACTTTACCCGTCACCGGTGGGTAGGACAGGGTGACCCGAGTACCCTGGACCAGTTAGTGTCCCTGGTAGAGCGGCATGTGGCTACGCAGGACTTGATACGGGACACTGAGACTTGGCGTACCGCCCGTCGGTCCGGCCCCTCCAAGCCTAGGGCCAAGGACCCACCGCCGACAACGGTGCAGGAGTCCCCTACCGTCCCGCCTGAGGCCGCGGCCGCCAATCCTGAGGTCCGGAAGGTTCTGTACCCTAAACGACAACCCGTCAAGGGGGTTTCCGTCCCCCTTAGATGTTGGCGGTGCCAGCGGGTGGGACATATGGAAGCCCAGTGTCCACTCACCACGGAGCCCATGGATTGTGGGGTTACCCGGCGGGGTTCAATGTATGCTCAGGTGGTGTGTACCGCTGACCTGGTCTCCCCAGAGACGGAGCCCCACTTGTGCCAAATACAGGTGAATGGATGTCCGGTTACAGGATTGTTGGATTCCGGAAGCATAGTGACCCTTGTGCGATCCACCTTGAGGGCTAAAGTAAAGGCCACAGGACGTACCGTGGGGGTGGTTTGCATACATGGGGACCGCCGAGACTATCCCACGGGGATTGTCACCATCACAGCACCTTGCGGTCAGGTGCAACATGAGGTGGGACTTCTTAACACTCTTCCTTATGACGTGATCCTAGGAAGGGATCTGCCCTATTTTTGGACTTTATGGAAGGGACCCCCTAAGTCTCCTCAGATATTGGTCAGTCCGGGACCTGAGCCCTACAATCCTGAATCCGGGACACCTGCCGTAGGGGTCCCCATGATAGGGACAGAATGTGAACCCGATAGGTCGCCCCTAGAGGTATTGGCAGGAGAGGCTGAGACGGTCGAACCCATCCCGGAGTTGGAGGCGTCCCCGGATACGTTTGGGACTGCCCAACTCCAGGACCCTACATTAATACATGCCCGGAGTCAGGTGACAGTAATTGACGGGGTGGCACAGCTGCCCGGTGCCCAGGTAAGGTACCCCCATTTCGCTCTTAAGCAGGATTTACTCTACCGGGTAGATGAAATACGGGGCGTGGGGGTAGAGCAGTTGGTGGTGCCCCAGCCGCATCGTCGGCGGGTCCTCGACTTGGCTCATAAACACCTGATGAGTGGCCACCTGGGGGTCAAGAAAACGCAGGAGCGAATATTGCAAAGGTTCTATTGGCCCGGAGTCTTTGGGGAGGTAAAACGGTTCTGCGAAACCTGCCCGGAGTGTCAGCTTACCGCACCCCTGACCCATTTTCGCAGTCCGTTGGTACCGTTACCCATTATAGAAGTCCCTTTTGAACGGATAGGGATGGATCTGGTGGGGCCCCTCGTAAAGTCCGCTCGAGGGCACCAACACATCCTAGTGATCGTTGACTATGCCACCCGGTATCCCGAGGCGATACCTCTCAGACATACTGCAGCAAAGCTTATAGCTCGGGAGTTGTTTGCTGTGTTCTGCCGGGTGGGGTTGCCCAAGGAGATCCTTACGGATCAGGGGACCCCATTCATGTCTAAAGTGACCAAAGAGCTATGCCGGCTACTCCAGATCAAGCAGTTGCGTACGTCTGTGTACCATCCTCAAACGGACGGTTTAGTGGAGCGTTTCAATAAAACCCTGAAAACCATGCTAAAAAGGGTGATTTCAAAAGACGGGAAAGACTGGGATATGATGCTTCCCTATTTGATGTTTGCCATCCGTGAGGTGCCACAGGCATCCACGGGGTTTTCGCCTTTTGAGTTGTTATACGGGCGACATCCCCGGGGATTGTTGGACCTGGCAAAGGAAACATGGGAGCAAGAGCCCACCCCCCATAAAAGTGTGATTGAACACATTTTGGGTATGCAGAACCGCATAAGCGCGGTCATGCCAATTGTGAAGGAGCATTTACAGGAGGCTCAGGCCGCGCAAAGCGGCCGCTACAATAGACAAGCCACCGTGCGGACCTTTAAACCCGGGGATCGGGTGTTGGTATTAATCCCCACGGCGGAGAGTAAATTCCTGGCTCAGTGGCAAGGCCCCTACGAGATAAAGGAAAGAGTCGGGGTGGTTAACTATAAAGTATTGCAGCCCGGTAGGCGGAAACCTGAACAAATATACCATGTCAACCTATTAAAACCCTGGCAGGAACGGGAAAGCCTGATGGCTGTTTTTTCCCCATCTCCCTCCCCTTCGGGTCCTTCACCTCCGGCTCCAGCGACCTCCGGAGAGGACGAACCGGAAGTAAGGATTGGAGAAGCCCTCACCAAGACTCAGAGGCGAGAGGCCAGACGGTTGGTTCAGCAGAACCCCGATGTCTTCTCCGAGCTGCCCGGTAGGACCAGTCTGATACGACATGATATTGTCACCGAGCCCCACCTGAAGGTACGCCTGAAGTCATACCGGGTACCGGAGGCTCGACGACAAGCCATATCGGAGGAAGTAAAGACAATGTTACGCCTGGGGGTCATCGAAAAATCCCGGAGTGAATGGGCTAGTCCGATCGTCCTAATACCAAAACCCGATGGCTCCTTAAGGTTCTGCAATGACTTTAGGAGATTGAACGAAATATCCAAGTTCGATCTCTACCCCATGCCCAGAGTGGATGAGCTGATTGATAGGCTGGGACAGGCGCGGTATTTTACCACGCTCTACCTGACCAAGGGGTACTGGCAGGTGCCACTGACGGAGTCCGCCAAGGAGAAAACCGCTTTTGTTACGCCGGAGGGTCTCTTCCACTATGTTGTCTTGCCTTTTGGGTTACATGGCGCTCCAGCCACGTTCCAGAGGTTGATGGACTTAGTGCTGGAACCCCACCAGGCGTATGCATCAGCGTACCTTGATGACATCATTATTTACAGCTCCGAGTGGCAGACCCACTTGGAACAGGTACAAGCGGTGGTGGACGCGCTTCGAACAGCCGGACTGACAGCCAATCCCAAGAAATGTGCATTGGGACTCACGGAAGCCCGCTACTTGGGCTACGTGATAGGCCAAGGAGTGATTAAGCCCCAAATTAACAAGGTTGAGGCGATCCAGAAGTGGCCTAGACCCCTGACCACGAAGCAGGTTAGGGCCTTCCTGGGTATCGTGGGGTACTACAGGAGGTTTGTAAAGGATTTTGCGGGACTATCAGCCCCCTTGACGGACCTTCTCAAAGGCAAGAAGTCCGTCATGGTGCGCTGGACTCCGCAGGCCGAGGACTCCTTCCGGGCCCTGAAGGAGGCTCTGTGCGGACAGCCCGTTCTGGTACACCCTGATTTCCGGAAGGAGTTCATTGTACAGACTGACGCCTCGGAGGTCGGCCTGGGGGCAGTACTGTCTCAGGTGGTTCAGGGGGAGGAACACCCCGTCACCTTCTTGAGTAGGAAGCTCACCCCTCCCGAGCGGAATTATAGCGTAGTGGAGAAGGAGTGCCTGGCGATCAAGTGGGCCTTGGAGTCCCTACGCTATTACCTGCTGGGACGGCAGTTTCGCTTGGTGACGGATCACTCTCCACTGGTCTGGATGAGGTCCGCCAAGGAACGGAATGCCCGGGTTACCCGGTGGTTCCTTTCTCTGCAGAACTTCCGGTTTACGGTTGAACACCGGGCCGGTAGGTTGCAGGGCAACGCCGATGCCTTGTCCCGCGGGCCGTGTTTGATGGCTGGAGTTCAACCCCGCGCGCTTGAACTGAGGGGGGGGGGTATGTGAGACTGTGACCGGGGTTATCTATGACGGCCGGTATGTCTCACCCAGGTTGTGCTCACTCCATGATAGAAAGTGAACCCACTATAGGGTTAATGCTGTTTCCCTACAGACTGAAGGAAGGGTTAAATAGAATCAGGAACAAGGGCAGGTGTGCCGGGTGTGGGGAAGTGAACAGAACTCCCTGAGTTTTCTGCTGGAGAGGCACCTGTATTGTGTTATGGACTTTTGTTTTGGACATTAAAACCGTGTGCTGTGAACCTTGATGCCTGGATCCCGTGTCTTCTGCTGCGCAGCCGACCGTGCTACCTCACAAAGTGGAGAAGAAGTGTTTGTTCATGCCAGATGGGAGATAAATAATTTTTTACCGGCGCTGTCATTTACTGTAACGTGATCATCGGTGTACGGTGTATACCTGTGATCACGTGAGCGGGGACCAGAAAAACCATCCTGAATCATGATCTCCAGGGTCTCAGCTAGCCCTGAAACCCCGGAGATTTTCTGGCGCTGGGGGGCGTTATTCACGTATTTCTGCCTGCTGTTTATAAACGGCAGATCAGAATACGGCTACATTAACACGACTGATCCATTTTTGCGGTCTGCAAAAAACAGTCCGTTTTTTTTCACGGGTGCATCCGTGTGGCATCCGTTTCCGTTCCGTAGACGGTCCGTATGTCATCTGTTTGTCATCCGTGTGCCTTCCGTTTTTTTTGTGTACTGCAAAAAAACTGAAGGAGGGTAAATGCATAAATTTACCCAGGATCCATAGCTTCATCCTACATGAGGCGGTCACATGTTCACTCCAGTGCCATTTTCTACTGCTTTTCACAGCGTAGAGCGCTCTGGTGATTTTCCTGTGCTTGTGCACTTCATATCAGTCTTTTCTGTCATTAAAATGGCAGAAAGACACATAATGTCCCACTCTCCTGCATTTTGTAATTTTGCACCCTTTGGTGCCTTTCATGTGGCACTAAGGGGTGCTTAGCTTTGTATTTAGCCAAAAAAATGAAAAAAAAAATGACGTAGGGTTCCCCCTATTTTTGTAGCCAGCTAGGGTAAAGCAGATGGCTGCAGCCTGCAGACCACAGCTGGCAACCTCACCTTGGCTGGTAATCCAAAACTGAGGGCACCCCACGCTGTTATTTTAAATTAAATAAATAATTAAAAAAAAAAACCACGTAGGGGTCCCCCCAAAATTGGATCACCAGCCAAGGTAAAGCAGACAGCTGGGGTCTGATATTCTCAGACTAGGGAGGTCCATGGTTATTGGACTCTCCCCAGCCTAAAAATAGCAGGCCGCAGCTGCCCCAGAAGTGGCGCACCCATTAGATGCGCCAATCCTGGTGCTTCGCCCCAGCTCATCCCGCGCCCTGGTGCGGTGGCAAACGGGGTAATATATGGGGTTAATACCAGATGTGTAATGTCACCTGGCATCAAGCCCTGGGGTTGGTGAGGTCAGGCGTCTATCAGATACCCAACATCACCAACCCAGTCAGTAATAAAAAAAAATAGACGACAAACACATTTTTATTTGAAAAAACACTCCCCAAAACATTCCCTCTTTAACCAATTTATTAGAAAGAAAAACAAATCCAGGTCTGGTGTAATCCAAGGGGTTGCCATGACGATCCACACTGTCCCAGTCAATGAAGAGCAGAATGTTCCCCATTGGCTGGGAGAGCAGTGCAGTGACCTGAGCTAACATCAATGGGTCAGCCCAGGTCACTGCAGGGCATGACAAGTGCTGCTGTCAGCGAGGTACATTACCTGCGCTGATCTCCAGCACACTGACAGCACCTGTCACTGAGTTCAATGACCGCCGCCTTCACAGCCAAGTATCGCGAGAGGCCCGTGACGTCATCGCTAGTCAGTCTCGGGTCGGAAGCGAGAGAAGGTGATGTGACAAGCGGCGGCCATGGAGGACAGTGACAGCGCTGAGGTCGGGATGGCGGGACTTCATCACCGCAGGTAAGCTGAGCGGGACCATGTGTGCAGAGTGTGTGTGCAGAGTGTGTGTGCAGAGTGTGTGTGTGTGTGTGTGTGTGTACATGCCGCGGGCAGGAGGGGGCGGAGTGAGCTGAGCGGGGAAGTGTGGGCTTCCTGCACGTAACTAGGATAAACATCGGGTTACTAACCAAAGCGCTTTGCTTGGATACCCGATGTTTATCTTGGTTACCAGCTTGTGGCAGGCTGCCAGCGATGGCTCCTGCACACTGTAGCTGTAAAAAGCTCTGCTTTTTGCTGCTAGAACCGTTCTCGAACGTATCTAGAACTATCGAATATTAGCAAAAAAGCTCGAGTTCTAGTTCGATCTAGAGCAGCACCCAAAATCACTCGAACCGCGAACTGGAGAACCGCGAACCGTGAACCGCGCTCAACTCTAATGATGACGCTATGATGCACTGTAACCCTTGAAGCTTGGTTCTCGACAAATGTCCTGTTCTACAGTGTAGACACTGGTGTGCTGCTGTAGAAAGAAGAGACCCTGAGGACCAGATGGTGGGCAACAGGCAGTAGAGGCAGTGGGGTTGCTGGGACAGGTTAGCAAAGAGTTGAGTATTATGGTTTGTTTTTAACCTTTTTCTGGCTTCTACCTTTCAGCAAACACACAGCTGGCAACAATTTTGGTGAAGCAATTTACCCCCCAAAAAAAATCTGTTTTCTGGAGAATACAAATGTTTATAAAATTCAAGTACAATTCAATTCCAGTTGAATTAATTCATCTATTTTCAGTTGAAATGACATGTTTTATATATATATATATATATATATATATATATATATATATATATATATATACCGCCATATGAAAAAGTTTGGGCACCCCTATATGTGCAAAAGCACATTTGGACAAGCCAGTTACATTTTGGAAGAAGGTCCCGTGGACTGATGAAACAAAGATTGAGTTGTTTGGTCATACAAAAAGGCGTTATGCATGGAGGCAAAAAAACACAGCATGCCAAGAAAAGCACTTGCTACCCACAGTAAAATTTGGTGGAGGTTCCATCATGCTTTGGGGCTGCGTGGCCAATGCCGGCACCAGGAATCTTGTTAAAGTTGAGGATCGCATGGATTCAACTCAGTATCAGCAGATTCTTGCCAATAATGTGCAAGAATCAGTGACGAAGTTGAAGTTACGCAGGGGATGGATATTTCAGCAAGACAATGATCCAAAACATCGCTCAAAAATCTACTCAGGCATTCATGCAGAGGAACAATTACAATGTTCTGGAATGGCCATCCCAGTCCCCAGACCTGAATATCATTGAAAATCTGTGGGATGATTTGAAGCGGGCTGTCCATGCTCGGCGACCATCAAACTTAACTGAACTGGAATTGTTTTGTAAACAGGAATGGTCAAATATACCTTCATCCAGGATCCAGGAACTCATTAAAAGCTACAGGAAGCGACTAGAGGCTGTTATTTTTGCAAAAGGAGGATCTACAAAATATTAATGTCACTTTTATGTTGAGTTGTCCATACTTTTGCACCGGTCAAATTTTGATTAAATGCGGATTGCACATTTTCTGTTAGTACAATAAACCTCATTTCAATCCAGAAATATTACTCAGTCCATCAGTTATTAGATATATGAAACCGAAATAGCTGTTGCAAAAACCCAAATTGTTATCAAGAAAAAAGGTTAACATTAATAGGGGTGCCCAAACATTTTCATATGACTGTACATACAATTGAAGCCAGAAGCTTACATACACTTTCTAAAAAGACACATCTGCAAGTTTTTCTCACTATCTTACATGAAATCAGAATAAATCTTTCCCGTTTTAGGTCAATTAGGAACTAAAACCAAATTAGGTCAATTAGGAACTAAAATTATTGATATTTGCTAAATGCCAGAATAATGAGAGAGAGAATGATTTAAGGCATTTTTATTACTTTCTGCAAAGTCAAAAGTTCACATACATTTCATTAGTATTTGGTACCATTGCCCTTAAACTGTATGACTTGGGTCAAACATTTTGGATATCCGTCCACAAGCTTGGTAGGAATTTGGGCCCATTCCTCCTGACATAACTGGTGTATCTGAGCCATGTTTGTAGGTCGCCTTGCTTGCACTGGCCTTTTCAGCATTGCCCATAAAATTTCAATAGGATTGAGATCAGGGCTTTCTGATGGCCACTCCAAAACATTGACTTTGTTATCCATAAGCCATTTTGTAACCAGTTTGGCAGTATGCTTCAGGTCATTGTCCATTTGGAAGACCCATTTCCCCCAAGCTTTAAGTTCCTGGCTGATGTCTTGAGATGTTGCTTCAGTATTGCCACATAATCTTCTTTCCTCAAGATGCCATCTATTATGTAAAGTGCACCAGTCCCTCCTGCAGCAAAAGAACCCCACAACATGATGCTGCCACCCCCGTGTTTCATGGTTGGGATGGTGTTCTTAGGCTTCAAAGCTTCTCCCTTTTTCATCCAAAATATAACGATGGTCATTATCGCCAAACAGTTCAATTTTAGTTTCATCGGACTACAGGACATGTCTCCAGAAATTAAGGTCTGTGTTCCTGTGTGCATTTGCAATTCTGCAATATCGTTAATGACGCTGGATGTGCGTCACTAACAGCGTGACCCCGACAATAAAAGGAAGGAAGGAGGTGGGCTCATCTCCGCCCCTTCACTTCTATTGGCTGCCTGCCGTGTGACGTTGCTATTATGCCGCACGACCCGCCCCCTTAGTAAGGAGGCGGGTTGCCGGCCAGAGCGACGTTGCAGGGCAGGTGAGTGCATGTGAAACTGCCGTAGCGATAATGTTCGCTACGGCAGCAATCACAAGATATCGTACCTGCGACGGGGGCGGGGACTATCGCTGCAGCGTCAGTAACACATTGTTACCGATGTCACAGCGTGCAAAGCCCGCCTTAGTGCACATCCTGCGTTCAGAGCTTTAATTGCCAATTTAGCCAATCAGTCCAATAAAATGAAGATCACCGTCACAGTAACCTGAATGGGCCTATTATAGTTCTTAGGATCTGTTGGCCAACTGGTGCCCATCACATGACAGATCTGACTCTTCTATCGATTTTTTAACTATGAGGATGTGTGGCACTCCCGTAGTGAAATAATGAGTGCTCAAGTAGGATCCAAATCCGATGTATAGCAATAGAAACTTGCCATTCCATAGAAGTGAAGAAAAATAGACTGTACTTCACTAATGCATCCACTATACAAATTTTTGATGTTTCGGCCAGTAGGCCTTCATCAGAATAGATAGCATGTACCAAAGTAATGGGATGGGCGCTGAAGATGTGGAGGCCAGAGCTGCTGGTGAAATTTGGTTCAATTTTGTTCTTCTATTCCTATGGTGAAGCAGATGAACAGAATTAAAAATTCTGATGTGAAGAAAACACATCACTTCTTTCCTGCTTGAGCTTTAAGTCGTAAGGTCAGACGCATTTTAACAAATTCAACTGCTGTGTACTGAGGGAAAGTTTTTGAAATAGAATATAAGAAATGTAGCAAAGACTATACAATTCCTTTAATGCCTAAGGGGATGCTCACTATAAACTCTGCAATGAGCAGCAACATTTTAATATTCTTTTGTTGGCAAAGTAAATACAACGTGCACTAACTACTGTGGAAAACTTTTACAACGTATTTAATTAAAAAATAATAAAGTACAATACAGCAGAAACTATTGTGGGGTAAAAATAAATGTTTTCTTGTACATGGAGGGAATCATACAATGCCATTTTTTCCTTTATTTTGGCACCAGTGTAAGGTACAATTTCATAGGGAATAGGACCAAATTCCTGGGCCAAGAAAAATTAATTTATATCAAAACTACGTCAATTTTTTAAAATAAAGAAATTGGATATAAGAAGTATTTTTTCACTGCCAACTGGTTTTTCAGCCTTATTGCAAGTAGTTTTATAATTACTATATTGGGTTTCCAAGCAATTCCTAAAAACCTTTTTGGAAGCTAAAAGATATATAAAAATAACTCATTCAGTATGTGTCAAGGAACATACATATGGCCTTCACTACCAATTAACATTTGTCTTGTTCACTCTTGTGGTATGCTTGAATAATATTAAAGTAGTGAAACTAAACCATTTATATTCTAACTAAAATTCCCAATTGTCATAATGCCAAAGTTTTGGGACCTTAGTGAGTGCAGCCATATATGATTTCTGATGATTTTGGTGACTTGAAGACTAAGTTGAAGTGGAAACAGATAAAAGTAGACACCAGCTTTGAGAATTCAGACTTGTACTAAGGTTTCTACTACAGCTGAATGAACAGACTTATGTCTGTAGCTGGCTGTGTAGTATACAGTAAACTGTATCTATGATAGCCTTTCATTCACTAGTCATAGAATCTATATCATGGTTAAAAATATGTTTATGCCAGTCCTAAACGTTCTGTAGGTATAGGGCCACCCAAAGTAATGTCATGACCTATGGCACAGCATTTGAGATGTGTAAACCTATGGAAGTTCAGTTCAACAGCTTCATCCAGACTTTAGATAAAGTTTGGTTTGGGACCTGGACTTGACCTGAACCTCGAAGGAATTCACTAATTGGGCAGTTGGGTCTCCGCCCACATGCAGCCAGCCATAAACAGATCCTTTCTGGGGGTAGGTGGATGGGGTTTTTCCATCATGCTGTTGTTACCCCCAGTGGGAGCCATTCAAACACTGCAAGTGGCTCACACCGGGCTGAGGAACAAGTGTACCCAAGCACAGCTATCCTCACGTGCGTGGTGCTGATATGTAAAGCACCCAAACTATGAACCTCAAGTCTGTGTTTGGTACGAACACGGAACACTGAACCTCTGGTTAGTTCATCTCTACCCAGTGCCTCACTTAGCTTACCAAACTCTTATCATTAAGGCTTGGGGTTAGAATTGGATTCCACTAGGAGAACCCCCTTTTCTAATTCATCAAGCATTCAGTGAGGCTAAGCTCTGCCAGTGTCAATTGACAAGGGTGGTATGGTTTTGAGGAAATATGCTAGATTCTTTTTTCAATCTTATACAGGTTTGGTGATGTCACACATTCATTTTTGTTGCTGTTGTTTAGCTAAAATCACAAGGGGATCAAAAATTAGTAGTATAATAGTATAGTATGAAGGATATCAAAAATACATGTTGCCACTACCAATTGTTTGTCAGGCCGGTTGGACAAGTAACATGAGATTCGAGGTTTTATGTTATAGAGCGACAGGAGCAAAACTATTACATTTTATATATTTAACCCAAAAGAATAGGCAGTGTTTATAAAAATCTACAAGATTTTACATAAGGAAACAATACAATACTGGGCAAAATAGTAGATCTCAGATTCAACATGAGCCAACAGTGTGGAGCTGCAGCTAAAAAGGCCAACAAAATTCAGTGATGTATCAAGACAAGCATTGAATCTAGATCAATAGAAGTAATTATTCCTCTATACTCTGCCTGGTCAGATCCCACCTGGAATACTGTGTACCGTTCTGGGCTCCCCAATTCAAGAAAGACATCGATAGATTGGAGCAAGTCCAGAGAAGAGCAACCAAGATGATAAAAGGTCTGCAAGCTGTGTCCTATGACGACCGACTAAAAGAACTAGAAAACTTTAGTTTGCAAAAGAGAAAGCTGAGAGAAGATTTAATAGCCGTCTACAAATATCTGAAAGGTAGTCACAGTGTGGCGGGATCTACCCTATTCTCATTAGCACAAGGAAGTACAAGAAGCAATGGGATGAAACTAAAAGGAAGGAGATTCAGATTAGACATTTTCTGACAGTGAGGGCAGTCAGAGAGTGGAACAGGCTACCACGGGATATAGTGAGCTCTCCATCAATGGAAATCTTCAAGCGGAAACTGGATAAACATATAGCTAGAATGATTTAGGAAAACCTGCACTCGCAGGTGGTTGGACCCGATGGCCCTTGAGGCTCCTTCCAACTGTATCATTCTATGATTCTTTGATTCAATACAATATAGAATATTTAAGATTATTGGGTCTGGTTTGGATGCTAAATAGGCTGTGAACTGAGGAAGTCAGCAATTGAGCAATCGATGAGTATATTACTTTATTTACAATAGACTACATGTCCATTTGCATAGGTTTAAGCTACATGCGCACGCTGCTTCTTTTTCGTGTTCACAAACTGCAGCCAAAACTGCAGCCAAAACTGCAGCCAAAACTGCACCTTGTCAGAGAGAGCCTGGAAATGTCACAAAAAATGTAGGTGCTTTTTTGGTGCATTTTTGCTGCTTTTTTGGTGCGTTTTTGGCTGCAGTTTTGTCAACAATTGTTTCATGTATTTTTCAGTTCAAACAAGCCCATAAAGCTTGTTGAATTGGAAAAAAAAAAAATTAGAAATAAATAAATAATTAAAAAAAACGGCGTGCGGTCCCCCCCAATTTTACTGCCAGCCAGATAAAGCCATACGGCTGAAGGCTGGTATTCTCAGGATGGGGAGCCCCACGTTATGGGGGGCCCCCCAGCCTAACAATATCAGTCAGCAGCCGCCCAGAATTGCCGCATACATTAGATGCGACAGTTCTGGGACTGTACCCGGCTCTTCCCGATTTGCCCTGGTGCGTTGGCAAATCGGGGTAATAAGGAGTTATTGGCAGCCCATAGCTGCCAATAAGTCCTAGATTAATCATGTCAGGCGTCTATGAGACACCCTCCATGATTAATCTGTAAATTACAGTAAATAAACACACACCCGAAAAATCCTTTATTAGAAATAAAAAACACAAACACATTCCCTCATTACCAATTTATTAACCCCCGACAAACCCTCCATGTCCGGCGTAATCCAGCTCTGCTGCATGGAGGTGACCGGAGAAGCAGCAGACACCGCCGCTCCGGTCACCTCCATGCAGCTAATGAAGACAGCCGCGCGATCAGCTGAGCTGTCACCGAGGTTACCCGCGGCCACCGCTGAATCCAGCGGTGGCCGCGAGTAACCTCAGTGACAGCTCAGCTGATCGCGCTACAGCGTGGAGCCGGCAGGAGCGTGGAGCCGGCAGGAGCGTGGAGCTGTGACAGGAGCGTGGAGCTGTGACAGGAGCGTGGAGCTGTGACAGGAGCGTGGAGCTGGCAGGAGCGTGGAGCTGTGACAGGAGCGTGGAGCCGGCAGGAGCGTGGAGCTGTGACAGGAGCGTGGAGCTGTGACAGGAGCGTGGAGCTGTGACAGGAGCGTGCAGCCGGCAGGAGCGTGGAGCTGTGACAGGAGCGTGGAGCCGGCAGGAGCGTGGAGCCGGCAGGAGGGTGGAGCTGTGACAGGAGCGTGGAGCTGTGACAGGAGCGTGGAGCCGGCAGGAGCGTGGAGCTGTGACAGGAGCGTGGAGCCGGCAGGAGCGTGGAGCCGTCAGGAGCGTGGAGCTGTGACAGGAGCGTGGAGCTGTGACAGGAGCGTGGAGCCGGCAGGAGCGTGGAGCCGGCAGGAGCGTGGAGCCGGCGGCAGGAGCGTGGAGGACGGGACTTTCAGCGGCGGCGGTGGTGGCAGTGAGAGGGGTCCATCATCTCCCCTGTGCGTGCACGCTGGGGACCGCGGTACTTCGGGGAACACGTGGAGGACTGGACTATCAGCGGCGGCAGCAGCGAGAGGGGGATGGACGTTGGCAGCTGAAAACATTGATTTTTCCCTCTCGCTGCTGCCGCTGATAGTCCCGTCCTCCACGTGTTCCCCGAAGTATCACTGTCCCCAGCGTGCACGCACAGGGGAGATGATGTGGAGGACGGGACTATCAGCGGCGGCAGAGAGAGGGATGGACATTGTCAGCTGAAAACATTGATTTTTCCCTCTCGCTGCTGCCGCTGCTGATAGTCCCGTCCTCCACATCATCTCCCCTGTGCGTGCACGCTGGGGACAGTGGTACTTCGGGGAACACGTGGAGGACGGGACTATCAGCGGCGGCAGCAGCGAGAGGGAAAAATCAATGTTTTCAGCTGACAATGTCCATCCCCCTCTCGCTGCCGCTGCTGATAGTCCCGTCCTCCACATCATCTCCCCTGGGGACAGCGGTACTTCGGGGAACACATGGAGGACGGGACGGGACCACTTGCCTGACCTCACTTCCTGACAAATCACCTGCGTTTTTGCTAGCAAAAACGCAGGTAAAAGGCAGGTAAAATGCACCACTTGTGATTAGCATGCATTTTTCCTGCGTTTTTGATGCCCTCATTGATTTCAATGGGTGACAAATGTTGACAAAAACGCAGGAAAGAATGAACATGCTGCATTTTTTTTGTCACAAACTTTTGACAAAAAAAACGCTGACAAATAAACTGCAGTGTGCGCATGACAAATCTGACTTCTCATAGACTTTGCTGGGAAGTCAGATGGCAGAAAGTTCAGCTGACAAAACTGCAGCCAAAAAAGCAGCAAAAAAGCAGGAAAAAAAGCAGCGTGCGCATGTAGCCTTAGGTAATAAAAAGTTTAGTGGGAATGATACATTAACCCTAGAACGCATACCTGGGGCCTCGCAGACTTGCTAGGTCATTTGTTTTCTATGGTAGATTGAATTGCTTGCGCGTTCTAGGGTTAAACATAAGCAACATAAGCTTATGCAGCACTCCAGTGATGCATGACTAGAGTATCACAGTGAATTCAGTCACAATTGGCTAGCTGACTCATGTCATGGCATGGTAGTGGATATGAAAAAGAGAAAGAGCTATTTCTAGACACAAGTGTCAGAAAAAAATTCAAGGGGTTTTCATGCCCAGAGCCTAAAGAATTGGAGTCTACAATTCTGGACTGTATGATAGGCATTATCTAAGTGTTCAATCAAGACAAGAAAAATATATCTGTGTACTATGTTAACCTGTAGAAAGAAAAATATGAAAATTTGACTGTCCTTAGTGGTTGATAGCGTTTAATGGCGAACTGAAAAGATTGTAATAAATAGCAAGCTTTCCAGGCTACTCTGGTCTACTATGCCTGATGAAGAAACCAGAGTAGTCTAGAAAGATTACTATTTACACTGAACATACATATAAACACAACACTTTTGTTTTTGCTCCCTTTTCTCATGAGCCGAATTCAAAGATCGAAGACTTTATCTATAGACACAAAAGGCCTTTTTCTCTCAAATATTATTCACAAATTTGTCTAAATCTATGTTAGTGAACACTTCTCCTTTGCCAACATAATCCATGCACCTCACAGGTGTAGCATATCAAGAAGCTGATTAAACAGAATAATTATTGCACAGGTGTGCCTTAGGCTGGCCACAATAAAAGGCCACTCTAAAATGTGCAGTTTTATCACATAGCATAATGCCACAAGTTTTGAGGGAGCGTGCAATTGACATGCTGACTGCAGGAATGTCAACCAGAGCTGTTACCCATGAATTTATATCACAATAATTGCACTTTCTAGCACAACATAATGACATGTTAGTGTCGCGAGCAGGGACTGACCACGTCAGGGAAGGCTACCCGAGGAGCTCAGATCCGGGATCGCGACTAGGGCTCGAGTGGCAGCCAGATCCGGGGCTCGTGCAGCGGCCCGTCGCCCACAACAATAAAAAAGGGGGTATTTACAGGGGAAGAGTTTGTCAGTGACGCCACCCGTGGGTTGCGGTGGTGGTTGGTGACACTGCCGCTGCCTTGGTATGGGGGTGCCCGGGGCTGATTGAGCCGGGCAGCAAGGTGGAATCCCCTCCACGGGTAGGGGAGGTTTAGTCCCGGGGCGCTGAGGATAGTGAGGGTGCAAGGAACAGTCTCTAGGAAGGAACCGGATGGTACCGGTGTACTCACTGTGGTAATAAAAACACACAAAGTCCGTATTGTAAACAAAGGCCAGATACCGTGAGCCTATGGAGGGGTGTGCTTGGTCCCGCACACGGGCTGACAGGGCAGGGGCCTTTCCTCCTGCACTTGTAGTTTCTTGTGTGGTGACTTAATCCGCATAAATCATGAGAAGTCCGCAACCTGTGATTCTGTGTGTTGGGAGCTCTTGCCCTTGAAAACTGACCCATGGGATCTCTGTGGGCTCTGGCGGAAACCCTATCCCCCTCGTTGGGCTTCCGTTTCACTCTCTGGGCTACTCGTGGGACAAGATCTGTAACCTTGTCCCCTGCTGGCTAATCGGTAAGGTGCTTGAAGCAGTCCTTGCCCTGGGGTCCAGGTACCCCAACTGTGCACGGCCTCCTGACCGGATCCTCGCTGTTGGCACTGGCAGGCTACAACCCTGCCCCGGTCCACTTAAGGTCTCCCGCGACCGGATCTACGTCGCCTGCGGCCCTGCTCTGCCGTCTGCCACCTAGTCAGCTCAGGTAGTCTGGTAGTCCAGGGGCTCCGACCCCTGACTACCCTGTCACTTTCCACTCCTCTCCCTTCCTCTGTCCAGACTCAACTCAGTCTCCACACTCACTCACTTGTTCCCTCCCCTGACAACTCAGGACCCCTAGGTGGGCGTCTCCATCCGCCTGGTCCCGCCCACTGGTGTGTCCCTATTGTCCAAGGGGGGGTGACTAGGCTTTTCTGGCTGATGTTACCTATATGTGGTGTTGTGTTGGTATGCCAAGGAGGATGGAGGCCTGCACCTGGAAGATTTGTGCATGCTCTGTGACAACCTGGTTTTGCCAGGGAGTCACATTAGACGTTTTGATCAGATTGTGTGTGACTCGTGAGATCGCCATGAGCTTACTACTACTGTGCCCTTTTCATTGCTCTATAAGTTTCTTTTTATGGCTCTTCTGAAACAGACAGGTTAGCTATGGGTTCATTAACTTAAAGCCTGTGCTAAGGAGTAACACTTAACCTTTGAGCTGTCTTTTGTTCATGTATTAAAATACATTTCTTATCTACTTATTTAAACCCTCTTTATGGCTTCAGAAAATAAATTATATGGATATTGTTGTAATTCTTTTTAAAAAACATAATTGCATGTATTTTTAGCTAAAAATCTTGTTTTGCTATTGGATTTATAAATTGTGAACCATTAGCATTCTTCCACTTTGCTGTATTGTCTATTGCTAGCTGCAGAAAGAGCTAACCAAGAATTCATAAGCGAGCTTGTAATGTCAGCTAAGTTAAAAACTCTTATATTTGTTCTTCAGAGCTCCTCTTGATAGATTACTACATATTAACTCTCATGTGGTTATAAATCAACTGAGAACAGCAGAGAAGAGAGGAGATATGAGTTATAAACTGTTTTGTATTAACAAGCTCATTGACAGGATCTCTGTTAACTAATTTTGTTACCTGTAAAATCAACATTTTTAATGTAACCCAATTGTAAAAATGATTTTTAGCCAAAAATGCATACAGGTTTCTATATATTTTAACAGAGTGCAGGTTATGGTAAGTGATTTCACTAAATAGGCCTAACTGCTGAAACATCTCATACTGTGATGCAATAGTAGTCTTAAAGGGGTTGTCCACTACTAGGATTCCACATGCTTTCCCCAGGTAAAATAATAAAGCCTATACTCACCTCCTGTAATGGCGCCCTTCCAGCATTTTTAGGGCATCGCGGTGCAGTGATGTGACGTCATGTGAGCCCCATGTACAATCAGCGCCAACTTCCTCCTCCTCACCTTCAGACCAAATGAGCAATCAACAGGAAGTGAGCACAGCCGCAGCACTCACCTCCTGTTTCTTAACTCATTTAGTCTGAAGGTGGGGAGAAAGAAGCCGACACTGATTGTAAGTGTAAGGCTCAGTCGCCCCAGACCGCAAATCCACTATGTGTAAAATGTAATGTTTGAAGTTAATATAATGGTGTAGTGTATTTAAATGGTCACTAGGTGGCCATGGTGTGTAAACTGCTTCCCTGGTATTCTCAGGTTGGGGGAGTAGCTTAGGTAGTAAAAAGGATAGGAAGAAAGGAAGTAGCAGGAGAGTCCCTACAGGAGAGTAACAAGCCACATCTGAGGCAGATGTGCTGAGAGGAAAACTCCATTAACTTTAATTTGGTTGACCTTCTGGGTCAAATCCGAGTGCTGGACACGTAGGGTCCTAGCGAGCAGAGGACTGTTCTAACTGCATCCTAAGGTGTGGGTCAAGTCTGTGTGGCCCTGGTAGTGGCCGTACCCTGGCGAATACCCAATAAATTCCCTCAATCAGTGGAAAATCAGTGGGCTCTTTAGAAAAGAATAGGTCCTGACAAAACCGGGCAGACGAGTGTTGTCAAAGAGGGCCCAGTCAATAGCTTCCAGCTAAATCCCTGTAGATGGGATGAGGGGTGACCGGAATAACTGTGTGATTCTGCTGTGTACAATGAAGCTAAATGAGGGAATGAGGGACTCAGAAGCTCTACGGAAGCCCGAGTACCAGGGAAGCAGTCGGACAGCAAAGAATACATATTATCTGTTGCTAGTGGTAACCTCTTTGGGGAACAAGCATGTGCCCACCTAAAGCGTGATAAAGAATTGTTTCTGAAGATTGCAAGTAAGGAAGTTTTGTTTTAGAGACCTGTGACAGTGTTAGTCTTTGTGTCGCATGAGGAGAAAGAATGCATATTGCTGTGTTGCACTAAAGAGGAGATCGTGGTGCAGAGAAATACCACAGGGCTCCACTGCAGTCAAACAGTGGTTTCTGTTGCGACTACCAAGGCACCCAACAGCCCCTTTAACAATTTGATGTGAGGCTAGAGTAACGTCACAACTCCACGTGAGCCCTGGCACTGCTTGAACAGTGTCGGTACAGGAGACAAGTATAGGTTTTATTATGTTACGTGTAGAAACATGTGGAATCAGAAAGGGTTGTTCTAGTAGTAGACAAACTCTTTAAGTTAAAGTGATTAGGGATGATCGAATACTTCGATTATTCGACTATTTGCGAATATTCGATGCACAATGTAAGTCTATGGGAAACCCGAATAAGAACTATTCGGTACTATTTGGGCTTCCCATAGACTTACAATGCGCTTTGAATAGTTGAATAGCGGCGAGGTATTCTGAAAATATTTCCGAAGCCGAATATTTGCAGTATTCGATCATCCCTAATAGCGATATCTTTTGCCATGACTACCTTAAAGATTGTGGTAGTGGCTTTTAGGAAAGAATATCGAGCTGACTATATGTAAAGTGACTGCAAACATAAAATATCTAAATGTCTAGTGTCACTTTAATAAAGAACTTGAGTCTTAAGTCAGCAACTCTCGAGCAAAATGTGTTCAAGACTGCTTTACTTCATATTAGTCCTTACTAAAGTTCTCACATTCCAGGAAAGAATGACAGCATGAAAAATTATTTCAAATGTTCCCTGGAAAGTACTTAAGAGGAACTTAATTCTTGTTGCCTCAGTCTTTTTGATATATGGTTCTGCGTGTCATGAATTACAGCATGTACAAAGGGGATTGAAACACAGGGTTCACTTTATTTGTGTATCCTTCCAACATGTGGAATATTGAGCCCTTTCCACCAAACCCTTCACAGTACAGGTCACTCTCTTATATGTACGATCACAGCGGCAAATGATTTTAATTAAAAGGCTGTGTGGTCTCTGTCAACCATATGACTTGGCCCACTGATTAAAACGGCTAATCAAAAATCACAAAGCAATTAATAATGTCAGACCAGGGTATAAGATCATATGAAAAACTTTCTTTCTTAATTGCTCAACATCATCTGCCAGGATTCAAGTAATTCAAGGGTTTTTCTTGGTATTTTAGGTCTAAGGAAAAGTAAAAGTAGTCAATGTGCCAAGAATCATTTCCAAGCTTGCCAAGTGCTTCTTTAGATGAGTTTTGCCAATGAGAGACTAAACAATGCGTTAAATCTGAATAAAACTGACAGTAGTTTAAATAACCATGTCAAGTAATCATTCTGAGCAGTATTTTCCACTCAATTTAGCATGACATTGGAACTGGAAGTGATTTCAGCTGGTACATGAGCCCAGCTTTTGATCGAAAAATTGCCCAAAGTATATACTTTTAGTGAACAGATAGACCAATATGTCCAAAACCAGGGCTATGTATTTAAGGCATTTTGGTGGTCAAACCTTCTAGAAAATAGTCGATGACTTATATTGAATCTTGTTAAGATGTTTAATGACACATCCAAAGTGTTGATTGCTTGTTGTGCTAATATTTGTCTTTTATTTCGATGTCCAAGCCACACAGTTCAACATCCATAGGATATGTGTCTATATATACAGTTATGTAGCCAAAATTTCATAGATCCGTAACATTAATAGAGCAGTTACCATTGGCTCTTGGTTTAATGCCTACTACATCTAGATTTATTTACTCACAAGGAAGTTATCAATACTCAAAAAAAACTTCTTTACGGTGGTCTTTAAAGCGTCACTAAATGTATCCCTACAAGCACTTCAAAAGACCATATTATAATACAAAATATTCCATCTTTATTAACATGATTAAAAAACATGTACACAAAAGACACAAAGACATGATAAAAGACTTTTTTGAACAAAGGTGTAGAAAGAGGAGTCTATCAAAAAGGCATGATTTTAACAATTTCATTCATAGTACCATTTAGTATGTTGAAACCATCATTTATTCTCCCCTGTATACTGGGGTGAGTTTGTGCAAAAGGGTCTACGTGCAATTCTCCTTGCATAAAATCTATAGGTAATAGTAATGAAATTTTATACTGAAAATAGCAAGTGAAGTAAACCTCATATGATGCATAAAAAATCTGCATGTAAATACAATTCAAAATACTCTGGTTTATAAGCAAAATGCATTTGTCCCATTACATATAGGTCTATCATTCATGTTTTGCAAAAGAGCACTGTAAAGTGGACACAGCAATAAAGTATGTTGCAAAGATTTCAGATCTCACAGGAGGGGAGATCCGATAGCATTTCACAAACCAGCATTTCAAGGTCCATATGGACAAAACATGCAGAGAGATGGTATAGTTACCTAATGGATAGAGCCTCCCTCACACCACTCCAACGATCGTTTCACGTATCTTCGTCAGGGACTCCCTGACGAAGATACGTGAAACGATCGTTGGAGTGGTGTGAGGGAGGCTCTATCCATTAGGTAACTATACCATCTCTCTGCATGTTTTGTCCATATGGACCTTGAAATGCTGGTTTGTGAAATGCTATCGGATCTCCCCTCCTGTGAGATCTGAAATCTTTGCAACATACTTTATTGCTGTGTCCACTTTACAGTGCTCTTTTGCAAAACATGAATGATAGACCTATATGTAATGGGACAAATGCATTTTGCTTATAAACCAGAGTATTTTGAATTGTATTTACATGCAGATTTTTTATGCATCATATGAGGTTTACTTCACTTGCTATTTTCAGTATAAAATTTCATTACTATTACCTATAGATTTTATGCAAGGAGAATTGCACGTAGACCCTTTTGCACAAACTCACCCCAGTATACAGGGGAGAATAAATGATGGTTTCAACATACTAAATGGTACTATGAATGAAATTGTTAAAATCATGCCTTTTTGATAGACTCCTCTTTCTACACCTTTGTTCAAAAAAGTCTTTTATCATGTCTTTGTGTCTTTTGTGTACATGTTTTTTAATCATGTTAATAAAGATGGAATATTTTGTATTATAATATGGTCTTTTGAAGTGCTTGTAGGGATACATCTAGATTTAGTAATTGAACCTAATGCGGGCGTCACACGGTACGATCTATCGTGCGATCGCACGAGCGATCGTTCCCGCCCCCATTGTTTGTGCGTCACGGACAAATCACTGCCCGTGTCGCACAAAGTCGTTAACCCGCCGTCACATGTACTTACCTGCTGAGCGACCTCGCTGTGGGCGGTGACCATCCTCTTCCTGAAGGGGGAGGGACGTTCGGCGTCACAGCGACGTCACACAGCCGCCGGCCAATAGAAGCGGAGGGGCGGAGATGAGCGGGACGTAAAACATCCTGCCCACCTCCTTCCTTCCGGATAGCCGGCAGATGCCGCGGGACGCAGGTAAGCTGTGTTCATCGTTCTCGGGGTGTCACACGGAGCAATGTGCTGCCCTGAGTACGATGAACAACCGGCGCCATGAAAAATAAACGATTTTTTAAAAATAAGCGACGTGTACACGACTCACGATTTGTGACCGATTCTGTGGCGCTCAGAGGTGTCACACGAAACGACGTCGCAAACGATGCCGGATGTGCGTCACGAAAACCGTGACCCCGACGATGCATCGCACGATAGATCGTCTCATGTGTCGCCCGCATAAGTATCCAAAATTTGGTATTGACATTCAAAATTGATATACAATAGGACAGAACTTTGATGAAAATAGCATTCACATTGCAAGATCAACTCAATTTGGTATTGAGGCATAGGACACATGGCAAGAAAAACGGTGCGAGTGGAATGCGATAAAAAAAATCGCATTCCACTCAGACCAATGTTACTCTATGTGCCAGCTCCCATGTGCGATTATTTTCTCGGTCCTATTCGGACCGAGAAAACAGTCGCTGCATGCTGCAAGTTAGATGCGATCCTGTTCCACTCGCACCCATGCAACTCTATGGGGCAAGAGAAACATCGCATTGCTATCGCGTTACACCGCCGTAACGTGAGAGCAATGCGATTCTCGCATCAACCAGCAATAGAGGAGATAGGGAGATAAATCCCTCCCTCTCCTCCACAGTGCTGGCCCTCCCCTCCTCAGCGCCGGCCCCCCCTCTGCAGCTGTGGTCTGATCGCACGATCGGTCCACAGTCGCATGACCCTCACATGACACTCGGCTCCCGCTGTGCTTTTTGAGCGTGAGCTGAGTGTCATGCAAAGGAAGACTAGCTCATAACCTTGTGTGGCCTCGGCCTAAAGAAGATGCTCCACAAGATTATGTGTGGTCCAGTACAACACTATAGGGGCACACCTCCTAATCATAAAATTCAGGTATTTTGTTCAATCCCATTGCTATAGGTGGATAAAACCCTGCCACCAACTGTGTAGTCGGCCTTTTCTAATATGTGTGAAAGTATGGCTTGTTCTAAAGAGCTCACTGGTATCAGTCTGGTCCTGAGTAACTGGTCAGGTCATGACATTTCTTCCCTCCTAAATATTTCATCAACAAATGTAAATGGTATTACTGAAAAGTAGAATTGTTTAGGAACCACAGAAACTGAGAAATTAAGTGGAGACCATATCAATTTACAAAGCATAGTTGCTGAGTGCTGAGGCGCATGGTGCATAAAAGTCACCACTGCTCTGCTGACTCAACATTCAAAACCTCCATAAAATCAGCCAAAAAATTGTGTTCCAAGCATCAGAAAGGTTTAAAGCATGCAACCACCACCCTGGAGCAGTGAAAAAGAGTTCTGAGGAATGATCAATCACCACAAATCGGAAATTTTCATTTGCGAGCTTTGCCAAATTTTTCCAGGTGTTAGTAGTGAATAAATTCCTCCTGGAATCCCTACACTGCAAAGCCTCTAGTTGCCCAGAAAATAGGTATATAACAATGTGAGATCTCATAACCTTATTAATAATTAATTAATTTTATTCATTTATATAGCGCTATTAATTCCACAGCGCTTTACATACATTGGCAACACTGTCCCCATTGGGGCTACGTTCAAGTAACCTCAACTTATGTGTCTAGAAGAAGATGAATGATAAAAGGTAGTAACCAACAGCCTATTTAACAGTAAATTGCAATAACAGACTTTATAGGCTAATTTAATGAAAGGTCAACTATTGTAGGAAGTGTGTAAAAAATTTATTTTTTTTTGTTTTGCAACATGGCCACTTTGTGAGATAGATAGTTGTATATGTATTTTTGGAGTGTAGATTTATTTTTTCGAAAAAAAAATAGCTTTCCTTTCTCACAAGCCAAAATACAGACTTTCTCTGACACACAAGCCTTGGTTTCAAGATTTTTCTTTTGTTGCAAAATTAAGACAATGCGACATTAAACTTCCCTCCTTGTTTGCAGTATGTAAAGAATAAAAAAATGCTGTTACTGTAGTGTATCAATTTACAATCACACTGACTCTGCAGGTCCATCATCTCCCCAGCACTTGACTTTTGGAATATTATTCACAACATTAGACTACCACTTCTATTTTCAATGTTGTTCAGTGTTGCAATAGTACAATCATGACCAGATTTAGGTCTTTTTCTATCCTTTTGTGTAATGTGCTTATTAATTCATATCTACTAATCATGTGTCTGTTTTTGGCAGTCTGATGGACAAGGCTGGGTTTGGTGAATACCAGAAAAACGTCATCTACCTGACAGCATTGTGCCAACTGTAAAGCTTGGTGGAGGAGCGGCAACATTACTGGGTTGTTTTTCACTGATTGTCTTAGGCCCCTTTGTTCTTGTGAAGATAAATCTTAATCTTCGAGCATTCCTAGACTTTTGCACATTTGTATGCATTCAAGTTTGGGGAAATAGTTTGGGGGAAAGCCCCTTCAGGCATACCTGGGCCCAATTACACAAAGGAAGGTCTCAAGAATGAAAATAGATATCTACAAGAACATTTTATCTAACTATTCCTATAAACAAATGTGGTTAGATTTCTAAAATCCCCCATTTTATCTTCTTTCCTCACTCTCATATACAGTCATGGCTAAAAGTATTGGCCCCCTTGAAAAGTTTCAAAAGTATTTCTCCGAGACCATTATTGCAGTTACACATGTTGTGTCATACACATGTTTATTTCCTTTGTGTATATTGGAACAACCCCCAAAAAATGGAAAAAAAAAGATGGACATAATTTCACACAAGACCCCATAAATGGACTGAACAAAATTGTTGGCACCTTTCCAAAACTGTTGGTATACAACTTTGTTTCAAGCATCTCATGCTTATTCAAGCTCACCTGTAGCAAATAACTGGTGTGGACAATATGACAATCACTCCTGAAGGCAGATAAAAAGGGGAGAAGTTAACTCAATCTTTGCAATGTGTGTCTGTGTGTGCCACACAAAGCATGGAGAACAGGAAGAGGAGAAGAAAACTGTCTGCGTTGAGAACACAAAATTGTTTAAAAATATCAACAATCTCCAGCAATCTTGATGTTCCTTTGTCCATGGTGCTCATCATAATCAAGAACTTTACAACCCATGGCACTGTAGCTAATGTCACTGGACGGCAGAGAAAAATTGGTAAATGGTTGTAATGTAGGATAGTGCAGATGGTGGTTAAGCAGCTCAAATCAAGATCCAAAGAAATTCAAGCTGTCCTGCAGGCTCCGTGTGCATCACTGTCAGTGCAAACTATCCTTCGACATTTGAATGAGATGAAATACTATGGTAGGAGATCCAGGAGGACCCCACTGTTGATACAGAGACATAAAAAAGCCCAGACTGCAGTTTACCTAAATGTATATGAGTAATCCAAAATCCTTTTGGGAAAGCATCGTGGAAAGATCTTTTTCGTAAAACACATCATTCTACTGTGACTCACTGGCAAAACCAGGTAGTCACACAAATAGGCCCCTGCACAACACCTTCCCTCACAGGATTAAACCTTGCCAACCAAATCCTAGTCACCCCCCCAGGGTAGGAAAGGCACACCAGTGGGCGGGACCAGGTGGATGGCGAACGCCCACCTAGGGGTCTAGAGAACCCGGGGTGGGAAAAGGAGAAGTCTAAGTTGAAGTCTAAGTTAAAGTGCAGTTCAGTGGAGCTGAGTAGAGAGGAGCAGGTGGAGAAAGTGCAGTCTAAGAGCAGAGGCGCCGGGGTTGGAGCCCCGGTTTAGTAGCTAGTTGGCAGACGGTGGTCCGTGTCTGACAGGAGACGGGAAGATGGCAGCCGGAGATCCGAGGTGGACCGGGGCAAGTTTGGAGCCCACCGGTACCAACACCAGAGACCCGACCCGGAACTTGGACCCTGAAGCCAGGATCGGAACCAACGGCCTAGCTAATTAACCAATTGAGGGCAGGATTACAGGTCGTGTCCCAACCAAAATCCCAAAAGCAGACAACCACCCACAGAGAGGGATAGGGCATCCGCCAGGGCCCGGTAGATCCCACGGGTCAGTGTCAGTGGGCACGGCTCCCAACAGAAGTACCGGGAGTGGACTCCCGTGTTCCACACCGGGAAATCCACCATCTCACAACACAGTGCAAAGGAAAGTGAAACAGACCATCACCCCGAGTGAGGGACCAGAGTACACCCGGCCGTGGCGGCCGGCCACCAGCACCTTGGTTAACCATTGGACTTGTCTGATTTATTTAATCGTGAGTAAACTGAGACTCCCTGGTCTGACCAGGCGCGCCGGCCCTTGCCATCACCGCCCCCTGCACCAAGTCACCGGCCCCAGGGAAACCATCCCTACCCATGGAGGGGTTAACAACCAGCTGCCATTCTATCACCCCTGTGTGCCCCACAACAGCAGCAGTGGTGCCACATTTCACCACACACCGTGAGTGGTGTCACAGATTGAATACGGCAAATCCCGTACAAATACGTCCCCTTTCATTTGGAGTGTCCGCGTGACCCCTGAGTCCGGAGAAACCCTCAAGCCACACTGCGGATCCGGAACTGAGCAGCCCGGCTGCTACTGACGTGGGGGCGACACACTACAATTTACTGAAAACAGAATGAGGCCTACAAAGAAAAGAACACAATAATTACAGTCAAATATGGTGGAGGTTCAAAGATGTTTTGAGGTTGCTTTGCTGCGCCTAGCGCCGGGAGCCTTGATTGTATGCAAGGCATCATGAAATCTGAAGAGTACCAAAGTACCCAGTATCAGAAAACTGGGTTTGTATTCCTAGGTCATGGGTCTTCCAGCAAGACAATGTGAGAGGACTGATGGGTCAGTCGTAATTCCTCCTCCTGGTGAGTCAGCTGCAGTGTTATATGAGAGGGCTGATAATCCTGATGAGCCAGGAGCAATCTCTCTGCCCAGCCACCAGAGGGAGGTTTGTTAGGCCTGAAAGAAGAAGGAGGGGAGAGACTCAGAGGGAAGAGACTGACGAGAGAAGTGGCTGCCTGTGTCCTGTTCGGTGCTTGCAGACCTGGTGTAAGGGAGAGAGAGGCTGCTGACTGCTGTGTGAGCAGAGTCCACTCAGCTGCTTGTGAGTGGATATAAATGGTGTCCAGAGAAAGACAATGGCTGCCGAAGAGAACCCGGAGGTGAACTTCATCTGAGGCCATGCTTTCAGATTGTGACTTCAGCCCTTAGGAGAACTGCCCCTGGTGATTGTCAGTGCCATACAGAACTGTTGCAGAGCCGGACACGGAACAGAAATCCCTTTTTCCAGAGACCCCATGGAGATAAATACGCGTAACAGAAAGTCTTGAGCTCAGGCCTGCCTATATCTTTTTGTTTTTGTGGACAAGTGTGCACACTGACTCAATACTGGTTTTGGCGCCAGAGCAGCTCTAATATATACTATGCAGCCGCAATTGCTCCAGTACTGTTTGTGTATCTCTGATACCAAGTGGTTAACTCTGGGGTACTTTCCTGTGTTGCTTATATATGTAGGGGAAGGGAGAGGAATTAGAGTTTCTGCTAAGATTGTTAGGGTACTTTCACACTTGCGTTGTTTTCCTTCCGTTACAATCCGCCCTTTTGGAAAACAGCGGAATCCGTTAACGGATTCCGCTGTTTCCCATAGACTTGTATGGTTGACGGATTGTACCAAAAGGACCTGCGTTGCTTCCACTGGGCGACGCTCCGTTGCTTCCGCCCAGCGGGAGGAACGCAGCATGTAACGTTGTTTTGAGCAGCGGAATCCTCTGGATTTCACTGCACATGCTCTTTTTTTTTTTTTTTAAAACACAAACTTTATTTTGGCTCGCGGTGGCCGAACGTTCAGCTGAGCGCCCGGCCGCCGGCAAGTGACAGCGCTCAGCTGAGCGCCCGCCCGCCGGCATGACCGGGCACCGGCAAGTGACAGCGCTCAGCTGATCACCTAGCGGCCGGCTACTGGGAGCGATTAGCTGATCACCCGGCGGCCGGCTGCAGGGAGTGATCAGCTGATCACCCGGCGGCCGGCTACTGGGAGCGATCAGCTGATCACCCGGCGGCCGGCTGAAGGGAGCGATCAGCTGATCACCTAGCGGCCGGCTACTGGGAGCGATCAGCTGATCACCCGGCGGCCGTCTGCAGGGAGCGATCAGCTGATCACCCAGCGTCCGGCTACTGGGAGCGATCAGCTGATCGTTCACAATAGTCTGCCGCCGGTAAAACTGTGAAAAAAAAAAAAAATCAAAACGGATTCCGTTGTTTTGCAGCATCCGTTGCATCCGTTGTGCCACTATATGCAACACATCCATTGCATCTGTCACACAACGCAATGCAACGGATACCGTTCAACGCAAGTGTGAAACTAGCCTTAATAGGTGTGCTGGTCCAGGGACAGCTCCTTCATACATCCAGTGATTTACACTTGTAGTGTTTCCAGAAGTTCCTGTTTAGGTAAACTGTTCTTGTTGGTTCCTGTTCTTTTGGATTCAGTCCTTAGCCCAGCACGCTGATCCCGGTTCAGTAACCGGGTGCCTGTACATTTCTGTGTTTATATTTGCTTTATTTTGCTTTGCATCCCTGTTGCCTTTATCAGATTATGAAACGTTTGCGTTTAAACCTAGTCTGGTTTCGTTCCTCGTTCGTGACCAGCTGTATCCTGGGAGTAACCCCTCGGTTCCACAACAATGACCCCAAATATGCTTCAATAAGCACCCAGAAATGGATGGAAAAGTGCTACAGAATTCTGCATTGGCCAGCAATGAGTCCAAATCTAAATCCCATTGAACACCTGTGGAGAGATCTTAAAATTGCTGTTGGGAGAAGGTACCCTTTAGATCTGGAGCAGTTTACAAAAGAAGAGTGGTCCAAAATTCCAGATGAGAGGTGTAAGAAGCTTGTTCATGATGATAGGAAGTAATTGCTTGCAGTTTTTTATTCCTAAGGGTTTGCAACCAAGCAACACTGTATAGCTGTTACTATCCTCACAGCTGTATCACAGCTTATGCACACTCACCATTTTGTCCTGAGACTATGTAAAAGACTCGGGAGCATCAAAATGTTATATAATTTTGGTCTCCTGCATAAAAATTACACTTGTTTATTAGGGATGATCAAATACCTCAAATATTCAGCTTCGCGAATATTTGCCGAATAGGTCGCCGCTATTCGACTATTCGTGAATATTCGATGCGCAATGTAAGTCTATGGGAAACCCGGATAACAACTATTCAGAACTATTCGGGCTTCCTATAGACTTACATTGCGCATCGAATATTCGCATAGCGGCGACCTATTCATCGGAAATTCGCGAAGCCGAATATTTGAGGTATTCGATCATCCCTATTGTTTATCTATTAAGGACATAGTGTATCAAAATGAAAAAAAAAAAAAAATAAATAAATATATATATATGTATATATATTTGCATCCATTCAAGAGTGTGCGGTGAATTTAATTTATCTACTGTTAGGGGTCCACCCTTCTCTACCTGAACTGCTACATCTGCCTTAAAGAGTGTATTCCGGATTATTTTTAATCAATCATAGGGTACCAACTATTGTGTCCAGGCCATTTTTGGAGTTTTGTGTGAAATTATGTCCAATTTGCCTTTTATTCCCCTATGTTTTTTTTCCAATAGACACAAAGGAAATGAACATGTGTATGACAAAACATGTGTAATTGTAATAATTTTCTGGTAGAAATACTTCATTTTCTGGAACAATGTCAAGGGTGCCAGCACTTTCGGCCATGACTGTATCTGCTTCTAGCATCACAGCTTTGGCAGACCTAGGTTAATATATCCCATTAAATGACATAATTCTCTGAAAGGAATTTGGTTATTAAGAAATATGATTTGGCACATGAATATTTTTTTTCTTCTAAATTACCCTAGTTGGCAGGCATGTTTTGTTCAGCAATGGAAATGTTATTGGTATGACCTGTTTTATATATAACTAAACAAATCTTTTTCTTGCATTTCCATTAAACTTTTTTTTGTGTCTTGAATAGCAAGAGTACTCTGATCTCGGTCATTTTATTATCTGATCTGTGTCTTCCATTTCTAGGACCCTCACCTATTTCAGAAAACGGCATCATCTAATAGCCACTGTGAATGGAAAAGTGGCCTAACTTAGGCAGGTCTATCTCAAATCATAACTACTGAAGTTCCAAAAACAGCCAAGCAAATGTGGTCAGCTATTTTTGGAACTCCCATAAACATGAATAGAGAGAGAGCTGCACATATAAATACAACTTTACATTCACTGTGGCTGTGAGACGCAGATTGGGGGGCACCATTTTGTTGAACCAGGAACAAAGGCATTTACCACATTTCCGATGATTCAACTTCTCTGGTTGTCAAGCACAGGGGTGGCCATTTGGGCCCAAGACTTTAGAGGGCCATTACCGCCTCCAAATCAGGTGGAATTATTCATGATGATGAGTTATTGGGCTGCAAAAAGCCCATATATTGATCTTTTGTCTTTGTCCATCAGTGGTCAAGCGTGCCCCATTTAGTCTTTAAAAGAAAAATATTCAAACTTCTGAGTTCATTTTGACTGATGTTAAGCTTAAGAGCATTTACAGACTCACATTTGTAAAATTGAGTTCTTTCTTTCACAGGCATGTGTGGCGCCCCTGAGGCTTCAGTCACCACAGAGTATTGCAGCTCACTTAAGTTGCAGTATTCGCCTTGAGGTAAGGAGGGGGTCATCACCGGTTTTCCACATTCACACCTTACATAAAGCTTAGGAACCTTCTCTCTGGGGAGTTGTGCTAGGGTAGGCAGGGGGTTGGCCATCACGAAGCATGGGAATTCCCCGGTTACTAGAACAACCAGCTGGGGGGCGGGTTCCACTTGAGGTAGAAAAAGGAGCAAACTCACATAATCACTAGACAGTCTACCCATGACACCAGTTCTGGGACACCATGACTTCCTTCTTCTCTTCACAGGGCCTGGGGCTAGGAGCGTAACACTCAGCCAAGGTGCCTCACAGTTAAAAGGGCAACTCTAAAAAAGGACTTTCTTCTTCTTTCAAACACCGGTGACTTCTCCTAACTTATCCGGGGTCAACGGAGCCCATCACAGCGGGTGACCAGTACTAACCGGGCGAGCGGCACAGCACAAAGAGTGAGTAAAGACACCTGGAACCGCAGCAATAGACTCTGTCTCTTGATTACCAGCACCACCTCCCCGCACCTCGGCGCCAAACGCCATCACTACCTCTGTCATCATCCTCCCCGGGGCCTACTCCACCTGTGGGGAGTAATACCATCTCTGGCTGCTACTACCATCTGCCCCGGAAGACAGTGACAGCAGTGGCGGCTAAACCCCTGGCCGCATACCAAAGGTGGCGTCACGACATTCATCCTATTACTACCCCATCATCTTCCCTCCTTATTGGTGTACAACTCGGGGCACGAAGCCAGGCAGGCCACCGCGACATCTCGGATCATCACGCCAGCCCGGTGATGAGTAACTCAGGTACAAGATTCCCCGTGCCTGATGACCTCCTGCTCCCTGGGTGCTACACATACATACTGGGATGCTAGAATTGTTTTGTAAGAAGGATTTACCTACTCAACAACCAAAAATATCAGCACAGTTAAAGCAATGACCGAGGGAGCACCGCGGTGCAGAGTAAGTAACGGTCCCAGATGTGTTTACAAACCAAACAGGGTAATTTATTGTGGTGGATAACCCATTAGGGCTACTAGGCAGCAGGGAAAAAGGGTATTCTGGAACAGGCAACAATACACAATTTGAGCGATTTACCTGGAGCAAACTCCAACTGTTGCACCAACTAGTGCAAAGGAAAACAGTACAAACTGCAGAAAATACACACTTATACTATACTATTCTATCCTAACTGGCCTTCACTAATGGGACCATATGGACATCACACTCTAACGATGGAGGCCTGCACTAAAGCATAACCAGTGCACACAAGTTCAAACTCACGGTACCGTCCGGGGAACCAGTCCTCTCTCAAGGTATGAAGTCTGTTGGTGTGCACTTTTTTGGGCCGAACAGAGGCAGATTTTCTTCTTTTGGGTCACAGGGCAGCTCGGCTCACCCAGGTGACGTTTTTTCCTGGGTTTGATACCGAATAAGCAATCCTTCGGGTTTTCTCCTCACGTAACATCTTGGCTTTTTCTCTCCACCTGTGGCACAACCACTTCCTGAATCTCCCTAAGTCAGTGTCTCACTGCCTCACAGACACTTTCCTGCACTTTTTATGTCTGCGTTAAACCATACACAATCTCAAGGAGGGGAAGCGTCGGTCAATCCATCTCACCTGGAGCAGGGGGCATTGTTACCAACAGTATCTATTTCTGTGCTTGCCAGCACCTGCATAGTACTCTTCCTGCACTAACAAACCTTCCTTCTGTTCCAATACATATAACCATAATACATGTATGACTCGTATAGCTCGCACTTTAAAGTAGCCCCAAACATACATTATGGAATACACTTTAATACAACACTTAATAAGAGTGGGGGGGTCTCCTGACCATCTACTACACAGTGACAGCCCTCTCCTCCACATAAAAGCAAGGCAGGCTTCAATCAGTTATGACCCAACTGCCTTCCTCCTCCTGATAACAGTCATAATAGGGAATATCTTCCACATGACCTCATTCTGTATAATTCAAAATCAGACATGTCATCTGTGCTGTCAGATTTTTGAAGTGCTAATGCAGAAAAAATAAATCCATAATCCACAGTTACAAAACAAACAATGCAATGAAATCATTTTTCCATAAACACACGTGTAACTATAATGACCAGAAACCACAAGTATAGCACAGATCAAGCGGCATTGATATATCTGTTTTCGGTGTATGCTTTGTATGTATATTTTTGTCTCTGCGGGTATTCGCATACATGTATACAACATTCCGTCTATTAGAATACACATTGAAGGCTCCCTTCACCATGACATGTATATAGGATCCAAAATACACATGCCAGGTCTATTATATCATTTCATTGTGGTAGATTACTTATGATTCATTTTTCTTTTCTTTGCCTGTAAGGAGTTTACAGGCAATCACTAGCCTCAGTGGTTTTGTGCTTGGATGAATTGGATAAGTAAGTACACATTTTCTTATTTTAGCTGAATAGGTGGACTTGGTCAGGTTTTTAATTAACTAGGAAAAACCCCTTTAAAATGCAAAGAACAACTGAAAAGAACATTCCTTGCCACTTGTGTCATAAATGTAAAAGTATGATTTCAGATTTTATTGGTTTATGTAAAAGGTATATGCAAAGGAGGCATTGTAAGCCTACAAATGAGAGAATATTTCCTTCTGCAGGTACAGGACAATGCCCAAGCACCATACATTTTGAAATCCAAATGATCCTGCTTTGTCCATTTTTTTCTAGACTCAATTCACCAAAAATTGCAATATTACAAAGTTACTAATTGCCTGGAAAAACAAGCTCTTTAATGTAAACTCAGCCCTACTAATGTCCAAGTGACCTCAGCATACAGATCTCTGGCTATACGTAAACCAATGTTAACTGTTGATAACCAATAGCCTGTCTAATAAGATACTGGACTAGCAGATATTTTAGGCTTTTTTAATTTTAAAAATGGACAAAAAAGATCAATTTTGGGGGCTAATGCTTGACTTGCAGCTGTTTATATGTAAGGAAGTCAAAACGACAGCCTTCGCATCCAATCAATCCTAGAAGGGCTGGAAGAACATTGCCCTCTGCTGGCCAAAAAAGTCATTACTAATGACTCATTAGGAACCCAATGAATAACAGAGCTATTTTTTCAGGAGAAGAGTTTAAGGAAGATACCTAGTCAGATGATCGCTGTGGCATGGCAGTAAAATATAAAAGCTCACAACATTAGAAGAAATGTGGAGTTGGCGCCAAATCAAGGAAAGATGCAGTCCCTGTTAAGTAAGGTTTCTAGAGGAGTTTTAAATTTGCCACATTTTTCAGTAGATGTGTGACTTTTCAAAGGTTTGGTATTCAAAGTTTCAAAAAACAGTGAAAGAAAATTATTGTATTATTTATTTTCCGCCAATTTCATGAACCACATTTGCCTTTTTGAAGAATTTGAAGCAAAAAACATTGATGGAAGAAAGGAACTCCAGCTCCTCGGACAAGTAGACTTCTTTATTTGAATGTATATAACACACAGGACATAAGATGAAAATTTAATGTTTGTGTATGTTAGTATCTTTGATGGCAGATGCTATAACATATACCAACATAAAATTAAAATCTTATATTCTGTGTGTTACGTACATACAAATAAAGAAGTCTGCATGTCTGTGAAGCTGGATTCCCTTTTTCCTTGATCAATTTTCTCTCAGCTGTGGCAGATGGAACCTTTTGTGCTTCAAGTAGCAGAGGACATAAAGTATCACGGTGAGCTGAAACCTTTCTGCGTATCTTATGTAAAAAAGTATTAGTAACTACCACAAGACAAAAGAAGAAAAGTGATTTTAACCACTTGCAAATAATGAATCGGGGGCTATGGTGTTCAGGCTCTTAGAACACCCATTCCTTCCTGATTGACTGTCAAGAGTGAGTCACATCCACAGGTTACCTCTGAGGGATCTAAGATCAGCAGGTCTTAATACTAAATTGATCGCCGGTCCTCTTGAGCCCACTTGACTGTTATCCTGTATTGGAGTGGATTTACTTTCATTTAATGCGGAAGGGGTTAAGGAACCTTTTCCTTCTGGCTGAGATTACTCATAGCCTTAATCACAGCTGCAGCATTTTATCATCATTCCCTTACGTTATATTTACCCACTCCTTGCTTCACTCCATGCCAGTTATAGATCCTCTATACTGACCCCCTTGTAGGATCCTGTCTGTGGAGAAGCTGAAGTGTTTGTTTCTTTTTCAGCTGAGAAGGTTCCTGCTAGAGAAGCCATGGAGTGCTATTTCTGGTGTCTTTTCCCACCCAAATGTCTTACTTTCCTTGTGTTGTTTTATTGCAGTAGTGAGACTAGTGTTTAACTGGCATACACAGTGAGTTAAGGGCCAACTGGGGGCTAGGCATGTGACGGTACACAGGGGAAGGACCCATCTTGGAATATTATGGAGTGCAGGGATCAAACTCAGGTGAGTGTTAGTAGGTGACACAGCTTTTGTCTCACTATCACCAGGGCCTTCCATTGTAGCTCTTCCCTGGTTTTCCTTAGCAACAAGCATCACATTGACATCCCCATTTCAGCTAAGAGCCAAGACATAGTGACTTTTTCTTAAAAGTAGAGTATTTTTCGTTTCAAAATGTAATGCAAAAGAAGTAATACTCAGCATCTATGGTGACTTACATACAATTTAATACCATAGTTTGTTGAAATGACATCTTACATTTCTTGTGTATGGTCACAGTTTTATGACCCATTACATTCTTTAAAGATGTTTATAGTTTCTGAACAGAGCTGTAAAATGCAGATTTCCTGGCTATACTACAAAGTCATGACTGATGGACTAGTGAATTGCGCTCCTGGTAATCTAATAAATAAGACACCACACACTGCGTGACATGGATTAAAATTTTGGCCACAGCAGCCCTTTATTTTAATAAGAAAAAACATCAATAAGAAAAAACAAGATTATCGGCCCAGAGATGTGGTTGTTATAAATCCCAGCCCCATATCCCCCTCCGCCGTGTACACCTAGCTCAAGGGGGAATCTGGGTATACCCCTTGATCATTTTCCTTGTGTCCGCTGAGCTCCTCCCCAGGGACCCATCTATTCCACTGTCCACTGAGCTCCTCCCCAGGGACCCATATTCCACTGTCCGCTGAGCTCTGGCCCAGGGACCCCATTAAAAACATAATTCTCCAACCAACAAAGAGGGGGTTTAAACAACCACATCCCGCCGCCGCCAAATGCTGCTGTAACATACAATATTAAAATGTTAATACAATATTAATATGTTGATATGACATTGTCAATTTGGATACATTACTGATAACAATTGATACAATACGATACAATACTAATAATGTTGATAAAATACCGATGATGTTGAATACCAATAACATTGTTAGAATATTGACAGTGTTGCAAAGTCCTGATATTGATACATTTCCCTTTATTATAGGGAGGGTGGGTGGGACAACTGCTTGTTCAGTCTTTAAGTCCAGGACAAAGGAATGACACCTTAACATGGGACCTATTTCTTATATGGCCCCTGCCCCCATCTCTCCTCCTGCTCGCCCACCACCACATTCCTTAGGTAAAAACCCCCATCCCTTACTCCTTAACCCTTTCCTGGATCTATCACTGCCTCAGTCATGTACGTTACGTCTATCTGCCTTCACTCTGCTTGACTGATGGACTAGTGAATTGCGCTCCTGGTAATCTAATAAATAAGACACCACACACTGCGTGACATGGATTAAAATTTTGGCCACAGCAGCCCTTTATTTTAATAAGAAAAAACATCAATAAGAAAAAACAAGATTATCGGCCCAGAGATGTGGTTGTTATAAATCCCAGCCCCATATCCCCCTCCGCCGTGTACACCTAGCTCAAGGGGGAATCTGGGTATACCCCTTGATCATTTTCCTTGTGTCCGCTGAGCTCCTCCCCAGGGACCCATCTATTCCACTGTCCACTGAGCTCCTCCCCAGGGACCCATATTCCACTGTCCGCTGAGCTCTGGCCCAGGGACCCCATTAAAAACATAATTCTCCAACCAACAAAGAGGGGGTTTAAACAACCACATCCCGCCAAGACTCGCTCTTGTGACACCTTACAAGAGTGAGTTCCTCCACAACTTAATGGCTCGTTCTACTCCTTCTTGTATTCCCAACATCCATATATCAATGCCAATGTCATTAAGATGTACCTTATCATCTCTCCAAAAATGTTCCTTTGTATTTTCCAGCATCTGGTGACGTATGGCCACCCCTCCGTTTTCCAACACAAATTTTGTTATTTTTTTATTAACCTTTATCCTTGTATTATTGATGCGAGCCACTGATCGCGCTGTTCTCCACATTTGTCTAGCTACTATATCCGACCAGACCCCCACTGTTTCTGGGTAAGACCTCCATAAATTCAACATATCAAGCTTTATGTTCCTAACTAAATGTCTTGATGTTCTTATTGCTAAATCATTACCACCTAAATGGATAAGTAAGACGTCCGGGGGGCGGTAGAACTCCACATGATACTGGATTTCTTTTAACAGCTGATGCCACTGCATTCCCCTCTTTCCTATCCATGTCACCCGTGCCAAGGAACTGGGCAACCCCAACTGTTTGCCATTAGGCCTGACTGCTGCACGTAAGGCCCCCCAAAAAACAAATGAATGTCCCATGATCCAAACCAGGCATTGCTGTTCAGCTAAAACAAAAAACAAAAACACACTTATCACACAATTGTCTAAATGAAGACACAACTACTATAAGATTACCACAATGTACACATATATATACATGTACGCCATTTATAATAAATGTAATCGAATGTAACTCTTAAATCTGCTCGATTCCCATCTCCCGATTTTTTTAACTATGTCAGGCTCTAAGCCCCATCTAGCAGCTTCTGTGGCTGCTCCTATCCTAAATGAGTGTGAAGTGAATGCATTTGGAGACTCTCCCAATATTGTCAGGCATTTTTTAAGAACTGCTGTGAATTGAAATTGTGACAATGACTTACAATCCTCATGAATTAGTAATGAACCTTGGATATTTGGCCTTCTTGAGACATAGTTTCTAAAACAGATGACCGGGCAGGCCCTGGACCCGCTTAAAGGAAACAATGGGATCCATTTTCCTCTACCCTGTTGATCAGTTTTTGACTTTGCCAGAAAACATTCCAATCTGTCTGTGTACTGATGCATGTCCTCAGCTTGTAGACCCCCACTTCTGGTGGAGCTACTCGCCACCAACTCGCTGATTCTAAAAGCGCCAAAAAAGGCCAGTGTGAATGCACAACTAAAGAGAAACACTTCAAAGGGACTGCTACAGACTCGGCCTAGTACACTCAGTATCTGCTGCAATAACTGGAAAGAAATCGGACGCCGTTTATCTCTGGTCTTCTTACAACTTTTCCTGTAACCCTTTAGGGCCTGCTTAACTAAAAAATGCTTTGTGTAATCAGTGAAGTCGTGCAACTTAAACCAAAAAGCTAATCCAGACATTTTACTATCAATACTGGACAATGAAGTACCATCCACAAAGGCCCTGCTAATGTAAAATAACAACAAGGAAACATTGTCATGTAACCTGGCATCATGTCCCACTAGAGCACACAAGTCTTCCCATTCCCTCCATGCTGACTGGTACCTCTGCCATGTGCTTACACCCAAAGACCGTTCTATCAGAGCGTATGCAGTGTCACTGGCAGTGACCACAGAAAATCCGGACACTTCTTGCCTTGTACCTCTGCCATCGGGGCTAACGAACGGAATCTGTCCCACTGAAAACGAGACAGAGCATCAGCCACAGAATTGCAAACACCGGGGACATGCACAGCTGTAATCTGACAATTTGACTTTAAACAGCGCAGCACTAGATGACGCAGCAACGTAACAACAGGCAGGGAAGACGCTGATTGTTTGTTGATGACTTCTACAACTCCCAAGTTATCACAATGAAATCTCACTTTTCGGTTTTGGAAAATATTGTACCAAATTTCACAAGCAACCACTATGGGGAACAATTCAAGGAGTACTAAGTTTCGTGTTAACCCATTGTTTCTCCAACTCTCTGGCCACCTATCTGCACACCACTGTCCCGAACAATATGCACCAAAACCAGTTGACCCCGCTGCATCAGTGTGGATGTCTAGATCAAAATTTGAAACCGGTGGTCTGATCCACAATGACCTCCCATTAAACTCCATTAAGAACTGTTCCCATACCGCCAGATCGTCCTTTAATGTTCTAGCCAGCCGCACAAAGTGATGTGGAAAGGTTATGCCTGAGGTAGCTGCAGCTAGGCGCCTACAAAAAACTCTACCCATTGGAATAATGCGACACGCAAAGTTCATTTTCCCTAACAGCGATTGTAGATCCTTTAATCTGATCTTACGGTGGGATCTAGCTTCTCTGACTGCCTCCAGCAGATCACTGACCTTGTCATCCGGTAATCTGCACTCCATTGCTTCACTGTCAATCAAAATTCCTAAAAACTTGATAAGTGTAGACGGGCCTTCTGTTTTATCTGATGCTAACGGTACTCCAAAACACTTAAAAACCGACTGAATCGCTGCCAATAATGAAGCACAAACAAATGACTTTGGTGGACCAATACATAGGAAATCATCTAGATAATGCAGGACAGAACGCACGCCGGCTTCCTTCTTTACTACCCACTCCAAAAATGTGCTAAATGATTCAAACAAGGAGCATGAGATGGAGCAGCCCATCGGTAAACACAAGTCTACATAAAACCTTCCCTGCCACTGACAACCCAAGAGATGGAAGCTTTCTGGATGGACTGGTAAGAGTCTAAAGGCAGCTTCAATGTCTGTTTTTGCCATTAAAGCTCCTCTGCCGTACTTCTGAACCCATGCAATCGCTGTATCAAATGAAGTATACGAGACTGTGCAAAGTTCCTGATCGATTCCATCATTAACTGAGCTTCCATGAGGGAAGGACAGATGATGGATCAGCCTAAACTTATTGGGTTCCTTCTTTGGGACCACCCCCAATGGAGAGACCCTTAAGTTTTCTATTGGCATTTTGGGGAATGGGCCTGCCATGCGGCCCAGGTCAATTTCTTTGTTTAGTTTTGTGGAGACAATGTGAGAATATGTATAAGCTGAAGCAAGGTTACGAGAACAGGTTAATGGGCCTGAAGTAGATGGGATCTTAAAACCTTCTGAGAAACCCTCCCCCAGCAATTGTGCTGCTTTTCTGTCTGGGTACCTGCTTAGATAGCCCACCATCTCCCCGAGTCTAATTGGGGTTTCCCCCTTTTTGGTTAATCTCTGCTGTTGGGGTTTTATTTCGTGTAAAGCATTTTGATAGGCTATGGTTTCCACTACAGAAGCTGCATTCATGTTTGTACCTGCATGTGTTTCCGAATCTGCACTGGCTATCATTGAACTGCCAGCAGCAACCTTTTCTGTTTGCTGCCGACAATCCGATTGCTGATGATCTGCCGACATAGCCCTGAAAGGGCTGATTAACCCCACGCTGTCATGAGACGCATCCATAAACTAATATCTTTGTGATCCCAACGAATCCCTTGGCGCTTAACCTCCTGTTTCAAATGAATTCCTAGAGGACCCTCAAAACATACATATAATTCTCCTTTTGCTGCATCAGATAATGTAACCCCTTGTGAAATTACTGCGTCCTCCTGTGTGTCTGGATCAGCACACGACTGACTTACCACCTCCGATGTCCGGCGACCCTTTCCACACCATGCAGCAATAGGAGAAGAAGTTATGGGTAAGCTAGACTGACTCAAAGCCTCCTTAACCCCGGACACTAATTGCTGTACTACTGAATTAAGATCCCATCCTACATTGCCGGGAACTGCACCCCAAACTGCGCCCACTGGATTCATTACAGGTGTTGTTACACTAGATATAGGACAAGAAAAAGTGTTCTCACCAATACCTGGCTGCGTCCTAGGTTGACCAGCCGTCCGTGACGTATTAGTTATAGTCTCTACAGCCCCTCCATTATTGAAGTGCTGCGTGCTGCTGCCCTCTAGTGGGCAGTCGTTATCTGTGTCATAGTCATTGTCTGGAATCTCTGCTGAGTCTTGTAGCTGTAGGTTTCTTGCCGGACTCGTATCCAGAGCCGGCCGAAGAAGTCTTTGTCTGGTTAAAGTACTTTTGCGCAGTTGTCTTTTTGGATTCCTGCCACTCCTCGTGTAATGAGAACCCGGATCCGGAAATGTTGTGTGTCCTAAGCCCGTCCCCCCGTGTTGGTTTATTTCCTGGGGTAAGGCCGTATGATGTCCTCTAGAATGATACAAAGTTTGTTGAGGAAGTTCTAAGGATCCATCGTGGGCTGTGGTCACGTCAGTTGTAGCCTGTGTGGCTGCTTCTCTGGCTGGCACCTCAGTAGAGCTGGACTTTCTCCTTGCACTTCTTGGTGTCTCTCTGGTTAGATGGTCGGGCTCTTTTCTCTGTCCTTTGTTATTCTTGTACTGTAGTTTCCTTCCTGGTTTGTAAGCAGGATCAGAGGCCGTGCTACGCTTTGCTCTTTTCCTAGAAGTAACGGAAGGACTTATGATCCTATTGTGAGTCCTATTGGCCATTTCAGAAGTTAGTCTCTCAGGAGGTCTTGATCTTCTTAGAGTTTGATGTTCAGAAAGTTCAGAAGGGACAGATGCTGTATCCCGGGCATTCTTCAGCAATTCGTCTAGCTGGGCCTGAATCCATTCGGGCCTACATGTCAAAGCCGCGGCCTGAACGCTCTTCAGCAAGGCATCCATACTGCTTGTTGTTCAGTCTTTAAGTCCAGGACAAAGGAATGACACCTTAACATGGGACCTATTTCTTATATGGCCCCTGCCCCCATCTCTCCTCCTGCTCGCCCACCACCACATTCCTTAGGTAAAAACCCCCATCCCTTACTCCTTAACCCTTTCCTGGATCTATCACTGCCTCAGTCATGTACGTTACGTCTATCTGCCTTCACTCTGCTGGAATAGGAATCCTGAGACATGTCAGCGATGCAGTTTGCTAAAATATAGACACAAAGGTTATAGCTTAGCATGATTTTTCACACAGCTGCTTTGCTGCCATTCAAGTAACATTGAATTCAGTCATGAGTAATCAAAAATGTTATATCTAATATATAAAGCTAAATGTGTGTATGTATGTGTGTGTGTGTGTGTGTGTGTATGTCCGGGATTGGCATCCGCACCGTCGCAGTTACAGCCACAAAATTTTGCACACTCACACTTCTGGACCCCGAGAGTGTCATAGGCTATGTTTTGAGGGGAAATTTTAACCCTTCGCTTCACAGTTATTCACCATAAAACCTGCCTCCATTAAAGCGAATGGAGCTGGGAGGCACAGTGCAGCCAGAACTTCAGAAGAATGCGCAGCCAGGCCCTTAAATGGAATGTTGGCGTGTCACAATGCAGCCAGGGAAAGAGGCAGACATAGACAGGGAAAGAGGCAGACACAGACAAGGTAAGAAACAGACATAGACAGGGTAAGAGACAGACACAAAGAAACAGACACAGACAAAGAGACAGACTGACAGGGAAAGAGAGGAATAGAGAGAGACAGGTTAAGAGACAGACACAGACAGGTGAAGAGACAGACACAGACAAAGAGACAGAGACGGACACAGGGAAACAGACAGACAGGAAAAGAGAGGGAAAGAGACAGACAGAGTAAGAGACAGACAAAGACAGGTAAAGAGACAGACAAAAAGACAGAAACGGGGAAAGAGACAGAGGGAAAGAGGGAAAGAGACAGACAGGGAAAGAGAGGGAAAGAGGCAGACAGGGAAAGAGAGGAAAAGAGACAGTCAGGGAAAGACACAGACAGGGAAAGTGACAGAGATAGATAGACAAACAGGGAAAGAGATAAATAGACAGACAGGGAAAGAGATTGAGACAGACAGAGAAAGAGACAAAGACAGTCAGAGACAGACAGACAAAGAGATAGAGAGAGAGACACAGTGAGATATATACAGAGGGGGAGCAAACATAATTACATTTATATCTATTTGTTTTGTGGTTTTTGTGTGCAAAATACATTTTTGTTAATACATTCTATTTTGTTAACAGCAGTTATAAACTCGGGTAGTACAGCTAGTATATATATATATATATATACATACATATACACACAGTTTGTCCACCCATATCCTGTCCACCGCCATAACCTTGAGAACGGTGGCAGTTATGGTCATAGAAGTGCCACCTGGTGGAAAATAATGGAGTTAGCATTTTGATCTCGAAAACGGAACGAGATAGAGAAAAAAAGTGAATTACAAAGTTGTAGGGCATCATCAATTCAATACGAATCGACACCTTGCATACAGAAATGCTATGATTAGAATGAGTAAAACTCACAAGGCTGCGGATATGAAGCGATACTGTGGCGCCCCAGGACCTGGTCGCCACAACAGCATTGCCCCTCCAAAGGGTTAATGCTGAGCCTGGAGGTAATTGGGAGGTCTATTGGCCAGTAAGTTCAACATCCAACGCAGTTTCTCCCTCAGGCCAGCAGGGGGAGCTCTGAACCTGGAGTTCCAGGGAGCATTCCTTAAGTCTGACCTGAGGGAGGAGTTAGCGTTCAGTCTGTAGAGAGAAAGCTGAGAGAGCAGACGCAGAGTAGTGCTGTCCTGCGGATTGGGGCCTGGAGCTGGAGTAGCTTGGCCCAGTGAAGCAGGAGGAGCAGAGAGGCACAGAAGAGACTCGGACATCGAAGTCTGTGGTTGCCAGGGTGTAAAATCCTTCCCTGGTAGCCGAATCCGGAGGGCAGGAGAGCTGCAAGCCCCCTGGCCCAGAAGCAATCTGAAGGTACAGCTGCATCCCAAGGGCCTGGTGTGGACTCCAGCAGAGAAGCACCAGAGAGGGCCTGCGCAGCCTACCACACAGAAAAAGGGACGAACCACCGGTCCCAGCAGCAAGAGGGCCATTGCCAATCCAGAGAGCAGGGTCCTATAACAGTAAGGAAAGAACAGGAGTAGGCCTCATACTCATCTGGCCAAAAAGATACCTCAGTTACTTCCAGGCCGGCCAGAGCCCTCTACCACCTGTAACGGTCTCCCAGGACTAACCGTTTGCAAAGTAAAAGAGGAGAAGGTAAAGAGACTGTTGTTTGTGTCCGGTCCTTTCACCGCCTGTCGGCCCTGCACTACACCTTACACCATAGACTTTCACAGGCACCAACAGTGTCCCCGGGGCACCGCTCCACCTGTGGGGAGCAGTACCACCATTGCTGCCATTCCATCACCCCGGAGGCCTCCTACAGCAGCGGCGGCTTAATAGCCGCAAACCACAGGTGGCGTCACGACCAATATAAACTTTATTCACCCCAAGTCACCAGCCATATTTATTGACCCCACCAGGGGACGGAGTCGGGCCCCGCCACCACTGACGACCCCCGGACTAGTCCGGCCCGGCACCGGGTGTCCCATAGCCCTGGGGTGGGCGAGTCAATACCTCATGGAGACCTTCCTACAAGTCATTGGGCATGGTGGCTGCGTGGAGTGGCCTCCACGCTCACTTGACCTGAGCCCATTGGACTTCTTTTTGTGAAGTCATATCAAACAGCAGGTGTATGCGACCTCTCCACCAACATTGCAGGACCTACGACGACGTATTACAGATGCTTGTGCAAATGTGTCACCTACCATATTGCACAAAGTGGAGAAAGATACAGTATGCTGTGCAGAGTCCAGATGTGCATTGCAGCTGACGGTGGCCACTTTGAGCATCAAAGTTAAATGAGTGCCATATGCTTGACCAGCATTCAATATTTGGGGGGGTCATGGGTTTAATATCATAGCATTTCTGTATGCAAGGTGTCGATTCTTATTGAATTGATGATGCCCTACAATTTTTTAATTCACTTTTATTCTCTATCTCGTTCCGTTTTTGAGATAAAAATGCTAACGCCGTTGTTTTCCACCAGGTGGCGCTATAGTTGCTTTCATTGCGTAGCGCATGGCTACTTTACTATACCTAGACACCACTTCTATGCCTATAGCAGCCGCCGTTCTCATGTTAATGGCGGTGGACAAGATATTGGTGGACGCACTGTATATACTGTATGGAAAAACTGCAATCATAGAAAAGTTGCATATCTAACAAAGGCTCATGGTTCAATATGTTACTAAACTGGTGTGAGGTATACAAAGGCATATGTGTAAAGGTTTTCATATTATAGAGAACGCTTATGCTTTGAAACTTATTGTAAAGTTAGGTCAGCTCTGGTTGAACCAACATTTCTTTTGGTGTTGGGAACCTGCACAGTATGTTTTGCACTGCGCTATAATGCATTTGACATTGTTACATAGGTTATTGTGTCTGATATAAGATGATCTTATATTGTTAAATACTATACTACTTATCCCATGAATTTCTAGAGTCTGGGAATCCCCTGGCTTATTTATTGGCCAAACTACTGTCTAAACTACCTGTGTTAGTTGATAACACCAGGAACAGCAAACAGAAATTGCATACATCAGGACTAGATCTTAGTCAAAGGGAGACTATTACTTGCCCTGTACCAGTTATTATTAAGGAAGAAGTGAAACTGGTCCAACCATCATACGAGAACAGTATCAGAGAGAGGTTAAGAGTAGACATATTTTGGACCTGAAAGCCCTCATGGGTGTCACTCAGAGAATGAATTAAAGCATTATACTGTATGTGGTCAGATGCCAATGCACTCAGACAACACTAAAAACTAGTCTCTTGCAATCTCGCGAAGAGCATCAAGTTGGAGTGTGCTATAGCCTCCCTTAGGCCTCGGTTCCACTTGCGCATAGCTTCCGACGCAAGAGCCAATGCCCCCCTGCTGTGAGTGTGAGCCAAGGGTCATGCAACTATGATCCGATCTTATGATTGGATCACAGCTGTAGAAAAGAGGGAGGGAGCACTTTCTCCCTCTCCTCCCGGCCTGTCTCTGCGTACATCGCACTGCAGTTAGATGACATTGCGAGTGCAGTGAGATGTTTCACATACACCCATAGACTTGTATGGGTGCGTGTGAACTGAGACTTGCTGCCAAATGCAGCATACTGCAATTCATTTCTCATGCCGACATGGCATGAAAAATTAATTGAAGATGGACACTGCCCCATAATTTTGCACTGGTGCAAGTGCAGTCCGATGTTTTATTGGCTTGCACTTGTCTGTGCAAAAAGCAAGTGGAATCGAGGCCTTAGAGCCATAGTGGCATAGAAGCAGGGTCAAACTGGTACATTGAAAAATCCATTAGTGGGCTCTTGGATCTTTTTTCTGGGGTGTTCGTAGTGTGGCGCCCTGGACAAGCCAGGGGCCACAGAGCACAACACCCACACACCCCACACTCGCGGTCAGGCACACCGAAGTCAGACACAAAACCCTTGCCTTGCCTTCCTCCAGGGGCTGATGTTCACACCAGGGGGTGGGCCAGGCAGTTGGCCCCACCCACCGAGGAGTTCACAGTCCTGGAGTTGGGAAAAGTAAACAGTTTAGCTTTGGAGGTGAAAGTGGAAGGAAGGAGAGTGGTAGTGGAGCAACTAACTGACAGTGTCCGGGTGTGTGGCCCGGGCGGTACAGCAAGGTTGGCAGACGGTGGTGACCGTCTGCAGGAGTGGCCTATCGGAGTCAACCGTAAGGACCGTGGATGGACGGTGGCCCGGCGGTACCGGACCGGTACGCAAAGAGAAGCCAGCACCATCTGGCAGGGGCTTACGGACCCCGGCAAGGCTAGGAGTCGCCGTGAATTTGCCGAATTCGTTAGTGAAGGGAACCTCCTGGGTTTCCCAGTAGCCAAGTCCCGACAGAAGGCAACAGTCCAACCAAGAGAGGGAGACACCGCCACAGCCATGGTAACCGTTTCCCAGGGCCAGAGCCTGCGGGCAGAAGGGGCTCCTCCAGCCGATATCCAAGCTGGGGAGCGGGTTACCGGTGGGAACCCATTGGAACCATCTACCGTATATAGGTGCAGGGAAAGGCAGTCACCCTCAACCTGCCGGGAGGAGAAACACCGCAGCCGTCTGTGGGACCCGTCCATCCAGCCGTGTGTTTTACCGAGAACTGTGTCCTCATCATTGGCTGAGTGAGTACCACCGTGCCGTGCGGCACAGCGCTGCCCCCGCGACCCTGCACCTCACCAGGCCCTGTAACCCGCCTGTCATCCATCCCTACCCCATCACCGGGCCCCGGGACAACCAACCCCCTACCCACGGAGGAGAGAACTAACATCAAAGCTGCTCCCTGTCACCGCTCCCGGGATCCCCGTCCAGAGCAGCAGTGGTGTCACTAACTTCACCACAACCGTGGGTGGCGTCACGGACAATAATCCAATCCCCACCATCCAATCAAACCCCCCTTTTCACTCACGGGCGAGGAACGCCGCTCGAGTCCCCGGGATCCGGCCCACCGCTCGAGCCACCACAGAGCAGCGGCAGCAGCAGCCGGACCCAAGCAGTGGGAGAGCGCAGCGTTCCCTCCTCCGCCCGCGACAGTAGCAGCTGACCTTATGGGTGCTAAGAGCCCTGTTAGTTCAGGAACATCCACTGCTAAATGACAGGCTGGTGCTGTCACCATCACCATCTGGATTTCAACAGTATCTGCACTGTGAGAATGCAGATACTGTTGAATACAATGGTGAATAGAGCTAATGGCTCCCTCATCTATCATTTAGCACGTACGTCTGAGACTGGATAAGACAAGTGAGATGACATCACAAAATTGCGCCTACTGTACTGAGCCACAGAGCACACCATACATAGACCAGCACCAACAGCATGTCTGAAGAACAAGGCAATGTGAGTAATTTATTTTAAATATTTTGTCAATCATTACTTGTGGGGGCTTTTTACTCCATGTAGGGGAGCTTTGTAACCCCCATACTGTATATCGGGTCACTGTGGTACCACATACTATATATTGGGGAACTGTGTGGACATTATACTATATACAAAGGACTGTAGTGCCTCTATAATGCATATTTGGAAGCTGTGGGGACATCATACTGTATATAGGGAGTTGTGGACTCCCATACTGTATACAGGTGAGCTGTGGAGCCATCATACAGGGAGATGTGAAACATTATACTATATATAGAGAGCTATATGCGTCATTTGTCCTAAATCTATGACCCTCATACTCAGGTTTAACACCAGAAACACTTTATAGCCACAAGAACCATTAGGGACGGTGTTTAACCTAAAAAGCTAAACTTTATTTACTCATATAAAAAATGTATTAACAATTACATGTGTCAAGCAAGAGATCTCAAAATTATCACACTGGACATGTCAACATACCCATATTATACCAGTTAACTCTACATTGCCGTCTAAACATGGTTGCATCTTCAATAACTAGTAGCTATTATTCAGCTTCACCTGTGATTACTGCAACAACCCCTGGAGGAAAAAACTTGTATGGCTAATATCAAAATTAGACCGCTATTATAATTCTCACTAGCATCGATATCCTGATTTTCACAATTGCAAGGGTTCTACCTGACCCAGTCAGACTGATGCCACTTAAAATACAAGTGAGACCTAAATAATTACATTACAGGTGAAATGACCCCCAGTGACCGAGCGTCTCCTCCTCCAACCATTACTTCCCCTGAAGGGCTGATGCAGCCCACGGTGATGTAGAGATACACTGACCTGTCTTAGTAATTGGCGTGACCGTCCGCTATCCCGACGCGCGTTTCCCACTTCTTCAGGGGACGTGTGTGCATATTTTTGAAAAAGGCGCCTTTTAATAGTGGTGCCGGAACCTCTAAAAAACACACGTACAGTGACGTATATCCGACCCGCCTCCCAAGGTGACTGTAGTGCCTCTATAATGCATATTTGGAAGCTGTGGGGACATCATACTGTATATAGGGAGTTGTGGACTCCCATACTGTATACAGGTGAGCTGTGGAGCCATCATACAGGGAGATGTGAAACATTATACTATATATAGAGAGCTGTAGGACCTTCACACTGTATATAAGGAGCGGTGGGGACATCAAACTGTATAAAGGGAGCTGTGGAATGCCCATACTACATACATAAGTGCTGTGGGAAACATCATACTCTACAGGTAAACTGGTGAGGCTATCCTACTGTATAAAAGACAAGGGGGTGGCATTATACTGTAAGTAGGGAGCTGTGTATAGGGGATTTATGATTCCCTCATAATGCATATAGGTAAGCTATTGGATCATCAAATTGCAAATAGGGAAATTATGGGGTCCCCATACTTTATATAGTGGATCTGTAGCGGGATCATACTGTATATAGGGACCTGTCTCACTTCCATACTGTATTTAGAGGAGCTGTGGGGTAATCACATTGCATAGGGAACTGAGCAAAGATTACATGTTTTGCTGGTGTCACTCTGGGGGTCACCTTTTTGTACTTGTACTTTGTTAGGGCAAATTTAATGTGGCATATCATGCTCTATGTGGGGGGAGGACTTTTTTTGGCATCATAATCAAATGGAGCCATGAAATCAACATCGTAGTAGGTAAAACTTCCTTGTAAGAATTACATTAATGACATATCCCTCTTCTAGGTCACTGATATCAGATTAGTGGGGGTCTGACATCCAGCACCCCTAATGATCAGCTGTAATAGCCTTTTGCAAAGGTCGAATGTGAACATTTATGGAGATTCACAGCACACCTCTCACCAATCTGTTGTTTTGCATCTTCATCAAAAGGGTTTTCTAGGCCAGGGCTAATCTTCTTCAGGCCCCCTTCACACGTCCGCGAAAATCACGCACGTGTTTCACGGACGTGTCAAAGGTGCGTTTTCCCCTCCGTGAGACGTGTTTATGGCACTATGTGTGTTCTCCGTGTGTTTTCCGTGATAACACACGGAGAACGGAAACTTTCTGCTCACCTGTCCCTGGCGTCGCTGTCCGTGGTGCTGAACTTCGGTCTCCAGCTCTGCCGACTCCCCGCTGCTGCTGCTTCCGGCCGCAGTGAAGTGAATATTAAATGAGCATAATGAGCGGCGGTCGGCAGCAAGTGACAGCAGCAGCAGAGACAGGAGGGCTGGAGAAGGTGAGTAAAGATTTGTTATTTTTTTCTCTGACACGTGAGTTTTCTCTGGCGCGTGTCACACGGGACCGCATCCACACTACATCCGTGTGGTCCGTATGCGGGCCGTGTGACACCCGTGATGCCGGAGAAAACGTGGACATGTCTCCGTGTGGAACACATGGACACGCATATGCTCCACACGTACACACGTTCCATGGTAAAACATGCACGTGTGCGTAGACCCATTGGTTTTAATGGGTCTACGTGTGCCCGTGTCTCCGGTACGTGCAGAAACGGACCTAACATGTACCGGAGAGACGTGCATGTGAAGGGGGCCTTAAGGGGGCTTTACACGCTGCGACATTGCTAATGCGGAGTCGTTGGGGTCACGGAATTTGTGACGCACATCCGGCCGCATTAGCGATGTTGCTGCGTGTGACACCGATGAGCGATTTTGCATCGTTGCAAAAACGTGCAAAATCGCTCATCGGTGACATGGGGGTCCATTCTCGATTATCGTTACTGCAGCAGTAACGATGTAGTTCGTCGCTCCTGCGGCAGCACACATCGCTATGTGTGACGCCGCAGGAACGAGGAACCTCTCCTTACCTGCCTCCCAGCCGCTATGAGGAAGGAAGGAGGTGGGCGGGATGTTCCGGCCACTCATCTCCGCCCCTCCGCTTCTATTGGGCGGCCGCTCAGTGACGTCGCTGTGACGCCGCACGGACCGCCCCCTTAGAAAGGAGGCGGTTCGCCGGTCACAGCGACATCGCCGGGCAGGTAAGTATGTGTGACAGATCTGGGCGATGTTGTGCGGCACGGGCAGCGATTTGCCCGTATCGCACAACAGATGAGGGCGGGTACCCACGCTAGCGATATCGGGACCGATATCGCAGCGTGTAAAGTAGCCTTTAGGCACAGTATCATGCCAAATCTTAACAATGTGGAGTATTCTCACTGTTAGGCTGGGGACACATGGGCTTTATTGCCAGTCAATCGCATTACACTCTGCTCCCGCTCTGTTGCAAGCCGAGTGTTATACAAGTGTCATGCCACTGTGTTGCAATGCTACGATCACAGCACAGTCACGGAGGAGGGGGGTGGGCGCTGGGGAGGAGAGGGAAGGAGTAATCTTCCCATCTCTCCATGTCAGCTGCTGCGATTCTCGCACTGCACTCGCGTTACGCCGGTGTAATGCAAATGCAATGCGGTGTTTCTCTCGCACCCATAGACTTGTATGAGTGTGAGTGAAAACGAATCAGATTCTACTCACAGCATGCTGTGATTGTTTTCTCTGTCCGATTAGGGCTGAGAAAAAAAAAAAATCGCTCACGGGCCCATAGAGTAAACTTGGTCCGTGTGGAACGCGATTTTTTATCGCATTCCACTTGCTCCGTTTTTCTCCCTGTGTGTGCTTACCCTTAGGATTTGGCTCTGCTTGCCGATTCGATAAGTTGTCACATGATATCTCATATGTGATTTGTACACATCTGGCCATATGCTGATTGACGCCTCTTTCGGTTTTAATATTAGCATTCAGAGAAGCAGAATAATTTGAATTTAATCACAAGTATACACATCACATATGATGACCGATCGAACAGGAAAGCCCAGTGCCTGACAGAAATGATCCCTGGCTCAAAAACTGGTTTCATGATAATGCATTGGTTTTGTATAGGTGGGGGCTGAGCATCAAGTCCTCTGGTGGGCCCAATGTTGCTGGGCTGATACTATATAGAAGGTTTTGGAAAGAGCCAACAGTCATCTTCCTGATCATCATACCACAAGAATTGTGTCAGTTTCCTCCAATAATTCTATTTTTCAAGAGTATTATCTAATTTGGAATAACCATGAACCCTCTTCATCTCTTTAGAGACTGTATCTTTTACGCTTTGTATCACTTAAATTGACAGTAACCGCCAAGATTACTGTGCCTCATTGCGGGAGAACAATAAACATTTTCTCTTTGCACCACAAGTGCCTGTGACATTCCAGCGGGCTTATGAGCTCCGCAGACATAATGCTGAAATAGTCATTGTCTCCAGAATGCATGTGAGTTTACGATGTGCTACTTGGAATTCTTCAGAAAAATATATCTGTAGATACTATGCCCAGTGGAGCCTGAATTGCTATGCTTAAAAAGGCATGTGCCTCTGTACAGTGTTGCTGTACATACTCTGTACCTTTGTGCATGAATGCTTAGATATAACGTCTTCAGCAAACTATCTTAAAGGAGTTCATTATCATTCATTAAATGGGTTATCTGGGTCTATTTAATTTTATTTCCTTTGGCTAAGAACTAAAAGGCAGGTAGTTGCTAATTATCTCCTGTTCTGCACAGCGCTGATCTCTGCTGGCTCAGAGCGGACACAGAATGCTTCTGCTGGCGATACCCCTACTTCTGCTGATTTCACATCAACAAATCAGCTGATTATCTTACGCTCTGCTGTGTAGAGGGGGTATTACTGCGATGTCAAACAGATTGACAGCTGGCTCCCTGATGCCTCACTGCAGGGAGCTGGTTGTCAATCAGCATGAGGTTGCCAGTCACGCTCTGTCCACAGAGCAGACCAAAAGAGCAAGAGCAGGTCTGTTCATGTGAGGTCAAATGAAGCAGCAGAATTGCTGTCAGGAGTGGTCCGCTACTGTTAGCTGGCGCAGGGCAGAACAGGATGGTACCTGACTGTTAGTTCTTAAGGTCCAGTCACACTAAGCAACTTACCAGCGATCCCAACAACGATAGGGATCGCTGGTAAGTTGCTAGGAGGTTGCTGGTGAGATGTCACACTGCGACGCTCCAGCGATCCCACCAGCAACCTGACCTGGCAGGGATCGCTGGAGCGTGGCTACACGAGTTGCTGGTGAGCTCACCAGCAACCAGTGTCCCAGCCCCCAGCCAGCAGCGCCGTGTGGAAGATGCTGCGCTTGGTAACTAAGGTAAATATCGGGTAACCAACCCGATATTTACCTTGGTTACCAGTGCACGCAGCTACACGTGCAGAGAGCAGGGAGCAGCGCACACCGCTTAGCGCTGGCTCCCTGCTCTCCTAGTTACAGCACACATGGGGTTAATTACCCAAGTGTGCTGCAGCTACATGTGCACAGAGCAGGGAGCAGCGCACAATGCTTAGCGCTGGCTCCCTGCTCTCCTAGTTACAGCACACATCGGGTTAATTACCCGATGTGTGCTGCAGCTAAATGTGCACAGAGCAGGAGCCGGCACTGACAGTGAGAGCTGCGTAGGCTGGTAACGAAGGTAAATATCGGGTAACCAAGGACAGGGCTTCTTGGTTACCCGATGTTTACTGTGGTTACCAGCCTCCGCAGAAGCCGGCTCCTGCTGCCTGCACATTAGTTGTTGCTGTCTCGCTGTCACACACAGCGATCTGTGCTTCACAGCGGGACAGCAACAACTAAAAAATGGCCCAGGACATTCAGCAACAACCAACGACCTCACAGCAGGGGCCAGGTTGTTGCTGGATGTCACACACAGCAACATCGCTAGCAACGTCACAAAAGTTGTTCGTTAGCAGCGATGTTGCTAGCGATGTTGCTTAGTGTGACGGGGCCTTTAGGCCTAAAGGGAAAAAAAATAGTACAAGATAACCGCTTAAAAAGGATGCTGTCTTGTTACACTTACACAAGCCTATCTCAGAATGTTAATATAATAAGAAGTAAGCACATAAACACATGCAGTGCAGTACAAAGCTCCACCATAACCTTTACAACATACTATCAAGCTATCTCTACGTTACAGCAACTGATGAGCTTTCAGAAAGACCAGCTGGACAGCAGTGTGAGCAGCCTCTTTTTACCTCATCAACCCTGTTATCTCCAGCATTAGATCAGATAGACAGTGTGGACAGCAGCTTGAGCAGCCTCTTCGTACCTCAGGACCCCTCTTATCGCTAGTACTAAATCAGAAATACATGATTTACAGTAGTTTGAGCAGCTTCTTATCTTCTTAGCTCAGCACTCTGGCATATTTAGTATTATATTAGAAAGATGGACTTCAGTATGAGCAGTTTTTACTTATCTCAACATCCCTGGTGTCTCAAGTATGAAAAAGATACTGTGGAGGAAAACGTTCAACTGTTCTATGACCAAATTCAAGAAGAATTTGACAAGATGCCAAAACAAGACTTACTCATTATCATAGGAGACGAATGACAAAGTGGGTCACAGCAAACATGGAATCGTTGTTGGAAACGTTGGACCTGGCAAACTAAACAAGGCTTGAAGAGGATTCATTGATTTTTGTAAGACAAATCAACTGTCTGTCATAATCACCTTTTTCCAAAATCACAAATTAAGACTCTACACATGGACAACACCGAATGGGGCCTATAAGAATCAGATTGACTACATATGTGTTTACCAAAAATGGAGGTAGTTGATCATTACCACAAAAACAAAGTCATAAGCTGACAGAGGAACTGATCATGACTCGACAACAGGTTATTTCCAACTTAGATTTGACCAACAAACCTGAAGTTTTATATTAACAGTTTGCATAACTGATTTCTATCACTGGACAAGGATGAAAGAAAGCCTGAGGAATTATGGACATAGATAAGGACTATTATTACTGAAGAAGCCAGAAAGACAATAAACGAGAGGTAGAAGAGAACCCAGCCATGGCTAAAAGAATAGACCCAAAAGATCATCAAAGAAAGAAGAATGACAAAATCAAAAAGTAACAAGCAGGATGCAAACAGCATCAGTAAAAGACTAAGAAAGATATTCAAGCAGGCAAAGAACTTTATTAATAAAAGATATGTGCAGAGATAGAAAACAAAAATCTGAAGGTTAAAACCAGGAAGACATAACGAAACATCTAAGAGATTTGATCTATTTAGGCTTTAAGAACAATATGTATATAGATACCAGTTAGACATACACTGGAGATCAAAATTAGAGAACACCACACAATTTCCTAAGTTGCATTTATGGTGTAGTCTTAAGTGATTATATCCTAACATGAGTAAACTCGCAGTATTTTAAGCTTATTCCATAAATTGAATTTATTGTAAAGCACATACTAAAAATGTAAATGAGTTAAATGAAAAAGAACACTGATAAAAATTAGAGAACACTTTCAGATATCTGCAAGTTATTGGTGTTAAGGCCACGACTCACTAAGCGACATTGCTAGCGACATTGCTGCTGAGTCACAGTTTTTGTGACGCAACAGCAATCTTGCTAGCGATGACGCTGTGTGTGACATACAGCAACAACCTGGCCCCTGCTGTGAGGTCGCCGGTCATTGCTGAATGTCCTGGATCATTTTTTGGTCGTTGCTCTCCGGCTGTGAAGCACACATCGCTGTGTTTGACAGCGAGAGAGCAACGATCTGAATGTGCAGGGAGCCGTCTTCTGCAGACGCTGGTAACCAAGGTATACATCGGGTAACCAAGCAAAGGCTTTGCTTGGTTACCCGATATTTACCTTGGTTACCAACGTCCACAGCTTCTAGAAGCCGGCTCCCTGCTCCCTGCACACGTAGCCAAGGTACACATCGGGTAACTATGGTTACCAAGCACAACGTCGTTACACGGGTCGCTGGTGGCTGGCGGCTGATCTCTGATCGCTGTGGAGATCTGCCTGTTTGACAGCTCACCAGCGACCATGTAGTGACGCTCCAGCGATCCCTGCCAGGTCAGATCGCTGGTGGGATCACTGGAGCGTCACTAAGTGTGACGGTACCTTTAATCTGGCACCTGGTGCTAATTTCCTTAATTATCAGACAAACCCTATTTAACTGGCAGCCTAACTTTCCAGGTTCCCCTGACTTTGCAAAATGGTGTGTCGTTCCAAAGTAACCAAAACCCTCCGGCAGCAGGTTGTCCAGATGAAGGTCAAAGGGGTCAGTCTATCAGCCATTGCAAGAGAAGTTGGTCTTTCCATGTCTGTGATTTTGAGAATATTGTGTCTTTACAACATCACAAATTCTTTCAAGTTCCCCAAGAAAGCTGGTCGCCCTCTAAAGACAAATGCAAGAGAGGACAGGATAATGTGGAGAATCTCCATGGGTAATCGTTTCAACACTGTAGCTGGGATTGCTTGCCAGTTCAGCACTGAACAGGGTAAGGATCTATCTCGTCATACAGTGTCACAACATTTAAGAGCATTTGGACTGAAAGCCCACTCTGCAGTGACCAAACCTTTCATTAGCAGAAATAATCAAATTCTAGATTCACCTTTGGTGAGGAGCATGTTGTGTGGACAGAGAAGTGATCCACACTTCATTTTAGTGATGAAAGCAAGTTTACTTTATTTGGGTCTGATGGGAAACATTATGTTCATCAACAAACTGGTGAAAGAATGAACCCAAAGTGTGCAAAGAAATCCGTGAAAGGTGGTGGAGGAAGTATCATGGTTTTGGGGAATGTTTTTTTCTGCCAGAGAAAATGGACCTCTCATACATGGTAGACTGAAAGCAAGTGTGTATCAGAACCTTCTTTAACAACACGTGGTTCCTTACTTGGGTTCATCACTAAATCAGCCAGCAATTTTCATGCAGGACAAAGACACCTGTTACTCAACAAAACAGGTAAAACAGTTTCTTGAAACAGAAAACATTGAAACAATGAAATGGCCAGCCCAGAGTCCTGATCTAAACCCAATAGAAAACTTCTGGAAAATCCTTGGTGACAAAGTTATGGCCAAGAAACTCACAACAGTCAAAGAACTGTGAAAGAGACTGAAAGAAGAGTGGACCAAAATCACACCAGAGCAGTGTGAGACTAATGTCCTGTGGCCGGCAGATGTGCTGAAGTCATTCAAAGCAAAGGCCTGTACACTGCCTATTGATTGGTGACTGTTGTTATCTTCAGAAAATTTACTTATAATCTTTCTCTGTGCTACAGTCATTGCTGTTCTCTAATTATGATCATCACGTTTTGGGCAAAATAAAGGTTTTGTGTTGATAAACATTGGATATTTTGTAAAACACTGCTCTAATGGCATGGTGCACCCCTTACAAAAACCTTCAAATGCTGATCAATGTAGATTACATTATTTCTGAAAAAAATCAAGTGACCATAGATTGTTCTCTAATTTTGATCTCCAGTGTACATAGGAATTTCCGATCTGTGATACGCTACGTATACAGTACCTCTGATGTGTAGGAAAATGAGCTTTGTAACTAATTCCTGGAATGCACAACAGCATGACACATGTATAATCTTCTGACATTAAAAGATAAGTAATCAATAAAATTAAAAACAGAAATAGAATAACTTACTGAAAAAGAAACCCCTGTCTCCACACACAAACTGAAGAGCATCCACTAACTCAGCACCACAGAGTGTTTCTTGGCCCGCAGTGGCTGAATGGGTTAAAGTGAGTAGACATATACCCAGGTAAAATAGATGAAGATAGGACATAGTATGCATCTTGACCTGTGAAATTAAAAAATGACATAACATTAGTTAAGGATATATACTATACTATACTTTACCATAGTATGTTTGAGAAATATGTGTACAGTGCCTGATATCAATATAAGACCAATATTACTGAGTAGGTTATTTTATAGAACTTGGGTATATAAATCTGCCAGTTGTACCAGAAATGTCTACTAAGTAGTATATGTTTATACAACTCCAAGTCCCCCAAAAGTGTAGACTGTGTATAAAATGTAAAGGAAACAAGGATGCAATAACTTGGAAATCTCTTCTAGCCATATTGTATTCACAACAGAACATAGGACACATAGGAGAGGTTTAAAGTTAGACATATTTTTATTTTAACTGAAAAAAATGAACTAATTTAAAAATTCATGGCAGCAATATACTGTATCTCAAAAAAGTTATGGCAAGGTTATGGCTGTCATTGTGTAGCATCCCCTCTCCTTTTTACAATAGTCTGTAAACATCTGGATAGTAAGGAGACCAATTGCTAGACTTTGGGGGAGAAATGTTGTCCCATTCTTGTCTGATATAGGATCTGGTTGCTCAACAGTCTTGGTTATTTTTTGCCAGATTTTTTTGTCTCATAATGTGCCACATGTTTTCAGTTGGTGAAAGGTCTGGACTGCATGTGGTCAGTTCATCACCTGAATGCTGTTGTGATGGATGCAATGTGTCGTTTAGCATTGTCTTACTGAAATAAACAAGGTCTTCCCTGAAAGAGTCATTGTCTGGATTTGAGCATATGTTGTTCTAAAACCACTGTATAATGCTCAGAAATTATGTATAAGGTGCGCATATTATAAGCACTAACACAACTCCTTAGTATCAGAGATGAAGACTTTTGAACTGTGCTGAGAAGAAGCTGGATGGGCCCTCTCCTTTTGAGTCTGCAGAACACAGAGTCTGTGGCTACCATACAGAATTTCCAATTTTGATTCATCTAACCATATGAAATTTTTCCATTTTGCTCCAGTCCATTGTAAATGAGCTTTGACCCAGAATAGATAACAGAGTTTCTGGACTGTGTGGATATATTTCTCTTTCACATGATAGAGTATCGGCTTGCATTTGTAGATTGCACGACAAAGAGTGTATTAGCCTCTCACTAACTAGCTGAGGTATGTCCTCTAAGCCCAAGATCTGGGTGGGCACAGGGAGCATGGGCATCGGTGCAGCAGACAAGTGAAGCAAGCAGGACACAGATAGCAGAGTTATTGGAAACCGAAGGCAGAGAATTGACATACTGCAGGCAAGTAGGTAGCTGTAGAAATGGAAACCAAAGACAGTCAAGAAAACATCTTGAAACCGCGGGCAGCTTGTACGATACTGGAAACTGCAAGCAACTAGGTAGCTGTGCCACTGGACGCCATACACAAGTTGTAGAGGTACTAGTAGGTAAAGGCATATAGGAGATATCCTGAGAACCGCCGACGGGTTGCTGTGAAGAAACAATCCAAAAGTCCTAGGAACACTGAAGTTTTAATACCAAGACAGAGGTGTGTCCTTGGAAGCTCAACATATGAGAGCATGCTGGGTTACTTGCAAAGCCCAATGTGGAGCACAATAAAGTTTAGTGCACCAGGGACAGCTGTGTAACAGTGTTCACAAACAATAATTTGTGGGAAGTATTGCTGAGCCCATTCCCTTATTTACATGACTGGATTATGTTTTTAATGCAGTATGGCTATAGGGCTCGTAGATCACAAGAATCTCATATCAACCATCAGCTTTTTCCCTTGTGAGCATGGATTTTGCCAGAATCTTAACATCTTTTTCTGACACTGTAGGTGAGAGGATATTCAAAGTCTTTGCAATTTTACATTGAGAAATGTTTTTGTGAAATTGTTCCACAACAGTTCGACACAGTTGTTCAAAGATTGGTGAGCCTCTGACCATCCTTGCTTCTGAGAGACTCTGCCTTTTTAACATGCTCTTTTTATGCACAGTTATGTGCCTTACTTGAAAATTGACCGTCCAGTTTTTTTTTCATTAGTACCATTTAATTTTCCAGCATTTTGTTAACCTTGTGAAACTTCATTTGAGTTGTGTTGCTGCCATCAATTTCTAAATGAGTTAGCTTTATCAAATGAAATGGAAAAATGACTAACTTTCATCTTCTGATCTGTGTTCTATGTTCTGTTTTGGCTAAAATATGACTATAAGAGGTTTCCAAATCATTGTATATTTTTTCTCTTTACATTTTACTCAGCAAAAACCTTTTAGAAATTGGGTTTATATATGCCAGTCCCTAAATCAATCTTACAACATGCATTATTCATAATCCTATCACAGAATAGGTAATATACACGTCTGTAGACACACTATATACTGTAGACCCATAGACTTCTATTGGCCCTTTTTATCTGTGATACCGGAAAGAAATAAACATATCTCCATGAGTTTTGCATGGACACAGGGCTGTGAAAAAATCTTGACATGTAAATGGCACCAGCAATTATAACGGGTATGTGCAACACAGACCTCTGAAAGAGGCCTGTGAGTGAAATACACTCCTTCTATGTCTCTTGAACTCCAAATTAATAAGATTTGTTTTACGAGTGCTCGGGAAATCATTGCAGCACACACGCTTTGTGGTGTACTGAAAGTTTCTGCTTTATTACATCATGTGACCAGTTTATATAGTACCCCAAACAAAGAAATAACTCCTCTGAATTATGCACCAATAAGAGCCGCAAGGGTGTGTAGAGAAATGTGAAACTTCCCGCCCATCAGCGTTAGCTGAGCCCTATGTCGTCATTCAGTTGTAAGACAAGATGGTTTCTTTGAGAATACAAAATGGATTGTATTCTCTCACAGGCCTTTGTCCTAGAGTATTGAATGGAACGGTGATCACGTACATGCAGTACTATTCCATCCATGTTTGAATAAACAGGAGGAAGGTGGCGACTAAAAAAGAGGAAGGTTGACCATGCTTGAATATCCTGTGATGGGAATCAATAGATGAGCCTATCTTCTGGTGAGATCTTACCATATCTTTCACACGGATTGTCATATTGTGCATATGATGTTCAGTGGTTCTGATTGGTTAAAATCTGGTCTCACTATTTTTCCCTTATAATAATCCCGATTTTCCCTTTGGGTGGGCGGTTCCCCTTACGGGATAATATGGGAATACTTTGAGATTGTTGAGAAACTTTGTATTGCTCCTGAAACTGTCTCAGGGATTTGTTTCTATTTGTGCTGCACATGGGTGCTGGGCCCGTTTGATCTTTGTGACCCAGCAGGCATGTGTTTTTTTTTTTGTTCACGTTTTTATGTGACTGTTTGTCACTTTTAAGCTTTCACTTTAGTAAAAGTTAAGTTTTAGGAGTCTTTATTCCAATTGTTGGATTTCTGCACATCTCCTTGACCCTATTCGCTATTCCTAAGATATTATTGTGGGTTTGCTTTATAAAGTATGAGGTATCCAGCTTATCATTTCTACATGTATATGGCACCAGCAATTATAACGGGTATGTGCAACACAGATGTCTGAAAGAGGCCTGTGACTGTAATACACTCCTTCTATGTCTCTTGAACTCCAAATTAATAAGATTTGTTTTACGAGCGCTCGGGAAATCATTGCAGCACACATGCTTTGTGGTGTACTGAAAGGTTCTGCTTTATTACATCATGTGACCAGTTTATATAGTACCCCAAACAAAGAAATAACTCCTTTGAACTATGCACCAATAAGAGCTGCAAGGGTGTATATAGAAATATGAAACTTCCCGCCCATCAGTGTTAGCTGAGCCCTATGTCATCATTCAGTTATAAGACAAGATGGTTTCTTTGAGTATACAAAATGGATTGTATTCTCTCACAGGCCTTTGTCCTAAAATATTAAATGGAACGGTGATCATGTACGTGCACTACTATTCCATTCACACAGAGCATGTCGATACCCCTAGTCTCAGAATTAATGGGGATGCCAAATGGCAAACTTTTGCAATAATACAGTTGTCATACTCTGGATAGGTAATAAATGTATGCAGTGGTAAAACTTTCTAATGGGATTGGATGTCATAAATTCTATATCATGAGTGGTAGTGAAGATTGGGGGAGGCAAGTGCAGACACCATCTCCGCAGTTGTCTCAAGCAGAAACATCTATCAACTCATCTAGGTTAAGACCTATTCACACCTGCGTATGTCTGTTGTGGGTTTGTTTCCTGACTACAATATCATCTTTCCTATACTGTACATTGATAACTATTCACACCTGTGTATGTCTGTTGTAAGTATGTTTCCTGTTTCCATTTCCTACTGTGTAATAGTAACCTTTTCTTATTAACTACTCTGTTAATTCATCCCATTTTTTTAATTGACTGACCAGTCTTCCTGTGACTCCTTCTTTCTGTTCACACCTGGCATCTTTGATTTGCAATTAAAGCTGTATCCCTCTGGTGGATCAGGTCTACGACTGTGGTCTGCGTGTGCAGCTCAATAAGGGTGGTTTATAAGTGTACAGCAGAAATACACCAGAAATGTCATAGAAGTGATCAGAAAATAAGAGCTACCTTTGTTTATTAACTGCACTTCCCTTTGCATTTTTTCAAACTTCCTCTTTCACCATGGTCACATTTGCACTAATAGTCTTTGCTTCACTAATCCTTACTTTCCTTCACTATTGCCAAACCGAGATACTCTTAAACCATATAATATCTCACCTTCCCTCTTACCTCTCCACCTGACCTCATCTTCTGACCTGCTCCTAAACCTCAGAACTCTCCTACTTAAACACTAAACATGCTAGCTACTCTCCTTCTCCCACCTCTTCTCTGTCTCTCTGCTTCTCCTTACTGTTGGCAATAAATCTCCCAATCCCGGCCCTCCACAATTGATACTCCCTATTAACTTTCCCACTTATTGCTCCCCACCTACTAGAAAATACCAAAATGTCTCCAACATAAAACCCATTCCTTGATCACCCACTCGCTGATCCCTCTCTCTGGAGCACTCTGAATGCCCGTTTTGTATGCAATAAACTGCAAGTCATTCAAAACCTCTTTATCTCTCACAATCTATCCTTCCTGTGCCTCAATTAAACATGGCAGGCAAACTCCAATACAGTGTCCCCTGCTGCGTTGTGTTACGTTGACCTTCAGTTCGCCACACACCTTGCACTGGAAATAAACAGAGTGGAGGAGTGAGTCCTCTTATTTATAACAACTACAGCTTCAATCCAGTCCCACTTCTAACCTCCCTTATCCTCCTTTCTTTTAAAGTGCATTGAGTCCATATTTACTCTCCCTCCAACCACCAAGGGCCCATCATACACTAACCACTGGGTCCAGCCACAGCCTTTAATGTCTAATTCTCCACTAGTCTTCTACACTTTATCTCTGCTGAAATTCTCACCATGATCATGGGTGACTTCAACATACCCACTGACACCTGCCATTCAGCAGCCTCTAAACTCCTGTCCCTCCCTTCATCTTTTGGTTTTATTCAGTGGTCCTCCTCAGCCACAAAGAAGAACATACATTAGACCTTACAAAAAAAGGAAGAAAAAAATCGGGCACTGCAGCGCAAAGACTGTGGAGTGGAGCTGTGCTTAGAGACCTGGTATGTAGCCGTCAATGGATTAGATTAGTAACTCCAGGTGGTGCTCAGCCTGCAGCACAGTCACTGTTCTGAAGAATCCAAGCAAAGGAAGAAAGGCGGCATCTCACCATGAGGTTTTTCAGCTTTATTCAAAGCATGTGAATTACAGCATGTGGGGGAGAGAGGTGTGCGGGAACGGCAAGTGGACGACAGCCGTTTCACGCTGTAACAAGCGCTTTGACTAGTCAAAGCGCTTGTTGCAGCGCGAAACAGCCGTCGTTCGCTTGCCGTTCCCGCACACCCCTCTCCCCCACATGCTGTAATTCACATGCTTTGAATAAAGCTGAAAAACCTCATGGTGAGATGCCGCCTTTGTTTCTTTGCTTGGATACATTAGACCTTATCTTCAGCCACCTTTGCTTCATATCTAACCTCATAACCTCCCCTCTGCTCCTATGTGACCACTATCTACTGACCTTCTCATCCCTGGACTCCTCACCTCTCCCCCATGTCCACAACTAGTGCACCCTTGCAGAAACCTCACACATCTAGACAGTCACACATTCTCTGACTCTATTCTACCACTGTCCTGCATTTCTTCACTCCATGACACAGATTGTGCCAGTGTTTTCTAAGATGCCATGCTCACATCAGCTATTGACTTGGTCGCTCCTCTTGTGCATGGCAGAGAGTGATGAATCAATAGACAAGCCTTGCGCAATAACTTCACTAAAAAGCTTGGGTGAGTGTCTAGCATGTATGAGTGGCTCTGGAAGAAAATAAACTTGCAAAATGACTTAACTGCATTCAAAAAAGCAATGTTCACATTTTGATCAGCCCTCACTTCTACTAAACTGGATTACTTGAAAACATTTGTATAGTCTTTAGTTATTCATCACTTTTAACGCACTTTTCCGCCCACCACTGCCCCCTCCGACCTCCCTCATCTCTGCAGAAGACTTTGCTGCACAAGATAAGATGAGATCGACTAAAGGAGGCAAGTCTTTTATGCTCAATCACCACAAGCCCTCCATATAACAGACCATAGCTCTTCCCCCATAACCGTCCTCCCCATCATAACTTAAAGGGAACCTGTCAGGTGCAATATGCACCCAGAACCACGAGCAGTTCTGGGTGCATATTGCTAATCCCTGCCTAACCATCCCTGTATACACTAGCATAGATAAAGAGATCTTCAGAAAAAGTATTTCTAAAGATCTTTTATCATATCTTTTATCCATGAGAATAAATGACACTACTCTTTCCCCAATACCCTAAGTCCACTGCCTCATAGTAACCCTTGACACTGCCTTGTCCTTCAAACTGCATATCCAAGCTCTCACCACCTCCTGCTGCCACTAGCACAAAAATATGTTCAGAATCTGACCCTTCCTCAACTCTCAATCTAAGAAAAAGCTACTGGATGCCATTATGTTCTCCCACCTTGACTACTGCAACGTTTTCCTCTGTGACCTCATTGCAAATACTTGTGTTACTTTCCATACCATCCTTAACTCTCCTGTCTGACTAACTCACCTCTCTCAGTGCTACAGCTCTACTTTTCATCTCTGCAAATTCCTTTATTGGCTCCCAATTTGCCAGCGTATGCAATTCAAATTACGAACACTGACCTACAAAGCTGTCCATAATCTGTCTCCTCCATATATCTCCAAAATAATCTCCTGTTTTACTCCAAGACATAATCTCTGGTCCTCCCAAGACCTCCTTCTTTCCTCCACACTTATATGTTCCTCATCCAAGTGCCTCCAAGACTTTTGCAGAGTATTGGAAGCGTCAAATACAACCTGAAAACCCTTCAAGAAACTTGACAGCCTGCAATGACCCCACTACTACCTTATCACCACCATACCTGACGCAAACTCCCCCAACCTACATCCCATTATCCTGAAGTGAGCAGTTAATTGGTGAAGGCCTACAAATATAGGAAAGCTGAAGCTGTTTTTAAGGAGTAGTGGGCTAAAATTGCTACAAGTTGATGGGAAAAACTAGTCAACAATTACAGGAATTGTTTAGATGAAGTTATTGTTGCAGATGGAGGTTACTCCTGACACTGAAGTAAAAGGTTCTTATACTTTTGCCTGTCACAGATAGGTGATATTGTATGATTTTCCTCAGTAAAAAAAATGACAAATGGCTCATTTGTTTGATTGTCTTCTCTCTATCTATATTTAGGTTTGTTATGATAACCTTATGTAGTATTAAATTAAATTTACAGGAAAAAAATGTAAAATTCTGAAAGTTCACAAACTTTCAAGCACCACTATACTAACATTGAGCTAGAAAAGAAATGTTGGTGCTGCCAGCTATTGCCATATCCAGTCAGGCTGGTCTTGAGTTAATAGGGCAAGAGAAAGCTGGATTTTCTTTAAGCTATTTAGGGTTGATCTTCTGTTCTTGATAACATATACAGGTTATATATATATATATATATATATATATATATATATATATATATATATATTAAATTCTATAGATTGTACATAGGACTTTGGAAAGAATGAAAGAATGTTGTGGTCAATAAGCTAAGTAGGCAGCCATTGTTGCCAGGACGCATGTTGCTATCATGTGAAAAATTCTCCCATGTAATTGTACTGGTTAAATACTCCATTGCTTACAGAATTTATGGAAGGCCACTTTAAAAGGGTATAAAATGTTTGATTTAAAATTGAAAATTAGAAAATTAGAAGAAAAACATACTAAAATTACTTTACTGGATGAATTTTAATAATTGACTTGAGCGCAAACTTTTATTAAGTCTCAAATTCTATTGTTACTAAGGATTGGCTTTGCCCACTTTTGGTCTAAGAACATATATGCCAATTTGAATCATGTAGGCTAGAACTCAACGATTTGCCTCTATTTACAAATGATTTTCCCAAATGATTTAACTTTCTAAATGATTTTGAAGACCTTCTTGAATATTTTTTAGCACTATGTCCTTACCTTTTCATTCATAGCCTTGTGACAAAGTTTTTAATGCATTCCAGTATCACTGTCAATTCTTCTCCTTAACTTAGAGTCCTGAGCTTGTGGTATAAAAGGGTGAGGGGCGTGACCCAATGATCAATGAAATATGAGAGGGTAAAATATAAAATTTTAATAAAAACCTTTGAGTGAGTAATTCAACAAGTTTTACTACAATAAGGAAATATGTGTTTTTTTTTGGTTGAAATGAGTCATGTTGGAATACTTGTAATATCTTTAGATTTACCACACCAGTGATGGAGCTCAATTTGGGAAAATGGCTCTTTAACTACGTGTAAGCATTATGGCTTAATTTCTCTACAGCCAAATGTCAAATAACATGGTTAACTTGTCAGACATGTTGGCTTTGATAAATAAAAGATGATGGCCACACAATTACTTGTATCCCTGTCTGCTAAAACTCCTGCCAAAAGAAAGAAAAAAGCTCAGTGTCTACATTCTAGACTTATATTACCCAGCCCAACTTTAACCAGTGTAATTTAATACTCCTAATACCAAAGTTTCCTATAATGTAAAAGTTTTGGTGTCTTTACTTTTAAGAGTAGTTATCAATAGAAGGGTACTCAAAGGGTAGTTATCAATAGAAGAGTACTCAAAGGGTAGTTATCAATAGAAGAGTACTCAAAGGGTAGTTATCAATTGAAGAGTACTCAAAGGGTAGTTATCAATAGATGTGTTCTCAAAGGGTAGTTATCAATAGAAGGGTACTCAAAGGGTAGTTATCAATAGAAGGGTACTCAAAGGGTAATTATCAATAGAAGGATACTCAAAGGGTAATTATCAATAGAAGAGTACTCAAAGGGTAGTTATCAATAGATGTGTTCTCAAAGGGTAGTTATCAATAGAAGAGTACTCAAAGGGTAGTTATCAATAGAAGGGTACTCAAAGGGTAGTTATCAAAAGAAGGGTACTCAAAGGGTAGTTATCAATAGAAGGCTACTCAAAGAGTAGCTATCAGTAGAAGGTTTCTCAAAGGATAGTTATCAATAGAAGAGTACTCAAAGGGTAGTTATCAATAGAAGGGTACTCAAAGAGTAGCTATCAATAGAAGGGTTCTCAAAGGATAATTATCAATAGAAGGGTACTCAAAGGGTAGTTATCAATAGAAGGGTACTCAAGGGGTAGTTATCAATAGAAGGGTACTCAAAGGGTAGTTATCAATAGAAGGGTTCTCAAAGGGTAGTTATCAATAAAAGGGTACTCAAAGGGTAGTTATCAATGGAAGGGTACTCAAAGGGTAGTTATCAATAGATGGGTACTTAAAGGGTAGTTATCAATAGAAGGCTACTCAAAGGGTTGTTATCAATAGAAGGGTACTGAAATGTTAGTTAACAATAGATGATTTGGCTATTAAAAAGAACTGGCTTCTCTTTTTTCCACACTATGGTAACATAGTTTATGCCCCCCCAAATGACAGTTGATTTACTGCGATTTCCTAAATATCCATTCATTTAGTAGTTAAGCCATACCTTGATATTTCTCTACCTTTTAAGCCATAAAATGAACACATTTATTGAACGAACCATTAGGCATGGAAGACTTTTTTTCTTCCAGAGGCTATCACACTAACATCTTGAACTCACATTCTAGCCAAGATCATTTCAACCTCAATTCAGATGAATAAACAGAATAATACAGAAAACTAGCAGCCAACAAAGAGATTATCATAATGATTGTTACAATATGTTTGTCACTTTTTTTCTCTGCCTAAAACAAATAAATTAAAATTGGGCAACCAATTGCATGTTTTATGGATTGGGCCTAAAGTGAACGTTTGCAGTGGCTGATCCAATGGCATTAGCTCATTCCAAGTTATATATAAAAAAAAACAATCCTAAGAAACTTTTTATGCTGAGAAAGGAAACTTGAAGACTGGCCAACAACTGCAAAAAAGGTCAGTATAACCACCATGACCAAATAAGACTGAATGTTTCAAACAAAAAGGATATCAATGGTGTGGAAATAAATCCTGAGAGCATAATAATATAGCATATTATTCATCAGGCACCCAATATAACATTATATCTCTTAGTAGTATAAAAGAGATAGAAAAATATAATTGAAGGAAATTAAATGATGACCATTATAAAGAAATTGTACTGAAGAATAACTAATCTGCACGAAGAGAACAGCTAATGTAAACTCAGTATATGTCCTCTACTCATAGAAAAAACAGGTGGAATAATAGGTCCATAATAGTAAAATAAATCACAAAGTATCATTCAAAATGTTCATAGAAGTACTATAAACATCAGAAGTATAATATAAAATGTTCATAATAGTATAATGAGCAACATAAGTATAATATAAAATGTTCATAATAGTATAATAAGCAACATAAGTATAATATAAAATGTTCATAATAGTATAATAAGCAACAGAAGTATAATATAAAATGTTCATAATAGTATAATAAGCAATAGAAGTATAATATAAAGTGTTCATAATAGTATAATAAGCAATATAAAATGTTGATAATAGTATAATAAGCAATAGAAGTATAATATAAAATGTTCATAATAGTATAAAAAGCAACAGAAGTATAATATAAAAAGTTCATAATCGTAAAATAAGCAACACAAGTATAATATAAAAGGTTTGTCATAGTATAATAAGCAACAGAAGTATAATATAAGGTGTTCATAATAGTATAATAAGTAATATAAAGTGTTCATAATAGTATAATATGCAGCAGAAGTATAACATAAAAGGTTCATAATAGTAAAATAAGCAACAGAAGTATCATTTCCAATAATATGTTGATAATAGTAAAATAAACAACTAAAATATAATATAAACAACACAATATCATAAAAAAATAGAAAGTTTACCTATAAACATCCTTCCAATATCAATGAGTTAATCCATTGACAATCAATCCAATAAGAAACTATCCAGACAATAAATTTCATGCAGGGGTATATACCATTACTCTCTAAAAAGTCATGCAACAAAGCATTCAGATCATTGAGTTTCCAAATAATCCCAGGCTGCACATAACTATGTGAATGTATACACAGACCATCTTATTAGCATTTTTGCATTAAAATTTAGAGAAAAAAGTCCTATACACAAAAATGCACATTCAGCATTTTGAAAAACTGCAGATTCACTGCTCTATGACAGATGGGAAAAATGTTCTAGCATTCTAAGAAATAAAAGAGGCACAGGGAATCATCAGAATAGTAACATACAAGCATATGAAATAAGAAATGAGTTACCTTTAAGATATCACAAAAGTAGCACTTTAATAATTGTGATGAGAAAGAGTTGTTTTTTTCCATAGCTTCTTTTAGGTACAGGGTCTGCAAATGAGATTGCTAGCTGATAACAAGAAAAAGAAGAAGAAAAAAAAAAGAAGAAATCCAGAGATATTCAAAGCTATGTCACATTTGAATATTAGGACTTTACTCCATTGCGTAGGATCTGCTCTGATTTTAGCAGTGACAGTCAGATTTAGCAAACAGAAGAAGGATTTACAGAAAATCCTCACATTTATCTACATTTACACACTGTAGACAGGAAACAGCTGGGAGAACAGTTGTGTTTTCTCTCTCTCTCTCCCTCTTCTGGCAAGTTTTTGGAGCAAAGACTTTTTTTGGGCTGCCTGACAAATAACATCATCATACCTTAGCGCTGCAGGACTGGATCACAAAGCATATTTATTTTTACTTAAAGGAATTCACTTTGGTGACATAGTGAAGAAAAAAAAAAAAAGAATGGCAGGCGGGAGTCTGCTGCTGTGCATGTCTCACATCTTTTTCCTATGAAGCCTGCATGATGTAGGTAGAATCCTGCAAGCAATCAGCGCAGGCTGTTTGACGTACGCAGTGATAAAAGTTCAAGCAGGAAAATATGATGACTTATTTTTATTGCAATATGCAATATGATACAGTAGACCTTTTATAGACATGACAGATGTTATTTTTTTTTTTTTTTCTCTATTTTTATAAACAACCCTAATAGGTTACCATATGAAATCACATAACTTGCCACGGGAAATGTAGAAAGTATTCCAAGAAATAGTAAACGTTTGACAAACATTGATCCTGAATTGTATATAAAACAACAATAAAGGGATCATTTAAATAATAGCAGCTGGTTGTCAGTATGTGATCACAGGCGATGATGTCATTCCAATCCCCCGAGAATCCGCATTCAAAGCTCAAGTCAGCTGTTTTTTTTTCTATTTATATAGTACAGCACTTAGCAGTATTCAATGTTTAACCTTTGCGTTATATAATTTTATAGCTATGCGCTATGGCTTTTACCTTTGTCCTAATGGTTGCTAGTTAAAGGCATGGGTGACCTTTGGTTAGGATGCAGAAGATTAACCCTATATATACATAGAAAGTGCGACTGAATAGTAGAATGAACATGAAAATCTTTTCTCAACAGCGTCATGTGGGTTCTATTTCCAGAAGTAATAACGCTGATGAAGCTGCATGCGTGGAATATTAAAAAGACTTGACAATGAAGAAATGAGTCTACGATACATCAAGGCAATGTTTTTTTTAATAGTAGTCACATCCATTTATACTCTTAAAATGTGAAGGAAAATGAAGAAAAAATAATTGTTAGGATAGGATATACTTTATATTACTCCTCATTTTTTATTTCTTTGATATGGTTTGGATAAACTTGCATCTTAAAAACCATGTTTGTGTTGATTATTTTTCCCAGATTTTTTTATGTATAGTATTAGTATATACAATATCTGTAAACCAAAAGTAGCCATGTCCTATCAAGTACCACATAACAATCATTCAGCTGTACAGTGTCTGTCCATACAAGTATCTGTAATCCAAAAGCAGACCTATCCTAACAAAGTACCCCTATAACAATCATTCAGTAGTACAGTCCCTGTCCATACAAGTATCTGTAATCCAAAAGCAGACCTATCCTAACAAGTACCCCTATAACAATCATTCAGTAGTACAGTCCCTGTCCATACAAGTATCTGTAATCCAAAAGCAGACCTATCCTATCAAGGACCCGTATAACAATCCTTCAGTTGTACAGTCTCTGTCCATATAAGTATCTGTAATAAAAAAGCAGACCTATCCTATCAAGTACTCGTATAACAATCATTCAGTTGTATAGTCCCTGTCCATACAAGTATCTGTAATAAAAAAGCAGACCTATCCTATCAAGTACCCATATAACAATCATTCAGCTGTACAGTCCCTGTCCATACAAGCATCTGTAATCCAAAAGCAGACCTATCCTATCAAGTACCCATATAACAATCATTCAGTTGTACAGTCCCTGTCCATACAAGCATCTGTAATCCAAAAGCAGACCTATCCTATCAAGTACCCATATAACAATCCTTCAGTTGTACAGTCTCTGTCCATACAAGCATCTGTAATCCAAAAGCAGACCTATCCTAACAAGTACCCCTACAACAATCATTCAGTTGTATAGTTGTTGGCATAAAAGATGCAAAAGAGTATTTTAGATATGTATTCTTCCATTGAAGAAAATACCTTCATATATGCTGAGCATGCTAAAGTGACGTGCCCATGGTGTCTGGAGGATGGGTTACTCGTCATCGGGCCGGTGAAGGGAGTGGTATGTCACAGCGGCTAGGCCCTGTTCCGTGAGCCCGGCGGTGTCAATAAAGATAGAGGGGTTATTTACAGGGGAGTAGACAGTGTGTTTGTGATTCCACCTGTGGTTTGCGGCTTACATAGGAGCCGCCGCTGCTGGAGGTACCCTCTGGGGCAGATGGTAGCGCAGCTTGGTTGGCGCAGCTCTCCACAGGCAGAGCTCAGGCCCCAGGGATGTTGGGAGTAGTCGTCTCCTGCTGCTGTGCAGCTTTGGCGAGGGAAGGGCGCGGGAAGGATTGGACAACACAGGGGTTGCAGTCAAAGTTCTTTACTCACTGACGTATCACTGCCTCTGGAGTGCCGGGTCCCGCTGTCATGGGCTCCAGCCGATTCTGAATAGTTCAGAGGTCAGAGCCGATGTTTCTCTCTGTGAGGCCGTCCTCCTTGCGCTGTGATGTGCGGGTCCCTGTGGCTTGAAGCTACACTGAGACCCTCTGCCTTGCATTGGCTCCTTTCTTGCCCGTATGGCAAGCAGTGCGAGTCTATTACTAGTTCCGCTCTTTGGTTACAACTTCTGGCTCTAGTATGCTGCTGTGTCCCAGGCACTTTGTGTGGGCCAGGAGACTTGCAATCTCCTGTCTGGCGGATTCTGCTCATGGGACTTGAAGTACCCACCCAGCCTAAGAATCCACACGTTGCTTTCTGCGCTCGGTCCTGAGAGAGCTATGGCGCAGCTCTCTCCTTAGCGACCATCTTCTCTCCCCTCCTCAGTTGTTTACCGTTTGTCTATTTCTGTCTGTGTGTGTGTGTGTGTCGCCTTGCTCAACATTGTCTAGCTCCACCCCCCAGGTTGCTGAACTAGTGGGCAGGAGGTCTCATACCTCGTAAGGCCCACCCCTTGGTCCCTACCCTAACCCAGTCCCAGTGGGAGGGCAACTGATTGTGAGTTGTGTGGATTGTGGTGGTTACCGACAATGACCTCCTCCATACCCGGGATGAATACCTCATCTCAGCCAAGGTGCAGTACCCTGTGGTGACAGAAGCTTCAGGAGCGCCACAAAAGCATGGCATATAAAATCAGCACTATATGGAGGTACAGTAAAGGGCTCCTATACAGGATATTTGAAGGTCGTAGATTTTTATACGAAGACATACAGAGATCTATTTTGTCAGATAGTGTATAAATCTGAGATACATCAGAGGATTGCTGTATTGCAGAGATATTCTCCTATAAAAGCAATACTTGTAGTAGAATAAATCTGAAACATATTTTCATATAGAGCAGGGTCCCCCAACCTGTGGTTCAGGAGTCAAATGAGGCTCACGGGACCTTGATGTGTGGCTCACAGCAGTCTTTCAACTTGGTACATTAATGCCAGGTTTAGCAAATGGCTATGAAGAATAGGTCTCCAGATGGTGACTTTTGTGAGTAGCCCCACACAGAAGAGCATATTGGAAAGGGGGTAGAGTACGAAGCCCCTGATTCTTGACATACTGTCTCTGTGATTTCTTTGGAAAAGCTTTGGCTGTCATTATACTTGGTTAATGGGGCTGTAGATGTCACTACTGTCAGGGGGCAAAAGCTGGATGTGGCTGGCGACTCTCTCTCAGAGCTGAATGTGGCTCTCAAGGTCAGAAAGGTTGGGGACCACTTGTATAGAGATACCATAAAGTTGCACTCCAAATGCCTATTGAAAATTAGGTTTATAGGCAAAATCTAATAACTAGAAATTAGAAACTTTCTGCTGTTTGGACTAAGCTAATGAAACAAGAACAATGTAAAGATCTCAACAGAACTAATATAACAAGTGGTTTTACAAATTTCCATTCTTCACTGGTACAGTAGAGGGACGGACCTCGCCTGTCTGTGATTCAACGGCTTCGTCAAAAGAGTGGAGGCTTCTTTTCTACTCTGCTCTGTAGACAGGGCAGTACAGCCAACAACATGTTGATTGACAATGGGCTCCCCGCTGCCTAACAATCAGCATGACATCGGCTGTCCTGCCCTGTCTACCGAAAAGAGCGGATGAAAAGCTCTGCTTTTGGGATGTCAACTAAAGCAGCAAATATTATCAAAAGATTTAGAGATTCTGGAGAAATGCAAGTACACATAGAACAATGTCGACGGTCAATATTGGATGCGTGTGATATACAAGCTCTCAGGCATCACTGTATTAAAACAAGCATAATTTGGTTATCAAATCTCTGCATGGGATTAGGAGTACTTCCAGAAGTCATTGTTTGTGAACACTGGCATCGTTCGGGATAAATTTGAGTGGAATTGACTTTTACTTGAATTTTAGGAAATTTGCAATTTTCAAAATGCAGATTTTTTGTAACTTGCTTCCACACAGATTCATCAAATTGACAGTTGCGAAAGCCAGCAAAAGGTTAAAAAAATAAAAAAAATCCTTACACTCACCTTATGTAACTCCGGTGTCCATGCACTGCCCAGCTAGCTCCTCCCAGCAGGGACGCCAAAATACTTACCACTGCGGCCCCCCCTTGTTTCTCCAGCCCCTGCTTTAGTATCTACTCCAGCTTTCACCTCACAGGGCTTGCTCACATCTCGCATGTCTCCTGGTCATGTGCGCTCCCCGCTTATTAAAGGGACAGTGTGTGCACTCCAGACGTGTCCCAACCTATAGCTGGCACTATGTATTTATGGCATCCACTATAGAGATTTTCCAGAGCAACATTTGTACCTAGTGTGTCGTCAGTCTACTAGCTATGTCATCAGGGCCCTGTTCCTGTATCAGAATCTCCATATGTATCTGAACCCATTTAGTTCCTGAACCAGAACTTCCATGTGTATCTGAACCCATTTAGTTCCTGAACAAGAACCTGCTTGTGTACCTGAACCCATTCCAGTGTCCCTAAACCTATCTGCAATTGCTGACTTGCCTTGTGAATCTGAACCTGTCCTGTCTGTACCAGCCATCCTGTCTGAATCTGAGCCAGAACCTGAATGCATCCTGACAGTACCAGCCATCCTGTTCTGAACCTGTCCTATCTGTAGCAGCTGTCCTGAACCCGTCCTGTCTGTACTAGCTGTACAGTTTGAACCCAAACCAGAACCTGAACCCATCCTGTCTGTACTTGCTGTCCTGTCTGAACCTTAGCCAGAACCATAACCCATCCTGTCTGTACCAGCCATCCTGTTCTGAACCTGTCCTTTCTGTTCCAGCCATCCTGTGATGAACCCGTCCTATCTGTACCAGCTGTCCTGTCCTGAACCTGTCCTGTTTGTACCAGCTGTCCTGTTTGAACCTCAACCAGAACCTGAACCTGTCTTGTCTGTACCAGCCATCTAGTCCTGAACCCGTCCTGTCAATACAAATTGTCCTGTCTGCACCTGAACCTGAACCGATCCTGTCTGAACCTTGCTCCTGTACCCAAACCTGTTCAGCCTGTGGCTGAACTCCAACTCCAACTTATAGCTCCAACTCCATCTTGCCTGGTGCTGTTCAGGTCAGCTTACTGCAGACCCAGGAACTTCCTTGGACTGGCACCTAGCGGTTACCTGCAGCACAAACCTAACCTCACCACCAGAGGCTCTAGAGAAGACCAGGTACCCACTTAGTCATGCCCCTCCAGGGTAATCCCAGGCTCCATGGACCCTTGGTTTCACACCCCGTCTTGGCCTTAACAGTCACCGCTGCTCTGATCGTAACAGATTGCTAAGGCCATGGATCCCATTGACTCTGTCACTTTGCCCCTGTCCAAACCTTACTGTGAGCTGTCTTACATGTGAAAACAGCAAGGTCAAATCCTGACCCACTTATGGACGATAAATGTCTGCCTGAAGACACTGCCTGAATACCTTCTGCATCCAGTTCTCTTATGTCTGCCACACCACGATTTGATGGTAACCCAATCCAATACCGAGGGTTCATCAACCAGTGCCCACTGCACTTTCAACTGCTGGTCCCCCAGTTTTCTTGTGACTGGACTAAAAATGCATTGTTAATGTCCCACCTAGGTGGAGTAGCTGTTACCTAGGTCAGCCACAGAGGAGATTCTGTTAACTCAGACATCCAAGTATTCCTGGGTGCTTTTTGCAAGGTCTTTGCTGAGCCAGGACGTATTGCCTCTGCAGCAACCTGCCCTCTGCAGCTGCGGCAGAGTATTCAGACTGTGGTCAAATATGTAGTAGCCACCTTTTTGGAGGGTCTGTCCAGGAGGATTAAGGATGAACTGGCTGGTCGTGATTTCCCTGCATCTCTGAATGATCTAATTTCCTTGGCAAATGGAGTTGATCTCAGGTTCCAGGAATGGTCCAGAGAACCTACACATGAAAGAGACCGATATGCCTGGCAACGTCCCTTCATCCCTCCAGAGTTCATTGACTTCCCAGTCTCCAGCACTCACTACTGCTCCAGAACTGATGCAGGTTGATTGTGTCACTCTGTTCGAACAATGACAAGAATATTGTCATGCCAAGGGACTGTGTTTCTACTGTGAAAGTAAGGAACTCTTTATCCGCTCATGTCCCATGCCTAGGATTTGTTTGAGAAGATAACCTGGGCGAGAGCAACACCTCTCCCCATTGAGTCTATCCATGTCCATGTCTTATGGAGTTACCCAGTTCAGTGAGACAGCCTACCTACATTCTGGATTGAATGTAGGTAGGCTACAAAACTACATGGCTATAGAAACGACATGGACAAGGGAGGAAGAAAACTTGTATACACTGCACTCAAACACAAAGGAGAAACTATACGTGTACAGGGGAAAAAAGAAAAAGGAAGGACGAAAACACACAACAGGGAAACTTCCACACCACTCAAAATAGCAATCACAGATTACCATGAACTGGATCCCCACCAAGACTGGAAACACTGGAGCTATGCTGAAGCTATTATCGGCTCTGAGTAGCAACGCAAGGTCCAGAATCTTATATAGGAAGGAGATGGCTGTGATTGGTAATCAGCAACCTAAGCTCCTAGCAGCGTTCCTTAAGTCAGCAGGAATTAACTCCTGCAGGACTGTAGAACAGTGCATAGGAAACAGCCGAAACCCAGCTCTGGCTGAACAACTAGGAGACATCAGGTTGCCTTTCAGGCTCTGCAGCATGAATAGAGCCTGATGCTGCCATGACACCTAATGAGTCTGGACTTGGGAAATGCATGACAACTACTAAACCAGTAAGTGTAAAATAAAAAAAAAACCACACAGGCAGGAAAAATAGTTTATTTCAATAAAGAATCTCCCACACTTTCCATCATTCACCAATTTATTTAAGAAACAAGCAAACAGATAAAAAAACATGAAGGTCCAGTATAATCCATTGTGTAGTGATCCCATGACATCCCCTTAATTCAAACTCCAACCTGTGGAGGCTTCATAAATCACTCCAGGTCATCGTCAGACATCAGTAACTCAGTGACTGAGATATTCCGGGTCAGTGCCTTACCTGGAAAATCTCACACAAACTCCTGACCTGCAGATCAAGTGCTGACTGGGAGTGACTCCAGAGGTCACTCCCAGTCAGCACTAGACACGCAATTTCTCATGCAGAGTGACTGAGATGAGCAAATCTGTTCGATAAAGCCTCGCCAAACTCAGGTTCGGTACGAGCCTGAGCTTTTTTATTCGGACTTGGCAAACACAAGCATTACACTTAAAAGTCAGCATTCGGTTCGGTTTTTCCACAAACACCATGTTTCCAAAAATACATTTGGAATCCAGCGCAAAGGAATAATAGTAGTTCATACTTAACGAATTACTGGGGCGGCTGTCAAACTGCTCCCATGGCCTCTCATTTTTCTTTCCAGGCTGCTCATTAGGCTCATACATATTCACTACTTTCCCCGCTCACCAGTGTTTGTGATTTGTTGACATCAGACACGCCCATGCTGAGTGACAGCTGTTTAACTGCAAGCAATCACAGACACCATTGGGCGGGTCTATATCGCACAGTAAAATAATTAAATAGTTTTTAAAAAATGGAGTGCAGTCCCCCCAATTTTAATACCCAGCAAAGATAAAGCCTCTCCAGCTGGGGTCTGGTATTCTCAGATTGGGGAAGCCTATGGTTATTAGGCTGTCCTCCAGCATAAAAATATCAGCCTGCAGCCACCCAGAATTGCCGCATCCATTCGATGCGATAGTCCTAACACTTTACCCGGCTCTCCTCGCTTGCCCTGGTGCAGTGGCAGCCGGGTAATAAGGAGTTAATGTCAGCCCTCACCTAACACTAAGCACTAGATTAGTAATGGCAGGCATTTATGGGACATTCCATCACTAATAAAGTAAATAAAAAGAAATAAACACAAACATCCAAAAAATGTTTTGTCTAATATATAAAGTTGAGTGTATGTGTGTATGTATGCATATATGTATGTATGTATGTATGTCCACTAAAGGAATCCGCACTGTCGCATTTACAATCAAGAAATGTTGCACAGACACTCCATGTGACTTAGGGAACGTCATAGACTATGTTTGGATGGGAAAATTTAACCTCGCGCTTTACAGTTACTCTCCAAAAATCCTGCCTCCATTAAAGTCAATGGAGCTGTGAGCTATTAGGTTATTAATAGGAGCTGTGAGTGGTTGCTATAGGAACAAAATTAATTGTTAGTATAAGAAGCTTATGTGTGAGGTAATAAGATGTCGGTGGGGAGACGGGTAGAGAGAGACAGAAAGAGCCAGAGAGAGAGAGACAGACAGTCAAAGAGACAGACAGAGGCAGACAGACACAGGCAGACAGGGAAAGAGACAGACAGAGAGACAGACAGTCAAAGAGATAGACAGAGGCAGACAGACACAGACAGCCAGACAGGGAAAGAGACAGACAGAGAGACAGACACATACAGACAGGGAAAGACACAGGTAGGCAGGTAAAGAGACAGACAGAGAGACAGACAGAGAAAAAGACAGCCAGACAGGGAAAGAGACAAGGAAAGAGACAGAGACAAGGAAAGAGACAGGGAAAGAGACAGACTGGGAAAGAGACAGATGGGAAAGAGACAGAGACAAGGAAAGAGACAAGGAAAGAGATAGAGACAAGTAACTAGACAGGGAAAGAAACAGAAACAAGTAAAGAGACAGGGAAAGAGACAGAGACAGACGGGGACAGAGACAGACGGGGAAAGAAGACAGATGGGGAAAGAGACAGACGGGGAAAGAGACAGATGGGGAAAGAGACTGACAGACAGATAGAGAAAGACAAACACAGATAGACACAGAGAAAGAGAGAGACAGACAGAGAGACTGATACAGAGACAGACAGAGAAACTGATACAGACAGACAGAGACAGACACACAGAGACAGACAGACACAGACAGAAACTCGAAGAGAGACAGAGAGACAGTTACTATCCTGAGCAATGCCCAGGTACTAAAGCTAGTTTGAAATAAAACACAAAAAAGCACCCTCTTTCACCACTTTATTAACCCCCAAAACACCCCTCCAGCTCTGACGTAATCCACACAAGGTCCCACGGCGCTTCCAGCACTCCTACATCTGACAATCACAGCGAGTGGTCATAGAGCATGACTGCCCGCTGTGAGGTTCAGGCAGCGACTGAAGTGAGCCGCGCGATCAGTGGTGATGTGTTATGATCAGGAGACTACTGCAAATAATCTTGCAAAAATCCCATAAGAGGTAGAAAATAATGCACAAGAGTAGTTGGAAGCTTAGCTGGCTGCAATCTACTAACTGCACAACACAACTAGAAGGAGTGGTGGAGTGTTCCTAACCAACCTAGATGCCTCATCACCGCCGGAGAACTAACTAGCCTCAAAGATGGAATGAGGAATCCTGATTTGCCTTAGAGCAGCCCAAAAAGGATAGAAAAAGCCCCCAACATATAAAAATGGTGATGTAAGGAAAAAGACAGCATACAGATGGTTAGTATAGGGTTAAGCAAAGTGAGGCCCTGCTAGCTAGATACAAAAAGGATAGAAAATATTACTGGTTGCAGCCAGTGAAAACCCTGAAAAAATACCACCACATGATAATCAAAAATGCTTTAAAGATCACATGATCTTCCTCCCACTATATCAGGAACTCTTGTGTAAATATAAACTCCTAATCAGACTGGGAGTAAAAACTCCATTCTTGCTGGGAATAAATCGTCCTCAAAAAATAGTCCAGAAAGAGCGCTTATTCCCATGCAAGAAACAAAAGAGAATTTTCTCAAACATTGAATTAGGAATAGACGTCATAGGTTAAGCAGAAACGCCCATAAGTACAATTCAGCCTAAACCAAGCCCAGACTAAAGACTGCTTTACACGCTGCAATATATCTTACGATGTGTCGGCGGGGTCACGTCGTAAGTGACGCACATCCGGCATTGTAAGTTACATTGCAGTGTGTGACAGGTACGTGCGATTGCGATTGAACGTTAAAACGTTCATCGCATACACATCGTACCTGTCTCTAGAATTGCACGTCAGATTGTTCATCGTACCCGGGGTAGCACACATCGCAGTGTGTGACACCCCGGGAATGATGAACAGATCTTACCAGCGTCCTGCGGCTCCCGGCCCACAATGCGGAAGGAAGGAGGTGGGCGGGATGTTTACATCCCGCTCAGCTCCGCCCCTCCGCTTCTATTGTCCGCCTGCCGCGTGACGTCGATGTGACGCCGAAGGTCCCTCCCACTCCATGAAGTGGACGTTCGCCGCCCACATCGAGGTCGTATGGAATGTAAGTACGTGTGACGGGGGTTACTCATATGTGCGGCACGTTCAACAAATTGAACGTGCCACAAATACGATGGGGGCGTTGCAGATCACATACGAAATCGTATGCGAAATTGCAACGTGTAAAGCAGGCTTAAGAGAATGAACCCTCACAAGGAAAATCACTGAGATTACACAATTTCCATTAATTGCAAACAAAAAGACAGAAAAATGAATGAGAACGAATTAATCTCAGGAAGAAAAAACAAAATACTTATGAGGCATTGTTGCAGACTCTGGATGACTGAGCAACAAAACTGATGCAAAGGAATGAAACAATTGCTGTAGAAATCATTCCTGGAGAATCCAAAAAAGGAGCAGAAGAAAGAAAAAAACAATCCCACATGGAAAGGCAAAAAAGCCTAAAGGCAGGAGGACAAACTTCAGGACATCTTTCCTGGAGCAGAAACAATTATCACTGGCAAAGGCTAGACAGAAACTGCCCTCCTATATTCCCCCAGGCTGGACTTCATTGGCTTTCCTGGCACAGCAATCATCTTTCACACCTGTCTGAGCAACAGATGCAGACTCACCACCAGCACTAGCCACCAGAGGGAGCCCAGAAATACTCCCAGGAAATTCACAACAGACATCATGGCCACTCCAGCTGTGGCCATGGCTAACCTGAGTGACGTCATTGCTTAACACGCAGCTCACTTGAGTCGCGGCCTGAACCTCACAGCTGGCAGTCATGCTATATGGCTGCTCACTATGATTGTCAGATGTAGCAGATGAGTTGTGGCTAAGGCTTTGTGCCAACAGGGCATTTTTTTTTGCATTTTTTCTAGTGTTTTTCCTTGCTTTTTTTAATCAATAAAAGCAAGGAAAAATCATCACTGCAAAGTCTATGAGAATCATGACTTGCTGTGCCTATGTTGCTTCTTTTTTCCTTGCTTGTTTGTTGCTGAAAAAAGAAGCAGCATGTCAATTGTTTTAGTGATTTTTCCTGCTTTTTTCCCCAGTTGATTTCAATGGAGTCAGTGTAAAACGCTGGAAAAAAATGTGTAATACCCATGTTGCTTTTTTGTGCGTTTTTATGTGATTTTTTTACATCTCTGGGGTTCCCTGCAGTAGAGATAAGAGATTCTGATCGGCAAAGATCGGAAAATGTTAAAATCATGCGATCTTTGGCCAAATCAGGATTGGACATCCAACCATTTACCGCAAAAGATCTTGCCAAGGATCAGTAAATGATCGGATGGCAAAAACCATCCTCTCCCGGCCCATCACAGCCATGTCAAGTCTTGGCATGGCTGTGATTAGTCACTGTAAAAAAAAAAAAGGAAGCAAAAGGGTTAAAGCAGTACATACTTGCCAAGTACCCGCTACTGCAGCATAACTTCCAGATCCAACAATTATCTCTAATGATTATTCACTGCTTTCCCTGCCCACCGGTGTATATGATTGGCTGCAGTCAGACCCTGCCCCCAGACAGCATCTGTGATTGGTTGTAATCACAGGCACTGTCTCTGGGTCTATATCATGGAATAAAATAAATAAAACAATTGATGTAGGGTCCCCCTGTATTGATACCAGCACAGATAAAGCCACGAATACAGGCTGCAGCCCCCAGCCGTGTGCTTATTTTGGTTGCATATCAAAATAAAAGTAACCACATGTGACTTTTTTTAAAATTACTTAAATAAATAATTAAAAAAATAGCTTGCAGTCCATCTTAATTTTGATACCCAGCCATAATAAAGCCCAACGGCTGGGGGCTGGTATTCTCAGACCATGGTTATTGGAACGCCAAGCTAACAAGCCCGATGACAAGCCCGGCGCTTTACCCGGCTCTTCCACTTGCCCTGGTGCGGTGGCAATCGGGGTAATATAAGTGGTTAATGTTTTCTTTATTTTCACAGGTCTACGCGTTTCAAGGACATATCCGTCCTCTTCCTCAGGACAAATGTGCAGAGAATTTGATAGTATTCTCTGCACATTTGTCCTGAGGAAGAGGACGGATATGTCCTTGAAACGCGTAGACCTGTGAAAATAAAGAAAAGAGTTTTACTATCTTCACCTGGACTCCTGTGGTTTGGAGCGGTATTCAAAACCTGCTTTTCTCCTGCTGTTTGAAACTACTCCTTGCTGCGGTACCGCTGGCTTCCACGTTATCTACATGCTTTCAAAAGGGTTGTGACTGACACAACCCTACCAGGTGAGTGTTCCTTTTGACATTCACCACCATTTGTCATATCGGGTAAGACCCTATTGCGCCTTATCTTTCCACAGCTTTTTCGTGCATAAGTGGTTAATAACAGCCCACAGCTGTCACTAAGGTCTAGATCTAGATTAGTAATGGCAGGCATCTATGACACCTCCCCATCACTAATCTGTAAGTGAAAGTAAATAAACATAAACACTGGAAAAATCCTTTATTTGAAATAAAAGAAAAATAATACTCTCTTTCGCCACTTTATTAACCCCACAAACATCCTTGAAGGTCTGACAAAATCCACACGAGGTCCCACTATGATTCAACTCTGCTACATCTGAAATTACAGCGCGCTATCATGGAAAATGACCAAACGCTGTAACTGCAAGCAAAGCGTGAGCGGCAATCAGCAGTGAGGTCACTCATGTTAGTGTAGCGCCCCTGAAGCCATCAGGGAGCTGCAAGGTACTGCATCCTCACCAGGTGCAGGGCCTACCCCCTAGGGACCCAGAAGACCAGTACCGGTAACACACAAACACTCCAGAAAATCCCAGTTTTTTTCCTCAATTATCCCTCATAGAATGGTACAAGGCTAGAGTTGGACCAATGGATGGCCACCTAGAGGTGGAGCCACTCCAGTCCACTAGACAACCAGGTGGGAGGGGCAGACAGTGGAGAGTTAGACAGAGGAGAGTGCAGAGTCAACTGTGAAAGGTAGCAGACGAACTGACCGGAAGTGAACAGTAATCTGAGGGCCCAGGCGGTTAGTTGCTGGTGGAGTACGGTGAAGTACTCCCGGAACTATGCACCAATGGGGTACAGGACCCTAGGTCAGGAAGAAGCTCCAGACAGGCCTGATAACACCTGCACAGTTTAGAGACCATCAAGGACCTCACTGACCTTGAAATTCGGGACTCAGTAGAAAAGGGAGAACCGGGGACAGGACCAGAGACTCCAACCCAACAGGATTCATGCTACCATCATACGGACTGCAGTAGAAAAACCACCAGGAGGTGACCCTCAGCTGCTCTATGCCACGGGGACCCACCAAACAAAAGACAGGTGCAGGGGAAGAAGCCACCAGGTAGCAAAACAGGCACTGGAACAAAGGGGACCTGAAGGTGAAACCAGCTGGCCTCGGGTGACCAGTTACCACCAGAAAGTGAGTAAAGAACCAGTTGCACTGAAACCCTTGTGTGGCCTACCTTCTTCCGACACCCGTCACATAACCTGCCATTAACACCAGCCCCAGTAGTGAACAATATGCAGCTCCATCTACATAGCCGCAACACCGCAAGTGGCGTCACGTGTGAACATTATTCTAATCCCCTGTAAATATTCCCCTTTTCAAAAAGCACATAGGGCACGTGACCGGGCAATGGCCACCAGTGACATTCCCCAGTTATACACTGCCCGGGACCGAGTACCCCATAACCCTGGGCGACACATTAGTTACAGTCACAACTCGACATTCACCTGTGACTGCAGGTAACCTGAGGGACGTCACAAGGTGAATTGCTTTTACACCGGCGGTAAACGATTCCTCTCCCTGCCTCCTGAATGCTGTGATCGCATTGATCGCATCATTCAGGGGGTTAAACCACCGGTAGCAGTGCGGGCACCGCTCCGAGCAGAGAGAGCTGGGTCCCGGTGTCAATAGCGGGGTTACAGTGCCTGAACCTCACATGATTGCCATGACAAAAAAAGCACAAAAAGCATGAAAAAAGCATGAAAAAATGCAAAAACACATGAAAAAAGCTAATTTTTTCAGTAGCTTTGTTCCTGAGAAAACATGCTTTTTTGTGTACATAAAAACGTTATGTGGGCACATAGCCTAAATCCCAGTGTCTAGAAGGATCTTAGGCGTGAGCAGCTTGGTTAGTGGGCGTGACTAGCTTTGTTGGTGGACTTTGTGATGTTTCCTCCCATCCATTATAATCATGTAAAGGCGGCTTCGCCCCACCTGCAACCATCGTTTGGGGGTCTTTCCCCCAAACCTTCGCTTCTATTATAATCCACTCGATGCCCACGAGGACTTAAAAAAGTAATGTTGCTTCATCGTACTAGCTATGTTAGCGCAGGCCCCGCTCTTTCTGGTCATATAGGAATAAAGGCAGCAAAGGTCCTTCTAGCCACTGGTCTTTAGATGTTACAATAGCAGATGTAGTAGTCGTGGACTCGGCAGCAACAGCATCGCTGGGGACAGCATCACCGGAGACAGGTGAGTATCCAGCAGTGAGTGTTCAGTGATGTCAGGAGGTCATCGGAATATCTAATGAACTCTGATGACCTCCTGATGACACCCCCATGACACCAACGCTACTGGGTATCGCAGGGCTGTCGTCAGAAGGTCATCCGAGTTAAAGCTATAAAGGCTCGGATAAAGGTTCAGGCTAGGTTTGATAAAGATTTGTGAGCGCACCCATTGCTTGGCCCGGCGAGCCGAGCCACAGAGGGTTCGCTCATCCCTAGCGGTGACTTTCCTGGGTAACTGACATCACAGTTCATGAGAAACTCCGAGTCTACGACTGACCTGGAGAGACCTATAGAGCCTTGTTCTCTGAATGAGAATATGTATTGCATTGGATCTTCATGTCTTTTTCAAAATAAATTGGTGGGCATGGGAAAATGTGTGGGAGTCTTTATTCAAATACACTATTGTACCGCCCCGCACTCGGCCGCAGCCGAACCGCTCGGATCCGGGCTCCTTGGGGGGTGGCTCGAGCGCCTCCGGACCCAGGGTCACTTCGCTCTGAAAGGATGCTGGCGCTACGTAGGGGGTTGGTAGGTAGGTGTACGGCCGGAGTCGTGTTTAAGTTCGTGACACCACCCACGGGATGTGGGGAAGGTGTAGACACCACTGCTGCAGTTACAGGGCACCCGGGGGAGATGGTTATGCAGCAAGATGTTAACCCCTCCGTGTTAACCCCTCCGCAGGGATGATGGCCCCGGGACCCGTTGGGGGGAGCTGGGCGGTGCAAGGAGGTGCGCGGCCGGATGGCACTGTGGTACTCACTGTGATTGACACACACAAGTCTCTGGTAAACAAAGTTGATGGTGGTCGGTGCCCGCAGCCGACTGCGTCTGGTCCCCCACCCGGTTCGGTGGTCTTTGCCTTTCTCCTGCACTGTGTAGTGTGTATGTAGACTGCCTTCGCTTCAGCAACGGGAGGCCGCTCCCTGGCTGTATGTTTGTTGGGAAAGCCCGTTTGCCCGCAGACGCTGGCCCGTGGGATCTCTCTGCCTGTGCGGTGGCTTTCTATTCCCCTTGGTGGGCTGTTGTCTTCAGTCGGGACTTGGGTGGGAAAGTACCTATAGTCCAGACCTCAATCAGTGAATTAACTCAGTCCAGTGGCTTCTGGACCTTGTTTCAGGGTCTGAGTACCCCCCTGAGTGCTCCGGTTTCCAGTCGGTTCCCCGGGTCGGTACCGGCGGGCCACTACCCTGTCCCGGTCCACCACGGTTCCACCTAGCCGTCTTCCCGGCTCCTGCAGGCTAGGTCACCGTCTGCCTCCTAGCCGAGGTACTAGGGCTACGACCCTGGCACCTGTCAGTTTCCGCTGCAGACCTGTCACCACAGGCCTGCTGCACTTCACTCCTCACTCCACTTCCACTTGAACTCAACTCCCCTGCTTTTCCTGCCTCAGGCCCTCTGAACTCCTCGGTGGGTGTGCCAATTGCCTGGCTCCGCCCCCCTGGTGTGTCCATTAAGCTCTGAAGGAGGTGACTAGGGTTTATGTGTTTGGCTGGTGTTACCTAATGTGGGACTGGTGTTGTGCGGGGCGCTATCTGTGACTACCTGGCTAGTCCAGGGCGTCACACTCCCCCTTGGTTAACTACAGACCGTCCGTGGGCTGTCCAACCACCACCGTTTATACTTCTGAACTGGAAAAGATAAAAGAGACATTACAAGTATACTAACATATGTACAATTATGAAGGCTTTTTGGTTCTTCCCTTGATGGGAGGCATTCTGCTTAAACGTTGCAAACAAACCTGAACCTTGATGCTGCCTCTAAAAACAGGTCAGCACCCCTTTTCCCCAGTCCAGGAAACAGGAACGGGTCCGGGAGTTGCCCAAACGGGCTGGGTACAAAGTTCCATACCTGGCAGTCTCTCAGAGGCCCCACGTCCAGGGGACTCCTGACCTGGAGGGTAGTCACCGGTTGCTATGGTGACGGGACCTCGGCCTCCTCTGCTGCAGGCCCTTCCTCCAACCAGCCTCTCCGGAGACTGTAGGACCTAAAAGGGTGGTCCGGGATTATTTACAAGCCCAAAAGTTATTGGGTGGCCTGCAAGTTCTCGGCCTTGTTCATATAAAACGGGCTATAACAGGAAAATCAACAAAGTCCCAATGGGGACGGGCAGTATGGTAGCCGGGAACCGCTACCTTAACACTTTTCTTCATCGGCACTGTATGGCGGGGGTGGGGACTGGGTACTGCGGCTCACCCTCCTCTTCACGTCAAGGGTGAACCAACCCCTCTCCCCGCAATGCCGGGTGTAGCTCACCAGCTCCCCGGGCTCCAGGTCACGGTCCGGGTGACCCATCGGAAGGTGAGAGTTGATGTCCAACCGGGAAACGAATATCTCTGCCTCCAGGCCCGGTTCAAAGATTAACCCCCATCCACGCCGGTGGTCAAACTGCCGATCTTGGCCTTCGTAGGTCAGGTCCCGTACCCGATAATTGGCACTGTGAAGATTCTCCCTCTCCCTGATGGTCCGGGCCAGCACCTCTGCCTTCTGCTGCTCTCGTGCCGCGATCTCCCGACCCAGCTGGCGCTGCTGCCATTCCCAATATGGAGCGTCTGCCTGCTCCCTTTGCGCAGGGTTCGGGCCCAGCCGGTGCTCCCACGTGCCGGCTACGACCGGCACCTTCTGGACTGGGGAACTCTGCTGTCACATGGCCTGCTGTGCTGCCTTGCAGCGGCAACCCTGCGACGCCTCAGCCAAGGCCTGGTTTGTGGGAGTGGCCAGCTTTACCTGCTGGGCCCTCTTCCGGTCTGCATCCACCTACATCTTGGCCAGGCGGACTGCCGGGGCCTGGATCTCTTTGGGCACGGCCACCTCCGGCACTGGCGGGTCCACACTGGGAACAGGCATCTTCCGGGGATGAATCTTCCACAGGAGTGGGATGGGCGCTGACCGGGTGACTGGCCGTCCTCGGGCTGCTTCCACGAGCAGGTCCTCACGGGAGGATTATCCGGGCTCCGCTGCCAGTGTCGGGGGCAGCAGACCGAGCGGGGAGCGGCGGCCGCCGCTATGGGCGGTGAGGGAGGCAACATAGAGGGCAGGGGCAGACCAGGGTCCCTCAGCCACGTCAGCCGGTCCCTCGGGGACACTGGGGCATGGGTCGCTAACCCGCTCCTCCAAAATTGCCTCCACTTCACGTACCCGCATGGCTATCTCCTCCATCTCGGCCACCCACCACTCCATCAGGAAGTGCACCTGGGCCTGCAGACGGCGGCACATCAATGTCGTCCGGGCTTCCACCCTCAGTGCTGTTCCGGGTGCGGGCTCTGGTGTTGCGGGCTTGCGGGACGGGTCAGCCATTGTGCCTTCACGGGGTCCAGGAACCAGAAGTGTGGCAGGGTCCTGGAGTCCCTGCCCTTTATCAGCTCGGTCACATATCGCTGAATCTTCACCCGCCTCCCCCTTGGTCTTTTTGCGGCACTCCCTTTTTCTGCTGGGCAGTTTCGCTTTCCGACCGCGCGCTTTGCTGCACGGCCGTGTTCCCAGGGGGTGGGGCTTCGGCTTTTCGTGCTCTTTCTGTGGACAAGAAGACTCTGGCGGGAATCTTCGCGCCAAAAGATGGAGGATTCTGAAAATTTTCAACGGGTCACCGCTGACTTCAACTTTAAGGCGCACTTCACTAGGTAAGTGATTAGGTACGTATCCTGTTCATAACGCCAGAAGAGTCGATGTGTACTGCCCCGCGCTCGGCCGCAGCCGAGCCGCTCGGATCCGGGCTCGTTGGTGGGTGGCTCGAGCGCCTCCGGACCCAGGGTCACTTCGCTCTGAAAAGATGCTGGCGCTATGTAGGGGGTTGGTAGGTAGGTGTACGGCCAGAGTCATAGGGTTTATGTGTTTGGCTCGTGTTACCTAATGTGGGACTGGTGTTGTGCGGGGCGCTATCTGTGACTAACTGGCTAGTCCAGGGCGTCACACTATTTTTGCCTGTGTGTTTTTTTTTAACTTTGCACTTACTGGGTTGGTAATGGTTGTGTATCATAGACACTACTCCATTACTAATCTCTGGCCTTAATCTCAGCTGACAATTCATAGCAGATATTAACCCCTCCCAAAATTTACCCTGATTGCGACAAGAGACAAGGTGAAACGCCAGAATTGGCTTATCTAATGTGATGTGCTAATTCTGGGACATCTGCGTCCGCTATTTTATAGGCTAGAAGGGGCCTAATAACCATGGACCTTCCAAGTCTGATAATACCAGCCCACAGCTGTCTGTCTTACATTGGCTGGTTATCAAAAATGGGGCACCCCACGCTGTGTTTTTTTTTTTAAATTATTTATTAATTAGGTTAAACCAGGCTAAACAGTGTTTCGCCTGGTTTAACTTAATAAATAAAATCTATTACAATCATTGTTGTAGAAAAATCATTCTTGTAGAAAAATCATTCTTGTTGTAGTAGAATCCAGTTATCCCTCCACCCTTCCTGTTTTCACCCCACCCATCCACATCTTCTCCCTTCTACCATTAGTGAAGGAGATACATATAAAAAGGCAAAACATGTTCTTGGTTTAACCTTACATACATCTTTATGTTTCGTATTTGATTTTATATACCTGGTGAAGGCTTCTAGAAAGCTGAAAAGCGTTGTACTGGCACATTTGCCAATATCTCTTGGTATCACAGATTTGGCCCTATCCCGGATCAATATATACATATAACGAACCAGATTTTCAGTGTCTCTCTCTCTCACATCACCTCATTATCTCGTCTTCTATCTATTGGTGTTCCCCAAGGTTTAGTTCTTGGACTCCTGTTGTTCACCATTGACACTTTTGGCTTGGGACAGCTCATAGATACACAGATCTACCTCTCTGGTCCTAACATTAGCTCCTTACTAACCAAAATCCCACAATATCTCTCTGCTATTTCATTATTTTTTTATGATCGATTAATAAAACTGAAAATTGAAAAAACAGAATTCATCATCTTTCCTCCACCTCACTCTACCACTCCACCTGACCTATCCATCAAAGTCAATGGCTGCTCATTCTCCCCAGTCTGGCATGTTCGCTGCCTAGGGGTAACCCTTTATTCTGCTCTTTAGTTCAAGCCACATATCCAAGCAGTTTCTATCGCCTGCCAACTCCAACTCAAAAATATTTCCCAGATCCATACATACCTTGACCAAGAATCTGCAAAAACACTAGTGTATGCCCTCATTAGTAGAGTTGAGCGATGTTTGAGGTTTGCCTATTTCATGTTCGAGTGATTTTGGGGGGTGTTCGAGCTCGAGCTCGAACTCAAGCTTTTTGCTAAAAGCTCGACAGTTCGGACGGCTGATGGTGGCTGTCTTTCCCTGCACCTTTTAGAATGTTCTGACTCCTGTGGTTGTCCACCGGTAGTCCACTCCCCGGCGCATAGGTGCCGTAGGAGCCCGTTTTGCCCGCAGGCGCTGGCCCTTGGATCTCTAGCCTGTGGTGGTGGCTGTATACTCTCTGGATGGACTGTTGCCTTACGGCTCTGCAGAGTTCCACCAACTCCTGCAGACGGCCACCACCATCTGCCAACCTTACTGTCAGTGCCTGGGCTCCTACCCAGACACCTCAAGTGCTTACTCCTCTCACTTTCACCTCCAGAACTGATCTGACACTTTTCCCGCCTCCAGGCCTGTGAACTCCCACCTGGCCCCACCCCACCTGGTGTGGACATCAAACCCTGGAGGGAGGCAACAAGGGTTTTCGTCTGACTGTTGTAACTGCCTAGGTTGGGGGCTGTGTGTATGTTGTTATGTATGTGACACACTCCCCCTTGGTAAAATGCAGACCGTCCGCAGGCTGCCCGTCCATCACCGGTTTTATTTTTCAAACTGTAAAAGATAAATTAACATATGAAAACATTCAACATACGTATATTTTCAAGTCTTCCCTTACGGGAGGTGCAGTGCTTTAACGTTTCAAATATTGAACATTTTTATTAAACGGACGGGTTCGTGGTCAACCGCTCCCCCACCCAAATAACCTGATCCTTGATGCTGCCCCTAAGAAAGGGGCAGCACCCCTTTACCCCAGTCCTGGTCCAGGTTACCCGAGCGGGAACGGGTACGGTGTCTCGCACCCGGCTGTCACTTCAGGGGACCCCACGTCCAGGGGGACCCCTGACCCCCGGAGGATGGCCACCGGTCCTGGTGGTGGCCGGGCCCTAGCCTGCTCTGCTGCGGGCCCTTCCTCCAATCTGCCTCTCCAGAGGCGGCACGGATGGAAAACGGCCCACAAAACTATTTACAGGCCCACAAATTTGTGGGTGGCCTGCCAGTTCTCGGCCATATTCATGAGCAGTTTCTCATGTGGGCGGTAAACACATAGAGTCCCTCCGGGGACAACTTGCCGGCAACGGCCGGAATAATCACTGTCGACAATCAGATGAAAACTCGGTTTGATTTGTATTCATTCATTCATTCAGCTATTTACACGATTAACATACGGCACCTCTAAATGGTAGTTTCCCTGTACCTAAGTGGGGGTCGCTCTAGGTTGGGGAGTGTGGACCTTCTGGGCCCAATGTCATCAGTGGAGGGCAAGGGTACAGAGGAGACAGTCGGTCCCTCTTCCCTTATGACAGGTATGGCGGGTGGAGACCAAAGGGGAGGGGGTAGAGGTGAGTCCCTGGGCGCCTGTTTGAGTGGCTCACTGGCGGGCGTTTCCGTCTCCATTTCTTCCACGTGTTGTGGGAACATTATCACCGGAACAATCACCGCACCGTTTTGCATAGGCCAGTCTGCTGGAAAATCGCCCATCACTGTGTGGATCACCCTCTTCTCCTTTTTCCCGCTCGGCATCGGGACCGGAACTTCGGTTGTCACCCTCAAGGGGTGAAGACATTTCTTCAGGTGGTCCCTGGAAACCGTAGTAGCAGTCCTCCCCTGGTCGCGACTGATCAGATAAGCCTTCTCATTCTCCCATTCAGTGGGCTGTATGACATACGGGGTCCTTTCCCACTGGTCATCCAGCTTATGGGTCCATCTCTTCCGTTTCAGCACGAGTTCTCCCGGCTCAAAGGGGACAGCTGACGCTCGCTTATTGAAGCGTTGCGTTTGTTTCTCTTGGCTCTGACCGAGGTTCCTCTCCACATACTCCTGGACTTGTCGGTATTGGACATGCCGCCGAGTATCCAAGCCAGCAGTCGAAGGGAGGGCCTCAGGAGCTTCCAGGCTCATTTCTAGGTCAACCGGCAGCCGGCCCGGTCGGGCTCTCATCAGATACGCCGGGGTGCACTTGGTAGAACTACTGGGGATGTTGTTGTACATGTCGACCAGGTCGGGCAGCTTTTCTGGCCACAGGTTCCGCTCTTCCAACGGTATCACCTTGAGGAGGTCTAGGACCAGATGGTTCATCTTTTCGCACATCCCATTAGTTTGGGCATGGTATGGCATGGTCCTGATCTTCTTACAACCATACAATTGGCAGAATTCTTGAAACACCTCCACTTCAAAGGCTGAACCCTGGTCCGTGAGTACCCTCTCCGGGTATCCGTGCGGTCGACAGAAGTAGGCCTGGAATGCCCTGGCTGCGGTACGGCCGGTCAAATCCTTGACTGGAACAACCACCATGAACCTGGAGTAGTGGTCCACGATGGTCAAGGCATAGGTATACCCATTCCGGCTGGGTGTAAGCTTCACGCGGTCCAAGACAACCAACTCCAGCGGTTGATGGGTGATGATCGGCTGTAGAGGGGCTCTCTGGCTGACTTCATCCTTTCTTCTCAGCGCACAGGGGCCGCACTCTCGGCACCAAGCCTCCACAGATTCTCGCATCCCACTCCAATAGAACCGCTCTCTCAACAACATCTCCAGCTTCTTCCAGCCGAAATGCCCAGCGCCATCGTGATATGCCCGTAGAACTTTGGGCACGCTGGCCTGAGGGACCACCAGCTGACGAACCTTCTCGTGAGTCTTCGGGTTGATCAGCCCTCGATACAGCTTCCCCTCGTGCAGGTACAGCTGGGCTCGTTCCTTCCACAACCGCTGGGCCTCAGGGGGCGCTGCCAGATCCATTCCGGAGGAACCTTGGTCAATCATGATCTTGACCAACTGGACAGCAGGCACTTGGTCTTGGGCTTCCCGCCATCCCTGACTGGGTAGCGGGTCCAGGTTTGCCTCCTATCGTTTGACATGTCATTTTTCGACCGGTGGCCGATGGAACGTGGGCAACTCAATTTCTTCGAGGTCATCGTCTTCTGACCCCCCATCCGGTAGGTGGGGCATCCGAGACAACGCATCCACGTTGGTGTTCTTGCGGCCAGCACTGTATTTGATAGTGAAGTCATAATTAGATAACCTGGCCACCCACCGCTGTTCCAGGGCGCCCAGTTTGGCCGTGTCCAGGTGAGTCAACGGATTATTGTCCGTGTAAGCCGTGAATTTTGCCGCTGTGAGATAATGTCGGAACCTCTCAGTGATTGCCCATACCAGGGCCAGGAGTTCAAGCTTGAAGGAGCTGTAATTTTCGGGGCTCCTTTCCGTGGGCCAGAGTTTTCTGTAGGCATAGGCGATCACCTTTTCTCGCCCGTCCTGGACCTGGGACAGGACCGCTCCGAAGCCCACATTGCTGGCATCGGTGTAGAGGATGAACGGGAGGCTGTAATTAGGGTACGCCAAGATTTCCTCTCCTGTCAAGGCCGTCTTCAACTGGTGAAAGGACTCCTCATGCTTCTTCTCCCACACAAACGGAGATCCAGGGGACCTGCCACCCTTAGTCTGTCCCACAAGGAGGTCTTGCATGGGGGCAGCCATCTTCGTGTACCCCTTGATGAAGCGACGGTAGTAGCCCACCAGGCCCAGGAACTGTCTCACCTCCCTCACTGTGGACGGTCTCGGCCAGTCCTGGATAGCAGTGATCTTCTCTGGATCTGGGGCGACACCTTTGGCGCTCATCACGTGTTCGAGGTACTGTACTCATGACTTCAGTAGGTGGCACTTGGAGGGCTTCAGTTTCATCCCATACTTGGCTAGGGATGCGAGCACTTCAGCCAGATGTTCCAGGTGGGCCTCATACGTCTGGGAGTATACGATCACATCATCCAGGTACAGCAGGACCGTTTCGAAATTGAGATGTCCCAGGCAACACTCCATGAGCCGTTGGAAGGTTCCAGGGGCATTGCACAGCCCGAACGGCATGCTGTTAAACTCGCAGAGTCCCATGGGAATGGCGAATGCAGTCTTCTCACGGTCCTCTGGTGTGACCGCTACCTGCCAGTACCCACTGGTAAGGTCAAGGGTAGAGAAGAAGTTAGCAGTTCTCAGCGCAGCTAGCGACTCTTCGATACGGGGGAGAGGATAGGCATCTTTATGCGTGATCTGGTTGATCTTCTGGTAATCCACACACATTCTCATGGTGCCGTCCTTCTTCCTTACCAGCACCAGTGGGGCTGCCCAGGGACAACAACTATCCCGAATGACCCCTGCCTCCTTCATGTTCCTCAACATGTCTTTGACGCATTGATAATGTGGTGGTGGGATGGGTCTATATCTTTCTTTAATGGGTGGATGTACGCCTGTAGGTATATGGTGTTGAACCCCCTTAATCCTCCCGAAATCTAATGGGTGCTTGCTGAAAACCTGTTCATACTCTTGCACCACCCTGTATACCCCCTCTTTGTGATGCGTGGGTGTGGCGTCAGTGCCTACGTGTAGTTCCTGGCACCCAGGGGCGGACTGGGATGTCTGGGGCCCACCAGGGGAATTGACTCCAGGGGCCCACCCTACAGCTAAATATAAACACCCATTAGCGTTATCCCTGTTATTGTGTTGCTTTGACTGTATACACAGGCGGCTCCTGCACATCTATATTGTGCACCATAACTGGGATGTACAATTATAGTTGTTTGCAGTAATGGGGTCTTTGGTGAAAACAAGTTATCACCGATCCACAGGGTAGGTTGGTGATAACTTATTGATCGGTGGAACCAGACCAGTGGAAACCACACCGATAGGAAGATTGGGGAACTTTTTGCAGCGGCAGGTGGAGTGTGTGACCGCAGATCCAATCATCCTCTGTGGGGTGGGGTGTGTGACCGCAGCTCCATTTATCCTCTGTGGGGTGGCATGTGTGACCACAGCTCCATTCTTCCTCTGTGGCGCAGCCAGATAATAACAAGCACAGCGCTCACAGCCACTGAGGGACTGAATGGATCAGGGGTCGAGTCGGACACGAGCTCCAGTGTAATGGGGGATAAAAGTTGCACGATCGGTGCAGGTCCCAGCAATCAGACCCCACTGATGAATAAGTTATCACTTATCCTTAGGCCACGTTCACACTTTCAGTATTTGGTCAGTATCTTACATCAGTATTTGTAGCCAAATCCAGGAGTGGGTGATAAATACAGAAGTGGTGCCCGTGTTTCTATTACACTTTCTCTGATTTTACCGCTCCTGGTTTTGGCTTCAAATACAGAGGTAAAATACTCACTGAATACTCAACATGTGCACGTGGCCTTAGTAAAGGAGATTACTTGTTTTCACTGGAGAACCTCTGTAAGTGTATATTTACTGCAGTGTAATAGTCACAGGACAGGGAGGGGTTAAATGTTTAAGTATTTAATTTCTACTGGAAATAATCTCCCCTTTATAGAGAGAAAAAGTAACCCCCATACACAACACAATCCACTATACCAAAACCAATAATACCATATACAAAGGGAAAATACCGCCACACCGTGACCAGACAACATATTACCACCACATAGTGACAGAATACAACCACATACAAGGAGAAATACCATCACACCATGACCAGACAACATATTACCACCAAACAGTGACCAAATACAGCCACATACAAGGGAGAAATACCACCACACCGTGACCAGACCACAAAGTGACCGAATAATACCACATACAAGGGAGAAATACGCGACACTATGACCAGATAACATACTACCAACACATATTCAAATTGTCTCTCCAGTAAAGGAGACAAACTCTAGCACAGCGCCACCTATTGGAAGTAGCGTTCCTAAAAGTCACAAGTGGATTTTCAACAATCCTTTGCAATATGACTCAGGATATATAAGCCAGATCAGAATCCCAATTTGCAGACACGGTGTTTCAGGGTGCTTGCCCCCCATCAGTGCAAAGTATGGGGGTGTCTGATCTGGCTCATGAGAAAGCTATGTGGGGACCACGGGGGAACACTATTCTCCTTAAGGAGACTTTGCAAGCCAGTCTGGCTGCCAGGTAAGGGGACTTATAGCTGCCACGCCCCTCTAAGAAATATTCAAATTGTCTCTCCAGTAAAGGAGACAAACTCTAGCACAGCGCCACCTATTGGAAGTAGCGATGCTAAAAGTCACAAGTGGATTTTCAACAATCCTTTGCAATATGACTCAGGATATGTAAGCCAGATCAGAATCCCAATTTTCAGACACGGTGTTTCAGGGTGCTTGCCCCTCGTCAGTGCAAAGTATGGGGGTGTCTGATCTGGCACATGAGAAAGCTATGTGGGGACCACGGAGGAAAACTATTCTCCTTAAGGAGACTTTGCAAGCCAGTCTGGCTGCCAGGAAAGGGGACTTATAGCTGCCACGCCCCTCTAAGAAATATTCAAATTGTCTCTCCAGTAAAGGAGACAAACTCTAGCACAGCGCCACCTATTGGAAGTAGCGATCCTAAAAGTCACAAGTGGATTTTCAACAATCCTTTGCAATATGACTCAGGATTTATAAGCCAGATCAGAATCCCAATTTGCAGACACGGTGTTTCAGGGTGCTTGCCCCTCATCAGTGCAAAGTATGGGGGTGTCTGATCTGGCTCATGAGAAAGCTATGTGGGGACCACGGGGGAACACTATTCTCCTTAAGGAGACTTTGCAAGCCAGTCTGGCTGCCAGGTAAGGGGACTTATAGCTGCCACGCCCCTCTAAGAAATATTCAAATTGTCTCTCCAGTAAAGGAGATAAACTCTAGCACAGCGCCACCTATTGGAAGTAGCGATCCTAAAAGTCACAAGTGGATTTTCAACAATCCTTTGCAATACGACTCAGGATATATAAGCCAGATCAGAATCCCAATTTGCAAACATGGTGTTTCAGGGTGCTTGCCCCTCGTCAGTGCAAAGTATGGGGGGGTCTGATCTGGCTCATGAGAAAGCTATGTGGGGACCACGGGGGAACACTATTCTCCTTAAGGAGACTTTGCAAGCCAGTCTGGCTGCCAGGTAAGGGGACTTATAGCTGCCACGCCCCTCTAAGAAATATTCAAATTGTCTCTCCAGTAAAGGAGACAAACTCTAGCACAGCGCCACCTATTGGAAGTAGCGATCCTAAAAGTCACAAGTGGATTTTCAACAATCCTTTGCAATATGACTCAGGATATATAAGCCAGATCAGAATCCCAATTTGCAGACACGGTGTTTCAGGGTGCTTGCCCCTCGTCAGTGCAAAGTATGGGGGTGTCTGATCTGGCTCATGAGAAAGCTATGTGGGGACCACGGGGGAACACTATTCTCCTTAAGGAGACTTTGCAAGCCAGTCTGGCTGCCAGGTAAGGGGACTTATAGCTGCCACGCCCCTCTAAGAAATATTCAAATTGTCTCTCCAGTAAAGGAGACAAACTCTAGCACAGCGCCACCTATTGGAAGTAGCAATCCTAAAAGTCACAAGTGGATTTTCAACAATCCTTTGCAATATGACTCAGGATATATAAGCCAGATCAGAATCCCAATTTGCAGACACGGTGTTTCAGGGTGCTTGCCCCTCGTCAGTGCAAAGTATGGGGGTGTCTGATCTGGCTCATGAGAAAGCTATGTGGGGACCACGGGGGAACACTATTCTCCTTAAGGAGACTTTGCAAGTCAGTCTGGCTGCCAGATAAGAGGACTTATAGCTGCCACGCCCCTCTAAGAAATATTCAAATTGTCTCTCCAGTAAAGGAGACAAACTCTAGCACAGCGCCACCTATTGGAAGTAGCGATCCTAAAAGTCACAAGTGGATTTTCAACAATCCTTTGCAATATGACTCAGGATATATAAGCCAGATCAGAGTGCCAATTTGCAGACACGGTGTTTCAGGGTGCTTGCCCCTCGTCAGTGCAAAGTATCGGGGTGTCTGAGCTGGCTCATGAGAAAGCTATGTGGGGACCACGGGGGAACACTATTCTCCTTAAGGAGACTTTGCAAGCCAGTCTGGCTGCCAGGTAAGGGGACTTATAGCTGCCACGCCCCTCTAAGAAATATTCAAATTGTCTCTCCAGTAAAGGAGACAAACTCTAGCACAGCGCCACCTATTGGAAGTAGCGATCCTAAAAGTCACAAGTGGATTTTCAACAATCCTTTGCAATATGACTCAGGATATATAAGCCAGATCAGAATCCCAATTTGCAGACACGGTGTTTCAGGGTGCTTGCCCCTCGTCAGTGCAAAGTATGGGGGTGTCTGATCTGGCTCATGAGAAAGCTATGTGGGGACCACGGGGGAACACTATTCTCCTTAAGGAGACTTTGCAAGCCAGTCTGGCTGCCAGGTAAGGGGACTTATAGCTGCCATGCCCCTCTAAGAAATATTCAAATTGTCTCTCCAGTAAAGGAGACAAACTCTAGCACAGCACCACTTATTGGAAGTAGCGATCCTAAAAGTCACAAGTGGATTTTCAACAATCCTTTGCAATATGACTCAGGATATATAAGCCAGATCAGAATCCCAATTTGCAGACACGGTGTTTCAGGGTGCTTGCCCCTCGTCAGTGCAAAGTATGGGGGTGTCTGATCTGGCTCATGAGAAAGCTATGTGGGGACCACGGGGGAACACTATTCTCCTTAAGGAGACTTTGCAAGCCAGTCTGGCTGCCAGGTAAGGGGACTTATAGCTGCCACGCCCCTCTAAGAAATATTCAAATTGTCTCTCCAGTAAAGGAGACAAACTCTAGCACAGCGCCACCTATTGGAAGTAGCGATCCTAAAAGTCACAAGTGGATTTTCAACAATCCTTTGCAATATGACTCAGAATATATAAGCCAGATCAGAATCCCAATTTGCAGACACGGTGTTTCAGGGTGCTTGCCCCTCATCAATGCAAAGTATGGGGGTGTCTGATCTGGCTCATAAGAAAGCTATGTGGGGACCACGGGGGAACACTATTCTCCTTAAGGAGACTTTGCAAGCCAGTCTGGCTGCCAGGTAAGGGGACTTATAGCTGCCACGCCCCTCTAAGAAATATTCAAATTGTCTCTCCAGTAAAGGAGACAAACTCTAGCACAGCGCCACCTATTGGAAGTAGCGATCCTAAAAGTCACAAGTGGATTTTCAACAATCCTTTGCAATATGACTCAGGATATATAAGCCAGATCAGAATCCCAATTTGCAGACACGGTGTTTCAGGGTGCTTGCCCCTCGTCAGTGCAAAGTATGGGGGTGTCTGATCTGGCTCATGAGAAAGCTATGTGGGGACCACGGGGGAACACTATTCTCCTTAAGGAGACTTTGCAAGCCAGTCTGGCTGCCAGGTAAGGGGACTTATAGCTGCCATGCCCCTCTAAGAAATATTCAAATTGTCTCTCCAGTAAAGGAGACAAACTCTAGCACAGCACCACTTATTGGAAGTAGTGATCCTAAAAGTCACAAGTGGATTTTCAACAATCCTTTGCAATATGACTCAGGATATATAAGCCAGATCAGAATCCCAATTTGCAGACACGGTGTTTCAGGGTGCTTGCCCCTCGTCAGTGCAAAGTTTGGGGGTGTCTGATCTGGCTCATGAGAAAGCTATGTGGGGACCACGGGGAAACACTATTCTCCTTAAGGAGACTTTGCAAGCCAGTCTGGCTGCCAGGTAAGGGGACTTATAGCTGCCACGCCCCTCTAAGAAATATTCAAATTGTCTCTCCAGTAAAGGAGACAAACTCTAGCACAGCGCCACCTATTGGAAGTAGCGATCCTAAAAGTCACAAGTGGATTTTCAACAATCCTTTGCAATATGACTCAGGATATATAAGCCAGATCAGAATCCCAATTTGCAGACACGGTGTTTCAGGGTGCTTGCCCCTCGTCAGTGCAAAGTATGGGGGTGTCTGATCTGGCTCATGAGAAAGCTATGTGGGGACCACGGGGGAACACTATTCTCCTTAAGGAGACTTTGCAAGCCAGTCTGGCTGCCAGGTAAGGGGACTTATAGCTGCCATGCCCCTCTAAGAAATATTCAAATTGTCTCTCCAGTAAAGGAGACAAACTCTAGCACAGCACCACTTATTGGAAGTAGTGATCCTAAAAGTCACAAGTGGATTTTCAACAATCCTTTGCAATATGACTCAGGATATATAAGCCAGATCAGAATCCCAATTTGCAGACACGGTGTTTCAGGGTGCTTGCCCCTCGTCAGTGCAAAGTTTGGGGGTGTCTGATCTGGCTCATGAGAAAGCTATGTGGGGACCACGGGGAAACACTATTCTCCTTAAGGAGACTTTGCAAGCCAGTCTGGCTGCCAGGTAAGGGGACTTATAGCTGCCACGCCCCTCTAAGAAATATTCAAATTGTCTCTCCAGTAAAGGAGACAAACTCTAGCACAGCGCCACCTATTGGAAGTAGCGATCCTAAAAGTCACAAGTGGATTTTCAACAATCCTTTGCAATATGACTCAGAATATATAAGCCAGATCAGAATCCCAATTTGCAGACACGGTGTTTCAGGGTGCTTGCCCCTCATCAATGCAAAGTATGGGGGTGTCTGATCTGGCTCATAAGAAAGCTATGTGGGGACCACGGGGGAACACTATTCTCCTTAAGGAGACTTTGCAAGCCAGTCTGGCTGCCAGGTAAGGGGACTTATAGCTGCCACGCCCCTCTAAGAAATATTCAAATTGTCTCTCCAGTAAAGGAGACAAACTCTAGCACAGCGCCACCTATTGGAAGTAGCGATCCTAAAAGTCACAAGTGGATTTTCAACAATCCTTTGCAATATGACTCAGGATATATAAGCCAGATCAGAATCCCAATTTGCAGACACGGTGTTTCAGAGTGCTTGCCCCTCGTCAGTGCAAAGTATGGGGGTGTCTGATCTGGCTCATGAGAAAGCTATGTGGGGACCACGGGGGAACACTATTCTCCTTAAGGAGACTTTGCAAGCCAGTCTGGCTGCCAGTTAAGGGGACTTATAGCTGCCACGCCCCTCTAAGAAATATTCAAATTGTCTCTCCAGTAAAGGAGACAAACTCTAACACAGCGCCACCTATTGGAAGTAGCGATCCTAAAAGTCACAAGTGGATTTTCAACAATCCTTTGCAATATGACTCAGGCGTGCTCCTCTGCCTCAGTCCTGTCGCGTCCTCCTCCTCTGCAGCTCCGGCCCCTGTGATGATGTCCCGTCGTGGTGCGGGGCTGAGCAGCACTGTACAAATGTATGCGCGCCTGAAAGACACGCATACATCTGAATACCAGCGCGGATGGAGGAGCGGCAGATGGGAGAGGGCAGCGGCGGATGGAGGAGCGGCTGATGAAGGAGCGGCCAAGGATGGGAAAGGGCGCAGCGGATGGGGGAGCGGCGGAGGATGGGAGAGGACGCAGCAGATGCAGGCGCTGCGGAGGATGGGAGAGGGCGCAGCGGATGCAGGCACAGCGGAGGATGGGAGAGGGCGCAGCGGATGGGAGAGGGCAGCGGCAGATGGAGGAGCGGCGGAGGATGGGTGAAGGCGCAGCGGATGCAGGAGGGCAGGAGGATGGGAGAAGGCGCAGCAGATGCAGGAGCGGCAGAGGATGGGAGAAGGCGCAGCAGATGCAGGAGCGGTGGAGGATGGGAGAAGGCGCAGCAGATGCAGGAGCGGTGGAGGATGGGAGAAGGCGCAGCAGATGGGAGAGGGCAGAGGTAGATGGAGGAGCAGCGGAGGATGGGAGAGGGTGCAATGGATGCAGGTGCGACGGAGGAAGGGGGAAGTGAGATTGGGGATAGCTACCTTACGGGATGGATCTAGGTAGCAGGATCACAGCAGATGGAGGAGACAGCAGATGGAGGAGGCAGCAGATGGAGAAGGCAGCAGATGGAGGAGGCAGCAGATGGAGGAGGGTGAGAGGGGGCAGCAGATGAAGAGGATGGGACAGAGTGGGCAGCAGGTCAGGTGGTGAATGGAGGGGGGGCAGCAGATAGAAGAGGGTGGCGGCTGAAAGGCGGCGGCAGAAAGGGGGCAGCGGCAGTGGCGGCGGCGGCAGAAAGGGGGCAGTGGCAGAGGTAGCGGCGGCAGAAAGAGGGCAGTGGCGGCGGCAGAAAGGGGGCAGTGGTGGCGGCGGCAGAAAGGGGGCGGCGGCGTCAGAAAGGGGGCAGTGGCGGCGGCAGAAAGGGGGCATCAGCGGCGGCTATAACTTACTGATGGGGCACACACAGTGATCGCTTTCCTCAGCTGCCTTCCACGGACGGAGTGAAGGTGAGGGGAGCGGTCACCGGCCCCAGATCCACGGTGATTGGAGAGATCGGTCACAAGGCCGGTCTCTCCAATCAAAGCAGGGGAAGGGTGAAACAGAGGTCACTCAGCTCCAGCCAATGATCGGTGCTATAGCACCGGCTGGATTTCAATGTTTCAGCCATTTTCAATGGCTAAACATTACAGTGGCTGTGATTGGTTGACGAACGCCATTCAGCCAATTACAGCCTCTGTAGGTCCGGGGAGGAGGCACCACCTCTCCTGAGGTCCCCTCCTCCCCGAATTTAAGGTTTTTGCAAACCCATAGCAGCCACCGGGGCTCCGGGACCGCGATTTCCCAATCACGCACTGGGTACGTCATGGGTCCTTAAGTACCAGGGAACCATGACGTACCCAGTACATCATGGTTACCAACATAAATTAATACAGAGAACCGGATCACAGGAGCCGTTTATTGCCAGTTCGAGGAACCGGCTGCTATTTTAACAACCGGTTCTACTGAACCGGACAGAACCGGCTGAATCCCACCCCTGGATGGGATTGTGGAGACGGCTGCAGCACTATCTGGGGACCCCTGGCCTGGTGCTGGCCCCAGGCAGGTGACTGGTAAGGTTAAAAGCCCCCCGGCACCCCTTCCCGGGGCCCCTGCTCGCTCCCCTGGGCCCCCGCACCCCTTCACGGGGCCCCTGTTCACTCCCCTGGGCCCCCGCTCGCTCCCCTGGGCCCCAGCCCCCCCCGGGGCTTCTGCCTGCTCCCCTGGGCCCCTGTTCACTCCCCTGTGCCCCTGCTCGCTCCCCTGGGCGCCCGCACCTCCCCCGGGGCCCCTGTTCGCCCCCCGGGGCACCCGCCTTCTATACTCATGTGCTGCTGCTCCTGCAGCCTGGCCTGGGGCGACGCCGGGTCCGTCCTCCGCAGTGCGATGCTGCCAGCACCTGCACAGGAAGGAAGCAGTCATCGCTCTGAGACTGCCTCCTTCTGCAGTGTCGTTGCGCAGAGAAGTCAGAGCGACAGTGACAGCAGGCAGAGCAGAGAGATCGCTCTTCCTGCTTGCCGCTGCAGAGGGAATGGGATTGTCACTAATCATATCGGTAATGTGCCGATATGATTAGTGAAATTACCGGCTGGGGGAGGGGCTCTCACACATATCCATAGGGGCCCAGGTGGTATAGGGGGGCGGGGCCTAAGGGGCGTGGCCATCAATAGCAGGGGCCCACCGGGGGTTCTCCTGACCTCCTGGTGGGCCAGTCCGCCCCTGCTGGCACCACTCCTCTAACTGTTCAGGGGGTATATGGCTACTGGCAGGGGATGCTGAGGTAGGAGGGGCGGTTTCGTGAATGGTGTTAGGGTCTAGGGTAGGAAACTTGGCAAGGGTAGCGTAACAGGGAAGCCTAACTTCCTCCTCTCCACAATTAAGCACTCTTACAGGCACTCTCCCCTTTTTGACGTCAACCACCCCTCGGGCCGCCATCACCGTGGGCCAGTGTTCAGAAGGCGTGGGTTCCACCAACTCCGAGTAGTCGCGCCCCTGGGGGCCTACTGCTGCCCTGAACCAAATCATCATCTCACTTCGGGGTGGCACTACCAAGGGGGTCACATCCATCACCCTTACTCCACCAATCTCTCCACCAGTCGAGTTCATTTGCTGCCAATATAGAAGGGCCCGGATCTCACGCTGCACAGCTCTCTGTCGGCCTCCTCCTGCTGTGGCGGCCAACTGCTGCAACAGACTCAGCACCTCACTCATACAATGCTCCATCACATTGGTCCCTAAGATTACTTTCGGGGTATGCTCACTGGGTTCATTCATCACCACAATCATCCCTTGATCCTTTAACTCCGCACGTCCCACGGTCAGGGTCACTTGTTTGTATCCCACTTGGGTTAGAGGGAGTCCATTGGCTGCGACAAGGTTCAGGCTATCATCAGAGGGGGCAAGTTCATCAGTACCCCAATACTGCTGGTACAGTGTATATGGTATAGTGGTTACCTGTGATCCAGTGTCCAAATACTGCTGGTACAGTGTGTATGGTATAGTGGTTACCTGTGATCCAGTGTCCAAGAGGGCCATGAGCGGGATGCCATCCACTGCCAGAGGGATGATGGGGCGAGCTCCGACGTACCGGTCTTGCCAATCGGGGGGGCCGTTGGTGTCTACTCCTGAGGATTGGCCCTTGGCCCCAGGGGTTGCTCGTTTAACGGGCATCGCCTAGGGTAGTGGCCAGGCTTGCTGCACCTGTAACAAATAGGAGGCCCATACCGTGAGTCATTGGTCCTTCTCCGCTGTATCCAGGGGACGTCCTCTGGGCTGTCGGCAAGCTGGATCCTCCCTGGGGGCTTGACTCTCGTCGGAAGCTGGAGTGCGGCGAGGATCTTGGCTAGGTCTCCATCCATGCGGCGGACCTGGGCAGCTAGCTCCTCCATCATCCCGACGGGCGCTGCAGGGGCCGGTAGAGGCGGGAGAGGAGGTGCCACCGTGATGGGAGCGGTTTCAGCCGGCCATGGGGCCGCTTCAAGAGCATCTGGCGTTGGGGCCTGCAGGGCCTTGATGGCCCGCTCCTTCAATACTGCAAAGTCCAGATCGGGGTGTTCCAGGGCCCACAGCCGTAGCTGCTTGCGGTCTTCCACAGACCCCAGCCCTTGCAGGAATTGTTCTACTAGCATCTTATTGCTGTCCGCATCGTTAATAGTGTCCAACCGCTTCAGCGTACGGAGGGCTGTTTGCAGGCGCAGGGCATAGTCTCTTATATTATCCGCAGGCCGCTGTCGACACTGATAAAACTGCATCCGCAATTCCGCTTCCGTGCGGGTCTCAAAAGCGATTTGGAGTTTCTCACAAATGGTAGTCATTGAGGCTCGGTCCGCGTCGGTCCAGGTCTCCGTCTCCTGCTCAGCCGCGCCGGTTAGCTGCCCTAGCACTACTGATGCTGGTTGCCTGTCAGTCAAGGGATATAAATCGAGGACCGGGCTAATCTTTTTCCGGAACACCTGCAAAGAATCAGGCTTCCCATCGTACTGCGGCAGCCAGGTAGTACCGGGCACGTAGGGCAGGGAGAACGATAATGGGCGACCGCTGGACCCGTGGCCTCCCCCGCTCTTGCGGCCGGAGCACGGGCTACCTCGTTTCCATCTGCGGGCGCTGCTGCGGCTGCGACCGCCACTCCTCCAACGGGCGCAGACATCTTTTTCCCGTCCAGCCTTGGTTCTTTCTAGCACTTCCTCTTTGGGGGCGGGGCGTCGCTTTCGCGCCTTCCCTGCTCGGGGAAGACGCTTGAGCGGGAAATCATCGCGCCAAAGATGGCGGCGCTTCAAATTTTTCGGCCGGACGCCGCCGGCGGGGACTGCAAGGCGCACTTCTACTGGTAAGTAGATTGGTTCTCTCCTGTTCGTGAGGCCAAGTTGTCGTGGGCGGAGGGGACGCACTCGCCACGCTCGGGTCCGGGGCTTCTGCTGCTGCTGCTTGGTGGCTCGAGCGGTGGACCGAACCCGGGGACTCGAGCAGCGCTCCTCACCCGTGAGTGAAAAGGGGGGTGGTATGTTTAGGGAGATTGTTCGTGACGCCACCCACGGGACGTGGTGATGATGGAACCACCGCTGCTGGTAACGGGGATCCCGGGAGAGATGGTAGGGTGCAGCTAGGATGTTGTCCCCTCCGTGGGTAGGGGGGTTGGTGATCCCGGGGCCCGGTGGTGTAACGGGGAGGCTGGATGGCTGGGGTGCAGGGTTGCAGGGACAGCGTGGCGCGGTGCCGGACGGCACTGGTGTACTCACTCAGACAATCACTGACAGAGTCATTGGTAAACCAAAAGCAGCCGGATGGATGGGTCCCGCAGCCGGCTGCAGTGTTGTTGTTGTGCTCTCCCCGGACGGCTGATGGTGGCTGTCTTTCCCTGCACCTTTTAGAATGTTCTGACTCCTGTGGTTCGGTAGTCCGAATTCGGTAGTGTATTGGTGCCGTAGGAGCCCATTTTGCCCGCAGGCGCTGGCCCTTGGATCTCTAGCCTGTGGCAGTTTCTGTATATCCTCTCTGGGTGGACTGTTGCCTTCAATCGGGACTTGGTTGTTAGGAAACCCCTGGGGTTCCTGTCCCTTTTGGATTTGACTATTGACGGCGGCTCCAAGCCTGGTCGGGGTCCGATGGCCCTGCCTGTGTGCTTAGCTTCACTCCGTTCACCGGTCCGGTACCGGTGGGCCTACGCCCGACCCCGGTCCTTACGGCTCTGCGGAGTTCCACCAACTCCTGCAGATGGCCACCACCGTCTGCCAACCTTGCTGTCAGTGCCTGGGCTCTTACCCAGACACCTCAAGTGTTTACTCCTCTCACTTTCACCTCCAGAACTGATTGACACTTTTCCCGCCTCCAGGCCTGTGAACTCCTCGGTGGGTGGGGCCAACTGCCTGGCTCCGCCCCACCTGGTGTGGACATCAGACCCTGGAAGGAGGCAACAAGGGTTTTCGTCTGACTTTTGTAACTGCCTAGGGTGGGGGTGTGTGTATGTTGTTAAGTATGTGACTACCTGGCTAGTCCAGGGCATCACATATGCGTGTGGGAGTGGAAGATAAGAAGAATTTCTTTATGCCTTAGAGGCAGAAAGGGGAACATATTTACCAGGAAGGGGCCCAGGATGGAGGACATTAATTCAGGGTGGGGGATATTACTACATAATGAAGTGGGAGGCGATACATGTCTTTATAAGATTAAGAAGACTATAAGAGCTCATACATCTGACAAACATGTGGAGGAAGTGGGGGACAAGGTCTAAATTTTGCACTGGGGTCCATCAGACTCTAGTTATGCCACTGCATTTGAATTACCCCATTGACCTGCATTGGTCAGTGTGCTGTCTGTATGCTATCAGTTTTGTGTATGGACAGCAAGTGGACGTTTAAGATTTATTTTTCCTGAACAAGCCCTTATTGTTATTTTTCCTACAGACAATCAATCGTGGCCAATACTGGATATGCATTCATCAAAATCTAAAGTATTTGTATTCTATATACCTTTTAGCCAATTGGCTTTAGATATCCATTACAGTGGCTTTTCAACCTCTGTTGGCAGAATTCTGATATTTTGTGACATTCATACAGACAGGCTCTTCTTTAGGAATTTACCGTATGCTTTCCAATATACATTCTGTGTACTCTACAAGGGCCTGCTGATAAGTCTTTGGCTTTACCCAGAAAGAAATGAGATAGGATGATGAAACTTTAAATTTATTCCATATACTCTCCACTGATGTCAACACACTTCTTACATTGGTATTCCAAGCTCTGTAAGCCTAGCAAAAAGAAGGATTTCGGCTGTGACTCAAACTCCTTCATCCGTAGCAGCCATGGCATCAGAAATGGTGTGAAATTTTGTACCCTTGAGGTATTTCTTCAGGTTTGTAAACAGATGATAGTTGGAGGGAGCTAGATCTGGTAAATAAGGTGGGTGGTCAACAAATTGGAAGCCCATCTCTGCCAGTTTTGCTGTGGTGACTTGTGCAGTGTGAGCAGAGGCGTTGTCTTGCAGGAACAAGAATCCTTTGGGCAGCTTTCCGCACCTTTTGGCCTTCAGAGCTGACCTCAGTTGGTCCAAAAGTTCAATGTAATGCCTTGCATTGATGGTGGAACCTTTTTTAAGGTAGTCCACTTGCAGCATGCCCTCCTTATCCCAGAACACAGATGCCATCACCTTATTGGCTGATTTTTGCACCCTGAACTTCTTTGGATGAGGAGAACCACTGTGGCTCCATTCCTTTGACTGCTACTTGTTTTCAGGGTCATACAAATAAATCAGGTATCATCCATAGTGACTAGTCGATCCATTAAGTTCTTATTAGTCTGGAAACCCTGACAAATGGACTGGGAAGTTTTCAATTGCATGCTTCTCTGATCTGTTGTCAAACATTTGGGGACCCACTTTGCAGATAGCTTCATGGATAATGACACAAACACGTTCATGGGAAAGCCCCATGATGTCTGCTATTGCTTTAGCTGAAATTTGTCGATTCTCCAGTATGAGGTTGTGCACAGCATCGACGATCTCCGGAACAACAACCACTCTCGGTCGTGCAGGACGTTCCTCATCATTGGTGATGAAGTGGCCTGTTTTAAATTTGGCAACCTAGTTGTTAACTGTGGAATATGAAGGGCTAATTGCAGATATTTTGCTGGAATCTGCAGCTATGAATAGCTGCAGATTCCGGGGAGCTGCTGCGGGAAACCTGCGGGCGTACCTGCGGATATATCCACGGGTACATTGTCCTGTGGGCACATAGCCTAATAAACTGTATCACAAGGAAGAAGCTAACGTAACAGAATTCTTTGACCATGAAAAAGAGCTGTGCAGACTGGACATATGTCTACTGGAAGAATGTTGGATTAAGTCCATAGTCTGGCACCCCTGCTGACTATTGACTCATTACAAACTTCAGACAGATATGAAACATGCTGTTTTTCAGACTAACTGTAAAGATTTCTCACATCTCAATCTTTCGGGATCTAGGCAGTGAATTCTTAATCAACACATACTGGCATGTTCAACTTTAGCATTGTCACTGGAAAACCACTTATGTTTTCTGTCTCTCGGAGGAGCTAAAGTGCATTATTCAGTTTGAATCACTTATTTAATATTCACTTCCAAATGGCTAAAACATAACTTTGAACTCTGGAAATGTAATATGTAATAGCATGGGTAGAGCTCGAGTAATGTTAATTGCAAATCTAAGCAGCAAATGGGATAAATTTGATTAATCATAGTTGCTTTTTGTGGCTGTTTCCTGCTAATGTAGTGCAAAACTTCAGGAACTAAAAGGGCTGAAACCAGAGTTTCCTACTAAATCGTATAGAGGTAGAAACATGGTTTGCGAATAAAACACAGCAACAGTGACTATCTAAGAAATACTTTTTTAAGACTTTTTCTTCCATTTATTTTAAGGCTGTGTTCAGATATGGAAAAAATTTAGTTCCAGTTGTGTATTGTACATTTTATATATTATATAGAAAAGTTTCTAAGTATAAGAAAAAAAGAGATCTCTATATAAACACTCACTGTGGCACTATTGGATTTGACTTGAGCATCAAACGGTCATGGATGTTATGGAGAAAGCTGAGGACAGGGGCTCCTAGACTGGCCCTTAGGCTAAGGGGACTCTAGCTAGCCCTGATCTCAGAGTTACCTCTGAAGGTGAGGATTTCTGAACCGCCTTCCTGGTCCTTCTCCTGACCAGTCGTGATGTTATACCCCCTCCCCTCTACCACAGGGGAGAGCTGGAACAGGAGTGTGATTAAACCAACAGAGATAGACAAACAGGGGAACCAAACCTCACATAATGCTCACACAGAGGTATAAGACAATAAGAGGTAAGAAAAATAGGGAAAAAGGAAAATAAGAGCAGGGGGGAAACAACAAGATGATGGGAGATCTCCACAACTCCAAGTACCAAGCCATATAGTCACCAGCAGGCCTGGGACACAACAGCATATAGACCAACACAGCAGTAAAATATAGTCAGCGTGGGAAGACAGATTCCACCATATTAAAAAGATGAAGAGCAAAAATGTGATAGGTTTCCAGCAACATGTGATCCCAGAGGTAAACAGCAGGCTAACAAAGGTTAATTATTGCTAGTCTGACCATGAATGAGCACACAGCTGGTCGATGCCCGAGCCTGTCTGTGTAACAGAAACACCGGAGAAACCATAGGGTGGAGGGTTGGAATCTGTAGTGTGCACAGAGTCTGATGCCGTCATAACGAGTTTTGAGCAAAACTGCGTGTGACACAATCTAATAGAAATCAAAGTTGGTTATTACTGAGGTGAGGTATAAAAATGAGTAGAGGTGAGCGGAGCCATGAAAATTTGGTTTGGCAGGTTCAGCTAGACTTTAGATCAAGTTCTGTTCCAGACTCGGACTTGACCTGAACATCAATGGAAGTTATTGATTGGGCAGTTTGGCTCTCCACCCACATATAGCCAGCCAGCCATAAACAGAGCACTTCCAGGGGAGGGAAGGTGGAGTTTTTCATTGTTCACTAAATCGATATTGCTGATTTTATCCCCAGTGAGAGCCATTCAAACACTGCAAGCGGCTAGCAATGGGCCAAGCACTGCACATATATGAGCACACCAATGCTCGATTGAGTGGTTAGCATTGAAAAAGCAACCTAACTCTAAACTTGAACACTGTTTTTTTTTGTACAGTATGTATTCAGTACTAACACTGAACTTTAAAGTTTGCTCATTTCTAGGGCTGAGCAGACCTGTGGAAGTTTGGTTCCCCGGTTTTAAACAGAGTTTAGTTAAAGCTCAGTTTGAGACCTGAACCTGACCTGAACTTGACCCTGGACCCTAACCCCATATAAGTCAATGAGAACTTGAACTTTGGTGCTGTACAATAGTCATAATAAGGGCTAGAGTGCTGCAAAAGGAACCGAATGGAGGTAAGAGCAGGACAATTGCCCTGCAATGAAATTTGAATAGGGAATAAATAAAGAAAAAAATAACATAAAAAATATCATGTGGGGACCCACCTATTTTTGATAACCAACACAGGTAAAGCAGAGAACTGTGGGCTGTAGCCATCAACTGTCTGCTTTACCTTGGCTGGTTGTGAAATATAGAGGGAGCCCCACACCGTTTGTTTTTTTAAATATTTATTTAAATAATTTTAAAAAATGGTGTGAGGTCTCCCCTATTTTTGATAACCAGCCAAGGTAAAGCAGCCAGCTGGGGGCTGCGATTATCAGGCTGGGAAGGGTCATGGTTATTTTGCCCTTCTCAGCTTAAAAATAACAGTTCACAGCCGTCCCAGAAGTAGTGCATCCATAAGATGCGCCAATTCTAGCACTCTGCTCGTCATTCCCAATTAGCCTGGTGTGGTGGCAATCGGGGTATTACTATGGATAGGCATTTATCTGACACCCCGATTGCTAACTCAGCAAGTGTAGAGTTAAAAAACACACACACTGGAAAAATATAGTTTTTGAATAAAAACTCCCCCACACTCCTTGTTCACCAATTTGTTCATGAAAAAGAAATCCTCAAAGTTTCAATGTAATCCATTCATGAATATAGACTCCCCCACACTCCCTCATTCACCAATGTATTAACTGAAAATAATTTCTCAAAGTTCTGACTTAATCCAATGGTGTAATTGTGCATGTATGGAATCTTTATTTACATAAACTATTTTTTCGGTATGTGTGTTTTTTAACTGTATACTTGCTGGGTTAGTATTGAGGGTGTCTGATAGATGCCTATTAGTGGTGAGCGAGTACTAAAAAGCTCGGGCCGAGCCTCCCAAGATACTCGTGTACTCGGCCCGAGCAACGAGCCCAATGTTATCCTATGGGAGACCCGAGTATTTTTGTGAAATGACCTCCCGGCAGCATGGAGAAACCCTAAAAATGGCACAAAAGTCTCAGAAGAGTGCTCAAATGACATGGCAACAGCATGGGGAAGACCCCTTGAAGCATTTATCACTCAAAAGTCACAGCTGTGAACAATTTTGTCCGCGTTTTACGCCATTTTTACGGACTCACCAGAAAACCTTCCAAAATGACCCCAAAATGATTTTTCATGGCGGAAATGTTAAGGGCACATACCCAATAGTGAGATAGATCTGGTGTATGTTACTTTTTGAGATTAATACATGAAAGATTTTAAGTGAAAACATTGTGTGGCACTCCGATGTCCCTGAGAAGAGACGTACATGAAGGCCTCTTGAGTCTAATGTGCCCATTTTGAGGAAGTGAGTCTTTGTAGTATTTTCCTTTGCCAGGGCAGTCCAAAATTGTGAGGTTCACCAATGCCCCTGCATACAGACGTGCATGAGGGCCTCAAAACATTAAGTGTCCATTGTCAGGAAGTGGGTGTATTATAGTATAGCCCTTAGGCAGGGCAGCCAAAAATTGGGAGGCTCCACATTGTCCCTGGATAGAGACGTGCATGATGGCCTTTAAACCTGAAGTGCCCATTGTAAGGAAGTGGGTCTATTTCAGTATAGCCCTTTGCCAGGGCAGCCAAAAATTGGGAGGCTCCACGTTGTCCCTGGGTAGAGACGTGCATGATGGCCTCAAAACATTAAGTGTCCATTTTAAGGAAGTGGGTGTATTTCAGTATAGCCCTTAGGCAGGGCAGCCAAAAATTGGGAGGCTCCACATTGTCCCTGGGTAGAGACGTGCATGAGGGCCTCAAAACATTAAGTGTCCATTTTAAGGAAGTGGGTCTATTTCAGTATAGCCCTTAGGCAGGGCAGCCAAAAATTGGGAGGCTCCACATTGTCCCTGGGTAGAGACGTGCATGAGGGCCTCAAAACATTAAGTGTCCATTTTAAGGAAGTGGGTGTATTTCAGTATAGCCCTTAGGCAGGGCAGCCAAAAATTGGGAGGCTCCACGTTGTCCCTGGGTAGAGACGTGCATGAGGGCCTCAAAACATTGTTCCCATTGCAAAGGAGCGGGTCTCCTGTCGTTGTAATGTCCATTCTGCAAAGAATGGGCGAAAAAATTTACCACTGGGGGTATACCTGAAACAAAGACCTAACTATTGTAACGGTCATCATGATGGCGCATGAGGAGAAGGAGGAGCAGTCCAGCGATTATCCAAAGTCGAGAAGTGTACCCATGGGTGAGTGGAGGTACATGGCAAACTTTAAATTCCGCTCTCATTTGCTGGTGGTGTGGTGAAGTCTGGCCCAATCCAACCCTTGTTCATCTTTATCAGAGTCAGCCTGTCAGCATTTTCAGTTGACAGGCGGGTGCGTTTATCTGTAATGATTCCACCTGCGGCACTAAAAACACGCTCTGACAAAACGCTAGCAGCAGGGCAGGCCAGGACTTCCAAGGCGTAGAGAGCCAATTCATGCCACGTGTCCAGCTTGGATACCCAATAATTGTAAGGCACAGAGGAATGTCGGAGTACAGTTGTTCGATCTGCAAGGTACTCCTTCAGCATCTGGGCAAACTTAGGATTTCTTGTGGCACTACCCCGCACCTCAGGGGCTGTGGTACGTGAGGGGCTGAGAAAACTGTCCCACATCTTAAAGACTGTTCCCCTACCTCTGGCGGATTGGACTTGTGCCTCTCTCGGCTGTACGCCTCGGTTGTCCACTGATTCCTGACCTATGCCGCTAGCGTTTTGTGAGGGGAATGCTTTGCCTACTTCCGTGAGTATGGCCTTCCGAAACTGCTGCATTTTGGTTGACCTCTCCTCCACGGGAATAAGAGACAAAAAGTTCTCCTTGTAGCGTGGGTCTAACAGTGTTACCAACCAGTAATGATTGTCGGCCAAGATGTTCTTAACGCGAGGGTCACGAGACAGGCAGCTTACCATAAAGTCAGCCATGTGCGCCAGACTCTTAACAGCCAGGACTTCAGTAGCCTGACCAACAAGATGACTGAACATGCTGTCCTCCTCCTCCTCCTCCTCCTCCTCCTCCTCCTCATCTACCCTGTCCTCTGGCCAGCCACGCTGAATCGAGGATATGACTGGTGTGCATGTCATATCCTCAATTTGGCCGGAGAGTTGCTCCATGTCTTCATCCTCCTCCTCGTCATAGTCCTCCACTGCACGTTGTGATGAGACGAGGCTGGGCTGTGTGTTATCACCCACACCCACTACTGTTTCTTGCTGCAACTCATCGCGCTCCGCCTGCAATGCATCATGTTTGTTTTTCAGCAGGGACCGTTTTAGAAGGCAGAGTAGCGGTATGGTGACGCTAATAATGGCGTCATCACCACTCACCATCTTGGTGGAGTCCTCAAAGTTTTGGAGGATGGTACATAGGTCTGACATCCATCTCCACTCCTCAGGTGTTATGTGTGGAGTTTGACCCATTTCCCGACGGCTTAGGTGATGCAGGTACTCAACAACTGCCCTCTTCTGCTCACATATCCTGACCAACATGTGCAGAGTTGAATTCCAACGCGTGGGGACATCACACACCAGTCTGTGAGCCGGAAGATGCAAACGGCGCTGAAAGCCGGCAAGGCCGGCTGAAGCAGTAGGTGACTTTCGAAAATGTGCAGACAGGCGGCGAACTTTTACCAGCAGATCAGACAGCTCTGGGTATGACTTTATAAACCGCTGAACCACGAGGTTGAGCACATGGGCCACGCATGGAACATGTGTCAGCTGGCCTCGCCTCAAAGCCGCCACCAGGTTCCGGCCATTGTCACAAACGACCTTTCCTGGCTTTAGGTTCAGAGGTGTGAGCCAGTGATCTGCCTGCTGTTTCAGAGCTGTCCACAGCTCTTCTGCATTGTGGGGTTTGTCACCTATGCAGATTAGCTTCAGCACAGCCTGTTGCCGCTTCGCCGAGGCAGTGCTGCAGTGCTTCCAGCTTGTGACTGGTGTGGAGGGCACAGTGGATGAGGATGCGCAGGAGGAGGAGGAGGCTGAAGAGCATGACATTCCGGAGCTGTAGAGTGTGGGTGAAACACTGACTGAGGTAGGGCCTGCAAACCTTGGTGTGGGAAGGACGTGTTCCGTCCCTCGCTCAGACTGGGTCCCAGCTTCCACAATATTAACCCAGTGTGCCGTCAACGAGATGTAGCGGCCTTGCCCACAAGCACTTGTCCACGTGTCTGTGGTTAGGTGGACCTTGGGTGAAACAGCGTTGTTCAGGGCACGTGTGATGTTTTGTGACACGTGGTTATGCAACGCGGGGACGGCACACCGGGAGAAATAGTGGCGGCTGGGGACCGAGTAACGTGGGACAGCTGCCGCCATCAGGTCACGGAATGCTTCTGTCTCCACCAGCCTAAAAGGCAACATTTCCAGCGCAAGCAGTCGCGAAATGTTAGCATTTAGAACTGTGGCATGTGGGGTGTTGGCAGTGTATTTGCGCCTGCGTTCAAAGGTTTGCTGAATGGATAACTGAACGCTGCGCTGGGACAAGGACGTGCTTGATGATGGTGTTCTTTCTGCGTAGGCAACTGCAGGTGCAGGAGTGGAGGAGGCTTGTTCGCAGGCAGCATGGACAGAGGATTGGCTCGCATGCACAACCAGCGAAGACGTAGCAGTGACATCAGCAAGCACTGCTCCTCGACTCTGTTGTACTTCCCACAAAGTCGGGTGCTTGGCTGACATGTGCCTGATCATGCTGGTGGTGGTCAGGCTGCTAGTTTTGGTACCCCTGCTGATGCTGGCACGGCAGGTGTTGCAAATGGCCTTTTTTGAATCATCTGGATCCAACTTAAAAAACTGCCAGACTCGTGAAGACCTAACATTTGTACAGGCACCTTGTGTCGTCGTGTTGTTCCGGGGAACGGTTGCCTGACTTCTGCCTGGGGCCACCACCCTGCTTCTTACTGCCTGTTGTGATGCTACGCCTCCCTCCCCCTGTGCACTGCTGTCCTCGCTCTGCATATCCTCCTGCCAGGTTGGGTCAGTTACTGGATCATCCACCACGTCGTCTTCCTCTTCCGCACCCTGCTCCTCCTCCTGACTTGCTGACAATTGTGTCTCATCATCGTCCACCACTTGTTGAGACACGTTGCCAACTTCGTGAGAACGTGGCTGCTCAAATATTTGGCCATCTGTACAGACGATCTCCTCATGACCCACTTCAATATGAGCTGGCGAGAGGCCAGAATGTGTGAATGGAAACGTGAACAGCTCTTCCGAGTGTCCAAGTGTGGGATCATTAATGTCCGAGGAGGACGTGTACTCAGCCTGGTGGTAGGAAGGAGGATCAGGTTCAGAAATGTGCGGTGCAGTATCACGGCTACTGACACTTGACCGTGTGGAAGACAGAGTGTTTGTGGTGGTGCCAATCTGACTGGAAGCATTATCCGCTATCCAACTAACAACCTGTTGACACTGGTCTTGGTTCAAGAGCGGTGTACTGCTGCGGTCCCCAAGAATTTGGGACAGGACGTGCGAGCGACTAGATGTGGCCCTTTGTTGTGGCGAAATTAGAGCTTGCCCACGACCTCGGCCTCTGCCTGCACCACCATCACGTCCACTTCCTTGTTCCTTGCCAATGCCCTTGCGCATTTTGCAATGCTGTGCACTGCTGACGTGTATATTCACTACTTGTGCGTTATATCAAAGTTTCTGGAAATTGCACACAAGTGCACCTGTACGCTGCCACCGACAGGCACACACGTGCGGTTTTTAAATGCAAGCACGGACGCACTAAGAACCTAACACAGGTTTTAGGAGCAAAAATTAAGAACTCTGACACTATCAGCCACTGCTGACTGACGTGTATTATACACTACACTTGTACGTTATATAATAGTTTGGTAAAAACGCACACCAGTGCACCTGTACGCTGCCACCAACAGGCACACACGTGCGGTTTTAAAAACCAAGCACGGACGCAATAATAACCTAACACAGGTTTTAGGAGCAAAAATTAAGAACTCTGACACTATCAGCCACTGCTGACTGACGTGTATTATACACTACACTTGTGCGTTATATAATAGTTTGGTAAAAACGCACACCAGTGCACCTGTACGCTGCCACCAACAGGCACACACGTGCGGTTTTAAAAACCAAGCACGGACGCAATAATAACCTAACACAGGTTTTAGGAGCAAAAATTAAGAACTCTGACACTATCAGCCACTGCTGACTGACGTGTATTATACACTACACTTGTGCGTTATATAATAGTTTGGTAAAAACGCACACCAGTGCACCTGTACGCTGCCACCAACAGGCACACACGTGCGGTTTTAAAAACCAAGCACGGACGCAATAATAACCTAACAGGTTTTTTTGGGGAGCGACAATTACAGTACAGACAAGTCAGACACTATCTGGACTGTTTTACACTGTGTACACCAGCCCCAGATATGAAGGCTGGTATACGGTCACCACTACCCTGCCTGCCTGCCTGCCTGTATACTGCTACAATAGTCCTGACAAGGACTCTTTTGGTCACTAGCCTGTATTCAGACCTGGCTATACCCTGCCTGTATATAGCAACAATAGTCCTGAGAAGGACTCTGCTACTGTACGCCGACCTGGCTATACCCTGCCTGCCTGTATACAACTAGAATAGTCCTGAGAAGGACTTTTGGTCACACTGTTTGCAGCCCTGCAACTGAAAAAGCTATAAAGGGCCGCAAAGCTTTCCCTGAATCAGCGACACTCTCCCTACACTCACTGTCAGAATAGCTGTGAGCAGAGCACAGCGCGCCGGCCTATATAAAGGCTCGGTGACGCTGTGCAGGCCGGCCAATCACTGCAATTCCACAACTAACAGGGCTGTGGCATTGCAGTGGTCTGCCAGCCAATCCCTGCATGAGGGCTGGCTCTCAAAAGAGCGCCAACATGCAGAAATGAAGACCACGAGTAAAGCACGAGTATCGCGAGATTACTCGGTCCCCGCCGAGCAGCCCGAGTACAGTGATACTCGTGCGAGTACCGAGTAGTGACAAGCATGCTCGCTCATCACTAATGCCTATCCATTACTAACCCCTGAGCATGATGCCAGATGTCAGTTCACAGCTGACATCAACCCCAAAAGTATTAACCTTATTGCCACTGCACCAGAGCAACCAGGAAAAGTGGGGCTAATCGCCAGAATTGGTGCATCTAATGGATGCAGCACTTTTGGGACGGCTGCACGCTGCTATTTTTAGACTGGGAAGGGCCAAATAACCATGGACCTTCCCAGCCTGATAAAATCAGACCCCAATTGTCTGTTGTACCTTGATTGGTTATCAAAATTAGGGGACACGGAACCAAGCTGTTTTTAAAAATAATTTAAATAAATAATTTTAAAAAATGGAGTGGGATCCGCTCTAATTTTTATAACCAGCCAAGGTAAAGCAGACAACTGATGGCTGCAGCCCTCAGTTGCCTTCTTTACCTGTGTTGGTTATCAATAAATAGGCAGGCCCCCAAGTAATTTTTTTTAAATGTCTTTATTTTGATCACTGCAGCATACAGGCTTCTTCTCCATGCAATAAAGCTTGATAATTGACTACTCTGTAGCCTTTCAACAAACTTTATTAGCATACGAACAACACTCCAAACTCGAACAAAGACTTTTTAAAAAAATGTGTTTGAGTTTGAGCTGCGGACACCTGGTGTCTGGTATGAGCACCAAACTTTATGATTTGGGTTTGCTCATCCTACATAGGTCAAATATAGTAGTGTTTAGTAGGCAGTGGCTGAAGTACCAACCTGTTAATCTATATAGAATTTAGTGTACTGTTGCATGTTTATTGTTTATCAACCAAAAATATATTTAGCTATAAGTGCTGAAGCTCATGGAATTTAGAGTTTTTATGCCATGGTCCTCATCACTTTTTTAGTTTGCAGATAAATGGCCATGTAGGTGACAACTTTATCATTTAAAATGAAAAATTACATACAAGGAAAACCAAAGAATATTGACCATTTATGAAGAAAACACATTAATTTTCCTGGTTTTTGGTCATTATTTAACAAGCCTTGATTGATGGTCAGAAAAAGTATTGTTCTCTGCTTTCTGTACCATCATTTGTTAGCTAACAGAGATTGATTGGTACAGGAGAGTGCTACATGCAATAAGCTTGTCATAGGTCAATCTATGGAGTTTCTGCTCAGATGGATTGGAGAAACAGTAATCTCATGACTTCCCACTGGAGAGTAGAGCGTTTTAAACTCTTGTTACTGTACATAGGTGAGGGTATAGAGACATTTCTGTTGACCTGTTACCTTTCCCCTTAATAGTTGTACTCAATCTCACCTGTCCACAGGCGACATAGCACTCTACCCAATTCTGAGCTACTCTGTGAAATCTTGTCTAGTTGCCTAAGTATAGCAGTAATAACTACATTGCATTTTACTGATCAGAGGTGACAGGGTCTTCTTTTTCTAGCATTAATGTCTAATTTAACAAAAATGTCTCTACTTACTGCTGTTGTACTTGCACTTTGTCAGGTGCCTGCCTTCTGTCCAATGTGCCTTTCATTCCCAGCGCTATGTATTGACCTCACATGCCCTGTCTTATCAATTGATAATGTGTATATTTGCCTTTTTGTGTATATATTGTAATGTCTAGGCTTTACCTTGTATTTGCCTTTATATACTGTGTCCTACAATACTTTGTAGAAAGGAATCCTATATCTTATGCATTGCCTTTAAAGAGGTTTTCCATTGTTATTATCATTTTTCTAATGTTTCTAACAAATAAGAGGCAGTTGGTAGCTAATAGAGGCAACTACCTGCCTGTTGGGCTTGGGCCGGTTCAGAGTGGTCACGGACCGCTCCTGTTGGCGACTCAGCTGCTCTATGTCAACAGAGCACCTCTTCTTCTTTCAGGTGCTCTGTGAATAGGGTGTGGATGCTGCCATCATACTGCTTGACAGTCGGCTTCCTGCAGTTATGCAGCTGTAAGTCAGTATGACTTTGGCATTCACATCCCGTCAACTGAACCATGCAAAAAAGAAGCTGCCGCTCTGTCTACGTGACTTCAACAAAGGAAAAACTGGAGAAAACAGGTTAGTGCTCCAGGAATCACTGAGTTCTTTCAAATAAAAGACCATTTAACATGTCAGTCTGATCATGTAGTGTATCTGGTGGATTGTGTTTGCGGGAAGCAGTACGTGGGTAGAACCAGTCAGGAGCTCCACAACAGATTAAATTCCCATCGTTTTAATATCAGAACTGGCTTCCTAAAACATGGGTTGTCCAAACACTGCACGCTTGTACATAATAAAAATTTAGATTTTAAAATTACACCCATAGAGCAAGTCCCTTCTAGTACTAACAATAGGGCAGAAACTCTCAGCAGAAAGGAGTCCTATTGGATACACAGGTTGAATACTCTTAAACCCTTTGGTCTTAATGAAGTCACTGATTTATTTTATTAATTAATTTTTTTAATTTTTTTAATTTTATTAATTTTTAGGCGAATTTGTTGTATGTTGTCCGGTAACTTTTATGTCTGCAATTCAGTGTTTTATATTTTTATTTTTATTTTTCTAAATAAATAAATATTTTATAAATTTATATACGGTATATATGTTTATTGGAAATTTTTTCTATATTTTATTATATATATTTATATATTTTTTATATATATTTTTATATATTTTTTAATATATTTTTTAATATATATTTCTATTTCAGATGTTTTTAACAAAATATATATGGTTTTTAATCCGCGTCCCTTCCCCCTTTGCTCATAAATGCAGACATCAATGTTATAAATACCTTATTTTATAGTTCCATATACTGGTAAATGTATATATATATATTTTTTCATGTTATTCTACTGGTTTTCAGCATCGGGTTTCTTTAGGCATCACCGCGCGTTCCTATTTTTATACCCCCTCCCCTTCTTGTCATCCTCCCACTGTGTTTGTTAAACAAAGATTGATTCTTTGTATATTCATCTTCTTTTTTTGTCACTTGTAATGTTCTTTCCCTTGTTCAAAGTTCAAATGCACCCTCTCTCTCTTCTCTTTTTTTCTAATTGTTCTACTTTCAGCACGGTCGGGCAAGGGCCCGTTCCAATTATTCCCTACCATTATGTTATTCACTTTTTTTATGGCACGATTTTTATGGCACGATTATGTGTAAACCCCCCCTTTTTTTCCCTTCAGTTTGCTGTGGAACTACGATATGTGTGCGCACGCGCGCTACAGGCAGTTCCCACGCTTCTGAACTCATCTGACCTCCTTGTGAAGATACTGCTTCTTTCCATGTGCAGCGCGCTTGCGCCCTGCCTTTTTTCCCACGGCTTGAACTCACTTCACCTTCCATGGCAATCTTCTCTATCTTCACGCATGCGCACAATACTATTTTTTGATTTCTTCTTTTTTGATCTTTAAGATTCATCTAGTAATGTCCGAAATACACACTTTATCACCCTTTTTTGTAAATGCTTCTTTGTCTTATCAAAATCCTACGATTAAAATAATAAAAATAATAATAAGAATAATAATATTAACAAATGGAGATTATAATAATTTAGCCTGCAGGTATACACACTGTCACCATATACAGTGCATGTCTTTTCAGTCATGGTAATGACTGTAAAGCAGCTAGTGATTTTCACAGTTCCTTTTTGGGTTTATATTAATATATGTCTTAGTTTCCTTGCATTTTTATGTGTATATGTATTTGCATAGATTCATATGAATATGAATATTTTCATTATTTCCATTATTTTTATAAGCTATTTTTGGCACTTTTTGACAGTCTTTTTGATGCTACTTTAGATTTATATGTAATATATGTTTCTTTCAATGTGACTATGATGAGGCTCAACTCCATGTGGCTGTGAGTCATCGCTCTGCAGCACATGGTGAGCTGACGTCATAGGCAGGGATTTCCTTTCTTTGTCTTCCCTCCCCTTTTCATTGCTTCTTAAAAGGACTCTTCCTTGGCCTCTGTAAAGTTCTTTACCCTGAAGAAGGAGACAGTTGGGGTCTCCGAAACGCGTAGGAATGAAATAATAAAAGAATCATCTGTTCTGACATCAATGTCTGTGGTCTTCAAGCGCGGCAAAAAACCTGTTTTCTCCAGTTTTTCCTTTGATGTTCCACTTGTGTAACAGGGCTGCTGCTGGACCGCTTGGGCGCTCACTTTTGCTGTTAAAGGAGTTGTGACTGGCACAACCCGATCAGGTGAGTGCATCACTTCTTTATGATTTTGCCCAATATATCGGGTAAGACCCTATTGCGCCTTTTCTCTCCCATATACGTGACTTCAACAGAAGGTATTGAATGGCCTGCAATTCTAGGTGTTGGTAAAGTGTGTGCCGTCTCAGGCTCCAACTTGTTTCCCGCCTCTACAAGGTTCATCCAGTGTGCCATCAGTGAAATATAGATTTCCTGGCCACACGTATTTAGGCATGTATCAGTGGTTAAGTTTACCTTCCCAGTAACTGTGTTTCAGGGAAGGTGATGTTATGTAACACATGCTTGCATAAAGCGAGGATGACACACTGAGAGAAATAGTGGCAAAATTTCCAGAGCAAGCAGTCTGGAAATGTGGCTGTTTACTATTTCGGCCTGTGGGATGGTGGCTGCGTTTTTCTGCTTGCTTTCCAACGACTGGGGTAGAGACAGCTTGACACTATGCTGGGACAAGGAAGTGGACATGATGGTATTTGTGAATTTGCAAAGACAGTTTCATGGCGGGAGCCATCCATGCCTGCCTCCTGGACAAGGGATTGATCAGCACATAGCACAGGGATAGAGGCAGTGGGGTCACCTACAGACGATTGTGGACCCATGTCTTCAGTCCACTTAGTTGAGTGCTTGAAAGACATGTGCTTGAACATGCTGGTTGTGTTCAAGCTTGTTTTTGTCTCTTCCCTGCTGAGCTTCATATGGCACAAGTTTGAATATGACCATTATCTTGTCTTCTGTACTTTCTGGATAAAAAATGGCAGACTGGGGAACACCTAATCCTTAACCTGGGATCTTGCAGTGTGCGGGTGCTCTGGGGAACAGTTGTCCGCCTTATTCCTTTAGCGCCCCCCCACTGCCTCTTGCCACTTGTTGCGGTGCTACAGATCCCTACCCCTCTGCACTGCTGTCCTCACTCTGAATACTTTGCCAGGTTGGATCAGTGGTCATTATTGGTCCACCACCTTGTCTTCCACTTTCAAACTTCGGTCTTCCTCCTGACTTGTAGACTTAATATGACTTGTTGGCAACTGTGTCTTATCATTATCCACCTCTTGAGACAGTAATTGCCTTTCCCCACTGTTGATTCTTCAGACTGTGGCTCCTAAAATATTTGGGTATCACGCACATGATCTCCTCATGTGCCTCTTAACACCTACACAATGAGAGACCAGAAGAATCCAATGGAAAGGTAAAGAGCTCCTCAGAGTGTCCAACTGTGGGATCACTTTGTCTCCTATGACTCACCGTGGTGGGAGTAATGAGGATCAGGGTGAGGATTAGGTGGTCCAGACTCTTGACAAGTCAGCCTGGATCATGGGGAAGACATGGTGGTGCTGGAAGAGTTGAAGCATCATCTGCCATTCAGCCATCCCGTCAACTGAACCATGCAAAAAAGAAGCTGCCGCTCTGTCTACGTGACTTCAACAGAAGGTATTGAATCGCTGTTAGACCGCTCTGTACCGGACGAGAAGGGCACCAGGCACAATAGGTGGGTAGATAGCGGCTACCTGCCCGTTAGTGATTAGGCATATTGGAAAAAAAGAAAAGTCCCGGATAACCCCTTCAAGCTTAAAGTTGTAGGGAAGATTAGGCATTTGTCTAGTAGAGTTTACAGAAGGTGAATATTCAAGATGCTTGGACTTCTATTGTGACACTCACTATGGATGTTTATGCAGACTGGCTATTTCATAAGCCATATAAGACTGTGGAAAGACACATCAGACATAAAAACACAGTCTACATTAACAAAAGGCCAAATACTGCAAACCTTTGCAAATTTCCTTTATTTTCTTTTTCATCTGGTTTGCTTCCTTGTCCTTGGAAAAACATTTCCTGGGGGTTTTATTATTGAACGATGCAACAACCATTTTGACACATTTCAGAAGGAAAAGAATTATGTTTTGAAATGCAACTGAATTAGAGGCTGGTATTTGCTTTAATGACATGAGATATTTGTTTCTACGGAACATGAACATTTTGTGAAATACGTTAAACGTTTATTTAATGCAATACTGGGCAGAAACACAGTCTTTATGTTGATTCAGTTGGGACGCAGTTCGTCCCCTCTAAAGTTCAGGGCAAAGTTTTTACATATATTTCACACAAACATCATCACAATCTGATCATTTAGTTGTGGTAGAGATTTTTACAGTATATTCTATACAGCATATCATTTTTATAATACAGGGTGGGCCATAAGTATCGATACACTGATAAAATGGAAGTGGTTGCTGATATCACCTTACCGTTTGTGGCATATTAGTACATGGGAGGGATAAAACATTTGAGGCTGGGTGACGGTCATCTGCAAAGCCGCCATTTTGAATTCAACTTCAATTTTTTTCAATGGGAAGGGGGTCATGTGACACATCAAACATATAGAGAATTGCACAAGATAAACAATGGTGTGCTCATTTTTAACATAGCTTCATTCATTATTGAGTTATTGACACATTCGTGACATGGAGTTACAGTAACCCACTAAAGGATCTGCTCAATGTGCTGTTGTCACGCTCCCGGTGTCCCGGCAGCCCTCCTTACCCACTGACCCGGTTCCTGCATCGCACCACCGCTCCATACACACTGATCCAGTCGTACCTGCATCGCACCACCACTCCGTACCCACTGATGCAGTTGTACCTGCATCGCACCACCGCTCCGTACTCACTGATCCGGTCCACGTGTCCTCCGGTCACGGCTACCGCCCCCGCTCGTGCTCTCCTGTGTTCTGTTCCTGGTCTCAGGATTCTGACTCTGACTAGTGCCTCTGTATAGGACCAGGCCGCACCCATTCTCCTGGTCTTATAGGCCCAGCACACCTGAAGCAGGAAATGACATGAGGCTGTGCTGGGTATATAAGACTTGCCTTTCCATGTGGGCGGCGCCTGATCAACGTGTCCTGAAGCTTGTCTTTTGAGCTAGGTGCTCAGGTCCCCTTGTACCGTGTCCTGTTACCTGTACCAGCATTCTGTACCGTCTTAAAGTACTCCGTGACCCTGGTGACCTGGTTATACCTGTCCCTGCCTCGCCAGTGCTCCGGCTGCCGTGTACCCTGCCTTCCGGTGGGGTGCATGGTCCAGTGGATCCACCTCCTGGGCCTACCAGTCCTCCCTGCCCTGACAGATTGATCAGGCCATGGATCCCGCTGGAGCGCAAACATCCGAGCTGGCTGAGCTGCGCCAGGAGCTGGCACAACAGCGTGAAACCCTGAACCGGATGCTGAAATTCCTGGCGTCCGTGGACCACCGGTTATATACGCTGCAGACCGCCGCCTCGTCTGAGTCCACGCAGCAACCAGTCTTCAGGTCTGAACCAGTTTCCTCCACGGCCTCGCAACTTTGCCTCGCTGCTCCGCCTCGCTATGCAGGGGATCCCAAGTCCTGCCGCGGTTTCCTGAACCAGTGCTCGCTGCACTTCATATTACTCCCGCACCTCTTTGCTTCCGACCAAGCCAAGATAGCCTTTGTTATGTCACACCTGGAAGACGAAGCGTTGGCCTGGATAAATCCGTTGTGGGAGAACGAGGATCCGGTGACGACCGACATCCGGGAATTCCTTCAGGCTTTTCGAAGTACCTTTGATGAACCGGGACGCACCACCGTGGTTACCTCCTCGCTCCTCCGGCTACGCCAAGGAACCCTGACGGTGGGCCAGTACGCCATCCAGTTCCGCACGCTTGCCTCTGAGCTAGGCTGGAACAACGAGGCATTGACTGCCGCCTTTTGGGAGGGGCTCTCCGGTCGCATCAAGGACGAATTAGCCGGTCGTGATGTTCCCCGTACCTTGGATGCTTTGGTATCACTGGCTACCCGGATTGATCTCCGTTTTCAAGAGCGAACCAAGGAAGTATCCCGGGAGAAACAACCAATCCGTCACATCTTCCTTCCGCAGAGGTCTACCGTTCCCCCGCCATTGCCGTCCTGCGATTCTGCTTCCGAACCCATGCAAATCGACCGACTGAGCCAAGCTGAACAACGCCGAGCAGAGCGACTTGCCCGGGGCCTGTGTTTCTATTGTGGAAGCGGTACACATCTGCTTCGTTCTTGCCCGGAGAGACCAGGTAGACCCCAAGTCCAAGGGATGGTGGGAACCGCCACCCTTGGTACCGGAATCCCTTCAGTCCCGGTTACACAGACTGTCCAGGTCACGACCAAGAAGACCCAGTTCACGGCAGAGGCTCACATTGATTCGGGAGCAGCGGGTAATTTCATTCTACAAGCTACAGTGGACCGTTATCGAATACCGGTCACCCTGCTTGCTAAACCCCTTTGGTTCGCCTCCGTGGACGGAAAACCGCTATACGAACCCGACCGGTACACCACCGAACCCGTGAGACTCTGTGTTGGTGCCCTGCACACTGAGACTATTGCTTTGTACGTCATCCCGAGAATGACTCCCGCACTCCTGCTGGGTCTGCCCTGGCTACAACTCCATGACCCTGACATCAGTTGGCGCTCTGGCGCAATCACTCGCTGGAGTCCCTTGTGCCATGATAACTGTCTACAGTCTGTTCCTCGGCCCCTGGCACCTGAGCCTGTTATGCCGCAGGAAGAAGAGGCGACGACGCAGTCCAGCGCCGTACCACAACTCCTGTCTCTTGTACCTGTGGTGCCACCAGAACAAGAAGAGGAGACGACGCAGTCCAGCGTCGTACCACAACTCCTGTTGCCTGAGTCTTTGGTACCACCGGGTCCTGAAGAAGAAACGACGCAGTCTAGCATCGATCCACCGTCCCTGGCTATTGAGACTTCGATGTCACCGGCTACTGAGGATGAGACAATGTCCTGTACCCAGTCCGAGACGCCCGATCCGGCCGTCCAAGACTCCAGTCCTGCTTCTGACTGTCCTCCCCTTTCCGTTGCCTCCATTGCCGCTGACTTGGGTTCTCCGATACGGGACATAGTGGCCATGAAAATGGTCTGGGGTAAGCAGTCCTTCCTGGTCGATTGGGTGGATTGCGGTCCTGAGGCCCGGTCCTGGTTGTCCCGGAAGTACGTTGCTGCCCCTCTTCGGCGCGCCTACATGTCCCGGCCGCGGGGAGGGGGGCTTCAAGGGGGGGTACTGTCACGCTCCCGGTGTCCCGGCAGCCCTCCTTACCCACTGACCCGGTTCCTGCATCGCACCACCGCTCCGTACACACTGATCCAGTCGTACCTGCATCGCACCACCGCTCCGTACCCACTGATCCGGTCCACGTGTCCTCCGGTCACAGCTACCGCCCCCGCTCGTGCTCTCCTGTGTTCTGTTCCTGGTCTCAGGATTCTGACTCTGACTAGTGCCTCTGTATAGGATCAGGCCGCGCCCATTCTCCTGGTCTTATAGGCCCAGCACACCTGAAGCAGGAAATGACATGAGACTGTGCTGGGTATATAAGACTTGCCTTTCCATGTGGGCGGCGCCTGATCAACGTGTCCTGAAGCTTGTCTTTTGAGCTAGGTGCTCAGGTCCCCTTGTACCGTGTCCTGTTACCTGTACCAGCATTCTGTACCGTCTTAAAGTACTCCGTGACCCTGGTGACCTGGTTATACCTGTCCCTGCCTCGCCAGTGCTCCGGCTGCCGTGTACCCTGACTTCCGGTGGGGTGCATGGTCCAGTGGATCCACCTCCTGGGCCTACCAGTCCTCCCTGCCCTGACAGCTGTCCATTGTGTTGAATTGTCAACGTGATTCTCTTCTCCCACTCTTGACACACCGAGCACAATACTGCAGAATAAATGCTACCACAGGCCTCCTGTATCCGTTGTTTCAGGTGCCCCATATCCTGGATCATGGATCTGTGGTATTGCTCTAGTTGTGTCAAGGGCAGGCGCACCTACATTACCTCCTCCATAATTTATACTTTTGGGTATTATATACAGGCTTTTATTGCTTTGTACCTTTTAATATGATTGTTAGTCATATAATTGTGACTTTATTATGCGCTCATGTAATGTTTTTTGGTATTGCAATTCTATGAGCCTGTGTTATATTTCTACATTTTCACTTTTTGAGGTTCAGGGGTTTTGTGCAATTTTTGTACATGGGTGGACCTCTCTTTTTAGGTCTCTCTCATTTGTATGTGTTTTTAACATTATTCTGCGCTATTAAAATTTGCTCACAATTTGCATACAACTAGGATTTCCATTGTCCTCTTTTATATATTTTGGATTTTTCCAGTGGATGAATGGATAAGCTGTGCCCATATACTCCCATGCTTTGGTTTTTTGTCTTCATGGTTTTCCATGGGTGGGAGAATGCTTCTATCATCATAATCATTTAAAGGTGGTGCCATCCTTGTTAGGTTTGTTTCACATTAAAAATGAGCGCACCACTGTTTTTCTTGTGCAATTCTCTGTGTTTGATTTGTCACATGACCCCCTTCCCATTGAAAAAAGTAAAGTTGAATTCAAAATGGCAGCTTTGCAGATGGCCGCCATGGGAGTCACTCGGCCTCAAATGTTTGTCCCCTCCCATGTACTAATATCCCACAAACAATAAGGTGATATCAGCAACCACTTCCATTTTTATCAGGGTGTATCCATACTTATGGCCCACCATGTATACAGGACAAAAGAAATTTTGCATTGAGCTTGTAAATAATATGTGTATAAATACCACATTCTGTGCTAGGCTGACTATAATGAGACCTTTTATATCACTAATGATTGATATTGAACTACTGACAGACAACTGAGGGCATCTTCGTGTAGTATTGCTTTTTTTCATTGTGAACAGCATGGGTTTCAGTAGACACAGACGTAAGATGGTTACTCTGATTACAGCGTCATCACCGCTCACCATCTTGGTTGATTCCAGAATACCATTGGGCATGTTGAAGCTGATATTCAACTACGGGTCTCTACTGCTCAAAAAGCCTTGCCAACATAAAGTATGTAATGTTGAGTTCCAGAGTGTGGGCAGGTCGCAAATCAGTCAGTGCACGGGCACTTCCAAGCATTGCTGCAGAAATGCCAGAACTGTAACTGACTTGTGGAGTGGGCACACATGTGGCGCACCTTCACAAGTAAGTCAGGCAAATCTGGGCAAGTTTTCAGAAAGTGCTGAACCACTAAGTTGAACACGTGTGCCAGACAAGGTATGTGTGTCAGTTTCCTAAGCTTCAGAGCCACCACCAGGTTAAAGCTATTATCACACAAAATGAGTTCAGCATGGCCGTCGACGAGTCGATGGAATCGGGGATTCTCAGCCTGACTCCCATGCTGGTACTTGCCAGGTCTCTAACTAAGTAACGTCTGTGATCTGACGAGGGCAGGCACAATTAGTTCAGCATGGCCGTCGACTATTATTCCTGATTGGAGATTCAGCAGAAAGAGTCACAGATCTGTCTAGTCTATGAGACCTTTCAGCAACTCTGCAGCAGTGTGATGGTTGTCACTTAAAGATATGAGTTTCAGCAGAGTCTCTTGCACTTCACTAAGACAGTACTGCAGTGCTTCTACCTTGCTACTGATAGGAATGACAATTAGGAGATGATGGATGAGGAAAAGATGGAAGAGGAGGAGGGGGGTGCAGGAACAGGTGTAGGAGGTGGATGAAACCCTGATGGCCTGCAATTCAAGGTGTTGGTAAAGTGTGTGCCGTCTCAGGCTCCAACTTGTTTCCCGCCTCTACAAGGTTCATCCAGTGTGCCGTCAGTGAAATATAGATTTCCTGGCCACACGTATTTAGGCATGTATCAGTGGTTAAGTTTACCTTCCCAGTAACTGTGTTTCAGAGGGTACGGGTGATGTTATGTAACACATGCTTGCATAAAGCGAGGATGGCACACTGAAAGAAATAGTGGCAGCTGGGGACTGAGTACAAAGCTACCATCAGCTTGCAGAAATCCTCAGTATCTGCAAGCCTAAATGGCAAAATTTCCAGAGCAAGCAGTCTGGAAATGTGGCTGTTTACTATTTCGGCCTGTGGGATGGTGGCTGCGTTATTCTGCTTGCTTTCCAATGACTGGGGTAGAGACAGCTTGACACTATGCTGGGACAAGGAAGTGGACATGATGGTATTTGTGAATTTGCAAAGACAGTTTCATGGCGGGAGCCATCCATGCCTGCGTCCTGGACAAGGGATTGATCAGCACATAGCACAGGGAAAGAGGCAGTGGGGTCACCTACAGACGATTGTGGACCCAGTCCACTTAGTTGAGTGCTTGAAAGACATGTGCCTGAACATGCTGGTTGTGTTCAAGCTTGTTTTTGTCTCTTCCCTGCTGAGCTTCATATGGCACAAGTTTGCATATGACCATTGTTACGTCCGGGTGGTGGAAGCACTGGACCGTACACCGATTTCCCCTGAGGAGGCAGCCAGGCCGGTCACCCCGCCAGAGGGTCCTGATGCACGGCAGCCGAAGCACTATAGGTAGCTGGACAGTCCGTAGAGGAGCAGGAAAGGTGGATGATGCTGAACCCACGGAGTTCTGGACGGTAGTCCGGGTGACGAGGCTCAGGGTCCGAGGCCGGGTTGTAGGGTCAGGCGGGATCCGGAACCTGCTGAGCGATGGAACGGGTCACCGAACGGAGCCAGAGACTGGAGACTGGCGGAGCTGCAGAGGTGGTGGGACATCCGCCGAAGTCACCGTCAGGGTCCAGGGATGGACTTGGTTCGGAGCGACTGGCGTGGCAGGACAGGCTCTATGAGACAGGACAGGGATAATACAAGGCAAAGCACAGGGCAAAGCAATATGGGGACCTGAACACTAGCTTGCTAAACACATAGAACAGGCCCCGCCCACCAGGAAAGAGAAACCTAATATACCCTGTACCTGTCTATGCAATATCCTGTTTCTGGGTGCTGGCCCTTTAAGAAAGGGTCAATGACCACGCGCGCGCCCTAATGCGCATGCGCGAGGCCCGTGTGCCAGAAGCCAGTCCAGGAAGCGGTGAGGAGGAAGCAGGAGCGCCCGGCTGGGAGTCCCACGTCGCAGAGGAGCGCCGGGAGCGGGGAGCTGGACGCATGGAGGCCGCAGGCGGGGAAGAGGAGGCCTGGACCGGAGTGGTGAGCAGGGGACGCCGCCGGGGAGCGGGGAGCGGGCCACGGGGACCGGAGAATGGGACCAGAGGACCGGGAAGCGTGACAGTACCCCCTCCCCCACGCCCCCCTCCCCGCAAGCGGGACAGGAAGGCACGAATCAGAGGAGTGCCAACATTCTCCCGGGGCTCCCAGGACCGCTCCTCAGGACCATAACCCGCCCAGTCTACCAGGAAGTATTGCCGACCTCGCACGGTCTTCATGGCCACGATATCCCTTACCGCATAGATGTCATCGTCAGCAATAGGAGGGGGAGCAGTACCGACCTCAGCGGAGAAGGGACCAAGGACAACAGGCTTGAGTAAGGAGACATGGAAGGAGTTGGGTATCCGCATCGTGGCCAGGAGCTGCAGCTTGTAGGAGACTGCATTGATCTTGCTGATGATCTTAAACGGCCCGATGTAGCGAGGACCCAACTTGTACGAGGGTAACTTCAATCGGACATATCTGGATGAAAGCCAGACCAGATCACCTGGGGAGAAACACGGGGGATCCAGGCGCCTCTTGTCCGCATGTCTCTTCATCCGCAATGAAGCACGTTCTAGGGACGACTTGACAGAGTTCCATATAGCTGAAAAGTCCCAAACCAGAGCATCTGCTGCGGGGACGTCGGAAGCCGAGGATACTGGCAACGGGACAGAAGGCTGCAGTGCGTAAACGATCTGAAAGGGAGAGCTGGAGGTGGACTCACTGATGTGCTGGTTATGAGAGAATTCAGCCCAAGGTAGGAGCGTGGACCAATCGTCATGATGGATGTTGACGTAGTGGCGCAGGAAGGAGGTCAGGATCTGATTGACCCGTTCCACTTGGCCATTCGACTGAGGATGGTAGGCTGAAGAAAAGTCCAGAGTCACTCCCAGATATTTGCAGAGAGCCCTCCAGAAGCGCAAGGTAAACTGAGTTCCTCTGTCAGACACAATGTGTGCGGGGAAGCCATGCAATCGGAATATGTGCTGTATGAAGGAGTCAGCTAGCTCCTGGGCAGAGGGCAGCCCTGCCATGGGAACGAAGTGGGCCATCTTTGAGAAGCGATCCACCACAACCCATATGACCGTATGTCCGGAGGATAAGGGTAAGTCCGTAATGAAGTCCATTGCGATATGTTGCCACGGAATGGAAGGAATGGGCAAAGGCAGAAGACGTCCATAGGGTAGGTGCTTGGGTATCTTGTTCCGGGCACAGGATGGATAGGCTGAGACGAAGGTTGCGACGTCTTTACGGAGGGACGGCCACCAGTAGTGATGGACAATCGTACTCCAAGTCTTCTTCTGACCAGCATGGCCGGCGATCTTAGAAGCATGACCCCAGTGCAGAACTCTCTGTCTGTCAGTATCTGAGACATAGGTTTTCCCAGGGGGTATCTGAGTTAGAGCGACAGGAGTCACCGGAACGACTTTACTGGGGTTGATGATGGGCTGGTATGTCTCCTCCTCCAACTCCACGGGCACGAAGGATCTGGACAGAGCGTCTGCCCGCACGTTCTTATCCGCAGGACGAAAATGGAGTTGGAAATCAAATCGAGCAAAGAACAAGGACCAGCGGGCTTGTCGTGGATTCAGTCTTTGGGCAGACCGCAGGTACTCCAGATTCTTGTGGTCCGTGTATATGATTACAGGGTATACAGCTCCCTCCAAGAGGTAGCGCCATTCCTCCAAGGCCAGCTTCACGGCCAGTAGCTCCCGATCCCCAATGGTGTAGTTGCGTTCGGGTGCCGAGAAGCTCTTGGAGAAGAATCCACAAGTGACCATCTTTCCGGAGGGGGAGTTCTGCATCAACACTGCCCCGGCTCCTGAGGAGGAGGCATCCACCTCTAAGGTGAACTGTCGGTTCAATTCAGGGCGATGGAGAACCGGGGAAGAAGCAAACGCCTGTTTCAAGGAGCAGAACGCGGCATCGGCCGCCGGGGACCAGTCCTTAGGATTAGCTCCTTTCTTAGTCAAGGCAGAGATAGGTGCAGCCAAGGCAGAGAAATGCGGGATGAATTGACAGTAGTAGTTCGCAAAGCCGAGAAAGCGTTGGATAGCCTTCAGTCCGGAAAGAGGAGGCCAGTTGATGATGGCAGACACTTTCTCTGGGTCCATCTGCAGGCCAGTGTCCGAGATTACATAACCCAGGAAGGGAAGAGACGATTTTTTAAAGATGCATTTCTCGTACTTGGCGTACAGACGATTCTCTCTAAGCCTCTGGAGGACTAGCTGCACGTTCTCTCGGTGGGTTTGTAGATCCGAAGAGAAGACCAGGATGTCGTCCAGATACACCACGACACAGACATAGAGGAGATCTCTGAACACGTCGTTCACCAGTTCTTGGAAGACTGCCGGAGCATTACACAGACCAAAGGGCATGACACAATACTCGTAGTGCCCATCCCGAGTGTTGAATGCGGTTTTCCATTCGTCTCCAGAGCGAATGCGAACCAGGTTATAGGCCCCAATGGAGGTCCAACTTGGTGAATACACGGGCTCCTCGGAGCCGATCGAATAGTTCGGGGATAAGCGGCAGAGGGTATTTGTTCTTTACGGTGATCTGGTTTAATCCCCGGTAGTCAATGCAAGGGCGCAGATCACCTTCCTTCTTCTTGACGAAGAAAAACCCTGCTCCGGCAGGGGACGAGGACCTCCGAATGAACCCCTTAGCTAGGCTCTCGGTGATATAGGCAGACATAGCTCGTGTTTCAGCAGGGGACAAGGGGTATATCCGTCCTCGAGGAGGCGTAGTTCCTGGCAGTAACTCGATGGCACAGTCGTAGGGACGATGAGGCGGTAGTACCTCTGACTCCTTTTTATCAAACACGTCCGTGAAGGACCTGTAGGCAGAAGGCAGTCCTGGTAGAGACTGTGAGACTGTGACCGGGGTTATCTATGACGGCCGGTATGTCTCGCCCCGGTTGTGCTCACTCCATGATAGAAAGTAAATCCACTCTAGGGTTAATGCTGTTTCCCTACAGGCTGAAGGAAGGGTTAAATGGGAACAGGAACGAGAGGCAGGTGTGTCGGGTGTGGGGGAGGCCTCACAACTCCCTGGGTTCTCTGCTGGAGGGACATGTATATTGCTGTGAACTTTTGTTTGGAGATTAAACACCGTGTGCTATGAACTTTAATGCCTGGATCCCGTGTCTTCTGCTGCGCAGCCGACCGCGCTACCTCACATATGGTGGAGAATCGGCGGGCATGCCAGCCCGGTGAGGTGTAGCTTCCTTGTCTGGTGACCCGGTAGCACATGTCCTGGATTCAAGCAGCTATACTACGGCCCAAACCCAGCGACGCCATGGAGGAAATACTAAAGCATTTGGCTCAGGCTACTGCACAGCAACAACAGGTGAATACCCACCTGCTCCAGACGTTGGAGCAACAGCAGCAACAAGTTGATGCACAGCGGCAACAAGCTGATGAACAGCGGCAACAGCACCAGCAATCCTTGAAATTGCAGGAAAAAAGGCACCAAGAACAGATGGTTCTCCTGGCCAAGTCAATCCGTGCCGGACCGGCAGCAACAACCCCGGGATCGGGTGACGACGGCAGCGTCCGGAAAGCGGTGAGACAAGCGTTACAAAAAATGACTCCGGGGGATGATGTGGAAGCGTTCCTGGCAGTGTTTGAGCGGGTGGCCGAGTGGGAAAAGCTGCCGATCCCCCAGTGGGCTGAGGTATTGTCGCCCTATCTGACGGGGGAACCCCAAAAAGCGTACCTGGACCTCTGTACCGAGGACGCCATTGACTATGTGACCCTGAAAGCCGAAATACTGGCTCGGTTGGGGGTGAATACCTATGTACGGGCTCAGCGGGTAAATCAGTGGTTCTATGAGGAAGCCAAACCCGTACGCTCCCAAGCCTATGACTTATTACATCTTGTAAAAAAGTGGTTGCAGCCTGACACTCTGAGCCCGGCGCAAATGGTGGAAAGGGTAGTAGTTGATCGTTTTGTGCGCACTTTACCCGTCACCGTTCAACGGTGGGTGGGACAGGGTGACCCGAGTACCCTGGACCAATTAGTGTCCCTGGTAGAGCGGCATGTGGCTACGCAGGACTTGATACGGGACACTGAGACTTTGCGTGCCGCCCGTCGGTCCGGCCCCTCCAAACCTAGGGCCAAGGACCCACCGCCGACACCGGTGCAGGAGTCCACTACCGTCCCGTCTGAGGCCGTGGCCGCCGTCCCGGAGGTCCGGAAAGTTCTGTACCCTAAACGACAACCCGTCAAGGGGGTTTCCGTCCCCATTAGATGTTGGCGGTGCCAGCGGGTGGGACATATGGAAGCCCAGTGTCCACTCACCACGGAGCCCATGGATTGTGGGGTTACCCGGCGGGGTTCAATGTATGCTCAGGTGGTGTATACCGCTGACCTGGTTCCCCCAGAGACTGAGCCCCACTTGTGCCAAATACAGGTGAATGGATGTCCGGTTACAGGATTGTTGGATTCCGGGAGCTTAGTGACCCTTGTGCGGTCCACCTTGAGGGCTAAAGTAAAGGCCACAGGACGTACCGTGGGGGTGGTTTGCATACATGGGGACCGCCGAGACTATCCCACGGGGATTGTCACCATCACAGCACCTTGCGGTCAGTTGCAGCATGAGGTGGGACTTATGAACTCTCTTCCCTATGATGTGATCCTAGGAAGGGATCTACCGTATTTTTGGACTCTATGGAAGGGGCCTCCTAAGTCTCTTCAGGTATTGGACAGTCCGGGACCTGAGCCCTACAATCCTGAATCCGGGACGCCTGCCGTAGGGGTCCCCATGATAGGGACAGAGTGTGAACCCGATAGGTCACCCCTAGAGGTATTGGCAGGAGAGGCTGAAATGGTCGAGCCCATCCCGGAGTTGGAAGCGTCCCCGGATACGTTTGGGACAGCCCAACTCCAGGACCCTACATTAATACATGCCCGGAGTCAGGTGACAGTAGTTGACGGGGTGGCACAGCTGCCCGGTGCCCAGGTAAGGTACCCCCATTTCGCTCTTAAACAGGATTTACTCTACCGGGTAGATGAAATACGGGGCGTGGGGGTAGAGCAGTTGGTGGTGCCCCAGCCGTATCGCCGGCGGGTCCTCGACTTGGCTCATAAACACCTGATGAGTGGCCACTTAGGGGTCAAGAAAACGCAGGAGCGAATATTGCAAAGGTTCTATTGGCCCGGGGTCTTTGGGGAGGTAAAACGGTTCTGCGAAACCTGCCCGGAGTGTCAGCTTACCGCACCCCTGGCCCACTTTCGCAGTCCGTTGGTGCCGTTACCCATTATAGAAGTCCCTTTTGAACGGATAGGGATGGATCTGGTGGGGCCCCTCGTAAAGTCTGCTCGAGGGCACCAACACATCCTAGTGATCGTTGACTATGCCACCCGGTATCCAGAGGCGATACCTCTCAGACATACTGCAGCAAAGCTTATAGCTCGGGAGTTGTTTGCTGTGTTCTGCCGGGTGGGGTTGCCCAAGGAGATCCTTACGGATCAGGGGACTCCATTCATGTCTAAAGTGACCAAAGAACTATGCCGGCTACTCCAGATCAAGCAGTTGCGTACGTCTGTGTATCATCCTCAGACGGATGGGTTAGTAGAACGATTCAATAAAACCCTGAAAACCATGCTAAAAAGGGTGATCTCCAGAGACGGAAAAGACTGGGATATGATGCTTCCCTATTTGATGTTTGCCATACGAGAGGTGCCACAGGCATCCACGGGGTTTTCGCCTTTTGAATTGTTATACGGGCGACATCCCCGGGGATTGTTGGACCTGGCAAAGGAAACATGGGAGCAAGAACCCACCCCCCATAAAAGTGTGATTGAGCACATTTTAGGAATGCAGAACCGCATAAGCGCGGTCATGCCAATTGTGAAGGAGCATTTACAGGAGGCTCAGGCCGCGCAAAGCGGCCGCTACAATAGACAAGCCACCGTGCGGACCTTTAAACCCGGGGATCGGGTGTTGGTATTAATCCCCACGGCGGAGAGTAAATTCCTGGCTCAGTGGCAAGGCCCCTACGAGATAAAGGAAAGAGTCGGGGTGGTCAACTATAAAGTATTGCAGCCCGGTAGGCGGAAACCTGAACAAATATACCATGTCAACCTATTAAAACCGTGGCAGGAACGGGAAAGCCTGATGGCTGTTTTTTCCCCATCTCCCTCCTCTTCGGGTCGTTCACCTCCGGCTCCAGTGACCTCCGGAGAGGACGAACCGGAAGTAAGGATTGGAGAAGCCCTCACCAAGACTCAGAGGCGAGAGGCCAGACGGTTGGTTCAGCAGAACCCCGACGTCTTCTCCGAGCTGCCCGGTAGGACCAGTCTGATACGACATGATATTGTCACCGAGCCCCACCTGAAGGTACGCCTGAAGTCATACCGGGTACCGGAGGCTCGACGACAAGCCATATCGGAGGAAGTAAAGACAATGTTACGCCTGGGGGTCATCGAAAAATCCCGGAGTGAATGGGCTAGTCCGATTGTCCTAATACCAAAACCCGATGGCTCCTTAAGGTTCTGCAATGACTTTAGGAGATTGAACGAAATATCCAAGTTCGATCTCTACCCCATGCCGCGGGTGGATGAGCTGATTGATAGGCTGGGACAGGCGCGATATTTTACCACGCTCGACCTGACCAAGGGGTACTGGCAGGTGCCACTGACGGAGTCCGCCAAGGAGAAAACCGCTTTTGTTACGCCGGAGGGTCTCTTCCACTATGTTGTCTTGCCTTTTGGGTTACATGGCGCTCCGGCCACGTTCCAGAGGTTGATGGACTTGGTGCTGGAACCCCACCAGGCGTATGCATCAGCGTACCTGGATGACATCATTATTTACAGCTCCGATTGGCAGACCCACTTGGAACAGGTACAAGCGGTGGTCGACGCGCTTCGAATAGCCGGATTGACAGCCAATCCCAAGAAATGTGCGTTGGGACTCACGGAAGCCCGCTACTTGGGCTACGTGATAGGCCAAGGAGTGATTAAGCCCCAAATTAACAAGGTTGAGGCGATCCAGAAGTGGCCTAGACCCCTGACCACGAAGCAGGTTAGGGCCTTCCTGGGTATCGTGGGGTACTACAGGAGGTTTGTAAAGGATTTTGCGGGCCTATCAGCCCCCTTGACGGACCTTCTCAAAGGCAAGAAGTCCGTCATGGTGCGCTGGACTCCGCAGGCCGAGGATTCCTTCCGGGCCCTGAAGGGGGTCCTGTGTGGACAGCCCGTTCTTGTAAACCCTGATTTCCGGAAGGAGTTCATAGTACAGACTGACGCCTCTGAGGTCGGCCTGGGGGCAGTGCTGTCTCAGGTGGTTCAGGGGGAGGAACACCCCGTCACCTTCTTAAGTAGGAAGCTCACCCCTCCCGAGCGGAATTATAGCGTAGTGGAGAAGGAGTGCCTGGCGATCAAGTGGGCCTTGGAGTCCCTACGCTATTACCTGCTGGGACGGCAGTTTCGCTTGGTGACGGATCACTCTCCACTGGTCTGGATGAGGTCCGCCAAGGAACGGAATGCCCGGGTTACCCGGTGGTTCCTTTCTCTGCAGAACTTCCGGTTTACGGTTGAACACCGGGCCGGTAGGTTGCAGGGCAACGCCGATGCCTTGTCCCGCGGCCCGTGTTTGATGGCGGGAGTTCAACCCCGCACGCTTGAACTGAGGGGGGGGGTATGTGAGACTGTGACCGGGGTTATCTATGACGGCCGGTATGTCTCGCCCCGGTTGTGCTCACTCCATGATAGAAAGTAAATCCACTCTAGGGTTAATGCTGTTTCCCTACAGGCTGAAGGAAGGGTTAAATGGGAACAGGAACGAGAGGCAGGTGTGTCGGGTGTGGGGGAGGCCTCACAACTCCCTGGGTTCTCTGCTGGAGGGACATGTATATTGCTGTGAACTTTTGTTTGGAGATTAAACACCGTGTGCTATGAACTTTAATGCCTGGATCCCGTGTCTTCTGCTGCGCAGCCGACCGCGCTACCTCACAAGACTCTGGAACCGGAGGGCGTCGGACGGGCTGGATGGATTTCAGACATCTCTCGTGACACGAGGAGCCCCATCGGGTGATTTCACCTGTACTCCAGCTGACCGATGGTTCGTGTGTCCGTAACCATGGAAGTCCCAGCAGGATCTGATGAGACATGCGCGGGAGGACGTAGAAGGTGATCTTCTCGGTGTGCAGAGCACCGATCCGTACTTCCACAGGCTTGGTGATCAGTGAGACGGTGTCAGAGAGGGGTTTCCCATCAACAGAGGCGATCACCAGCGGTTTCTCTAGTGGGAGGACAGGCACCTGGTACTTATCCACCGTGGTCTACTGGATGAAGTTGCCTGCTGCTCCGGAATCGAGATACGCCTCTGCCGTGAACCGGGTCTCTTCTGTAGTGATTTGAATAGTCCAGGTAACGGAGTCGGAGTCCCAGCACCTAGGGTGGCCTCTCCTACCAAGCCTAGGCTTTGGAGTTTCCCGGCTTCTCGGGACAAGAGCGTAGCAGGTGTGTGCCATCACCGCAGTAGAAGCAGAGACCCTTTGCTAGTCGTTCTGCTCGGCGTTGTTCCGACTGCTTCAGGCGGTCAATCTGCATGGGCTCGGAGGTAGACGCGCCAGGTGACGCCAACTGGGGAGCGATGGACTTCTGTGGTGGGGAGGAGTGCCGTATCGGACGCCTCTCGCGGGACACTTCTTTGGATCGTTCCTGAAAGCGAAGATCCACTCGAGTCGCTAGGGCAATCAGGGCATCCAGGGTGGACGGCACGTCACGACCAGCCAGCTCATCTTTAATACGACCCGAGAGTCCCTCCCAGAAGGCGGCGGTTAGGGGCTCATTGTTCCACCCGAGTTCCGAAGCCAAGGTGCGAAAACGAATGGCATATTGGCCCACCGTCAGAGTCCCCTGACGTAGCCGGAGGAGGGATGAGGCAGACGCGGAGGTGTGTCCGGGCTCGTCAAAGGTGCCACGAAATGCCTGCAGGAATTCCTGGATGTTGGTGGTTACCGGATCCTCCTTCTCCCACAAGGGGTTCATCCAGGCCAGTGCCTCTCCCTCTAGATGGGACATCATGAACGCGACCTTGGCTTGGTCAGAGGCAAAAAGGTGCGGCAGCAGCTTGAAATGGAGAGAGCATTGATTGATGAATCCCCTGCAGGTCTTGGGATCTCCGGCGTACCGGGGTGGTGAGGCCAAACGAAGTCTGGAAGCATCCGAGGAGGCTGCCACGGGAGCTGTGGCCGTGGATTGTACAGTGGAAACCTGAGATGCCAAGGATGTGGCCGTCGCTTGTAGCGTGTTCAGGCGGGTATCCACAGAAGACATGAAGTTCAGCATGCGGGTCTGGGTCTCGCGCTGGCGTGTGAGTTCCTGCTGCAAGGCCGCTAGTGCTTTGGCGGGATCCATGGCCTGTTACGTCCGGGTGGTGGAAGCACTGTACCGTACACCGATTTCCCCTGAGGAGGCAGCCAGGCCGGTCACCCCCGCCAGAGGGTCCTGATGCATTGCAGCCGAAGCACTATAGGTAGCTGGACAGTCCGTAGAGGAGCAGGAAAGGTGGATGATGCTGAACCCACGGAGTTCTGGACGGTAGTCCGGGTGACGAGGCTCAGGGTCCGAGGCCGGGTTGTAGGGTCAGGCGGGATCCGGAACCTGCTGAGCGATGGAACGGGTCACCGAACGGAGCCAGAGACTGGAGACTGGCGGAGCTGCAGAGGTGGTGGGACATCCGCCGAAGTCACCGTCAGGGTCCAGGGATGGACTTGGTTCGGAGCGACTGGCGTGGCAGGACAGGCTCTATGAGACAGGACAGGGTTAATACAAGGCAAAGCACAGGGCAAAGCAATATGGGGACCTGAACACTAGCTTGCTAAACACGTAGAACAGGCCCCGCCCACCAGGAAAGAGAAACCTAATATACCCTGTACCTGTCTATGCAATATCCTGTTTCTGGATGCTGGCCCTTTAAGAAAGGGTCAATGACCGCGCGCGCGCCCTAATGCGCATGCGCGAGGCCCGTGTGGCAGAAGCCAGTCCAGGAAGCGGTGAGGAGGAAGCAGGAGCGCCCGGCTGGGAGTCCCACGTCGCAGAGGAGCGCCGGGAGCGGGGAGCTGGACGCATGGAGGCCGCAGGCGGGGAAGAGGAGGCCTGGACCGGAGTGGTGAGCAGGGGACGCCGCCGGGGAGCGGGGAGCGGGCCACGGGGACCGGAGAACGGGACCAGAGGACCGGGAAGCGTGACAACCATTATCTTGTCTTCTGTACTTTCTGGAAAAAAAATGGCAGACTGGGGAACACCTAATCCTTAACCTGGGATCTTGCAGTGTGCGGGTGCTCTGGGGAACAGTTGTTCGCCTTATTCCTTTAGCCCCCCCCACTGCCTCTTGCCACTTGTTGCAGTGCTACAGATCCCTACCCCTCTGCACTGCTGTCCTCACTCTGAATACTTTGCCAGGTTGGATCAGTGACTTATTGGTCCACCACCTTGTCTTCCACTTTCAAACTTCGGTCTTCCTCCTGACTTGTAGACTTAATATGACTTGTTGGCAACTGTGTCTTATCATTAACTACCTCTTGAGACAGTAATTGCCTTTCCCCACTGTTGATTCTTCAGACTGTGGCTCCTAAAATATTTGGGTATCACGCACATGATCTCCTCATGTGCCTCTTAACACCTACACAATGAGAGACCAGAAGAATCCAATGGAAAGGTAAAGAGCTCCTCAGAGTGTCCAACTGTGGGATCACTTTGTCTCCTGGGACTCACCGTGGTGGGAGTAATGAGGATCAGGGTGAGGATTAGGTGGTCCAGACTCTTGACAAGTCAGCCTGGATCATGGGGAAGACATGGTGGTGCTAGTAAACTGGAAGAGTTGAAGCATCATCTGCCATTCAGCCCACAACCAGCTCGCACTGTTCTAACTTGAACATTGGTATCCGCACCTCCCTGCAAAGTAAGACAGGTCTAGATGACAAGTATGTTCATTGTGCTCTCACAGCAGGCACAGTTTGCCTTGGCTCGTGACCATGGCGTCTGTGTGCACTATCATCAGCAGTACATCCACTTCCATGTACCTTACTGCAGGCCTTGCACATTTTAAATTATCTAAATGTGACACTCCTGAGGCCTCAGTCGCCACAGGGTACTGCATCTGATTTAGAATGCTGTACTTATCCAGGAAAGAGGGAGTTAACCACTGGTGTTTTGAGCTTTACACTTGCCTAACATCCTGTGTTCATATCAAGTTACACAATCAGGAAACCAGGTGCTTTCACACTGAAACTAGGGCAGAGGTGGATCGGCAGGGGCCCAGCATGGTGGTGACCGCTACCCCGAGGGCAGCCTTTTAACGAACTGTAAGTAAAAGACATGGACCCACAGCTGCTGCCTAGACCTGTTATTACCGCTTCGGCGCCAACAGCCCCATTCCCCGGTCGCCACTGTCCTTCACCTGTGGGGAGCTGGACTACCTGAGCTGCGTCAACACCAGCCCCAGAGAGAGCAACATTTCGCAGTGGCAGCTAATCCCTTGATGCGCACCACATCCAAGCAAAGCATCCCCCATCCCCATCCAATACTGCTCCTGGGAGAGGAAAAGTCGCAGGAAGTGTTGGCATCAGAGGAGGCCGAGATCCCTGTCGCCACTGCAACCGGTGACACGCTTCCCAAGGACCCTTCACCCTCCTTCCATCCCCCTTTACACCGGACATCTTGCGCCTGTTGTTTTACATGTAGCCGACGGGGCCACAGAGCTGGGTCAGGCCAGTCACAGCAGCAACCCCACAAAACCACTAGCCCAGTAACGAGTAACCCCTTAGGCCCCATGGGGCACTACATAAGCAGCTAAGAGCAGTATTTCTCTAAAAGAGAATAGATTTTTTAGGTATCAACAGCACGGTCTGTAAAGGCCCAGTCACACTAAACAACTTACCAGCGATCCCAACAACGATACAACCTGATAGGGATCGCTGGTAAGTTGCTAGGAGGTTGCTGGTGAGATGTCATACTAAGCGACGCTCCAGCAATCACACCAGTAACCTGACCTGGCAGGGATCGCTGGAGCGTCGCTACACGGGTTGCTGGTGAGCTGTCACACAGGCAGATCTCACCAGTGACCAGCCCCCAGCCAGCAGCGCCGCGTGGAAGTAATGCTGCGCTTGGTAACTAAGGTAAATATCGGGTAACCAACCCGATATTTACCTTGGTTACCAGCGCACATGCTTAGCGCTGGCTCCCTGCACACCTAGCCACAGTACAGTCATGGACAAAAGTTTTGAGAATGACACCAAAATTATATTTTCACATGATCTGTTGCCCTCTGGTTTTTAATTGTGTTTGTCTGATGTTTACATCACATACAGAAATATAATTGCAATCATATTATGAGTACCCAAAGGTTATATTGACAATTAGAATGAGTTAATGCAGCAAGTCAATATTTGCAGTGTTGACCCTTCTTCTTCAGGACCTCTGCAATTCTCCCTGGCATGCTCTCAATCAACTTCTGGACCAAATCCTGACTGATAGCTGTCCATTCTTGCATAAGCAATGCTTGCATTTTGCCAGAATTTGTTGGTTTTTGTTTGTCCACCCGTCTCTTGATGATTGCCCACAAGTTCTCAATGGGATTAAGATCTGGGGAGTTTCCAGGCCATGGACCCAAAATCTCTATGTTTTGTTCCATGAGCCATTTAGTGATCACCTTTGCTTTATGGCAACATGCTCCATCATGCTGGAAAAGGCATTTTTGGGCACCAAACTGCTCTTGGACAGTTGGGAGAAGTTGCTCTTGGAGGACATTCTGGTACCATTCTTTATTCATGGCTGTTTTTTTAGGCACGACTGTGAGTGAGCCGATTCCCTTGGCTGAGAAGCAACCCCACACATGAATCGTTTCAGGATGCTTAACAGTTGGCATGAGACAAGACTGGTGGTAGCGCTCACCTCTTCTTCTCCTAATAAGCTGTTTTCCAGATGTCCCAAACAATCGAAAAGGGGATTCATCTGAGAAAATGACTTTACCCCAGTCCTCAGCAGTCCACTCCCTGTACCTTTTGCAGAATATCAGTCGGTCCCTGATGTTTTTTCTGGAGAGAAGTGGCTTCTTTGCTGCCCTCCTTTAAACCAGGCCTTGCTCAAAGAGTCTCCACCTCACAGTGTGTGCAGAAGCACTCACACCAGCCTGCTGCCATTGCTGAGCTAGCTCGGCACTGCTGGTAGTCCGATCCCGCAGCTGAAACAGTTTTAAGATATGGTCCTGGCGTTTGCTGGTCCTTCTTGGGCGCTCAGGAGCCTTTTTGGCAACTATGGAAGCTCTCTCCTTGAAGTTCTTGATGATGCGATAGATTGTTGACTGAGGTGCAATCTTTGTAGCTGCGATACTCTTCCCTGTTGGGCCATTTTTGTGCAGAGCAATGATGGCTGCACGTGTTTCTTTAGAGATAACCATGGTTAACTGAAGAGAAACAATGATACCAAGCACCAGCCTCCTTTTAAAGTGTCCAGTGGTGTCAATCTTTCTTAGTCATGACTAATTGATCGCCAGCCCTGTCCTCATCAACACCTACACCTGTTATTAATGGAACAATCACTAAAACAATGTTAGCTGCTCCTTTTAAGGCAGGAATGCAATGATGTTGAAATGTGTTTTGGAGGTTAAAGTTCATTTTCTTAGCCAATATTGACTTTGCAAGTAATTGCTGTTAAGCTGATCAGTCTTTATGACATTCTGGAGTATATGCAAATTGCCATTAGAAAAACTTAAGCAGTAGACTTTGTAAAAATTAATATTTGTAGCATTCTCAAAACTTTTGGCCATGACTGTACACATCGGGTTAATTACCCGATGTGTACTCTGCTACACTTAGGTCCAGAAATATTTGGACAGTGACACAAGTTTTGTTATTTTAGCTGTTTACAAAAACATGTTCAGAAATACAATTATATATATATAATATAGGCTGAAAGTGCACACTCCCAGCTGCAATATGAGAGTTTTCACATCTAAATCGGAGAAAGGGTTTAGGAATCATAGCTCTGTAATGCATAGCCTCCTCTTTTTCAAGGGACCAAAAGTAATTGGACAAGGGACTCTAAGGGCTGCAATTAACTCTGAAGGCGTCTCCCTCGTTAACCTGTAATCAATGAAGTAGTTAAAAGGTCTGGGGTTGATTACAGGTGTGTGGTTTTGCATTTGGAAGCCGTTGCTGTGACCAGACAACATGCGGTCTAAGGAACTCTCAATTGAGGTGAAGCAGAACATCCTGAGGCTGAAAAAAAAGAAAAAATCCATCAGAGAGATAGCAGACATGCTTGGAGTAGCAAAATCAACAGTCGGGTACATTCTGAGAAAAAAGGAATTGACTGGTGAGCTTGGGAACTCAAAAAGGCCTGGGCGTCCACGGATGACAACAGTGGTGGATGATCGCCGCATACTTTCTTTGGTGAAGAAGAACCCGTTCACAACATCAACTGAAGTCCAGAACACTCTCAGTGAAGTAGGTGTATCTGTCTCTAAGTCAACAGTAAAGAGAAGACTCCATGAAAGTAAATACAAAGGGTTCACATCTAGATGCAAACCATTCATCAATTCCAAAAATAGACAGGCCAGAGTTAAATTTGCTGAAAAACACCTCATGAAGCCAGCTCAGTTCTGGAAAGGTATTCTATGGACAGATGAGACCAAGATCAACCTGTACCAGAATGATGGGAAGAAAAAAGTTTGGAGAAGAAAGGGAACGGCACATGATCCAAGGCACACCACATCCTCTGTAAAACATGGTGGAGGCAACATGATGGCATGGGCATGCATGGCTTTCAATGGCACTGGGTCACTTGTGTTTATTGATGACATAACAGCAGACAAGAGTAGCCGGATGAATTCTGAAGTGTACAGGGATATACTTTCAGCCCAGATTCAGCCAAATGCCGCAAAGTTGATCGGACGGCGCTTCATAGTACAGATGGACAATGACCCAAAGCATACAGCCAAAGCTACCCAAGAGTTCATGAGTGCAAAAAAGTGGAACATTCTGCAATGGCCAAGTCAATCACCAGATCTTAACCCAATTGAGCATACATTTCACTTGCTCAAATCCAGACTTAAGACGGAAAGACCCACAAACAAGCAAGACCTGAAGGCTGCGGCTGTAAAGGCCTGGCAAAGCATTAAGAAGGAGGAAACCCAGCGTTTGGTGATGTCCATGGGTTCCAGACTTAAGGCAGTGATTGCCTCCAAAGGATTCGCAACAAAATATTGAAACTAAAAATTTTTTTTGGGTTTGGTTTATTTGTCCAATTACTTTTGACCTCCTAAAATGTGGAGCGTTTGTAAAGAAATGTGTACAATTCCTACAATTTCTATCAGATATTTTTGTTCAAACCTTCAAATTAAACGTTACAATCTGCACTTGAATTCTGTTGTAGAGGTTTCATTTCAAATCCAATGTGGTGGCATGCAGAGCCCAACTCGCGAAAATTGTGTCACTGTCCAAATATTTCTGGACCTAACTGTACGTGTGCAGGCAGCAGGAGCCAGCTTCTGCGGACGCTGGTAACCACGGTAAACATCGGGTAACCAAGAAGCCCTTACCTTGGTTACCCGATATTTACCTTCGTTACCAGCATCCGCCACTCTCACGCTGCCAGTGCCGACTCCCTGTTCCCTGCACTCCTAGCCACAGTACACATCGGGTTAATTACCCGATGTGTAGTCTGGCTATGTGTGCAGAGAGCAGGGAGCCGGCACTGACAGATGATTTCACTGCAACCACAGGTGTAAAGTGGCCTTTAGTTGGGAGGCCTCAATGGAGGATATTGCAGTTGTTGAGCCAGGAAATGATGAGGACATGTGTAAAACTGGCATTCCTGCACTAACCGGCAGGGACACAGACATACTCATCGCTCTGCCACCCAGCTCTTCTACCAGCTTCTGTGCCCACCTCCTGACTCCGACGGCCTGTGCACTCCAACCTGAGTATGGTAGGTTGTCAATAGACTTTTAAAGTTACATAGAATAAAGAAAGCACACATGAATAATTCAAAGCAATTTTGTTTTTCAAGGGATACTCACACATGTCAAAGATGATGATGAGAAATGCTCGTTTTAGTAGTCAATAGATTTAAGAGGATTTTTTAAAATTCAATTTTGTCACTGGAAGACGCAGAAGCAGGGGATAATATACTGCAGGGGTGGATGAAAATGAGGAAAGAAGTGGTCAATGAGGGATGGAGGGACACACAATTTAGGTTAATACATAGAGCAGTATATGGTTATAACATCCCAAACAGACAGAAGGTGAACAATCTGGATCATTGCCCTAAATGTAAAAGGCCAAAAACTGATCTATTTCATGGGATCTGGCAGTGCCCAGAAAGCCAAAAATTCTGGGAAAGGATGCGGGCACTTACAATGCATACCTGTGGAGTAGAAATGAAAATGGATCCATTGATATGGATTTTCCATTATACGATATATATGGAAGGGAGGAAGGAGGAGATAAACAGGGGACCACAATACCAAGATTGTTTCACAGCATAGTTATGATCGGTAAAAAGGCCCTACTGCGCAAATGGCTCGAGGGTAGTGTCCCAACGGAGGAGGATGTGCTGGGGCAGATTAAAGTGCTGCTCAGAATTGAGCAGCTGGAAGCAAAAAGGAATAAGGATGAGCTGACGAGAACATTTTTTAACAAATGGAGGAATTCATAGTACGACAATGTGGGGTCGCAGAAATAAGAAAAATAGTATCTCCCTTCATCAACACGGAATGGTATCTACTGGAAGATATTCAGGGTACATTGGGTATGTTGCGATTGAATCTACAGCAGAGTCACGTTGGCAGGGTGGGATGATCGTTTCAGAGAAAGGTGGCGAATATATGGGGACAAAAGGTAGAGGAGTTATGTGTTTTCTCAAGTCTGAAATGGGGATAAATTGGGATTAAAGAAAGGAGGGGTCTAGCTGAATGTGGGCGTAATGGAAAGATGAACCATTTAATGTAATATTGTTTAACCTGATGTAATGATTATAAAAACTGGAATAAAGTTTGTGTTTAAAAAAAAAGAAAAAAATTCAATTTTGTCAATGTTGCCATACTTCTCCAAAATCTTTGATACACGGCAAAAAAAATGTGCACAAATTACCTAACTAAAAAAACCCTATTTGCCTTGAAAATAGGTGTAGAACACTGTGAGTTCCCCTTGGAGCCAATTTAACTATTTTTTGAGCTCTGTAAAGCAGACTCAGCCACATAGCATCCACAAATCAGGCAAGGGAAAATCAGATGGCAACCATAGGTAACCAACAGTATACTTAACAGCACACTGCAATATCAGAATTTTAGGCTAAATAAATTGTATAAGCTGTCTAAAAATTATCGCTTTTTGGGGTGCAGATGAATTTGTTGCATGTGATGTAAACAGAAGAAGACATAGCACTTTCACATGGTTAGGTGCAACAATTATTGATGTTTGGAGAGTAGAAAGAACTTTGCTAAATGAAGAAGTGATCACTTTTTATAAGTTGTCCAAAATTATCCCTTTAATAAGGAGAAAACAAACAGGTAAGCTATATTGTTTTGAATGTGAAGAAGTAATGATCTCTTTAGCCATCCAAAAATTATACACTCATTTTTCGAGATAACATAGTGGCACAATTTTGAACGGGTAGAAGGGTGTGTTGTCATCAAGTCTTTTAAAGACCCGCAACACACATCCGTTTAATTTGTACGTGTGCGGTATGTATTTGCACGTACCGGAGACACGAACACACGGAGACCCATGTTATTCAATGGTAGATGGCACACCACACACACGTAAAATCACACGGAAAGTGTGACCGTGTGGTAAGTACGTGTGTGCGCTTTTCTACACGGATGACATGTCCATTTTTGGCCGGCAGCACGCAGGCACGGACCCGCTTTAGTCTATGGGTCCGTGCCTGTACGTACCGCACACGGAGTATGTCCGTGTTCAGCACGTTTCGTGCGTGTGCGTTTTTACACTAGCGATCTTATTTTTTGTTTTTTTTAAATTAAAGTCAGTATACTTACCTTTTTTCCTGCTGTTCTCAGTCATACTTACATTGGCGCTCGGTTTTTCTCTTCCCCCGGCTCATACTGCTCCCCGATCACCAGCGCGGCGAGGAACAGCTGTGCATACATTAGATGCGACAGTTCTGGGACTGTACCCGGCTCTTCCCGATTTGCCCTGGTGCGTTGGCAAATCGGGGTAATAAGGAGTTTTTGGCAGCCCATAGCTGCCAATAAGTCCTAGATTAATCATGTCAGGCGTCTCCCCGAGATACCTTCTATGATTAATCTGTAAATTACAGTAAATAAACACACACACCCGAACAATCCTTTATTAGAAAAAAAAAACACAAACATATACCCTTGTTCACCACTTTAATAAGCCCGAAAAAGCCCTCCATGTCCGGCGTACTCCAGGATGGTCCAGCGTCGCTTCCAGCTGTGCTGCATGACGGTGACCGGAGCTGCAGAAGACACAGCCGCTCCTGTCACCTCCACGCAGCTAATGAAGGGAATAGCGGGATCAGCTGAGCTGCCACTGAGGTTACTCGCGGCCAACGCTGAATACAGCTGATCGCGCTATTCCCTTCATTAGCTGCGTGGAGGTGACAGGAGCGGCCCACCGTATAGACACGCCCACCGGCTGCTGTGATTGGGTGCAGTGAGACAGCTGTCACTCAGCGTGGGGGGCGTGTCTGACTGCAACCAATCACAGGCGTCTGTGGGTGGGGAAAGCAGGGAATACGAGATTGATTAATGAGCGGCCGGCATATTCAAAGTAATTGTTTCCGCGTATTCTCTGCACAGCTGTTCCTCGCCGCGCTGGTGATCGGGGAGCGGTAAGTATGAGAGAGGGCTGCTCACTTCAGTCACTCGGGGGATTAGCGGTCACTGGTGAATCCTTCACAGGTGACCGCTAATCAGTGCGCAACACACAGACAGAGCCGCGGCATGACAATGAAGTCGGGTGAAGTTCACCCGAGTTCATTCTCATCGCGCAACTCTGTCTGCTGTCAGCCGACATGTATCAACGACATTGTGCAACACACAAACGGACATTCCACACGGACATTCCACGTACACATACACGGGCATTTTAGACACAAACACGGGCATTTTACACGTTCACACGGCTCGCATACGCCATCACACGGATGCCATACGTACCGGAGAAACGCCCCAAAAAAACGGAACACAGACCCGAAAAACGGACCGTGTCACACAGACGTTTTTTTTGCGGAAGTGTGTTTTAGGCCAAAAAAGAGTCCTATTTTCAGAGCTATTGCTTGAGCGGCTGCTGCTGATAGACTTTCACATACCCCCTGACTATCCACTGTGTTCTACAATAGTACCGGACTGCTGATAGAAATCTTACCCTATACAGAGTAAATAAACCAGCCATTGCTTTTTCACTTTCCAAACAGCATACATCTTGCTGCTCTCAAAAAGGTATCCTTTTTGGACAGGTTGTTAAAGAGATTTTTGTTCTTCACTATCCAAACAAGAATCCTGTTGCTAATCTCGACTTCTTTCCTTATTTTAAAAACAGTTGGCAATAAAAATAAAAGGTAACAAAGAGTATACTTAACAAATACTGCAGTATCAGACTTTTAAGACTATAAATAAATTGTATAAAGTGACTAAAAATTATCCTTTTGGAGGCGCAGAAGAAGCCATGGCATTTTTACATAGTTGGATACAAACATTATCCCTGTTCACGGAATATAAAGAGCTTTTGCACTGTGCTAAATGAAGAAGCGATCACTTTTTCATAAGCTGTCCAAAAATTATCCATTTAATAAAGAGACTAAGCAGGTAACGTAGGGATTGGCAAACAAAAACTGTAAAGTTCGGGTTTTGTACCGAACACATGGTGTTTGTGCACACGATCCAGATCATGAGGTTTCCTGGGAAGCTCATGTTACAGTTCAGGTCCAGTTCGGGTCCAGGGGCTGTAAAAAAAGCAAATTATTAAAAAACATTATGACCATACTTATGAAACGCCCGCGCCAGGGCCTGCAGGGCTGGCACGGTCACCGGGCCACTGGTATTCGGGATCAGGCTGTGAGTGGCCCGACCCGGCTTCCGTCACCCCGGCGGGTTTCAATAAAAGGGAAAAGTCCTACAGTCAGTCCGGTGTGACAAGGGGGGAAGGAAGGAGGGTGACGGGGTTCCTGGGGATCACGCCATCGTTCACGGCGGCCACTGCGGTCTCGGCCTCCTCTGCCACCACTCTCCCTCAGGAAACGGTACGGAACAGGGATGGGGTATGCTTGCAGCGCCACCCGTGGTTTGCGACCAGATGTTCAGCCGCCACTGCACAGTCTCTCTCCGGGGCAGGTGTTACAGGCAGCTGGATGAAATCGCTCCCCACGGGTGGAGCGGGGCAGCCCCGGGAGGTTAGTGAGACCCAGGGCAACAGTCCTCAGGGACACCGGGGGCACAGGGTGGCGGCATCTACTCACACCAGTCACGGAGTGCGGGATCCAGTTTCTCTTTATTTACAGTCCGTTCCACATTGCACCCAGGTGCTAGTCCTCGCCGCCTGTGGCCTTTGGTCGGTCCCGGGCAGGTAGGAGGAAAGGGGGGTCCGGTGAGGTGATCTGGGGGTCTCTGCCTTCCGTGTGCGTTAGTGCAGTCCCCGTGGCATAGAGCATTTTGGGAACTCGCCGCCTCTCTGTCTCTCTCATCCCGGTAGTGTAACACCAAACCGCCACTGGGTACAACATTCTCCAGAGATCCCCAGTCCTCAGCTCCATTCCCTTCCTCAGATGTTATCAGCCCTGGTCTCATGGCATCTCCTCAACAGGAGCTGTCTAGTGTAAGTCTGCACTCTCTTGCAGCCTCTAACGTTCTGCTAAACTTTCTGTGTGTTCTGCACTAAACTCACTCCTATTCAGGCCCCCCTCCCCTTGGGTTGTCATGGAAACCTGCCCTGTGCAGCCACCTGCTCATTAAGGAAACAAAATGAGTCATGAGGCTAAAAACTACATGCTGCAAAAGCTATTAACTCCTTCCTGCCAGTGTGATGTGAGTGAGTGTGTGGACTTCACTCCTCCTGCCCGGGAAAAAATGGGGTAACATTTAATACCCTGTAACGACCCAGTTGCAGGGCGTTACACTTACAAGTCTAGTGACGCGTCCTGGAGACTCTGTCTTCTGACCGCTTCCGCGTCTGTCCAATCATTGCTGTACCATCCGGTACCCAGCATTGAGTTACAGGACCTTCCGTGACGTCATATCCATGTGACCAGTCACGTGTGAATGTTGTATTTCCTCATTGGCTACAGACTGGTCACACGACTATGACGTCATCAAAGATCCTGATGCGCCATGATGCTATCGCATTGCATCGCGGCGCACAATCTCCTGCATTTATTTCCATGCAGCTGAGGCACTGCTGTCGGGAGACTGGGGTGATGCAATGCGAGACGCAAGTGAAATCATTCCCTCACTGTCAGCCTGCTTCATCGCTCTGTGCAGAGTGATGTAGCAGAGCTGACATGGGTCTCTTTGATTCTCATTCTGTATAGACTGTGTCTGTGCACAGTGATGAAGCAGAGTTGACATTGCTGTCCCAGTGGATTACGTCGGACTAAGGATTTTTTATAATAAAGATTGAGTCTCTAAATATCTCTTTTGTTTTATTTCTAATAAAAAAAAATTCTCTGTATTGTGTTTTTTACTGATTACCAGAAATTCATGGTGGTCATGTCTCATTTGGCGCGACACCATGAATTTCGGGTTTAGTACCCTCTGAGAACACAAAGCTGGTATTAACCCCTTTATTACCCAGCGTGCCACCGCATTAGGGCCACTGGACGAGCTGGGTAATGCGCCTGTAAATGGCGCTAAGAAATAATGCGCAAATTCCAGGGGCAGCTGCGGGCTGCCGAGATTCCCATCCCCCAGCTACCTAGCTTTACCTGACTGGCGATCAAATTATGGCAGGAGCCCATGCATTTTTTTTAAATTATTATCTTAAATAGAAAAAAAATAATGGGCTTCCCTGTATTTTGATCGGCAGTCAGGTAAAGCCAGGCAGATGGGGGTGGGGGTGGCAGCCCGTAGCCGTCCGCTTTATCTGCGCTGAGAATCAAAAATACCATCGAGCACAATGTCTTTTTTTTTAAATGATTTATTTATTTTTACAGTACTGTGATGTCAGGCAATCACAGACCCAACACAGAAAATGTGTGGGCTCCCGCTGCATTTTCTATTGCTAGCTAAGGGTAATCCAAGCAGCTACTGGCTGCTAATCCCCAGTGCTTGGTGTTACCTTCACTGGTAATGGAAAATCCCGGGAAGCCTTTTTTTTTAAGCTTCGTGCAAAAAAACGAAAAAAAAAAAAAAAAAATGACGTAGGCTTCGTCATGTTTTTGTATACTAGCCAGGTACAGCAGGCAGGGATAGGCTGCCCCCAACCCCCAGCTGCCTATTTGTACCTGGCTGGGAACCAAAACATAGGGAAGCCTTTTTTTAATTATTTCATGAATTTCATGAAATAATTAAAAAAAAAAAACGATGTGAGCTTCACCCAATTTTTGTGTCCAGCCAGGTACAACTAGGCAGCTGGGGATTGGAATCCTAGTGCAGGTTGGCCCAAGCTTTCTAGGCACCCCCTCTGCGAATTGCAGTCTGTAGTCACCACAGAAAATGGTGCTTTCATAGAAGCGCCATCTTCTGTCGCTGTATCCAACTCTTCAGCGGCCCTGGCTGGATAATAAGGGGTTAATACGAGCTTTGTTTTACCAGCTAGTATTAAGCCAGAGATTTTAATGTCAGGCCAAGTTTGACCAGCCATTAAGAATCTCCAATAAAGGGATAAAAAAGATAGCACACAGAGAAAAATATTTATTAGAAATAAATACACAGATACACTTAGGGACTCCATCTTTATTACTCCCTCTCAACATCTCCATGATCCTGGTCTTCTGTCTTCTGTCTTTTTCAACCTATGCAGCTCTGTTCTATCACATAGCACAGGGGGAGGAAGAACGCTTCTGCTCTCCACACTGTCTAATCACTCAATGAGTGATCAGAGGCTGCGGGTTGCTAAGCGGTGATGTCACCGCTCCCACCGCTGCTATAGTAGCCTAACGAGCGGGTTACTATAACAACGGTGATCTCCGATCACCTGATTCCCGGTGCCGCTATTCACCGGCTGTGGCATTAGTGTGTGGCAGCCAATCCCTGCATGTGGGCTGACTCTGTCAAGAGAACCAACATACAGGGAGGGGGAGTCAAGAATGTGTCTGAGCATCTCGGCGGTATTCATCGCTCGGCGAGTATACCGAGTACTGAGATGCTCGGTTGAGCACAGAGTACCAGCGAGCACCGAGACACTGACACTGCAGGACCTTATATGATGTCATAGTCATGTGACCAGTCTGTAGCCAATAAGATAATATAACATTCACACGTAACTGGTCACATGGCTATTACGTCATGGAAGGTCCTATCGTCAGCGGTGGTTACCGGGAGGGCACAGCGATGATTGACTCGGAAGCAGAAGTGGACGGGAGACAGAGTCTGCAGGACGTCTTACGAGACCTGTAAGTATAATGACAATGTTTATTATTAACTGTATTCTTTATTTTACAGTTCCCCCACCCCTTCACATAATTGTAAAGTCCACATTCGGTAAACATTTGCGTTATCTCTGCACCCGAACTCGAACTTTACGAAACGTTCAGGCCAGGCTCCCGAACACGAACATCGGGGGGTTCGCTGATCATTAAGCAGGAGTTCTATACTGTTTTAGCCATCCAAAAATTATACCCTTATTTTTGGAGACAAAACAATGGCACAGGTTTGAAAGTTAAAAATTTCTGGTGCATTTTCATCAATAGTGATGAGTGAGTACTAAACTGCTCGAATGCTCATTACTTGAATCAAGTAGGTCGGAAGCTAGTATGGGCTCGACTTGAGTAACGAGTATAATGGAAGTCAATGGGGAACACATTTTTCCGGCAGACTTAGCTTCACTGAAATTAATTAAAACAACATTTAAATTTAATAGGAACAGCATGGGGAAGATGCATGGACTTCCAGGTTGCTGATGGGAAGTAAATAAATATATAATTAATATAAAAATTGACATGGAGTCCCCCCTATTTTTGATCACCAGCCAAGGTAAATCAGGCAGCTGGGAGCTGATATTATGAGATGGAGAAGCTCCATGGTCATTTGGTCCTTCCCAGCCTAAAAATATCAGCCTACAGCTGCCCGAGAATTGGCACATCATATTATATGCAGCAATTCTGGCTCTTCCCACTCAAGAGGTTTGCCGTGACGTGGCAGTGGGCTTAATACAATCTGATCAGAATGGTAACAAACGAACCTCATGTTCTATTTAATTTTTTGCCTAGCGGCTTTAGATGATTGTATTTTTGGGATGTGCGATCCATGTCTTTTTCTTCATAGTGTGTTATACAACATTCTATCCCTCTCTTTTTTTGCTTGGATCTGCACTCTCCCCATTTGGCACAGGTGATTTTAATCAGTAGGAGACTGCAAGAGGGGTCAGCCTTCTTTTTGCTCCCAGTCCACATATGGGAGCCAGTGGGAGGTGAGTGCACAGCTCCTCTCACTGTGTGCTGGTGCTGTGTGGTGGCTGCTGTTGTGGTGGTGTCGTGTCAGTGGGGCGGCACGGCCTGGAGCCTTGGGGGCTTCGCCTTGCAGCATGGGTGCTGTGAGGCACCAGGTCGCCCGCCCTGCTGGCGCTTTGTCGCTGCGGCGGTGGTCAGTGCACAGTGCCGCACAAAAAGGTCAGGTTAGGGACCCACTCAAGAGGTTTGCCGTGACGTGGCAGTGGGCTTAATACAATCTGATCAGAATGGTAACAAAAGAACCTCATGTTCTATTTAATTTTTTGCCTAACGGCTTTAGATCATTGTATTTTTGGGATGTGCGATTCATGTCTTTTTCTTCATTGTGTGTTATACAACATTCTATCCCTCTCTTTTTTTGCTTGGATCTGCACTCTCTCCATTTGGCACAGGTGATTTTAATCAGCAGGAGACTGCAAGAGGGGTCAGCCTTCTTTTTGCTCCCAGTCCACATATGGGAGCCAGTGGGAGGTGAGTGCACAGCTCCTCTCACTGTGTGCTGGTGCTGTGTGGTGGCTGCTGTTGTGGTGGTGTCGTGTCAGTAGGGCGGCGCGGCCTGGAGCCTTGGGGGCTTCGCCTTGCAGCATGGGTGCTGTGAGGCACCAGGTCGCCCGCCCTGCTGGCGCTTTGTCGCTGCGGCGGTGGTCAGTGCACAGTGCCGCACAAAAAGGTCAGGTTAGGGACCCACTCAAGAGGTTTGCCGTGACGTGGCAGTGGGCTTAATACAATCTGATCAGAATGGTAACAAAAGAACCTCATGTTCTATTTAATTTTTTGCCTAACGGCTTTAGATCATTGTATTTTTGGGATGTGCGATTCATGTCTTTTTCTTCATTGTGTGTTATACAACATTCTATCCCTCTCTTTTTTTGCTTGGATCTGCACTCTCTCCATTTGGCACAGGTGATTTTAATCAGCAGGAGACTGCAAGAGGGGTCAGCCTTCTTTTTGCTCCCAGTCCACATATGGGAGCCAGTGGGAGGTGAGTGCACAGCTCCTCTCACTGTGTGCTGGTGCTGTGTGGTGGCTGCTGTTGTGGTGGTGTCGTGTCAGTAGGGCGGCGCGGCCTGGAGCCTTGGGGGCTTCGCCTTGCAGCATGGGTGCTGTGAGGCACCAGGTCGCCCGCCCTGCTGGCGCTTTGTCGCTGTGGCGGTGGTCAGTGCACAGTGCCGCACAAAAAGGTCAGGTTAGGGACCCACTCAAGAGGTTTACCGTGACGTGGCAGTGGGCTTAATACAATCTGATCAGAATGGTAACAAAAGAACCTAATGTTCTATTTAATTTTTTGCCTAGCGGCTTTAGATCATTGTATTTTTGGGATATGCGATTCATGTCTTTTTCTTCATTGTGTGTTATACAACATTCTATCCCTCTCTTTTTTTGCTTGGATCTGCACTCTCCCCATTTGGCACAGGTGATTTTAATCAGCAGGAGACTGCAAGAGGGGTCAGCCTTCTTTTTGCTCCCAGTCCACATATGGGAGCCAGTGGGAGGTGAGTGTGTGACGCCCTGGGCAAGCCAGGGGTCACAGGTCACACACCAACACACCCTACATCCCAGTCAGGAACACCAAAGCTAACCAAAAATCCTTGTTGCCTTCCTCCAGAGGCTGATGATTCACACCAGGGGGTGGGCCAGGTGGTTGGCTCCGCCCACCGAGGAGTTCACAGCTCTGGAGGCGGGAGAAACCAGGCAGTTAGAGTTTGGAGGGAGAAGTGGAAGGAGAGAAAGCTCAGGGAAGAGCTTGAGTAAACAGCTAGTTTAGCCCAGGCAGGGCTTGATTGAAGTGAAGGAAGTAAAGTGGTAAAGGAGGAAAGCAAGAGTGGTGACAGGAAAGAAAGAGAGTCGAAAGCCTGAAGTTAGTCCAGCTGTGTGCAGGACCGGGTCAGCAAGGTCAGCAACGACGGTGACTGTCCAGAGGGGTGACTGTTCGGGAGTTCCTGGAAAGACCGCGGACGGGTAGTGACCCGGCGGTCTGGAGCAGCGTGCAAAGGACAGTCAGCACCAGGGCAGGGGCCTCTCGGACCCCGGCAAGGCTAGGAGTCACCATAATTTGCCGAATCCGTCAGTGAAGGGGACGTAGATCCCCCAACAACCAAGTCCCGATTGAAGGCAACAGTCCAACCATTAAGGAGGAACACCGCCACCGCCAAGGCACCAGTTCCTCAGGGCCAGCGTCTGCGGGCAAAGTAGAGCTCCTCCGGTCCAGCTTGAAGCCGGGGAGCGGGTTACCGGTGGGGACCCATCGCTACCAACTTAGAAACATCAGGTGCAGGTCAGAGGGACATCACCGTTACCTACTGGGAGAGCAAGTGCAGCCGTCCGTGGGAACCATCTTTCCAGCCGTGTGGTTTACCGTAAAACTGTGTCAACGTCTCAGGCTGAGTGAGTACCACAGTGCCGCAAGGCACAGCGCTGCCCCCGCGTCCCTGCGCCCACCAGGCCCTGCATCTCCCATCTCATCACTGGGCCCCGGGATCACCAACCAGTACCCACGGAGGGGCAACGCAACACCTGGCTGCTCCGCATCACCATCCCCGGGATCCCCATATTGAGCAGCGGTGGTGAAATCACCACAACCGTGGGTGGCGTCACGGACAATAAACTATCCCCACACCCAACAACCCCCCTTTCACTCACGGGCGAGGAGTGCCGCTCGAGAACCCCCGGGATCCGGCCCACAGCTCGAGCCACCACTGAGCGGCAGCCGCCGGACCCGAGCAGAAGGGGTGAGCGTAGTGTGCCGACACCCTCCTCCCCGCCCGCGACAAGTGCACAGCTCCTCTCACTGTGTGCTGGTGCTGTGTGGTGGCTGCTGTTGTGGTGGTGTCGTGTCAGTGAGGCGGCGCGGCCTGGAGCCTTGGGGGCTTCGCCTTGCAGCATGGGTGCTGTGAGGCACCAGGTCGCCCACCCTGCTGGCGCTTTGTCGCTGCGGCCGTGGTCAGTGCACAGTGCCGCACAAAAAGGTCAGGTTAGGGACCCACTCAAGAGGTTTGCCGTGACGTGGCAGTGGGCTTAATGCAATCTGATCAGAATGGTAACAAAAGAACCTCATGTTCTATTTAATTTTTTGCCTAGCGGCTTTAGATCATTGTATTTTTGGGATGTGTGATCCATGTCTTTTTCTTCATAGTGTGTTATACAACATTCTATCCCTCTCTTTTTTTGCTTGAATCTGCACTCTCCCCATTTGGCACAGGTGATTTTAATCAGCAGGAGACTGCAAGAGGGGTCAGCCTTCTTTTTGCTCCCAGTCCACATATGGGAGCCAGTGGGAGGTGAGTGCACAGCTCCTCTCACTGTGTGTTGGTGCTGTGTGGTGGCTGCTGTTGTGGTGGTGTCGCATCAGTGGGGCGGCGCGGCCTGGAGCCTTGGGGGCTTCGCCTTGCAGCATGGGTGCTGTGAGGCACCAGGTCGCCCGCCCTGCTGGCGCTTTGTCGCTGCGTCGGTGGTCAGTGCACAGTGCCGCACAAAAAGGTCAGGTTAGGGACCCACTCAAGAGGTTTGCCGTGACGTGGCAGTGGGCTTAATACAATCTGATCTGAATGGTAACAAAAGAACCTCATGTTCTATTTAATTTTTTGCCTAGCGGCTTTAGATCATTGTATTTTTGGGATGTGCGATCCATGTCTTTTTCTTCATAGTGTGTAAATATATAATTAATATAAAAATTGACATGGAGTCCCCCCTATTTTTGATCACCAGCCAAGGTAAATCAGACAGCTGGGAGCTGATATTATGAGATGGAGAAGCTCCATGGTCATTTGGTCCTTCCCAGCCTAAAAATATCAGCCTACAGCTGCCCGAGAATTGGCACATCATATTATATGCAGCAATTCTGGCTCTTCCTGATTGCCCTGCTGCCGTGGCAATCGGGGTAATATTTTGGGGGGTTGATGTTAGCTCTGTAAAGTCAGCAGACATCAATCCCAGGGTTAGTAATGGAGCGACATTTATCAGACACCCGCATTACTGATCACAAGTCCTGGCGCTGTATTTGGTATATGGTAGAACTTTGTGTTAACATTTTTGATAATAAATTGGTAACTGAGGGATAGTGTGGGGGAGTCTTTATTCAAATAAACTATTTTTTTCCAGTGTGTGAGTTTTTTCACTTTACACCTACTGGGTTAGTAATAGGGGTGTCTGATAGACACCTCTCCATTACTATTCACTGGGCTTGACACAGCTGACATCAACCCCCAAAATACTGTGGTGTCCCCCTCCTAGTTTTGATCATAAGCCAAGGTAAATCAGACAACTGTATGCTGATAATATGAGGCTGAGAAGGTCCATGTTTATTTGGCCATTTCCACCCTGAAAAATAGCAACATAAAGTCTCCCACAAACAATGCCTCATTCACCAATTTATTATTTTTTAAAACTCCACGAAGCTCCAACATAATCCATGGTGTACTGGTGCCACGACGTCCCCTGAATCAGAAATCTAACCTATGGAGCTTTGTTGAGAAAACGAGACTCAATAGGTCAGTCCTGGTCTAAAATTTCTCCCCTGCGGTGATGTGAGTAACCCAGTGAAACACAACCTGTTAGATACGGCACCACCCTGATTAAATGGAAGTGTGCCCCCACCCATACACATGTGAAACAAACACGCAGAATTTATGGGACAATAGGGCACAGCTTAACCATAAATGCACTGGAAATCCAGAATATAAATAGAGGACAACAGAAACCTTGTTGAATGCAAAAGGTGATCAAAATGCACATAAACACCTAAACCTCAGTAACAAGTAATAAAAGGTACAGGCTAACAAGATAGTACAGCCAAAGGGTACACATAAATGACAGTATTGAATGCAGTCATATCAAAAATACCATAATCTAAATTGCTCAGGAGGTGATGTGGATGCGCATGCCCTCCTCACGCGTTACGCCACCTTATGTGGCTTCATCAGGAATGTACTAACATAAACCAAGTATCCAGGCATATATATATGTGGTAAACTACTCATTAATTACATACACATGCTGTGAGGAACCACTCAGAGGTCCAGATGGAAATATTAACGTCACCTGCAAATCCCATGTCCTATTGAAATCATGCTGTAGTGTGCGCTCCACAATGGAACGCATTGATCTGGTCATGTGAACGGAAATGACGTAACCTAGAACTCTCATCCTGGAACCATAATTCACAGCGTGCATACCATAATGGAGCGCACCGCTGTCACATTCGATCATCTGACCGAAAATTACGTCAAGCCCCATCCTGCAATTCAGGGAGTGCAAGGCAATTATCAGCGTCATTTAGCGTTCAGCATCTCCATGGACACATACCGGTAGGTCAGAAAGCCAGCAAGGAGATGTGCACATCAATTGGGTTCCTCACTGCCAAATAAGATCTAAAAATATATTTTAATGTACTCAGGGCTCTGGTTAGAACAATAACAAACATGGTCACAATATTTGAATAGCTCTGCAATTACAACATATCACATATTGAAATAGTCATATTAAATATACAATACAACAAGGCACAAAACAGAGAGAAAGAGCAATGGAAAAGTGAAAATGACAAGTTTACAAACTCGCATTAATATATACATAATGTAATTATGGACCACATAGTGACCCCAAGTTTCGTTCCAGGCCACCACAGCATCAGGTTTTATAGTGGCCTGTAAAGAGCAGATTTTCAATAATACCATTGGGCATTACAGAATCCAATTGGAAGATCCACCACGATTCAGTTCTTAAAAGGGCCGGGATGGGGGTACACCCTAATGTTGCTCAAAACTCTATCCAATCCCACCACAGTTGTATCACCAATTTTGCTGCCATGATGGGTAAGATAGTGCTGTGCCAGTGTGGAAATGGTGTTTCCTTGCTTGAGATGTTTAGCTGCCAAGGCTAAAGAAAGGGGGAAGAAGCAAACGCGAAACGTGCATAGGGGTACTACCTTTGATCTTCAGATTGTCTCTCAATTGGTTGTGTGTTCTTTTGTGCTGCCCCAGCAGCGGAATGAACTGCTCGGATCCGGTGGTAGTGTCCGTTCATGGCTCGAGGGTCTCCGGACCCGGGGGCTTAGGGGGCACACTCAAATGTAAAGGGCATATTTACAGGGAATTTGGTATAGTTCATGACACCACCCGTGATGTGCGGTAATTGGGAGTACCGCCGCTGCCATTGGGAGTACCCGGGGTGATGGAGTGTGGCAGCTAGGTGATGTTGCCCTCCACGGCTAGGGGTATGCCCCGGGACTCTGGATGGTGTTGCGGGGACACAGTGCAAGGGTCAGTCGAGTACTCACTCAGCAATGAAGCAGGTGCTGACAACAGGGTAAACCAAGTCTCTGAATGCCGCTGCCTCTCAAGGGGAGCTCGTCCGGGTCCCGTCCCCTGCAGTGCTGCTGGTGGTCTGTAACCTGTCTACTGGCACTAGATTTTTGAGTGTCCATTGTGGTCCGGTAGCTTGGAGCTCCCCACTGTGGCTAAGTGAAGGAGCCTGCTTTATGGGCTCACTCTTGGGATTTCAGTTGGCTGCTTGCTAGGAAAGCCCTAACCCCCTCCTTGCGCTAGTGCCTCAATTCTGGAGCTAGTGGGAACAGTCCATAAAGGCCCTGTTTTCCTCAGGTTAATTGCCAGGTTGCCTGAAGCTTCTCCCCAACCTAGGGTCCGTATACCCCGTTGTGCCTTCGGTCCCAGACCAGTGATAGGACCAGGCTGCTGACCATCCTCTTTGAAAGGTCCCAGGCACCTAGGCTCAATCCCCTGCGACTGGGGGAGGTCCAGACCCCCGTCTGAAACCTAGTTTTCCTCTCCCCTGGGAGCTCCAACTCCCAGCTTCATCAGAGCTCCTCACAGCTCGAGGGCTACTCAACAACTCTCCTCCACTGACTGACCTTGACACCTCCCACCTCCCTGTCTGACCCCTAGGTGGGCGGCCCTATTCCTGCTTAAGCAGCCCACTGGTGTGCCTGACAGGTGTGGCGCAAAGTGTATCTAGGATTTGTGAATGCTGATGGAGGCAACACTGCAGAATAGAGACCCAGAACCATGGGGGGTTGAATACTGCACTGAAGAGAAAGAGCGTGCAGTACCCTGTGACAACCTGAATAGTCCAGGGGCGTCACACTTTTATTCCTTTGTGTACCCTGATCTTCTCCCCAGGGCTCTTCTGAGTCAATCCTTGTTCTGGGAGGTCTTTTTTCTGTGGACATAACCTCTGTGGATTTCATATTTCCCCTTTCTGTGACTTTCACCATTATATGGATTTAATGGGGACTTTTGTTTATTTGAATCCTCTGTTGGGTGCCCTGCTCATTGGCATATTCCCCTTCCATATTGTTGCAGAGATCTGTGGCCTATTGTATTTGCTTTTGAATGGATCCTTTATTACACTAGCCCCTTTTTTGTGCAGTTTTATTTATCTTGTTCCATTCATAGCTTTGTTTCTTCCACTCTTGCCACTTGAAATCTGGTTAAAAATTTTGCTTTAGGAGGTTGTATTTCTATCCTTGAAGGATATTTGTATGCTCATTTCCTCCTCTTTTTTTGCTTATATATGGACAATTTGTTGCCTATACAATATATTTGTTATTTCTGAGCATTTATCATTATCTGGTCTACATTTATCCATTATTTATTTCCATTTATGAGGATTTTCTTCAGTCCCTGTTTTCAGGCACTTTATCACTTGGAGCATACTTATACACACTATGATTTGTATTTTTATTTTTATTTTTGTACTTTCGTATGTAATTTAACTAAACCTTTCCTGACAACCTGAGGCTACCGGCTACTGACCTTGTGTTTTTTATATGTATGTCTTTTTTTTTTTGGTTTGCATCTTTTTATTAACATTTTACAAATTTTAATACAAGAAATAGAAGGAATAGGGGAGGAATTAGGGAAGGGAAAAAGGAATAGACATAAAGGAAAACAGGAACAACCAACAGTTAAGTGTCGCCTTTATGGCCAATGCTTCAAAAGTATTAACATCAAACGTTTTGTCACCAACGTACTTGGAACAACAAAAACAATAATATACATGAGAAATAATAATCATTACATGTCAGGAGGCTAAGTTATATGCAGACTAGGCATAAATGTTTTCGCCCATAAAGACCATCTCAATTTGTATCTCAAAAAGTTCTTTTCTTTCAATGCAAAACTATACTCGTATGAATTATGTGATGATATCCGTTCAATAATCTCTATTATGGAAGGTGCCTCTACCTGTCTCCATTTTGAAGCAATAAGATGTTTTACCACGAGTAGAATATGTCAAATTATGTGTCTGCATGGGTCTTTAAACTCTTCTATACCAATTAACAATAGTGCCAGTTGGGGGGAGAGAATGAAACTCTGTGATGTAACTTTATTAGATCGTACACATCTTCCCACATCTTTTTTAAAGCTAGACAACTCCAAAAAATATGCAAAATTGACCCATTTTCTCCACACTGTCTCCAGCACAAAGGAGAGTTAGATATGGACATTTTGTGTAGCTTTTGAGGAGTAAAATACCAGCATGAAAGCCCCTTAAAGTAAGTTTCTTGCAACGTGGCGAAGGAAGTGTTGGATAACGTTAAATTCAATGATTTTTGCCACTGTTCCAATTGAAAAGTCTGACCAAGATCTTTCTCACAGTTCAGAATATTTGATCTTTTATCAAATTGGAGGTCTTCATTAATAATGGCAGAAATGTTGCTAGTTTTCCAATATAACTTATTTTGTGGGTTAAATAAAATATCTAACAAATCTACTGGTAGTGAAAAGGTTAACTTTTTGTTTTTATTTAAGTACTGGTTAAGGAGTGTCCAATTTGCCAGTTCATTTAAAGGGAGATTAAACTTATGACGAATTGTCTGGAAAGGTAATAAGCTGTTATTACATGAAATATCATGAAAACTGTTTATATTATACTTCCTCCATGTTGTTAAATCTAGCCTAGGGACCAATACTTCAAATACTTCAATTGAGATTGTCCTGATGTCTACAAGTTCACTTTTATTTTTACATAAAATCCTATTGAGTTGTTTCCATGGAGAGATTGTAGCTTTTATTGTTATAAATTTAGGTAAGGGAGTTTTTGAATTTATAAGGTGAGCTAAGATTGTGGCTCTCATAGATCTGTTTTTATTTACACTTTTTTCTATTCGTACCCAACTAGATTCCGAATCATCCAAAAGACATTTCTGTGACTATTTTAATAAATTTGCTAAATAATAGGCGTAAATGTTTGGCAAACCAATTCCTCCTCTTTTCTTATGTTTAAAGAAAAGCACCTTAGATAACCTTGGCCTGTTGTTTCTCCATACATGTCTAGATAGTTGGGTATGCAGTTTTGAAATTTCTAGCTTTGTCATGAGGATTGGAATGCATCGGAAAAGATACAACATTTTTGGGAGAACAATAGCTTTATAGGTAATGATTTTCCCTAACCATGATATTTCTGTTTTAGCAATATTTGTTATTTTTTTTTAATATCCTCTAATAATATATTTAAATTACTAGGGATCAAGTCTTTCAATTTAGCTGTAATTATTATACCTAAATACTGGATACTTGTTTTTTCCCATGTATAAGAAAATTCTGTTTCAATACCTTCTTGTGTCATGGGATCTATGTTAAATCCTAATATGTGTGACTTAGAATAGTTAACCTTATAGTACGAGATTTCTGTAAACTCTTGCAGTACCTTGGTAGCAGATCTCAGAGAATTTAAAGGACGGGATACTGATAAAATAACATCATCAGCATACAACGTTATCTTATACTGTTTTAAATTTAAGAAAACACCATTGATTTCGTCATTTATTCTGATAGTCTCCGCTAGTGGCTCCATTAATAATGCGAACAATATTGGTGACAAGGGACAACCTTGTCTCGTGCCATTGGTTATCCAAAAATCTTTTGATAAGCAGTTATTGATATATATTTTTGCCGACGGCCGAGAGTACAGGGCCAAAATAGAGTTTAATGTGACCCTTAAAGCCAAATTTCATTAGTGTTGCCGCCATGTACCCCCAATGTACCCTATCAAACACCTTCTCTGCGTCAAGAGTAAGAAGCAGAGAAGGCGTTCGAGAAGTCTCAATATGATTTATTAAGTTGATAATTTTCCTTGTAGCGTCTGGGGCTTGCCTATTTGTGATAAAACCGACTTGGTCTGAATGAACCAATTTTTGCATGATATTTTGTAATCTAATGGCAATTAACTTTGAATATATTTTGATGTCCGAATTTATTAAGGAAATTGGCCTATAGTTGGTCATATCTAATGGGTTTCCTTTATTTTTGGGTATTAAAACAATTGTTGCTTTTAGCATTTCTTCTGGGATATAACTATTTTTAGTAATTAAATTTGTCAAGTCTGTCAATTGTGGGGCCAATATATGTGCAAATCGTTTATAATACTCGTTATTAAGACCATCAGGTCCAGGGGATTTTCTATTTTTTAATTTATGAATAACTGCTACTATCTCACTTAAGGTATATGGTGCATTTAAAAGGGCAAGGTCATCTGCAGAGACTTTCGGAAGACAAATTTTAGAGAGAAATTCATTAATTTTACTTTCTGATGGTTGAACAGTGTTCGTATCTTCATTTAAATTATAAAGCTTACTATAATAGTCAGCAAAAGAGTCCGCTATTTCAGTTGGGTGTTTACATGTTTTGTTATCTGTATTGATAATTGCTGAAATTCTTGTTTTGGCTTTCCTTTGTTTAATTCTACTCATCATGAATTTAGATGGTTTATTATTGGAATGATAAAACTTTGTTTTTATTTTTTGTAGCATCCTGTCGTAATCTCTGATTAAATGAGATCGTAGGTCCATTCTCAACTGTAATATTTCTGAGTGTTTACTTACGGAAGCATTCTCAATCTGAGCTTGTTTCACTTCTTTTATTTTAGATGAAATTCGTTTTATATTTTCTCTATTAATTTTCCTATCTCTACTATTGATCTCTATTAATTTTCCCCTAATGACCGCTTTATGCGCGTTCCAGATGGTGTACTGAGAAACGTCTTGCGTATTGTTCTCCTTGAAGTAATTAATTAGTAATGTCTCTAATTCTTGTTTGTATTTATGATGCTGAATTATATATGAATTTGCTCTCCAAATTCTTTCCCCTTGAATTGGAGAATCCAAATATAGTTTAAACATAACTGGGGCATGATCCGACCAAGAACGGTCGCCTATATCTACTGATTTAAATTTCATTAAAGTTGAAATCGGACTAGATCGATTCTTGAGAAGGAGTGAAACCTATCAGAGTAACATGTGTACTCTTTTGATGATGTATTGAGACAGCGGAAAACGTCATACAATTCCTCTCTTCCTATCCATGGATCCAAAGTCTGATTAAAATGTCTAGTTTGAGATGTGGAATCTAGATTTCCATTTGGAAGTCTCCAAACATAATTAGATTTCCTTTTTGATTTTCGCGGATTATCTGAATTACCTTGTTCAAAAATTGAATTTGGCCGTTAGGGGCATAAATGTTACATAATGTAAATATGGAGTTATTAATTTTGCATATTAAAATACAGTATCTCCCATCTTTATCTTCTATTTCAGATATAAGTTCTAAACCAATTGTGTTTTTTATAAGTATAAGAACCCCTGCCTTTTTCTTTATATTAGAAGCTGTAAATTTATGCGGGAAGTTTTGATGACTAAAATTTGGAGGATTAATAGACGAGAACTTCGTCTCTTGTAGACCCACAATGTCAACATTAGTGTCTTTAATATGTTTCCAAATGATGTGATGTTTTTGTGGACTATTTAGACCCCTGACATTGTATGACATACAGTTTAAAGTCATTTATACAAACAAAAACGTAGCATCAAAATTCCAAGTATTGTACCATAAGTTAAAGCAATTGTTTGAAATAAAAACTGTCCATGGCTATCCGTATATACCTGTAAAGAAAAAAACTGGTTATATAGTACTAAACCAAAAACAAAATAACCAAAAAAAACCAGACGAATAACCGTCCTGTATTCCTTCGGGAGGATGTTGATGTCTTCCTAATACAGATCAACTCCATTTTGGGGCAAAGTCTTACAGCAATATCTGTCCAAGAAACCTCTTGTAGGAAAAAGAATAAACACAAAATTTCAAGCCAAATTGAACCCATAGCCATTAGGATCCACCATATTTGTAATCCAGTGGTAATAGCAGTAGTTCAAGTCACTTCGATTCCCAAATCTTTCAATGTTTTTATTCCATTTTCTGGGGACAATAATGGAATTGTCTTTCCTCGATAAGACATCAGTAATTTTGTGGGGAAACCCCAGCGGTAAAGAATGTTTCTTTGGCGAAGAGTTTGGGTTATTCTCCCAAAAGTTTTGCTTTGAAGTAGTGTCTCTTTAGATAAGTCTGCAACGATCTTCAGGTTATCAAACGGCTGTGGTAGATTCTTGTGGCTTTTGAGATAGATGAAACATTTTTCTTTTGTTTGAAAGAAATGAAATCTTAGAATGACATCTCGTGGAATGTTGCTTGAAAGATGTTTAGGACGTGGCAATCTATGGGCTCTGTCAATAGAGAGATCCATTTCAGCAGCTTCTGGAAAAATACTCTTCGTCATGGTTTTAATATATGAGAATAACTCTTCGTTATTAACATTTTCTGAGATACCCCTAATTTTACAATTGTTGCGTCGATTTCTATCTTCTAAATCAGCCACTTTAGTTTTGAGATAAGAGATTTCCTCCTTCATTGCTGACTGTACTTTAGATATTTTCTTTGTTGTGATTGATAGGTCAGCCACTTCTGCTTCAGTCTTTTCAATTCTAGATGTGAATGCATCAATTGAGGACTTCATTTGGTTAAATTTCTCATCCATGTCAGAACTTATTAGCTTGCGGAATTCTTTAAATAAATCCTTCATATAACTTTTTTCAGCTGAACTTGGTGAGGTGTCTTTAATAGACGTAGAATCTTTAAAGCCTGAATAAGAGGGGTCAACATCTTCATCTAGCTTTGCTTTTTGTCTAAAAGGGCTATTTTGTGGAGTGAAAGACATTTCTGATAAAAGCGCAGGAGTTTCCCAATCCGTATCTCTTTTATCTTCCCAGTCTTTTCTTTTCTGCTGCTTAGGCTGAGTTAAAGGGATGTTTGAAATGCCTTTTGGAATTGCTCCAGCTGCTGCGTTTGCTTGAGTAGTATTTGCATTTTTCCCGGCTTGCGGAATTCTGGAGGTAGACATATTTTTGTAAATCTTTATTTACTACCTTTATTTTCTGTGCCATACTGTGTATATATATTTGTCACTGTATAAATTCACAAAGAACTGCTCCTGTGTTGCAGTGCACGATATTTATAGATAACTTTCAAAGTCCAAATGCTATTGGTATGTCACCAGCACTGCTGTAGATCTGACCACCAGTTAAGACACCTTAGAATAACTGAATCCTGGAAGCTCAACAGCAATTTCTTTAACATTCTCTCCACTGACTTTACACAGGCTGGGGTCCGAGCTGTCAATGCAGTGCAGCCAATTCTTCAAGTCTGCACTTATTACAAACTCAGCCCTCAACCCACAGCTTCTATCAAGTCAGAATCGTGTCACTGTGTTGAGGTGAACGGTGCAGCAGACTCAGCTCTGCTAAATCGTCACTGCAGCTGCAATCAGTCTCCACTGTGTTTTAAGACCCACAAGTACTAGTCTGCAGACAGGGATATAGGCTAATGCAGATTCTCAGCTTTTATTTTGTCTTTTGTCTATTATTCTGGCTAGAGCCCTTCAGAAAGTGTATAAACTATTATCTCCACTACTTAAGGTACCGTCACACATAACGAGATCGCTAGCGAGATCGCTGTTGAGTCACGGTTTCTGTGACGCAGTAGCGATCCCGTTAGCGATCTTGTTATGTGTGACACCTACCAGCGATCAGGCCCCTGCTGTGAGATCTCTAGTCGTTGCAGAATGGTCCAAACCATTTTCTGCAAAGGCGAAGATTGGCCTTTAAGGCCCAGTCACACACAACGACTTACCAGTGATCCCGAAAACGATGCGACCTGATAGGGATCGCAGGTAAGTCGCTGGGAGGTCGCAGGTGAGATGTCACACAGTCAGATCTTACCAGCGATGCAGGAACAATACAGGTCGCAGTAGCCACCTGTATAACGATCTCAGCAGTCACTGTGACCCTGTCACACACACAGTGTCAAACACAGCGATGTGTCCTGACCAGCAGGACATTGCCTTTGAAGAAAATGGCCTGGACCATTCAGCAACGACCAGAGATCTCACAGCAGGGGCCTAATCGCTGGTAGGTGTCACACATAACAAGGTCGCTAATGGGATCGCTATTGCGTCACAGAAACCGTGACTCAGCTGCGATCTCGCTAGCGATCTCGTTATGTGTGACGGTTCCTTTAGACAGGACAAACTTTCTCATCAGCTCAGCATACAGCCAAGCAAATTTGAATATCAGCACAGTTAGGCGTCCAGGTTGTTGTATTTAGATACTAAGGGGTGCTTCACACATAGCGCGATCGCTACCGAAATCGCTGCTACGGCACGGTTTTGGTGACGCAACAGTGACCTCATTAGCGATCTCGCTGTGTGTGACACTGAGCAGCGATCTGGCCCCTGCTGCGAGATCGCTGCTCGTTACACACAGCCCTGGTTCGTTTTCTTCAAAGGCGCTCTCCCGCTGTGACACACAGATCGCTGTGTGTGACAGCGAGAGAGCGACGAAATGAAGCGAGCAGGGAGCAGGAGCCGGTATCTGGCAGCTGTGGTAAGCTGTAACCAGGGTAAACATCGGGTAACCAAGGTGGTTACCCGATATTTACCTTAGTTACCAGCCTCCGCAGCTCTCATGCTGCCAGTGCTGCCGGCTCCGGCTCTCTGCACATGTAGCTGCAGTACACATCGGGTTAATTAACCCGATGCGTACTGTAGCTAGGAGAGCAGGGAGCCAGCGCTAAGCAGTGTGCGCGGCTCCCTGCTCTCTGCACATGTAGCTGCAGTACACATCGGGTTAATTAACCCGATGTGTACTGTAGCTAGGAGAGCAAGGAGCCAGCGCTAAGCAGTGTGCGCAGCTCCCTGCTCTCGCGGTTATGATCGCTGCTTCGGCTGCTGTGTTTGACAACTAAGCAGCGATCATAACAGCGACTTACAAAGTCGCTGTTACGTCACAGAAAATGGTGACGTAACAGCGACCTCGTTGTCGCTGTCGCTTAGTGTGAACCAGCCCTAAGAATATGTCACAAAAGAAAAGAAGTTTCAGAGCTTGTGCCTTGTCAAAAATGAGCTGGTAGTACTAAAGGACAAGCACAGCAGACTTAGCTCTGCTAGATCTTCACCACTGTCACAATATATCTCAGCTGTACTTTAAAGATCTGTATATAGGAAAAATATTCAGACCTATATGGGGGAGAAATAATGTCTATTACTCACTGAGGATGATTTTTCCTTTTTGTCTTCAGAAGAGCTGTGTGTTGCAGAGCCTCAACCCAGCTGGGGAAGCTTCTGATACCACACTGCTTCCTCACTTATTCCTGGGTCCCTTCCGCTTTGTTCCAGTGATAAATAAGTCCAAAATCCAAGGGTTAAAGCTCAAAAAAGTGGTCCAACTTGTTCCCAGAGTGTTCCAGAAGTGTTTCTATTGCTTTTGTGGGAAATCTGAGTTTTAAAAACTCAGAATCCCTGTTGCTTTGGAGGTTTCAGGAAGGAGCTAGTCCAGACAAGTCTTACTCCATTGGGCTTCAGCCCCACCCCCTCATATGTATGTATTTTAAATGATTTGTATGAATAAAAATATATTTTTAGTCAAATAGCTTACACACTCATGTGTCTTGTAGGTTTTTTTTTTTTAACTGTTTTCTGGATGCATACGGGCATCAGTAGGTCTCCTGCAGTATTTGCAGCAGCTGTGCTGTAATTCAACTGAACAGTCATCAGAGAAATCCACCTTCTGACACTTCTCCAGCGTCCATCTGTTTAGCAGGCTGTGGGACTTGGCAAATGCCACACAGTTTTTTAATTGCCTTTTGTTTAGTGCTGGCTTCTGGGTACTGATTCGACCATGGAGGCCATTTCGAGACAGAATCCTACGAACTGTTCTAGTTGACACAGGGACTTGAGGTGACCAGCGCTTTTGGAGCTCTGCTGCAGTAGAAGAGGGGCTGGCTTTGGATTTTCTAACCAACAAACATTCCTCCTGAGCAGTTGTCTTGTGGGGTCTGCCGGACCTTGGCTTGTCAAAAATATTTCCAGTCTCTTCAAATCTTTGTTTTAATTCTTTGTACTTGATGCTGAAACACATTAAAGGTGCCAGTGTTGTGAATGTCAGTTATGCTTTAGCTGCTGTGAGGCTCCCTCTTGTGGCCAGGAATGGTTTGGACAGAGACCAGGTGTGCTGGAGCAATGGGCGTTTCCATTGCTAACTCTCTGCCTATTTAAACCTTGGTCTGCTAGCAGGGTGAGCCAGTTATCATTTGTTCTTCAGTTTACCGGCCTTCTCATCTTGCTTCAGACCACATCTACCCCAGATAAGTGCTTGGATCTTTCTTATGTTGTTTTGTTCTTTTTGTTCTTATCTGGGTTTGTCGTTTACTGTGGTTATTGTCAGTTCATTAGCTTGCAGGAATCTTCCCTCTCTGTGCTTATCTGGGAAACTTCCTGCAGCTATGTTTGGAATATTGCTCCTATAAGTCCATGTGTTTGTTGCTTCTTGAATTTGTAATTGTTACTGCTTTCTGTTCATTGGTTTGACAAGAGCGCCTGATATAAGACAGAGTTCAGATCGTGCGATCTGAGGACTTTTTGTACTATTGGGTATTTGTAGGGTTTTTCTCTAGCCACCATCAGCCCTTTTCCTATCCTTTCCTATTTACTCAGTGGGGCCTCACCTTTGCTAATCCTATCATCCATCTGTGTATTGTGTTTTCCTACATCGCCGTAATCTTTGAATGTGGGGGGCTTGTTTTACCTTTGCGGTCTATTTCTGAGGCAGAGAGCTATTCATCCTTCCTTCCTTTAGGATAGCTAGTTCTCCGGCTAGGTTCGTGGTGCATAGGATGTTAGTTCACCCCTCAGCTACTTCTAGTGTTGATGGTTAGTAAGGGGATGGCGGCCAGATTAGTTGCCAATGCTCTTGTCACCTTTTTTGCCAATGATCTATTGTGATCTTCCATGGTTCCGGATCATAACATGCCAGCCATCTCTGCAGGGAATCTGTTCTTCAGCCTCTTGATAATCAAGGCTTTGGTCGCAGGGTGGATTTTTGGCATGTTGTCAGAGGTCAAGTTGCAGTTCAACTGAAGGTCTGGGGTGCTGGGTTTCTTTTTATACACACTCACTAATTAACCGATCATTTAGTAAGCACGGGTGAGGATGTTAGCTAGTATTGGGTGCATTATATGACAAGGCGACAAAACGTTTGTCTTGCCAAAATCTGACCTTTCTGTGTTCATTAAATGATCAATATTTCAGCTTTGAAGCAATTTTATTTTCGTAACCTAAACCAAATTTGGGAGGGTTTCAGCATTCAAAAGAGTAATTTATGAAACCAATTGATGAATTTAAAGTCAGGTTATAAGCTTTTATTTACATAACATGGATAAGCGACAGAACTTCTGTCAGGGACTGTATAGATGAAATCTCACTCCCTCTTTCCTATAATGTCATGTGACACAGCATCAGCCAGTAAAGCATCCAGTTTCTTTTGGAACACCACGGTAGAATCAGATCGTAAAATCGTGCATAAGGATATATTGAGCAACTGCCTTTTAGCTTCCGCTACATAGAGGTCGGTAGGCCAGAGAACTATGTTACCACCTTTGTTGGCCTTTTTAATTACAAAGGCTCTGTTGTTCTTCAGAATAGAAATGGCTTCCATTTCTTCTTGAGTCAAGTTATCCTGTGTATTATTCCTAATCTGTAATTTAAGGATGTCCTGCACCATGGTGTTGAAGTAAACATTAATGGTCGGACAAGTCACAAAAGCAGGTGTTTTTTGGGACGGCTTAAATAACATGAAAGATTTCCTACCTATTGGTTCATTACTTTCATGTAACAGATCAATAAGGTCCTCAAAGGCACATTGTTCAAGGTCCAGTAAAGACTGCAAAGAAGTGGGATGACGATGATCATATTTAAACACTGGCTGTAGTACCCAGGCGTTACTCGGGATAGTAACTGTCTCTCTGTCTCTCTCCCAGTCGCTGTCTGTCTCTGTCTGTCTCTCTCAGTCTCTGTCTGTCTCTCTTCCAGTCTCTGTCTGTCTCTCTGTCTCTGTCTGTCTCTCTCCCAGTCTCTGTCTGTCTCTGTCTCTATCTGTCTCTATCTCTCTCTGTCTGTCTCTGTCTTTCTCTGTGTGTGTCTCTGTGTGTGTCTCTGTCTGTCTCTGTCTGTCTATGTGTGTCTCTGTCTCTATGTGTGTCTCTGTCTCTATCCATGTCTGTCTGTGTATATCTCTGTCACTTTATCTCTGTCTCTCTCTGTCTGTCTCTCTCTCTCTGTCTGTCTCTCTCTCTGTCTGTCTCTCTGTCTATGTCTGTCTGTCTTTCTCTATCTCTGTAAAACAAGAATGCCGCGGAGACACCATCACATGTTTCTCAACGCTGGCAGGAAACTAGCCAAGTCTTTCACTGGGAAGGAACAACCACAGGAAGGGCAGTCTCCAGTCAAGGAATCCGCCTATACCAAAACATGGTATCCATCCACAGACCGCTGTTTCGGGGTATTTTCTGCTCATCAGTGTGGAGTAGGAAACTGGCTTGTTTTGCATATTTTCCCAGGGGGCCTTGTTCTAGTGTCACTGCGTTGAGAAACACGTGATGCTGTCTCCGCGGTGTTGGATGTTGATCTCCCCGAGGTCAACCATCCTTACCTATGTAGTCTTCTACTAGGCATTGCTCCCACTAGCCAGTTTCCTACTCCACACTGATGAGGGGCAAATACCCTGAAACAGCTGTCTGTGGATGGGTACCATGTTTTGGTTTAGGCGGTTTCCTTGACTGGAGACTGTCCTTCCCGTGGTTGTTCCTTGCCGGTGAAATAACTGGCTAGTTTCCTGCCAGCATTGAGAAACATGTGATGGTGTCTCCGCGGCATTCTTGTTTTGCATATTTTTCCAGGGGGCCTTGTTCTAGTGTCACTGCGTTGAGAAACACATGATGGTGTCTCCGTGGTGTTGGATGTTGGTCTCCCCGAGGTCAACCATCCTTACCTATGTAGTCTCTCTATCTCTGTGTCTGTTGTCTCGCTCTATCTCTGAGTCTGTCTCTCAGTCTCTTTCCCCGTCTGTCTCTTTCCCCGTCTGTCTCTTTCCCCGTCTGTCTCTTTCCAGGTTTGTCTCTTTCCAGGTCTGTCTCTTTCCAGGTCTGTCTGTCTCTGTCTCTCTCTGCCTGTCTCTCTCTGGCTGTCTCTTCCCCTGTCTGTCTCTTCCTCAGTCTGTCTCTTCCCCTGTCTGTCTCTTTCCCCATCTGTCTCTTTCTCCGTCTGTCTCATTCCTTGTCTGTCTTTTTTCCCATCTCTCGTTCCCCGTCTGTCTCGTTCCCCATCTGTCTCTTCCCCTGTCTGTCTCTTTCCCTGTCTGTCTTTTTCCCCCTCTTTGTCTCTGTCTGTTTGTCTATTTCCCTCTGTCTTTCTGTTTGTCTGTCTCTGTCTGTCTGCCTTTTTTGCCTGTCTATCTCTGTCTGTCTCTTTCCCTGTCTGCCTCTATCTGTCTGTCTCTTTCCCCGCGTGTCTTTCTGTCTGTCTTTTTGTCTGGCTTTTTTTTCCTATCTGTCTCTGTCTGTTTGTCTCTGTCTGTGCCTGTCTGTCTGTCTCTCAGTCTGTGTCTGTCTCCCCACTGACATCATATTACCTCACACATAAGCTTCTTATACTATGAATGTCCTTTGTTCCTATAGCAACCAACCACAGCTGTTATTAATAACTTGCAGCTCACAGCTCCATTCAGTTTAATGGAGGCAGGTTTTTTGGAGAGTAACTGTAAAGCGCGGGGTTAAATTTTCATGTCAAAACATAGTCTACGACGTTCCTTGAGTCACATGAGGCGTCTGTGCAAAATTTTGTGATTGTAAATGCGACCTTTAGCGGACACACACACACACACACACACACACATACACACATACATATACTTAGCTTTATATATTAGATTAAATTCCTGCAAAACGGGTAAGTATCTTTGACCAAAGTGAATTTGTCCAGTTTTTTGAGAGGTGAAAAGGACAGACCACGTTTTACAACAGCTTCTTCTGTACTAGACAGAACATAATCCGATAAATTAATAATTTGTAGCATGTTCTCACCCATTGCTTCTTGTGTTTGTTCCTGTGTTGGGTCTGCATATAGAGATGTGGTGCTCGGTTTCGTGGCGTTGTTTTGTTATAGTTGATGTTGTTTCCTCTTCCGACCACCTCTTCTCCCCCTCCTTCTGTTTCACTTGTGTCTGTAGACACAAAATCACTAGATGAACCTTCGCCTGGATTATTAGAGGGGTTCTGTTTGGAGAGATTAGGGCGGGACCGTCTATTCCTCCAATGATTCCAACTGTAAGCACAATTGTCCTCAAAATCCCTTTTATCACAAAGAAATTTGTTCTTTTTACCAGCTACCACGTCCTTCTCAAATTTTTCAATACTGTCTTTCAATTTTGCAAAAAATGGCTGAAAGAATTTAGTTATTTTTTTATTTTTTTTTTGTTTTCGACTGAACCACCTACAGGCAGAGATCTGGTACTGCGATGGGGGCACGCTGTGCGCCTTCTTTTGCTAACCTTTTCATGGGTTGGTGGGAGGAGGCATATGTGTTTACCTCGTTGCGTGGTATCGGGACTATGTCTGTGGGTGGTTTCGGTATATTGTTTACATTTTTTTTGTTGTGGACAAGACCACGTGACCTGTGTATGGACTTTATTCAGACCCTGAATCGAAACAATCTGAACATTAAACTTACCTCAAAAATATCTTCAGACAGCATGGAATTTCTTGATCTCAAATTGATGGTGAAAGGACAAAGGATTGAAACCAACCTTTTCCGTAAGTGTACTTCCACTAATGGCCTCTTGCACTACAAGAGTTAACATCCTAGGCACCTTAAGGATGCAATACCCATGGGCCAATTTTTTTTTATAAAAAGGAACTGTAGTACACAATCTGACATTCTTATACAGGCACAGGACCGGTCCGAACGCTTCAAGATGAGGAAGTATCCATGTGAAGTTATCAATTGGGCCTTTCAGAAAGCGGTGAATGTGGATCAGCGTACCCTTTTGAAACCTAAGAAATTGGAATCCAAGATCAACTTCCCACGGTTGGTAACCACTTTTAATGGCCAATGGTCGGATATCCATCAAATTTTGAGGAGGAACTGGAATATCTTGTTGTTGGACTCCAGTTTAAAACAGATTTTTTCTTCCAGGTCACTTTTAACAGCAAGGCGATCTGCCAACTGAAGGACCACCTTTGTAGTAGCAATTTTGTTCGTCCAACTACTTGAGTCGGGAGGGGGACTACCCTGAGAGGCTCATTCCCATGTGGTCAATCTTCAGTCTGCCAATTTCAAAGGATCAAGGGATCAAAGGATGTACCAGTTACTAGAGATGAGCGAACCGGTCCCGGTTCGGCTCGAGGTCGGCTCGCCGAACGGGGGTCCCGTTCGAGTTCGGTTCGTCGAACGTTCGACGAACGTTCGACGAACTGAACTAGAACCTATAGGCTATAATGGGAGGCAATCAGAAACACATAAAAATGCATGATAAATGTACACAAACAGTTAATAAACATTGCCATAACACTTACCGGTCCCCGCGATCCCTCCTGCACTCTGTCTCCTGCCGCTATTCCATCCGATGATCGCTGAATCCTCCCGGTGACCTGCACTGCCAGCAGAGATGCAGGACCTATCGTGACGTCAAAATAGCCATGTGACCAGTCACGTGGCTATTATCTCATTGGCTACAGACTGGTCACATGACTATGACACGTCATGTAGGACCTGCGAGTGCATCTCTCCGGTACACGGTGCACATATGTGTATCGCCGTGTACCGGCGACATGCTCTAGCACACGGTCAACTCCCCGTTCCGTTAAGGACCGGCTGACACAGCCGGTCATTAACGGAGATCACCGTTGCCATAGCAACGCAGTTAGCGGTGACGTCACCGCTAACCGCGGCTCCGAGAGCACCGTTGCTATGGTAACGCGTCTGTCAGCGTTACCGCTGTTACCGCTGACAGCCAGCACTGATCACTCACGGAGTGAAGGCTGCACGCTACTTCCCGATTGTAGTGATGATTGTAGTGAGGATGAGGTTCCCCAGCCCATGATGGGCTGGTGAACCTCATCCTCACTACAATCGTCACTACTACTACACTAGAAAGAAAGAAGACAGAAGAGCAGGATCGTGGAGGGCTGACAGGGGGTAATAAAGATGGAGTCTCTAATGTGTCTGTGTATTTATTTCTATTAAAGTATTTTTTCTCTGTGTGGTGTTTTTTTTAACCCTTTATTGGAGATTCTTAATGGCCGGGTCAAACGTGCCTGACATTAAGAATCTCTGGCTTAATACTGGCTAGTAAAACAAAGCCAGTATTAACTCATGATTACCCAACAAGCCACCCGGCTCCAGGGCTGTTGGAAGAGTTGGATACAGCGCCAGATGATGGCGCTTCTATGAGAGCGCCATTTTCTGGGATGGCTGCGGACTGAAATCCGCAGTAGAGGCGCCCAGAAACCTCGGGCTAACCTGTGCTGCGGATTCCAATGCCCAGCTGCCTAGTTGTACCCGGCTGGACACAAAAATGGGGCGAAGCCCACGTCATTTGTTTTTTAATTATTTCATGAAATAAGTGAAATAATTAAAAAAAAACGGGCTTCCCTATATTTTTGGTTCCCAGCCGGGTACAAATAGGCAACTGGGGGTTTCAGGCAGCCCGTGGCTGCCAGCTGTACCTGGCTAGCATACAAAAATATGGCGAAGCCCACGTCATTTTTTTGGTGGGCAAAAAAATTCTGCATACAGTCCTGGATGGAGTATGCTGAGCCTTGTAGTTCTGCAGCTGCTGTCTGCTCTTCTCCATACAGACAGACAGCAGCTGCAGAACTACAAGGCTCAGCATACTCCATCCAGGACTGTATGCAGAAGTTTTTTGCCCCCTGAAAAAATTATGTGGGCTTCACCATATTTTTGTATGCTAGCCAGGTACAGCAGGCAGGTACGGCTGCCCCCAACCCCCAGTTGCCTATTTGTACCCAGCTGGGAACCAAAAATAAAGGGAAGCCCTTTTTTTATTATTTCATGAATTTCATGAAATAATTAGAAAACAAATGACGTAGGCTTCGCCCCATTTTTGTGTCCAGCCAGGTACAACTAGGCAGCTGGGGATTGGAATCCGCACCACAGGTTGGCCCGAGCTTTCTGGGCCCCACTGCTGCGAATTGCAGTCTGCATCCACCTCAGAAAATGGCATTTTCATAGAAGCGCCATCTTCTGGCGCTGTATCCAACTCTTCCAGCACCTGCCTGCTATACCTGGCTAGCATACAAAAATATGGCGAAGCTCACGTCCTTTTTTTGTAGTTTTTTGGCAAAAAAAATAAAAAATGCTTCTCTGGATTTTCCATTGCCAGTAAAGGTAACACCAAGCAGTGGGGGTTAGCAGCCAGTAGCTGCTTGGATTACCCTTAGCTAGCAATACAAAAAATGCAGCGGGAGCCCATATATATTTTTTTTAATTATTCATTTAAATAACTAAAAATAAAATGGGCTTCCCTGTATTTTGATTGCTGGACATCACAGTGCTGTAAAAATAAATCTTTAAAAAAAATGACATAGCGCTCCGCGGTATTTTTGATTCTCAGCGCAGATAAAGCAGACAGCTATGGGTTGCCACCCCCATCTGCCTGCCATTACCTTATGTGAGGCCGCATGGCACATTTTATAAAAATATTTTAGTGTAGGACTGCTTCAAATGAGATTTGCCGTGACGTGGCGAAGCAGCTTAAGAAATTGCAATTTTTTGCCAAAAATCTCAAAAAAAAAAAAAAATTTTTATAATGCAGTTTGGAATATTTGATGCCTTAGTGCACATTGGTGCTGGCTCTTTGTTGTTTCTTTGTTGAATTGGTCGGTGGTTGACCTCCACCTTGCTATGCACCCCAATTTGGGATGTATTCCATCTGTATAGATTTTGGCGTTTGGTGACTGTTCACATTGGGTCATCAGGCTTTGTCCACAGGCTATATATATACTTCATGCAGCATTTGCTTGGACCTGTCCCGCCCACAGCCATGACTCAGTCATGGGTACGGGACTGCAATAGACCAGGTGAGTGCTGCTGAGAGCAGTTCTGCTATTTATATGTGAGGCCGCATGGCACATTTTATAAAAATATTTTAGTGTAGGACTGCTTCAAATGAGATTTGCCGTGACGTGGCGAAGCAGCTCAAGAAATTGCAATTTTTTGCCAAAAATCTCAAAAAAAATTTTTATAATGCAGTTTGGAATATTTGATGCCTTAGTGCACATTGGTGCTGGCTCTTTGTTGTTTCTTTGTTGAATTGGTCGGTGGTTGACCTCCACCTTGCTATGCACCCCAATTTGGGATGTATTCCATCTGTATAGATTTTGGCGTTTGGTGACTGTTCACATTGGGTCATCAGGCTTTGTCCACAGGCTATATATATACTTCATGCAGCATTTGCTTGGACCTGTCCCGCCCACAGCCATGACTCAGTCATGGGTACGGGACTGCAATAGACCAGGTGAGTGCTGCTGAGAGCAGTTCTGCTATTTATATGTGAGGCCGCATGGCACATTTTATAAAAATATTTTAGTGTAGGACTGCTTCAAATGAGATTTGCCGTGACGTGGCGAAGCAGCTCAAGAAATTGCAATTTTTTGCCAAAAATCTCAAAAAAAAATTTTTATAATGCAGTTTGGAATATTTGATGCCTTAGTGCACATTGGTGCTGGCTCTTTGTTGTTTCTTTGTTGAATTGGTCGGTGGTTGACCTCCACCTTGCTATGCACCCCAATTTGGGATGTATTCCATCTGTATAGATTTTGGCGTTTGGTGACTGTTCACATTGGGTCATCAGGCTTTGTCCACAGGCTATATATATACTTCATGCAGCATTTGCTTGGACCTGTCCCGCCCACAGCCATGACTCAGTCATGGGTACGGGACTGCAATAGACCAGGTGAGTGCTGCTGAGAGCAGTTCTGCTATTTATATGTGAGGCCGCATGGCACATTTTATAAAAATATTTTAGTGTAGGACTGCTTCAAATGAGATTTGCCGTGACGTGGCGAAGCAGCTCAAGAAATTGCAATTTTTTGCCAAAAATCTCAAAAAAAAAAAATTTTTATAATGCAGTTTGGAATATTTGATGCCTTAGTGCACATTGGTGCTGGCTCTTTGTTGTTTCTTTGTTGAATTGGTCGGTGGTTGACCTCCACCTTGCTATGCACCCCAATTTGGGATGTATTCCATCTGTATAGATTTTGGCGTTTGGTGACTGTTCACATTGGGTCATCAGGCTTTGTCCACAGGCTATATATATACTTCATGCAGCATTTGCTTGGACCTGTCCCGCCCACAGCCATGACTCAGTCATGGGTACGGGACTGCAATAGACCAGGTGAGTGCTGCTGAGAGCAGTTCTGCTATTTATATGTGAGGCCGCATGGCACATTTTATAAAAATATTTTAGTGTAGGACTGCTTCAAATGAGATTTGCCGTGACGTGGCGAAGCAGCTCAAGAAATTGCAATTTTTTGCCAAAAATCTCAAAAAAAAATTTTTATAATGCAGTTTGGAATATTTGATGCCTTAGTGCACATTGGTGCTGGCTCTTTGTTGTTTCTTTGGATTACCCTTAGCTAGCAATACAAAAAATGCAGCGGGAGCCCATATATATTTTTTTTAATTATTTATTTAAATAACTAAAAATAAAATGGGCTTCCCTGTATTTTGATTGCTGGACATCACAGTGCTGTAAAAATAAATCTTTAAAAAAAATGACGTAGCGCTCCGCGGTATTTTTGATTCTCAGCGCAGATAAAGCAGACAGCTATGGGTTGCCACCCCCATCTGCCTGCCATTACCTTGGTTGGCAATCAAAATACAGGGAAGCCCATTAATTTTTTCTATTTAAAAAATAGTTAAAAAAAATGACGTTGGGTCATTTTTGATTTTTGATAGCCAGCTAGGGTAAAGCAGACGGCTGTAGCCTGAAAACCACAGCTGGCAGCTTTACCGTGGTTGGGGATCCAATGTGGAGGTCCCCTCAGGCTCTTTTTTATAATTATTTTATAAATATTAATAATTACACAATAAAAGTAGGGTCTCCCCCAAATTGGATCACCAGCCAAGGTAAAGCGGACAGCTGTGGTCTGGTATTCTCAGGGTGGGAAGGTCCATAGTTATTGGGCCTTCACAGCCTAAAAATAGCAGGCCGCAGGCACCCCAGACGTGGCGCATCCACTAGATGCGCCAATCCTGGCGCTTCACTCCAGCTCATCCCGTGCCCTGGTGCAGTGGCAAACGGGGTAATAAATCGGGTTGATACTAGCTGTAAAGTCACCTCAGATCAAGCCCAGCAGTTTGTGATGTCATGGCGTCTATTAGATACCCAACATCATAAACTGTCAGTACTAACAAAAACAAAAAATCGACAAAAGAAATTTATTTGAAAAAACAGTCCCCAAAACATTTCCTCTTTCACCAATTTATTGTAAGAAAAAAAATAAAGGGGTCCCACGACGACTCTGGACCGTCTAGAATATGGGGGGGAGACACTCAGGGAATGTATCCCCCATTTTCTAGGAGTGCGGACCCTTCATGTGAGGAGTGTGGGTGCAATGAATCTGCACTCACTCTCCCCGGGTCCACAGCAGCAGAGTCCATGTCGTAATGGTTGCTACCAAAGCTGCAATGCCCTGCTCATGAGGTAAGGGCATGCCTAATCAGGAGAACTACTGTAGAGGAAGCTCTGCTCACTGGTATATAGGTGCTCAGAGGTAATAATAGATAAAATTAGTGAGTAACCTCGGCACTCTAAATCTCCCAGACTAAGTCAGTAAGTCACAATGGATAGTAATGCAAAATCACTCTTTATTGGTCCGTATTAAGAAAATTTTTTTTTTCATAAGCATATATGTTTTTGTCCAAAACAAGTTACAAATGACGTTTCGGCCTGAGCCTTCGTCAGATTGGACTTATCTGCATGTAATCATGAAAAATGACAATAATCAGTATCACATAAGAGTGAGAGAACAATAACATAAACTCGAACAATGTAGAGGTACAATTGGGATGCCGCAAAAAAATTGCAACACAGCAAGAAATGAAACACATGATACAAATGTCATAATACAGTACAAGGACAATATAGTAATGACAAATATGGGGTCAGAGTAGGCTTAGACAGCTCTGGTACGAAAGAGATGTCAATCATAAAGTAACATGTGCAGTAGGTGTAGAGCTACAGTATGCATGGCAGAGCTAATGGGTAGACCGACCATAAAAAAAGAACGGAGAAAAAGTGGAGAAAAAGTGGAGAAAAAAATGGAGAAAAAGTGGAGAAAAAGTGGAGAAAAAGTGGAGAATAAGTGGAGAAAAAGTGGAGAAAAAGTGGAGAATAAGTGGAGAAAAAGTGGAGAAAAAGTGGAGAAAAAGTGGAGAAAAAGTGGAGAAAAAGTGGAGAAAAAGTGGAGAAAAAGTGGAGAAAAAAATGGAGAAAAAATTGAGAAAAAGTGGAGCACCCTTTGGTGCCTTTCATGTGGCACTAAGGGGTGCTTAGCTTTGTATTTAGCCAAAAAAATGAAAAAAAAAAATGACGTAGGGTTCCCCTTAGTTTTGTAGCCAGCTAGGGTAAAGCAGACGGCTGCAGCCTGCAGACCACAGCTGGAAACCTCACCTTGGCTGGTAATCCAAAACTGAGGGCACCCCACGCTATTATTTTAAATAAAATAAATAATTAAAAAAAAAAAAACACGTAGGGGTCCCCCAAAATTGGATCACCAGCCAAGGTAAAGCAGACAGCTGGGGCCTGATATTCTCAGACTAGGGAGGTCCATGGTTATTGGACTCTCCCCAGCCTAAAAATAGCAGGCCGCAGCCGCCCCAGAAGTGGCGCATCCATTAGATGCGCCAATCCTGGTGCTTCGCCCCAGCTCATCCCGCGCCCTGGTGTGGTGGCAAACGGGGTAATATATGGGGTTAATACCAGATGTGTAATGTCACCTGGCATCAAGCCCTGGGGTTGGTGAGGTCAGGCGTCTATCAGATACCCGACATCACCAACCCAGTCAGTAATAAAAAAAATAGACGACAACCACATTTTTATTTGAAAAAACACTCCCCAAAACATTCCCTCTTTAACCAATTTATTAGAATGAAAAACAAATCCAGGTCTGCTGTAATCCAAGGGGTTGCCATGACGATCCACACTGTTCCAGTCAATGAAGAGCAGGATGTTCCCCATTGGCTGGGAGAGCAGTGCAGTGACCTGAGCTAACATCAATGGGTCAGCCCAGGTCACTGCAGGGGATGACAAGTGCTGCTGTCAGCGAGGTACATTACCTGCGCTGATCTCCAGCACTGCTGACAGCCCCTGTCACTGAGTTCAATGACCGGCGCCTTCACAGCCAAATATCGCGAGGCCCGTGACGTCACCGCTAGTCAGTCTCGGGTCGGAAGCGAGAGGTGATGTGACAAGCGGCGGCCATGGAGGACAGTGACAGCGCTGAGGTCGGGATGGCGGGACTTCATCACCGCAGGTAAGCCGAGCGGGAAGGGGGGGGATGTGTGTGTGTGTGTGTGTGTGTGTGTGTGTGTATGTATGTGTACATGCCGCGGGCAGGAGGGGTCGGAGTGAGCTGAGCGGGGAAGTGTGGGCTTCCTGCACGTAACTAAGATAAACATCAAGTTACTAACCAAAGCGCTTTGCTTGGATACCCGATGTTTATCTTGGTTACCAGCTTGTGGCAGGCTGCCAGCGATGGGTAGACCGACCATAGAAAAAGAACGGAGAAAAAGTGGAGAAAAAGTGGAGAAAAAAATGGAGAAAAAGTGGAGAAAAAGTGGAGAAAAAGTGGAGAATAAGTGGAGAATAAGTGTAGAATAAGTGGAGAAAAAGTGGAGAAAAAGTGGAGAAAAAAATGGAGAAAAAGTGGAGAATAAGTGGAGAATAAGTGGAGAATAAGTGGAGAAAAAGTGGAGAATAAGTGGAGAATAAGTGGAGAAAAAATATGGAGAAAAAGTGGAGAAAAAGTGGAGAAAAAGTGGAGAATAAGTGGAGAATAAGTGGAGAAAAAGTGGAGAAAGAGTGGAGAATAAGTGGAGAAAAAATATGGAGAAAAAGTGGAGAAAAAGTGGAGAAAAAATATGGAGAAAAAAATGGAGAAAAAGTGGAGAAAAAGTGGAGAAAAAGTGGAGAAAAAGTGGAGAAAAAATATGGAGAAAAAAGTGGAGAAAAAGTGGAGAAAAAGTGGAGAAAAAGTGGAGAATAAGTGGAGAAAAAGTGGAGAAAAAGTGGAGAATAAGTGGAGAAAAAAAATGGAGAAAAAGTGGAGAAAAAGTGGAGAAAAAGTGGAGAATAAGTGGAGAAAAAAAATGGAGAAAAAGTGGAGAAAAAGTGGAGAATAAGTGGAGAATAAGTGGAGAATAAGTGGAGAAAAAGTGGAGAAAAAGTGGAGAAAAAGTGGAGAAAAAGTGGAGAAAAAAATGGAGAAAAAGTGGAGAACAAGTGGAGAACAAGTGGAGAATAAGTGGAGAAAAAGTGGAGAAAAAAATGGAGAAAAAGTGGAGAAAAAGTGGAGAAAAAGTGGAGAAAAAGTGGAGAAAAAGTGGAGAAAAAGTGGAGAAAAAATATGGAGAAAAAGTGGAGAAAAAAATGGAGAAAAAGTGGAGAAAAAGTGGAGAAAAAGTGGAGAAAAAGTGGAGAAAAAGTGGAGAAAAAATATGGAGAAAAAGTGGAGAAAAAAATGGAGAAAAAGTGGAGAAAAAAGTGGAGAAAAAGTGGAGAAAAAGTGGAGAATAAGTGGAGAAAAAAAATGGAGAAAAAGTGGAGAATAAGTGGAGAATAAGTGGAGAAAAAGTGGAGAAAAAGTGGAGAAAAAGTGTAGAAAAAGTGGAGAATAAGTGGAGAAAAAATATGGAGAAAAAGTGGAGAAAAAGTGGAGAAAAAGTGGAGAAAAAGTGGAGAATAAGTGGAGAAAAAAAATGGAGAAAAAGTGGAGAAAAAGTGGAGAATAAGTGGAGAATAAGTGGAGAATAAGTGGAGAATAAGTGGAGAAAAAGTGGAGAAAAAGTGGAGAAAAAGTGGAGAAAAAATATGGAGAAAAAAATGGAGAAAAAGTGGAGAAAAAAGTGGAGAAAAAAGTGGAGAAAAAGTGGAGAATAAGTGGAGAAAAAAAATGGAGAAAAAGTGGAGAAAAATATGGAGAAAAAGTGGAGAAAAAGTGGAGAATAAGTGGAGAAAAAAAATGGAGAAAAAGTGGAGAAAAAGTGGAGAATAAGTGGAGAAAAAAAATGGAGAAAAAGTGGAGAAAAAGTGGAGAAAAAGTGGAGAATAAGTGGAGAAAAAGTGGAGAAAAAGTGGAGAAAAAGTGGAGAAAAAGTGGAGAAAAAGTGGAGAATAAGTGGAGAATAAGTGGAGAATAAGTGGAGAATAAGTGGAGAAAAAGTGGAGAAAAAGTGGAGAAAAAGTGGAGAAAAAGTGGAGAAAAAAATGGAGAAAAAGTGGAGAATAAGTGGAGAATAAGTGGAGAAAAAGTGGAGAATAAGTGGAGAAAAAATATGGAGAAAAAGTGGAGAAAAAGTGGAGAAAAAGTGGAGAATAAGTGGAGAAAAAAAATGGAGAAAAAGTGGAGAAAAAGTGGAGAATAAGTGGAGAATAAGTGGAGAATAAGTGGAGAATAAGTGGAGAAAAAGTGGAGAAAAAGTGGAGAAAAAGTGGAGAAAAAATATGGAGAAAAAAATGGAGAAAAAGTGGAGAAAAAAGTGGAGAAAAAAGTGGAGAAAAAGTGGAGAATAAGTGGAGAAAAAAAATGGAGAAAAAGTGGAGAAAAATATGGAGAAAAAGTGGAGAAAAAGTGGAGAATAAGTGGAGAAAAAAAATGGAGAAAAAGTGGAGAAAAAGTGGAGAATAAGTGGAGAAAAAAAATGGAGAAAAAGTGGAGAAAAAGTGGAGAAAAAGTGGAGAATAAGTGGAGAATAAGTGGAGAAAAAGTGGAGAAAAAGTCGAGAAAAAGTGGAGAAAAAGTGGAGAATAAGTGGAGAATAAGTGGAGAAAAAGTGGAGAATAAGTGGAGAAAAAGTGGAGAAAAAGTGGAGAAAAAAATGGAGAAAAAGTGGAGAATAAGTGGAGAATAAGTGGAGAAAAAGTGGAGAATAAGTGGAGAAAAAAAATGGAGAAAAAATGGAGAAAAAGTGGAGAAAAAGTGGAGAATAAGTGGAGAATAAGTGGAGAAAAAGTGGAGAAAAAGTGGAGAAAAAATATGGAGAAAAAAATGGAGAAAAAGTGGAGAAAAAGTGGAGAAAAAGTGGAGAAAAAATATGGAGAAAAAAGTGGAGAAAAAGTGGAGAAAAAGTGGAGAAAAAGTGGAGAATAAGTGGAGAAAAAGTGGAGAAAAAGTGGAGAAAAAGTGGAGAAAAAGTGGAGAATAAGTGGAGAATAAGTGGAGAAAAAATATGGAGAAAAAGTGGAGAAAAAGTGGAGAAAAAGTGGAGAATAAGTGGAGAATAAGTGGAGAAAAAAAATGGAGAAAAAGTGGAGAATAAGTGGAGAAAAAAAATGTAGAAAAAGTGGAGAATAAGTGGAGAATAAGTGGAGAAAAAGTGGAGAAAAAGTGGAGAAAAAGTGGAGAAAAAGTGGAGAAAAAGTGGAGAAAAAGTGGAGAAAAAGTGGAGAAAAAAATGGAGAAAAATTTGGAGAAAAAAATGGAGAAAAAAATGGAGAAAAAAATGGAGAAAAAGTGGAGAAAAAATGGAGAAAAAGTGGAGAAAAAAATGGAGAAAAAGTGGAGAAAAAGTGGAGAAAAAGTGGAGAAAAAAATGTAGAAAAAGTGAAGAAAAAGTGGAGAAAAAGTGGAGAAAAAAATGTAGAAAAAGTGGAGAAAAAATGGAGAAAAAGTGGAGAAAAAATGGAGAAAAAGTGGAGCACCCTTTGGTGCCTTTCATGTGGCACTAAGGGGTGCTTAGCTTTGTATTTAGCCAAAAAAATGAAAAAAAAAATGACGTAGGGTTCCCCTTAGTTTTGTAGCCAGCTAGGGTAAAGCAGACGGCTGCAGCCTGCAGACCACAGCTGGCAACCTCACCTTGGCTGGTAATCCAAAACTGAGGGCACCCCACGCTGTTATTTTAAATTAAATAAATAATTAAAAAAAAAAAACACGTAGGGGTCCCCCAAAATTGGATCACCAGCCAAGGTAAAGCAGACAGCTGGGGCCTGATATTCTCAGACTAGGGAGGTCCATGGTTATTGGACTCTCCCCAGCCTAAAAATAGCAGGCCGCAGCCGCCCCAGAAGTGGCGCATCCATTAGATGCGCCAATCCTGGTGCTTCGCCCCAGCTCATCCCGCGCCCTGGTGCGGTGGCAAACGGGGTAATATATGGGGTTAATACCAGATGTGTAATGTCACCTGGCATCAAGCCCTGGGGTTGGTGAGGTCAGGCGTCTATCAGATACCCGACATCACCAACCCAGTCAGTAATAAAAAAAAATAGACGACAACCACATTTTTATTTGAAAAAACACTCCCCAAAACATTCCCTTTTTAACCAATTTATTAGAATGAAAAACAAATCCAGGTCTGCTGTAATCCAAGGGGTTGCCATGACGATCCACACTGTCCCAGTCAATGAAGAGCAGGATGTTCCCCATTGGCTGGGAGAGCAGTGCAGTGACCTGAGCTAACATCAATGGGTCAGCCCAGGTCACTGCAGGGGATGACAAGTGCTGCTGTCAGCGAGGTACATTACCTGCGCTGATCTCCAGCACTGCTGACAGCCCCTGTCACTGAGTTCAATGACCGGCGCCTTCACAGCCAAATATCGCGAGGCCCGTGACGTCACCGCTAGTCAGTCTCGGGTCGGAAACGAGAGGTGATGTGACAAGCGGCGGCCATGGAGGACAGTGACAGCGCTGAGGTCAGGATGGCGGGACTTCATCACCGCAGGTAAGCCGAGCGGGAAGGGGGGGGGATGTGTGTGTGTGTGTGTGTGTATGTATGTGTACATGCCGCGGGCAGGAGGGGGCGGAGTGAGCTGAGCGGGGAAGTGTGGGCTTCCTGCACGTAACTAAGATAAACATCGGGTTACTAACCAAAGCGCTTTGCTTGGATACCCGATGTTTATCTTGGTTACCAGCTTGTGGCAGGCTGCCAGCGATGGGTAGACCGACCATAGAAAAAGAACGGAGAAAAAGTGGAGAAAAAGTGGAGAAAAAAATGGAGAAAAAGTGGATAAAAAGTGGAGAATAAGTGGAGAAAAAGTGGAGAAAAAGTGGAGAAAAAGTGGAGAAAAAGTGGAGAAAAAAATGGAGAAAAAGTGGAGAATAAGTGGAGAAAAAAAATGGAGAAAAAGTGGAGAATAAGGGGAGAATAAGTGGAGAAAAAGTGGAGAAAAAGTGCAGAAAAAGTGGAGAAAAAGTGGAGAAAAAGTGGAGAAAAAGTGGAGAAAAAGTGGAGAAAAAGTGGAGAAAAAAATGGAGAAAAAGTGGAGAATAAGTGGAGAAAAAAAATGGAGAAAAAGTGGAGAAAAAGTGGAGAAAAAGTGGAGAAAAAGTGGAGAAAAAGTGGAGAAAAAATGGAGAAAAAGTGGAGAGAAAAAGTGGAGAAAAAGTGGAGAATAAATGGAGAAAAAGTGGAGAAAAAAATGGAGAAAAAGTGGAGAAAAAGTGGAGAATAAGTGGAGAATAAGTGGAGAAAAAGTGGAGAGAAAAAGTGGAGAAAAAGTGGAGAAAAAGTGGAGAATAAATGGAGAAAAAGTGGAGAAAAAAATGGAGAAAAAGTGGAGAAAAAGTGGAGAAAAAAAATGGAGAAAAAGTGGAGAAAAAGTGGAGAATAAGTGGAGAAAAAGTGGAGAAAAAAATGGAGAAAAAGTGGAGAAAAAGTGGAGAGAAAAAGTGGAGAAAAAGTGGAGAATAAATGGAGAAAAAGTGGAGAAAAAGTTGAGAAAAAGTGGAGAAAAAGTGGAGAAAAAGTGGAGAAAAAGTGGAGAAAAAGTGGAGAAAAAAATGGAGAAAAAGTGGAGAATAAGTGGAGAAAAAAAATGGAGAAAAAGTGGAGAAAAAGTGGAGAAAAAGTGGAGAAAAAGTGGAGAAAAAGTGGAGAAAAAAATGGAGAAAAAGTGGAGAGAAAAAGTGGAGAAAAAGTGGAGAATAAATGGAGAAAAAGTGGAGAAAAAGTGGAGAAAAAATGGAGAAAAAATGGAGAAAAAGTGGAGAAAAAGTGGAGAAAAAGTGGAGAAAAAGTGGAGAAAAAGTGGAGAAAAAGTGGAGAAAAAATGGAGAAAAAGTGGAGAAAAAGTGGAGAAAAAGTGGAGAAAAAAATGGAGAAAAAGTGGAGAAAAAGTGGAGAGAAAAAGTGGAGAAAAAGTGGAGAATAAATGGAGAAAAAGTGGAGAAAAAGTGGAGAAAAAGTGGAGAAAAAGTGGAGAAAAAGTGGAGAAAAAGTGGAGAAAAAAATGGAGAAAAAGTGGAGAATAAGTGGAGAAAAAAAATGGAGAAAAAGTGGAGAAAAAGTGGAGAAAAAGTGGAGAAAAAGTGGAGAAAAAGTGGAGAAAAAATGGAGAGAAAGTGGAGAGAAAAAGTGGAGAAAAAGTGGAGAATAAATGGAGAAAAAGTGGAGAAAAAGTGGAGAAAAAATGGAGAAAAAATGGAGAATAAATGGAGAAAAAGTGGAGAAAAAGTGGAGAAAAAGTGGAGAAAAAGTGGAGAAAAAATGGAGAAAAAGTGGAGAAAAAGTGGAGAAAAAGTGGAGAAAAAAATGGAGAAAAAATGGAGAAAAAGTGGAGAAAAAAATGGAGAAAAAGTGGAGAAAAAGTGGAGAAAAAAATGTAGAAAAAATGGAGAAAAAATGGAGAAAAAGTGGAGCACCCTTTGGTGCCTTTCATGTGGCACTAAGGGGTGCTTAGCTTTGTATTTAGCCCAAAAAAATGAAAAAAAAAATGACGTAGGGTTCCCCTTAGTTTTGTAGCCAGCTAGGGTAAAGAAGACGGCTGCATCCTGCAGACCACAGCTGGCAACCTCACCTTGGCTGGTAATCCAAAACTGAGGGCACCCCACGCTGTTATTTTAAATTAAATAAATAATTAAAAAAAAAAACCACGTAGGGGTCCCCCAAAATTGGATCACCAGCCAAGGTAAAGCAGACAGCTGGGGCCTGATATTCTCAGACTAGGGAGGTCCATGGTTATTGGACTCTCCCCAGCCTAAAAATAGCAGGCCGCAGCCGCCCCAGAAGTGGCGCATCCATTAGATGCGCCAATCCTGGTGCTTCGCCCCAGCTCATCCCGCGCCCTGGTGCGGTGGCAAACGGGGTAATATATGGGGTTAATACCAGATGTGTAATGTCACCTGGCATCAAGCCCTGGGGTTGGTGAGGTCAGGCGTCTATCAGATACCCGACATCACCAACCCAGTCAGTAATAAAAAAAAATAGACGACAACCACATTTTTATTTGAAAAAACACTCCCCAAAACATTCCCTCTTTAACCAATTTATTAGAATGAAAAACAAATCCAGGTCTGCTGTAATCCAAGGGGTTGCCATGACGATCCACACTGTCCCAGTCAATGAAGAGCAGGATGTTCCCCATTGGCTGGGAGAGCAGTGCAGTGACCTGAGCTAACATCAATGGGTCAGCCCAGGTCACTGCAGGGGATGACAAGTGCTGCTGTCAGCGAGGTACATTACCTGCGCTGATCTCCAGCACTGCTGACAGCCCCTGTCACTGAGTTCAATGACCGGCGCCTTCACAGCCAAATATCGCGAGGCCCGTGACGTCACCGCTAGTCAGTCTCGGGTCGGAAACGAGAGGTGATGTGACAAGCGGCGGCCATGGAGGACAGTGACAGCGCTGAGGTCAGGATGGCGGGACTTCATCACCGCAGGTAAGCCGAGCGGGAAGGGGGGGGGGATGTGTGTGTGTGTGTGTGTGTGTATGTATGTGTACATGCCGCGGGCAGGAGGGGGCAGAGTGAGCTGAGCGGGGAAGTGTGGGCTTCCTGCACGTAACTAAGATAAACATCGGGTTACTAACCAAAGCGCTTTGCTTGGATACCCGATGTTTATCTTGGTTACCAGCTTGTGGCAGGCTGCCAGCGATGGCTCCTGCACACTGTAGCTGTAAAAAGCCCTGCTTTTTGCTGCTAGAACCGTTCTCGAACGTATCTAGAACTATCAAGCTTTTGCAAAAAGCTCGAGTTCTAGTTCGATCTCGAACAGCCCCCAAAATCACTCGAGCTTAGAACTGGAGAACCTCGAACCGCGAACCGCGCTCAACTCTACCAGTTACGCCACCATATGAATTGTAGATCTCAAAATGTAGTATATGCACTCACTTGTCCCTGTTGACTTACGTATGTTGGACAGACCTCGCAAAAGTTGCGACACCATATTCAGAAACATTTTTCGTATATAGCCTTGGCAGCTAAACATCTCAAACAAGGAAAGACCATCTCCACACTGGCGCAGCACTATCTTACCAATCATGGCAGCAAAATTGGTGATACAACTGTGGTGGGATTGGACAGAGTTTTGAGCAACATTAGAGGTGTACCCCCATCCCGGCCCTTTTGAGAACTGAATCGTGGTGGATCTTCCAATTGGATTCTGTAATGCCCAATGGCATTCATGAAAATCTGCTCTTTACAGGCCACTATAAAACCTGAGGCTGTGGTGGTCTGGAAAGAAACTTGGGGTCACTTTGTGGTCCATAATTACATTATGTATATACTAATGTGTGTTTGTAAACTTGTCATTTTCACTTTTCCATTGCTCTTTCTCTCTGTTTTGTGCCTTGTTGTATTGCATATTTAATATGACTATTTCAATATGTGATATATTGTGATTGCAGAACTATTCAAATATTGTGCCCATGTTTGTTATTGTTCTAACCAAGGCCCTGAGTACATTAAAATATCTTTTCAGATCTTATTTGGCAGTGAAGAACCCAATTTATGTGCACATCTCCTTGTTGGCTTTCTGACCTATGTGTCCATGAAGATGCTGAACGCTAAATGACGCTGATACTTGCCTTGCACTCCTCCTGGATTTGTGAGGCGGAGCTTGACATCATGTTTGGTCACATGACCGAATCTGACAGCGGTGCGCTCCATTATGGTACGCACGCTGTGAATTATGGTTCCAGGATAACATGAGAGTTCTAGGTTACGTCATTTCTGGTCACATGACTGGATCAATGCGTTCCACTGTGGAGCCCACGCCACAGCACGATTTCAATGGGACATGGGATTTGCAGGTGACATTAATACTTCCATCTGGACTTCTGAGTGGTTCCTCACAGCATGTGTATGTAATTAATGATTAGTATACAACATATATATATGCCTGGATACTTGGTTTATGTTAGTACACCCCTGATGAAGCCACATAAGGTGGCGTAATGCGTGGGGCGGGCATGCGCATCTGTGACGCCCTGGCAAAACCAGGGAGTCACAGATGACTGTGCCCCCACCAAGAGTACAGGAATCGCCTACTCCTTGGGATTCAAGATCACATCCCACACACAGGAACTCCAGCCACAAAACCCTAGTCACCCCCCCCATGTCAATAGGGACACACCAGTGGGCAGGACCAGGCAGATTGGGAGCGCCCACCTAGGGGTCCTGAGGTGCTAGGGGAGGGATCAAGTGAAAGAAGTGCTGGATGGGGAAAGTGACTGTTGTGTCGTGCTGAGCAGTCAGTGAAATTTAGTCAGGGGTCGGAGCCCCTGGACTACAGCAGCACCTGCAAAGGACTAGGTGGCTGATGGCAGAGCAGGGCCACAGGAGACGGAGATCCGGTCGCGGGAGACCCAAAGTGGACCGGGGCAAGGTTGGAACCCACCGTTACCGACAGTAGGAATCCGATCCAGAGGCCGTGCACAGATGGGGTACCTGTACCCTAGGATGAGGCAAGCTTCAAGACCCTTGTTAATTGACCAGGCTGGAGACAAGGTTTCAGGCCTTGTTTCCAAAGAGAAGCCCAGATAGAGCAAAACGGCAGCCACCCGCAGGGGATAGGGTATCTGCAAACACCCACTGAGATCCCAAGGGTCTGTTTTCGTGGGCAATGGCTCCTCAGGTACACAACACACCGGGAGCGGATTTCTCCCATTCCACACGGGTTAAATCAACACAAGAGAAACACACAGTGCAGGAGGAAGGGCCCCTGCCCTGTCAGCAAAGTTGTGGGACCAGCACACCCTCCAAAAGGCTTCCGGCATTCGGCTTTGGTTTACAAAAGGACTCTGTGTTTACTGACCATCCACATCAGTACAGCCTCATCCAGTACCACGACTACCAACTGTAAGTTTCCTATTTCCTGCCTCTTAAAGACTGCTCCCTGCAATCCCTCACAATACCCTGAGACTCGGGGCATCCACCCCTACCCACAGAGGGGTTAACATCCAGCTGCCATTACATCACCCCCGGGTGCTTCCCAATAGCAGCGGTGGTACACCATATTACCACACACCGTGGGTGGTGTCACAAAGTATCTACAGCAATCCCCGTACATAGACGTTCCCTTTATATTTGAGTGTCTGCGCGACCCCCGGATCCGGAAATCCCTCGAGCCACTGCGGATCCGGATTCGAGCAGCCCGGCTGCTGCTGACGTGGGGGTGGCACACCTCAAAACCTGGCGTCATGAACAGGATTGTAACCCGTTCACCTATCTGGTGGAAGTGTGCCTTGTATTGGACTGTAGACGGTGCTCCGTTTTAAAAATTTTCGACAACCGCCATTTTGCCGCCATTTTTGGATGCGAAAAACAACAAGCCCGGCGTCTTTTTCCCCGGAAAAGGGTGCGAAGTTGATGTCCCGCCTCCTGGGGACGCGGGCGGAAGCTGGTGACTCCCAAAATCGGAAGCACAAAGGACAGTGGATCCCGCGAGACTGCTGTCTAAAAACCAAGGGGGAGGAGAGGACGGAGCGGCATGTAACCAGAACTGTAAAGTGCAGGGACACTAGGACTCTGCAAAATTCCGTTCCTAGACACAAGAGCGGCAAGATGTCACAGCAGGACGCAACCCTGATGACATCCCGTCTGGCCCTGAGCCAGGCTGCAACCCCGATGACATCTCACCCGGCCCCGAGCATGGCCGCAATGGTGATGAAGATGGCTCCGGCAGTCCGCCCGGCCACAACGGTGATGACGTCGGCTCCGGCAGTCCGCCTGTCTGCAACGGAGGCGGCCCTAGACCTGAAGTCTGCCCTAGATGCGGCGCCAGCTGCTCCCTGGTACCCCGTCCCGGCTGTGGAGCAGCCGGGGTGCACCTGCAGAGAGGAGGAGCAGGCCACTAAGCGATGGAGTCCACGGCAGAATGAGAGGCCGGTCGTAGCCGGTGCCAAGGGCGTCCGAGTGGGTCTGGCTCCTGAGCAGGAGGCAGAGCACGGAATCCATGCCCCGTACTGGGAGCGGCAGCAGTTGTAAAAATGTTGTTGTTTTATGGACTTGGTAGCTGAACACGGCTACCCTATTTTCCAACCTCCTGTTGTTCCTCCACCAGCACTGTTACACCTCTGGAGAGGCTGGTTGGAGAAAGGGCCTGCGGTGGAGTCGGTCAAGGCTCAGCCACCACAGAAACCGGTGGCTACCCTCCAGGACAGAGGGTCCGGACTTTGGGACTCTTTGGGGTGGACTGGTGGGCACGGAGCTAAGTTGCAACGTTTAAGAATCTGTGCCTCTCATAAAGGGAAGAAATGTTAAATGTTTTATATTTTGTATGTACTTTTATCTTTTTACAGTTTCCCATTAAATAAATGCCGATGCCAGACAGCACGAGGACGGGCTGTGTTTTACCAAGGGGGAGTGTGACGCCCTGGCAAAACCAGGGAGTCACAGATGACTGTGCCCCCACCAAGGGTACAGGAATCGCCTGCTCCTTGGGATTCAACATCATATCCCACACACAGGAACACCAGCCACAAAACCCTAGTCACCCCCCCATGGCAATAGGGACACACCAGTGGGCAGGAGCAGGCGGATTGGGAGCGCCCACTTATGGGTCCTGAGGTGCTAGGGGAGGGATCAAGTCAGAGAAGTGCTGGACGGGGAAAGTGACAGCGTGTCATGCTGAGCAGTCAGTCAAGTGTAGTCAGGGGTCGGAGCCCCTGGACTACAGCAGCACCTGCAAAGGACTAGGTAGCAGACGGCAGAGCGACGGAGACCCAAAGAGTACCAGGGCAAGGTTGGAGCCCGCCGTTACCGACAGTGGGAATCCGATCCAGAGGCCGTGCACAGATGGGGTACCTGTACCATAGGATGAGGCAAGCTTCAAGCCCCTTGTTAATTGACCAGGCTGGAGACAAGGTTTCAGGCCTTGTTTCCAAAGAGAAGCCCAGATAGAGCGAAACAGCAGCCCACTGCGGGGGATAGGGTATCCGCAAACAACCACAGAGATCCCAAGGGTCAGTTTTTGCGGGCAATGGCTCCACAGGTACACAACACACCGGGAGCGGTTCCACACGGGTTAAATCAACACAAGAGAAACACAGTGCAGGTGGAAGGGCCCCTGCCCTGTCAGCCCAGGTGTGGGACCAGCACACCCTCCAAAAGGCTCCCGGCATTCGGCTTTGATTTACAAAAGGACTCTGTGTTTACTGACCAGCCACATCAGTACAGCCTCATCCAGCACCATGACTACCAACTGTAAGTTTCCTATTTCCTGCCTCTTAAAGACTGCTCCCTGCAATCCCTCACAATACCCTGAGACCCGCGGCATCCACCCCTACCCACAGAGGGGTTAACATCCAGCTGCCATTCCATCGCCCCCGGGTGCTCCCCAACAGCAGCGGTGGTACACCATATTACCACACACCGTGGGTGGCGTCACAAAGTATCTCCAGCAATCCCCGTACATAGACGTCCCCTTTTTATTTGAGTGTCCGCGCGACCCCCGGGTCCGGAAATCCGTTGAGCCACTGCGGATCTGGATCCGAGCAGCCCTGCTGCTGCTGACGTGTTGGCGGCCCACATCACCTCCTGTACAATTTAGATTATGGTATTGTATTAGCAGGCTTTCCTTGCTCTGTACCTTTTTGAAATGACCGCATTCAATACTGTCATTTATGTGTATCCTTTGGCTGTACTATCTTGTTAACCTGTACCTTTTATTACTTGTTACTGAGGTTTTGGTTTCTATGTGCATTTTGATGTATGGGGGAACCTTTGTCTTTTTGGGTCCTTCCCATTTTTGAATTGTGTTTTAAAATTCTGCACTCATTAAATTTGATCACCTTTTGCATTCAACAAGGTTTCTGTTGTCCTCTATTTATATTCTGGATTTCCAGTGCATTTATGGTTATGCTGTGCCCTATTGTCCCATAAATTCTGTGTTTTTGTTTCATGTGAGTAACTCAGTGACATGACCGAGCGTAAGAAATTCCGAGACTGGCACAGACCAGTAGTAACCTATGGAGCCTTATTCTCTGAACAAGGCTCCATAGGTTGGAGTACTGATGTCAGGAAAACTATGGAGATGGCATGAAACCGGGGCTCCTAAGCAGATCCTTAGGCTAGGGGGTCCTATGACCGAGTCTCCTTCTTGGCCCTGCTCCTGACCAGCCCTCAGGGGAAAGGCCTGGACAGGAGTGGGATTAAACCCACAAAAATGGACAGACAGGGGAAACCAAAACTCTGTCACACAGCACAAAAAGAGGTATAAGACAATAAAAGATAAGGAGGAAAACAAGAGCATGGAGGAAACAAGATGACAGGTAAATTGCCCAACTGTTTTGTAAAGTAATTCTGCTCTATAGCATGTTTCAGGAGAAAATGTTTATTGATGGTATTGATTAATACCTGTGTAATGGGGCCACCTAGAGGCCGGGTTTTGAATGACTTCCCTGGTTCCTGATATGTAAAGACAGAGTTAAAAGGTTTAGTGGACACCCTTTCGGGGGTGAAATATTAGTAAGTAATAGGTAGGCAACAGCAAATGTTTTAGTCAGTCATGGGGGAGAGTAACTGCAGGAAAGCTGCATCTGTGGGAGGTGCAGCAAGTTTAGTGGTCCCAAGTGAAATACGGCCTGACCTTTTTGATCAACCACGGGCCATGGAGATGAAGAAAAGAAACAGGCAGAGCAGCATGTTGTCCACCAGGTCAGGGTCCAAAGGAGCCATTCCCGGGGAAAAGCAGCTGTCACTCTCTGGTGTTCAAGGTAGAGGCCCCAGCAATGGAGGGTCAGGTGAAAAGGTTCCGTTCCCCATAGTGAATGAGCTCCATCCCACAGCTGTCACAATAGTTTCTCAGAAGCTAAATCCGTGTGGGTCTGATGGGAGAGTACGGCAAGGACTATTTGACTTTATTGTGCAGTTTCATGAAGTTAATTGGGAGAATGAGACTACTATTACCAGGGAAGCACGTGCACTTAAAGTAATGATGGAAAACTGTGCTGCCCTTGAAATGTTAAAGAAACATGCCCGTAATATACCTGCTTTACAAGATTGTTCCAGTAAAGAAGTGTTTCTTAAGAATCTGGACTCCGTGTCTGAAGTGTGTTTGATAGAAGGTGACCAGCACCTAATTCTTTGCACTGAGGAGGTGGCCAGGGTGCAACTAGACTATACAGGGCTACGCCTCAGCTGGCGTTCACCCCCGCCGGCGACTACAACTGCCATGTGCCTCCCCACAACACAACCACTCCAGGCACAAAGCAACACTTTCCAGATAGTCTGGGACACCGCAACACAGAGACCAACACAGCATAATCTTTAGCTGGCATGGGTAGAAGATTTCACCAAGCATAAATATGAGAGGAGCAGATGTGATTTGCCTTCTCACATCATGTGATCAAAAGAAACTAACAAGCAGGTTAACAGACGTTAACTCTTGCTAGCCTGTCTATGAGTGAGCATACAGCAGGTTGACACTCGAGTCTGCCAGAGAAAACATCGGGTGGAGTGTCAGAATCTACAATGTGAACAGAGCCTGGTGATGTCATGACAGTTGACAAAGTTTGTGCAAAACTCCGTGTGACAACCGATTCAGGAGACGTTGTGGGGCAAGTACACTATTGATTATGTTGTGAAACAGGGAAAGTGTGGGGGTGGGAATCTTTATTCAAATAAACATTTTTTTCCTCTGTGCGTGTGTGTGCGTGCGTGTGTGTGTCTTTTTCACTTTACACTTCCTGAGTCAGTAATAAGAGTGTATTTTAGATGCTTCTCTATCACTATCAGCTTGATGTCAGCTGACACTACACAGCTGACACCAACCCCCAAACATAATGCCCCGATTGTCACCGCATCAGGGAATTCCGGAAGAGCCGGGGCGAAGCATCAGAATTAAGTTATGTTAAATAATAGTGATATATATGTACCTTTGGAAAATAACCCTACTTCTGAGTTTAATCGGTGGCTAATGATTATATTTTACAACATTCTGGATGTTTCTGCATACAATGCATTTGTTTTATGGAGAGAAATCGACCCCAATTGGAACAAAAATCAGCTGCATAAAAGAAGATTTTTTTCTTCAACAATTAGGAAAGTCCTTAGTTAGACCGTATATCGAAGCTAGAAAAGTAAACCCCAGAAGTGAACGATTAGCAGCCATTGTGAATAGTGTCCAGCAGCATGCTCAAGAAAGACTCCACGGCCTCCACCAGCACAGCTACGATACCCACGGCCTCCACCAGCACAGCTACGATACCCATGGCCTCCACCAGCACAGCTACGATACCCACGGCCTCCACCAGCACAGATATGATACCCACAGCCTCCACCAGCACAGCTACGATACCCACGGCCTCCACCAGCACAGCTACGATACCCACGGCCTCCACCAGCACAGCTATGATACCCACAGCCTCCACCAGCACAGCTACCAGCCAAAAAAGAAAAGATGTAAGTTCTGTCCATCTTCTTGTGACAATAAAACAAATCTGACATGTGCTGGGTGAGCAAAACATCTATGTTGATGTGTTTTATTTTTGTGTTCAATGTAAAAATGCATGAACCTGTTCAACCTTTTTAGAAAGAAAAATTAAAGTCTTATTATTTATCATTTGTTGTTTTATAAAATGTTATCACAAAGTTAGGTTTGGTTAGAATTCATGTTATAGTAATAGAAATCTAAAGCATGTTTGTTATTTGTGTGCAGAATGCTATGAATCGAACATAATTGCAAACAGCCCATGCAACCTTTTTCTGAAATAAATAAATAATAATTAAGTTTTAATTTCATTTTTCATTTGTTTATGATCAACCATGTTCACATACAGTTTAATAATGAAACAGGTATTCAAATAAAACACAGTAGTTAAAAATCAAGACTTTAATAACTCAGGTCATATTGAGTCAAAACAGTACAAGTACAGTGCAAACATAACAGCAAGGTTAAACCCCAAAACACCCAGATCCAACATAATCCAGACCATGACGTCCCATGACGATTCTGGTTCCACTACATACTTAAGTTGAACATGACCGCAGCTACGGCTTCAGGCTGGCACTGACTGCACCGCAGCTGTGAGCGATGACGTCACTGAAATTACCTGTGATCACAGCTGGAGGTTCCCAGGGTACCCCAGTTGTGATCACATGTAAACTGACCTCAGGTGAACTCACTGAACTCAGTAACCTCACCTCAGATGAACTCATTGAGTTCCATACTTACATACTTACGTACATAGGTTGAAAAAAGACCTAGGTCCATGTAGTTCAACCTTCCTGCATCAAATATACATTTTGTCACTAAATCATTTTATAAGTGACAATGTTGTGTGTACTATGGAAATCATCCAGCCCTTTTTTAAAAGCTGTTATAGTATCTGCCATTACTACCTCTTGTGGTAGGGCATTCCACAATGTGACTACTCTAACTGTAAAGAAGCTTTTTCTATTTAGCTGCCGGAATTGCCTTTCTTCCACTTGCAGTGTATGTCCCCTGGTCCTTAGTATTGTCTTTGGAAGGAATAAGTCATGTGCCAGTCCTTTATATTGACCACACATTTATTTATACATATAAATGAGATCTCCTCTGAGATGTCTTTTTTCTAAGCTAAACAAATCAAACTTTTTCAACCTCTCATCATATGGGAGGCCTTCCATTCCTTGTAGTAGTCTAGTTAACCGCCTTTACTGACTTTAACTTCTGAATGTCCTTTTAAAATCTGGACTCCAAAACTGCATCCCATATTCCAGATGTGGCCTTATAAGTGATTTATAGAGGGGTAACAATACGTTGGGATCACAGGATCTAATCTCTAGTTTTATACACCCTAAAATCTTGTTTGCTTTAGCAGCTGCTGCTTGACATTGAGTGCTGCTGCTCAGCTTACTTTTAACCTGAATACCCAAGTCCTTCTCATGTTCTGTAGTCCCGAGTTTACTTCCATTTAATGTATATTCAGCAATAGGATTACTCCGTCCTAGGTGCAGTACTCTACATGTATCAACATTAAATTTCATTTGCCAAGTGTCTGCCCATTCCGACATCTTATCCATATTCTTTTTTAATATTGTACTATCAAGGTCAGTTTTTAATATCCTACATAGTTTAGTGTCATCAGCAAAGACTGACACTTTACTCTCAATCCCATCCACAAGGTCATTAATTAAGATATTAAAAATAATCGGTCCTAACACAGATCCCTGCGGTTCCCACTGCTGACTATAGCCCATTTAGAGAATGTACCATTTATGACTATTCTTTGTTTCCTATCTTTTAGCCAATTCCTTACCCATCTGCATATACAGTGCCTTGCGAAAGTATTCTGCCACCTTTAATTTTTCAACCTTTTCCCTCATTTCAGGCTTCAAACATAAAGATAAAAATGTTAATGTTATCGTGAAGAATCAACAAGAAGTGGGACACGATTGTGAAGTTGAATGAAATTTATTGCTTATTTTAAACTTTTAAAAAAAATAAATAACTGAAAAGTGAGGCGTGCAATATTATTAGTCCCCTTTAGGTTACCGTATTTTTCGGACCATAAGACGCACTTTTTTCCCCCAAATGTTGGGGGAAAGTTGGGGGTGCGTCTTATGGTCTGACTGTGGCTGCGGGGAATGAGGTGCTGCGGTGGAGCGGGTCATCGGGGGCACGAGCAGGCTGTAGCAGCCTGCTGTGACCACGTGGACCCGCTCATTACATATGCACGCCCATTCCCCGCCCATCATCCCTCAGCGCTGAAGCTGGCGCTAACAGGTGGGCGGGGGGACGAGCGGGGACGCGCGCATAGTAAAGAGCTGGTCCGCATGATCACCCCTGGCAATTACAGCCTGGAGTGACCATGTGCGGCTGTATTCACTGCTCCCCGCGCGGTCATCATCAGCGCGGGGTGCAGTGAATCCGCGTACTCACCCGTCCCCGTGTGTGGAGCCGTCCCACTGCAGCACGCGATGTCTTCCTGTCTGTGCCGGTCAGCTGATCTGTGCCGATCAGCTGATCGGCACAGACAGGAAGACATCGCGTGCTGCACACTGCAGAGAGGAAGATGATCGGCTGCTGGGAGTGAGGAAGAGGTGAGTATAAATCTTTTTTTTTTTTCTGTGCTATAGGATACAGGCCATATACCAGGATGGTATATGAGCACGATGGGGGCATATAGCAGGATGGGGGGTATATTAACAGGATGGATGGGGGTATATGAACAGGATGGGGTATATGAACAGGATGGCAGTATATGAGCAGGATGGATGGGGGAATATGAACAGGCTGGGAGTATATGAGCAGGATGGATGGGGGGTATATGAACAGGATGGCAGTATATGAGCAGGATGGATGGGGGGTATATGAACAGGATGGCAGTATATGAGCAGGATGGATGGGGGGTATATGAACAGGATGGCAGTATATGAGCAGGATGGATGGGGGTATATGAACAGGATGGCAGTATATGAGCAGGATGGATGGGGGGTATATGAACAGGATGGCAGTATATGAGCAGGATGGATGGGGGGTATGTGAACAGGATGGCAGTATATGAGCAGGATGGATGGGGGAATATGAACAGGATGGGAGTATATGAGCAGGATGGCAGTATATGAGCAGGATGGATGGGGGGTATATGAACAGGATGGGGGTATATGAACAGGATGGCAGTATATGAGCAGGATGGATGGGGGTAAATGAACAGGATGGCAATATATGAGCAGGATGGATGGGGGGGTATATGAACAGGATGGCAGTATATGAGCAGGATGGATGGGGGGTATATGAACAGGATGGGGGTATATGAGCAGGATGGATGGGGGTATATGAACAGGATGGGGGAATATGAGCAGGATGCTGTTATATAAGCAGGATGGGGGAATATGAGCAGGATGGGGGTTTATAGTAGGATCATATACAAGGCAGGAGGATCATTACCAAGGATGGGGTACCTTAGTAGAGAATTTGGGGACATTACCCCCATAACAGTGTCAGCAGCAGATCCTCGCCCCATTACAGTGTGTCATGACCACATTTTTTTGCTTAAAGTTTTATTTTCCTATTGTCCTCCTCTAAAACCAGGGTGCGTCTTATGGTCAGGTGCGTCTTATAGTCCGAAAAATACGGTAATACTTTGTAGCGCCACCTTTTGCTGCGATTACAGCTGCAAGCCGCTTGGGGTATGTGTCTATCAGTTTTGCACATCGAGAGACTGAAATTCTTGCCCATTCTTCCTTTGCAAATAGCTCGAGCTGAGTGAGGTTGGATGGAGAGCGTTTGTGAACAGCAGTTTTCAGCTCTTTCCACAGATTCTCGATTGCATTCAGGTCTGGACTTTGACTTGGCCATTCTAACACCTGGATTTGTGAACCATTCCATTATAGATTTTGCTTTATGTTTGGGATCATTGTTTAGTTGGAAGACAAATTTCCGTCCAAGTCTCAGGTCTTTTGCAGACTCCAACAGGTTTTCTTCAAGAATGGTCCTGTATTTGGCTCCATCCATCTTCCCATCAATTTTAACCATGTTCCCTGTCCCTGCTGAGGAAAAGCAGGCCCAAACCATGATGCTGCCACCACCATGTTTAACAGTGGGGATGGTGTGTTCAGGGTGATGAGCTGTGTCGCTTTTACGCCAAACATATCGTTTGGCATTGTGCCCAAATAGTTTGATTTTGGTTTCATCTGACCAGAGCACCTTTTTCCACATATTTGGTGTGTCTCCCAGCTGGGTTGTGGCAATTTTAAGTGACACGTTTTATGGATATCTTTGAGAAATGGCTTTCTCCTTGCCACTACTCCATAAAGGCCAGATTTGTGCAGTATACGACTGATTGTTGTCCTATGGACAGACTCTTCCACTTCAGCGGTAAATCTCTGCAGTTCATCCAGAGTGATCATGGGCCTTTTGGCTGCATCTCTGATCAGTCTTCTCCTTGTTTGAGATGAAAGTTTGGATGGACAGCCGGGTCTTGGTAGATTTGCAGTGGTATGATACTCCTTCCATTTCAATATGGTCGCTTGCACAGTGCTTCTTGGGATGTTTAAAGTTTTGGAAATCTTTTTGTAACCAAATCTGGCTTTAAACTTCTCCACAACAATATCACAGACCTGCCTGTTGAGTTCCTTGGTCTTCATGATGCTATTATGCTACGCCCCACTTTTCAGTTATTTATTTTTTAAAAACATTTAAAATAAGCAATACATTTCGTTCAACTTCACAATTGTGTCCCACTTTGTTGTTGATTCTTCACCATAACATTAAAATTTTTATTTTTATGTTTGAAGCCTGAAATTTGGTAAGAGGTTGAAAAATTCAAGGGGGCCAAATACTTTCACAAGGCCCTGTGTGTGTGTGTGTGTGTGTGTATATATATATATATATATATATATATATGTACATATATATAAAAAAATAAAATATATATACATATATATATATATATATATATATATATATAAAAATATATATACATATACATACATATATATATATGTGTGTGTGTATATACTGTATATAAATGTGTATATATATATATATATATATATATATATATAAATATATATACTGTGTGCAGATTTATTAGGCAAATGAGTATTTTGATCACATGATACTTTTTATACATGTTGTCCTACTCCAAGCTGTATAGACTTGAGAGCCAACTACCAATTAAATAAGTCAGGTGATGTGCATCTCTCTAAGGAGGAGGGGAGTGATGTCATGACATCAACACCCTATATAAGGTGTGCTTGATTATTAGGCAACTTCCTTTCCATTGGCAAAATGGGTCAGAAGAGAGATTTGACGGGCTCTGAAAGTCCAAAATTGTGAGATGTCTTGCAGAGGGATGCAGCAGTCTTGTTTGAAATTGCCAAACGTTTGAAGCATGATCACCAAACAATCAAGCGTTTCATGGCAAATAGCCAACTGGGTCGCAAGAAGCATGTTGGGCAAAAAAGACGCAAAATAACTGCCCATGAATTGAGGAAAATCAAGCGTGAAGCTGCCAAGATGCCATTTGCTACCAGTTTGGCCATATTTCAGAGCTGCAACGCTACTGGCAAGTCATTGTAGTTTCCCTTAGTCCCTGATTCTGGAGCTTCATTATAAGACATATGTGGCATAGTATCAAATGCTTTTGTAAAGTCCAAATAAATCATATCAGCTGCATTACCAATATCCAGACTTGCACTTAACATCTCTTAGAAACCCAACATGTTGGTTAGACACGACTTATCTTTCATATATCCTTACTGGTTATCAGTAAAATATATCTTTGTACCGTGTTAGCCAGTAGGGATAAAAAAATTGTTTAAAAGAACTGAGAGTCCTCAGTGGTTGATACCTTTTAATGGCTAACTGAAAAGATGGTAATAATTGCAAGCTTTCGAGACTACTCAGGTCTCTTCATCAGGCATGGTATAACACAAAATCTGAAATCACATATTTATACACAACAGGACATAGAAAAGTGCAGTAAAAAAAAAAAAAGTTATATAAAACAGAACTATGACTATGGCAGGGGGGCAAACTGTTGTGGCCATAAATTTTGCTGCAGTTCAGTGTGAAAGTTTTATTGTCCTCTGATAAGGGTTTGGTCCAGGGCTGTGACACGCTCGGATGGTCAGAGGAGCACATCTTTTAACTGATGTAAAAAGACATAAATCCATGTGACACATTCATTCCTGCTCTGAATGTGTCAAAGGTCATCATAAGTTTGTACTCCCATAGTCTCCTATCTCTCTGGGACTTGAAGTTCCCTTTCAATACCAGCAATTTCATGTCCATGATGCTGTGGTCTGAGTTACAAAAATGTTTGGCCACAGGTAGATCCATCCTTTTTTCTCTAATTGTGTGGCGGTGAGAATTCATCCTTGTCCTGAGCTGTTGTCCGGTCTCCCCTACATACAGACCCCCAGTTGGACATTTGGTACATATAATTAAGTACACCACATTGGTTGTGGTGCAGCTGAAGGTACCTGGGATCTTGTAGTCCTGATGTGATCTGGGAATCTTTATCTTGTCCGTTGTCAATATTAATGGACAGGTCTTACATTTTTTCTGGTTGCAGGGAAATGTAGTTAACTACTGGTTATCAGTTATTATATTATTCTCTCTAATATAATGTTGCATGTCATGTCTTAAAATACCATCAAAAACATTGCACACTACTGACGTCAGACTTACCGCACGGTAGTTGAATGGATCTACCCTCTTACCTTTCTTAAATATCAGTACCATATCAGCCATTCTCCAATTCATGATGTTAAACCAATTACAGATATAGTACCCATATATATACATCAACATTATTTCTGCTGGAGTCCCATAAATAAACCTTGAGAAAAAAAATAAATGAACTACCACACATTTATATATAAGAAATGCAACATCAAAAGATATGCAAAATATTTTATTAATCACCCGGAATACAAAAACATACAGTACTCAGCTGAGATACAGATAAAATACCTCCACATGCATAAAAACAAGGCAGTGTGGCTGAGAGTAGCATATAACCAGATGGCAAGATATACAAATATACATACCATGGATCAGTGTCCTTAATATCAATAATGCAAAGGGTTTAGTGCTATGGTTGACATAAGAAATATAGAGGTGGATGAGAGACAGGTGTATGGCTGGTGCTTCCATACCCCTGCCAGTACAGACCAGAGACAATTTTAAGTCCTGCGATGAATGCACAAAATATAGATACAATATAATTTACACTCTCTTACTTATACTACTAAACAATAGGTATCGTCAACGTAGTCTCGGTCTCATTCAAAGACACGTCAGCCCATACTAATAAGAGAAGAAAACAGTACACAGACACTTACGTGGCAACAGGACAATCCCCCTAGGCTGCAAGTTCAATTTTGATGAGCAACTTTCCTCACAAAGTAGCATATGCCTGGACAGGAAGCAACACCCTGGCTCACTTGGATCTTCTGGCTTCGTCTGGAAACTGTTCGGTATTAGGCTTTTGGGTTCCTTCTAAAGTGTTTGGTATTCAATCTTTGGGTTCCTTCTAGTGTTGGTGTTCTGTATTTGGTCTTCTAGTTCATTCTAGAGTCTGTATTCGGTATTTGGTATTTGGTTACTTTTAAGGCTGCTTTACACCAGAAGATCTATCGTGCGATAGATCATCGGGGTCACGGTTTTTGTGACGCACATCTGGCATCGCTGGCGATGCCGGCCTGTGTGACACCTCCTAGCGACGCAGTCTGTCTGTCTGATAACTTTCAACAATGAGATCCCTTTGCTGTGTTATTAGCTGTTTATAGATCATAGCTTTTGTTGTAAATTGTAACTAAGAAAATGCAAGAAAATCCTACCAGAATAGCTAAACTTTATATGGGGCTAATAGGTTTAATTTTAAATGATAGCCGTTGTGTAGTTACTATTATTTAAGATGGGTTTAAATGTAATTGGCTGATTCTAAGCACAATGACATGCTGAGGAAAATAACATCCCCCATGTCTTCACAACAACTGAAGAGCTTCCAAGCTGTATCGTGGTGTGGGGTGATGGTTGTGGGTGAGGTCTGTGTCTTCTGCTCACCGCCACGCTACATGAAAGAGGGGGTTCCAGGCCGCATGTTGCTGTTGACTCTGGCTGGCCAGCACCAGGTGTTAACCAGTTTATCAAGAGGAATTCCCAATACTTTGAAAACGTTGTTCTACTCAGCAGCAGTTAGATGACAATTATGTACTTTAAATAGTTAGACAGTGGGCACATGTCTTCTCATACGTTTCATTAACTTAGAGCATCTTTATACACAGTCTCTTTACTTTTTCCACTTCACCTGTTCCAGCATCCACTAGTCTCACTTGTTCTATTACAAGCCAGAACCTAGCTTACAGCTTTCTGATGCTAAGGGAACTCCTGCCCGGGCCACTCAGTTTGCCTCACGATCTTCTCCTTCCTGGCCTGTTACCTCTCTTAGTTGTAAACTCCTCTGGGTCACACTGCCAGTTGTCCTTTTATGTTGACCTGTCTCATTCAGTGACTCGTTACTTAAGTCAGCCTTCTGACCCGGCATCAATAAATTACTCTGTAACTCAGTCACTTTCTCTCTCTATACTCTAGATCTATCTATGCCTTTGGACTCCTCTCTCTCTAGGGACACCACAACATGAGGCTTACCACTAATAAGATCTTAGGTCTGCTTCTGCCTCAGTCTGAGCCCGCTCTCATTCTGTCTGGAAACTGCCCTCTGTCCCTGTGTGGCGCCCCTGAGGCTTCAGTCACCACAGAGTATTGCATCTGTCTGAAGGTGTAATGCTTATCCCAGGTGAAAGGAGGTAACCACTAGTTCTCACTTACAAAAGCATTCACACAGAGATCTTACACAGAACATCTAGCATGAGTCACCACACACAGGAACCAGGCTGGGAGATTTCCCAGCACTGCTGAGTCATTCCTGAGGTGAGGGCTGCTCACAGTGAGTGGAAATACAACAGAGAACAGAGCAGACAGCTTTGAAAGAGCAGAGTTTAACAGGCTGGCCCTGGGACAGGAGATAGGTGGAGATAGTACCAGGGCCAGGGGCCAGAACACCTCACTGAGTCTGCACGAATGAGACAGAAAGAGGGTGAGAGACAGAGGCAGCAGGTGGAGATGTTGGGACAAGAGGAGATGGTATCTGTGGTCGAGCCTAACCGTTCTCACAGTGCTAGCGCAAGTAGGGGTGCAGGACCCTTGATAGGGGACACCTTCACGGACTCCAACAAATCTGCAGAAGATGGGGATGTCATGTACCATCGTCCACTACCCACTTTCCCGGAGCACAGTGACATATAGGATCCAGGGTCAGGGCTACGGTCGGACCCCATGGCGAGGATCTGCGTCAACTGCATACGGGATGGGACACTTAACACCAACAGCGGGGTCCCCAAATTGCTTCAGGCTACGGGGAACCGTGTGTCAGCGCAAGGAGGAAGGTCTCACACATTTCCACAGACACCGGGGATTGCCTCTGATTCACCAGGGACTGCTGGAGTTCATCCATGGCGGCACAGAGCGGCACCTCCGGGGCACCTTAAGAACTGTGAGTAAATGGAACTTTGAACCGCAGCCCCCTGTGTCATCCTTGTCATTTCCGGTGCCGCCGCCCTGCACTTCGGCGCCATCAGCCGTCCCTATCGTCCTCATCCTCCCTGGGGCTCACCCCACCTGTGGGGAGCTGAACTATCTGAGCTGCGTTAACCTCAGCCCCAGAGGAGAGCACCATCTCGCAGCGGCGGCTAATCCATGGCCGCACACCATGGGTGGCACTGCTAAGCATCCTCCATTCCATCCAACACCGCTCCTGGAAGAGGAAAAGTCACAGAAAGGCTCTTCGGCGGAGGAGGCTGAGACCCCAGTTACCACTGCAACCGGTGATACACTTCCCAGGGACCCTTCGCCCTCCTTCCATCCCACTCTACGGCCGACAGAGCCAAGAAGCCGGGTCAGGTCAGTCACAGCAGAACCACACAAAACCACTGGCCCGGTGAAGAGTAAAGGCTACTTTACACGCTGCGATATCGGTCCCGATATCGCTAGCGTGGGTACCCGCCACCATCTGTTGTGTGACACGGGCAAATCGCTGCCCGTGCCGCACGACATCGCGCAAACCCGTCACACAAACTTACCTGACCGGCGACGTCGCTGTGACCGGCAAACGGCCTCCTTTCTAAGGGGGTGGTCCGTGCGGCGTCACAGCTACGTCACTGAGCGGATGCCCAATAGAAGCGGGGGGGCGGAGATGAGTGGCCAGAACATCCTGCCCACCTCCTTCCTTCCTCATAGCGGCCGGGAGGCAGGTAAGGAGAGATTCCTCGTTCCTGCGGCGTCACACATAGCGATGTGTGCTGCCGCAGGAGCGACGAACTACATCGTTACTGCTGCAGTAACGATAATCGAGAATGGACCCCCATGTCACCGTTGAGCTATTTTGCACGTTTTTGCAACGATGCAAAATCGCTCATCGGTGTCACATGCAGCAACATCGCTAATGCGGCCGGATATGCGTCACAAATTCCGTGACCCCAACGACTCCGCATTAGCAATGTCGCAGCGTGTAAAGCCCCTTTAACCCCTGAGGCCCCTTGGGGCGCTACACCTGCACTCAAGGAACTTGCACCACGGGCTAGTCCCACACATTAACTCTGTGTTGCCCTATTGTTTGGCATAACATACTTAACATCACATATCACAATTCACATTGTACAAGACCAACACTATAATACATGAATAAACATTACACTACATTACACAACAACACTGATGTCTTTGAGGGAAAACAGGGGCAGTATGTCCATCTCCTTACAAAGCTTTAAAGACTTATGTTATAAAGAGTCAATAAAAAGAAAATAGATTGGAAATTTACTTACATTCTCATTTTTCCCTGAAACACATATAAAATATATGTATATTATTGGTAGTATTAGGCAATAGAAAGAGAACAGTCTTTACTAGAGATGAGCGAACCGGTCCCGGTTCGGCTCGAGGTCGGTTCGCCGAACGGAGGTCCCGTTCGAGTTCGGTTCGTCGAACGTTCGACGAACCGAACTCGAGCCAATAGGAAACAATGGCAGGCAATCACAAACACAGAAAAACACCTAGAAAACACCCTCAAAGGTGTCCAAAAGGTGACAAACAACTCACAACACAACACAAACACATGGGAAAGTGACAAGGACATATATTCATGCGAAAACAAAACAGCTGGACAAGGAAAAAGAGGAGGACACACAGATATAGGCATGGCACGCCCTTCTAAAGTCATGTAAAACACCGCAAGGTGACTCCAAGCGGAGTCTCCCTTTTTTTCCAAAAATTGGGCCCCACACACACCCACCCCTTCAGTGGCAGCAGTTGTGCCCCAGTTGTACACTTCACAGCTAGATTTGCATCAAGCACATTCAAAAATACGCCATAATTAACCGTCCCCAGGATGACACCGGGGTAGGTAGATAAAGTCTTTGCTGACCCATGACTTGTTCATCTTGGCTTCTTTTAAAAACAATGTAAGCAAGGGTTACTCCAAGTGGAGTCTCCCTTTTTTCCAAAAATTGTGCCCCACACACACCCACCCATTCAGTGGCAGCACTTGTGCCCTAGTTGTACACTTCACAGCTAGATTTGCATCAAGCACATTCAAAAATACGCCATAATAAACCGTCCCCAGGATGACACCGGGGTAGGTAGATAAAGTCTTTGCTGACCCATGACTTGTTCATCTTGGCTTCTTTTAAAAACAATGTAAGCAAGGGTTACTCCAAGCGGAGTCTCCCTTTTTTCCAAAAATTGTGCCCCACACACACCCACCCATTCAGTAGCAGCACTTGTGCCCTAGTTGTACACTTCACAGCTAGATTTGTATCAAGCACATTCAAAAATACGCCATAATTAACCGTCCCGAGGATGACACCGGAGTAGGTAGCAAAGTCTTTCCTGATCCCAGCTCTGTTCATCTTGGCTTCTTTTAAAAACACAGCAAGCAAGGGTTACTCCAAGCGGAGTCTCCCTTTTTTCCAAAAATTGGGCCCCACACACACCCACCCATTCAGTGGCAGCAGTTGTGCCCCAGTTGTACACTTCACAGCTAGATTTGCATCAAGCACATTCAAAAATACGCCATAATTAACCGTCCCCAGGATGACACCGGAGTAGGTAGCAAAGTCTTTCCTGATCCCAGCTCTGTTCATCTTGGCTTCTTTTAAAAACACAGCAAGCAAGGGTTACTCCAAGCGGAGTCTCCCTTTTTTCCAAAAATTGGGCCCCACACACACCCACCCCTTCAGTGGCAGCAGTTGTGCCCCAGTTGTACACTTCACAGCTAGATTTGCATCAAGCACATTCAAAAATACGCCATAATTAACCGTCCCCAGGATGACACCGGGGTAGGTAGATAAAGTCTTTGCTGACCCATGACTTGTTCATCTTGGCTTCTTTTAAAAACAATGTAAGCAAGGGTTACTCCAAGCGGAGTCTCCCTTTTTTCCAAAAATTGTGCCCCACACACACCCACCCATTCAGTGGCAGCACTTGTGCCCTAGTTGTAAACTTCACAGCTAGATTTGCATCAAGCATATTCAAAAATACGCCATAATTAACCGTCCCCAGGATGACACCGGAGTAGGTAGCAAAGTCTTTCCTGATCCCAGCTCTGTTCATCTTGGCTTCTTTTAAAAACACAGCAAGCAAGGGTTACTCCAAGCGGAGTCTCCCTTTTTTCCCAAAAATTGGGCCCCACACACACCCACCCCTTCAGTGGCAGCAGTTGTGCCCCAGTTGTACACTTCACAGCTAGATTTGCATCAAGCACATTCAAAAATACGCCATAATTAACCGTCCCCAGGATGACACCGGAGTAGGTAGCAAAGTCTTTCCTGATCCCAGCTCTGTTCATCTTGGCTTCTTTTAAAAACACAGCAAGCAAGGGTTACTCCAAGCGGAGTCTCCCTTTTTTCCAAAAATTGGGCCCCACACACACCCACCCCTTCAGTGGCAGCAGTTGTGCCCCAGTTGTACACTTCACAGCTAGATTTGCATCAAGCACATTCAAAAATACGCCATAAAAAAACCGTCCCCAGGATGACACCGGAGTAGGTAGCAAAGTCTTTCCTGATCCCAGCTCTGTTCATCTTGGCTTCTTTTAAAAACACAGCAAGCAAGGGTTACTGCAAGCGGAGTCTCCCTTTTTTCCAAAAATTGGGCCCCACACACACCCACCCCTTCAGTGGCAGCAGTTGTGCCCCAGTTGTACACTTCACAGCTAGATTTGCATCAAGCACATTCAAAAATACGCCATAATTAACCGTCCCCAGGATGACACCGGGGTAGGTAGATAAAGTCTTTGCTGACCCATGACTTGTTCATCTTGGCTTCTTTTAAAAACAATGTAAGCAAGGGTTACTCCAAGCGGAGTCTCACTTTTTTCCAAAAATTGTGCCCCACACACACCCACCCATTCAGTGGCAGCACTTGTGCCCTAGTTGTACACTTCACAGCTAGATTTGCATCAAGCACATTCAAAAATACGCCATAATTAACCGTCCCCAGGATGACACCGGAGTAGGTAGCAAAGTCTTTCCTGATCCCAGCTCTGTTCATTTTGGCTTCTTTTAAAAACACAGCAAGCAAGGGTTACTCCAAGCGGAGTCTCCCTTTTTTCCAAAAATTGGGCCCCACACACACCCACCCATTCAGTGGCAGCAGTTGTGCCCCAGTTGTACACTTCACAGCTAGATTTGCATCAAGCACATTCAAAAATACGCCATAATTAACCGTCCCCAGGATGACACCGGAGTAGGTAGCAAAGTCTTTCCTGATCCCAGCTCTGTTCATCTTGGCTTCTTTTAAAAACACAGCAAGCAAGGGTTACTCCAAGCGGAGTCTCCCTTTTTTCCAAAAATTGGGCCCCACACACACCCACCCCTTCAGTGGCAGCAGTTGTGCCCCAGTTGTACACTTCACAGCTAGATTTGCATCAAGCACATTCAAAAATACGCCATAATTAACCGTCCCCAGGATGACACCGGGGTAGGTAGATAAAGTCTTTGCTGACCCATGACTTGTTCATCTTGGCTTCTTTTAAAAACAATGTAAGCAAGGGTTACTCCAAGCGGAGTCTCCCTTTTTTCCAAAAATTGTGCCCCACACACACCCACCCATTCAGTGGCAGCACTTGTGCCCTAGTTGTACACTTCACAGCTAGATTTGCATCAAGCACATTCCAAATCTACAAGCATTTACTCTCCCCAGGATGACACAGGGGTTGTAAATTCCTTCTGGATCCATGACTTGTTCATTTTGATGAACGTCAGTCTGTCCACATTGTCACTGGACAGACGCGTGCGCTTATCTGTCAGCACACACCCAGCAGCACTGAAGACACGTTCAGAGACAACGCTGGCAGCTGGACACGACAAAATCTCCAAGGCGTAAGTTGATAGCTCTGGCCATTTTTCTAGGTTTGAAGCCCAAAAGGAGCAAGGCTCCAGTTGCACAGTCATGGCATCGATGTTCATTTGGAGATACTCCTGGGAGATTCACTCCCTGCACCTGCACGGTTGTTTGGTGGAAAAGCGGATCTAAGAACGAGTAACAGCTTCTGCTGATACTCCTGCATACGTGCGTCCCTTTCTATGGCTGGAATTATGTCACAAAATTTGGACTTGTACCGGGGATCTAATAGTGTGGCAAGCCAGTAGTCATCATCACTTCTAATTTTGACAATACGAGGGTCATGTTGGAGGTAGTGCAACAAGAAGGCACTCATGTGTCTTGCGCAGCCATGCGGACCAAATCCACGCTGTGTTTGTGGCATAGAGGTGCTAACCGTTCTTTCGTCCTCTGACATCTCCCCCCAACCTCTTTCAACTGAAATTTGACCAAGGTCTCCCTCATCTGCTGAGTCTTCCATGTCCATGGACAGTTCGTCCTCCATTTCTTCATGTCCTCCTGCACCTTCCTCAACATCTCGCCTGCTACCATGCGCCCTTGTTGATCCCTGTCCCCCATGCTCCCATGCCTGGCGCCTTGGTGATGATGAACGTCTGGACCTTGGTGATGTTGTTGTCCCTTGCGCATATGAATCCTCCTGTAGTTCATCCCCTTCCTGTTGTCCCACCCCCTGACTCCGAATAGTGTTTAGCGTGTGTTCCAGCATGTAAATGACTGGAATCGTCATGCTGATAATGGCATTGTCAGCGCTAAACATATTCGTCGCCATGTCGAAACTGTGCAGAAGGGTGGACTGTGCAGAATAGGTCCTTGATCTGAGACCACTCCATCAGGGTGATCTGCCCCACCTCTGCATCTCGTTGGCCCAGGCTATACGTCATGACGTATTGCACCAGGGCTCGGCGGTGCTGCCACAGTCGCTGTAACATGTGGAGAGTTGAATTCCAGCGTGTCGGCACATCGCATTTCAGGCGATGAACCGGCAGGCCGAAAGACTTCTGGAGCGATGCAAGTCGCTCAGCTGCGGCGCTTGAACGGCGGAAGTGAGCAGACAGTTTTCGTGACATGTTCAGAAGGCCATCTAGCCCGGGATACTGTGTTAAAAATTGCTGCACGACAAGGTTCAACACATGAGCCATACAAGGTACGTGTGTCACCTTGCCCAGGCGAAGGGCCGCACCCAGGTTTGCAGCATTGTCGCACACGGCCTTACCAGGCTGCAGGTTGAGTGGAGACAACCATTTATTAAACTCGGACCGCAGAGCTGACCACAACTCCTCAGCTGTGTGACTCTTATTCCCAAGACATGTCAAGCTAAAGACCGCCTGATGCCGTTGCGCTCTGCTGCCAGCATAGTAATGAGGGGTGCGTGATTCCTTCTGCGCAGTGAGAACGCTGGTGGCCTGACCAGGCAGGCTTGAGGCGGAGGTGGAGGACCCAGATGAGGTGGAGGATGCAGAAGCAGTGGCGGAACTTGGACAGACAGAGGATTGACACACAAGTCGTGGGGACGGCAAAACTTGTGCAGCAGACCCTTCACCATCTATCACCATAGTTACCCAGTGCCCAGTCAGCGACATGTAACGTCCCTGTCCATGCTTACTGGTCCAAGTATCGGTGGTGAAATGCACCCGTTCACACACAGAGTTTCTCAATGAAGCGGTGATGTTGTGTGCGACATGCTGGTGTAGCTCGGGCACACCTTTCTTAGAGAAGTAGTGGCGACTAGGCATCTGGTACTGGGGCACAGCGACAGACATAAGGTCTCTAAAATCCTGTGTCCACTAGGCGGAAAGGCAGCATTTCGGTAGCCAACAGCTTACAGAGGGATAGAGTCAACTTCTTCGCTTTGTCATGGGTCGCAGGAAGTGGCCTTTTATTTGACCACATCTGAGGGACAGAGATCTGGCTGCTGTGTGTAGGCGGTGTTGAGTAGGGTGTCCCTGGAAAAATGCAGCTTTGTGAGGAAAGTGCAGGCGGAGACATGATGTTGCCTTCATCCAAAGTTGGTGCTATCGATGTCTGAGAGAGCTGTACACACTCACTTGTTTCCCCTTCCAAAACAACTGACGACCTACCAAGCAAACTGCCTGTTGCGGTTACAGTGGTGGAAGTTGTGGGTGGAAAAACAGGGGTGACAGCTGTCCCCACAGTCCTAGAAGATGACGAGCGCGCGGATGCACTGGAAGGGGCAGGCGGTGGATGGTTGGCTCCGCTAGGCCGCATTGCAGCACGGTGAGCTTCCCACCGGGCCATATGATATTTATTCATGTGACGATTCATGGAAGAAGTTGTTAAACTGCTGAGGTTTTGACCTCTACTAAGAGAACCATGACAAATTTTACATATCACATAATTTGGGCGATCTTTTTCTATGTCAAAAAAGGACCAGGCTAGGCAAGGCTTAGAGGCCATGCGACCTGTTGATCCACCCCGAATAATGCTCAGAGGCAGAGTGGTGGCTAAGGATGCAGTTGTAGACGTGCTACCAGTGCTCCGACTCTGTCCAGGAAGGCGCAAGGTAACTTCGTCGTCGGTTGCATCCTCCTCCACCGCCTCTGTTGACCTCCTCGAGTGCCTGACTGGGGGTTGACAGTAGGTGGGATCTAGAACTTCATCATCAATTGTTGTGTTTGCACTCCCCTCCCCCTCAGACCGAGCCTCTTCTTGCCCTGACCGAATATTTAAGTTGTCATCCCAATCGGGTATCTGCGTCTCATCTTCATCAGAATGTTCCTCATTGTCTATAACCACAGGTGTTACAGTTTGTGACAAAGGGTCAACATTATGCTCAGAAACTTGTTCCTCACGGCCTGAATCCGAGTCACAAAGGTTCTGGGCATCACTGCAGACCATTTCCTGTTCTGTACTCACTGTAGCTTGGGAGCAGACCTCTGATTCCCAGGCTATAGTGTGACTGAACAGCTCTGCAGACTCAGCCATCTCAGTTCCACCATACTGTGCAGGGCTGATGGAGACTTCAGAGCTGGGAGAAATCAAGTGTGATTGGGATGACAACTCAGAGGACTGGTGTTTTTTGGATGCGGTACTTGAAGTGGCTGAGAGGGCACTTGTTGGAACACTTGAGATCCATTCAAGCATTTTCCTTTTTTGCCCATCATCTACCTTTCTTCCTGTTGTTCGTGTCCGTAAAAAAGGGAGCACATCGGATTGTCCATGGTAAGTAGTAGACATCTTACTTTTGCTGGTAGAGGGTCTATCTTCAGCAGATGATAATGGAGCTTTGCCACCTTCCCCACGGACAAAACCTTTTTTGCCTTTTCCACCACGCCTCTTCCCCTTTCCACCAGCATCTGTCATTTTGCCACTCATGTTGATTGCGACAAGATTGTGGACTGAAAATGTGGTAGTAAAAATTGAGAGGTGGTGTAGATTGCAGTGGTGGTCTAGCTTTATTAACAGCAGAATAATAAAGAATAAATATCCCTGACAATGCAACTACAGGCCTTAAACTGGCAGCAAAAATTGATAGTCTAATGGCTTAGTTATAATGAGTTGGAGTGTGCAATGCAGGCAGACGCGCTCTGCTAATGTATTTGCACTAGTGGGACTATAGCAAAGTCCAAAAGCCACAGATAGGATGCCACTAGGTACACTGAGTGTTTGCTAGTCTAATGGCTTAGTTATAATGAGTTGGAGTGTGCAATGCAGGCAGACGCGCTCTGCAAATGTCTTTGCACTAGTGGGACTATAGCAAAGTCCAATAGCCACGTATAGGATGCCACTAGGTACACTGAGTGTTTGCTAGTCTAATGGCTTAGTTATAATGAGTTGGAGTGTGCAATGCAGGCAGACGCGCTCTGCAAATGTCTTTGCACTAGTGGGACTATAGCAAAGTCCAATAGCCACAGATAGGATGCCACTAGGTACACTGAGTGTTTGCTAGTATAATGGCTTAGTTATAATGAGTTGGAGTGTGCAATGCAGGCAGACGCGCTCTGCAAATGTCTTTGCACTAGTGTGACTATAGCAAAGTCCAATAGCCACAGATAGGATGCCACTAGGTACACTGAGTGTTTGCTAATATAATGGCTTAGTTATAATGAGTTGGAGTGTGCAATGCAGGCAGACGCGCTCTGCAAATGTCTTTGCACTAGTGGGACTATAGCAAAGTCCAATAGCCACGTATAGGATGCCACTAGGTACACTGAGTGTTTGCTAGTATAATGGCTTAGTTATAATGAGTTGGAGTGTGCAATGCAGGCAGACGCGCTCTGCAAATGTCTTTGCACTAGTGGGACTATAGCAAAGTCTAATAGCCACGTATAGGATGCCACTAGGTACACTGAGTGTTTGCTAGTATAATGGCTTAGTTATAATGAGTTGGAGTGTGCAATGCAGGCAGACGCGCTCTGCAAATGTCTTTGCACTAGTGGGACTATAGCAAAGTCCAATAGCCACAGATAGGATGCCAGTAGGTACACTGAGTGTTTGCTAGTATAATGGCTTAGTTATAATGAGTTGGAGTGTGCAATGCAGGCAGAGGTGCTGCAAATGTCTTTTCACTAGTGGGACTATAGCAAAGTCCAATAGCCACATATAGGATGCCACTAGGTACACTGAGTGTTTGCTACTATAATGGCTTAGTTATAATGAGTTGGAGTGTGCAATGCAGGCAGATGCGCTCTGCAAATATCTTTGCACTAGTGGGACTATAGCAAAGTCCAATAGCCACGTATAGGATGCCACTAGGTACACTGAGTGTTTGCTAGTATAATGGCCTAGTTATAATGAGTTGGAGTGTGCAATGCAGGCAGACGCGCTCTGCAAATGTCTTTGCACTAGTGGGACTATAGCAAAGTCCAATAGCCACAGATAGGATGCCACTAGGTACACTGAGTGTTTGCTAGTATAATGGCTTAGTTATAATGAGTTGGAGTGTGCAGAGGACAGGAGGGTACAGTGCCAGGATTTTGGGGCTCTGGGTAGAGGAATGGAAGCCTGCCTTTCTATTCCCTCCTAATGGTGAAATGCAGGGAGGAAATCCCTGACCTTGGCTACACAGACGCTGTTGCTGTTTTCAGGACCTGTCACCTATGGCTCTCTGACCCTGCCGGTTTGAGCCCTTAAAAGGACTGCTAGAAAGTGCTCTCCCTAAGCTGTCTAACGCTGTGTATGCAGCGCATACAGCTGTATCGGCGATAGGACTCAGGAGGACGGAGCTGCGACAGTGATGTCTGACACCAAAGACGCAGAAGAGATAATGGCGTCCGGACGGGCAGATACTCGTTTTTATAATGCAGGGACATGTGACATGGACATCCTATCACACATGCCGTTGCTTCTCTGGCTAAAAGTCCACTTAGCTGTGTGTGTGTCTGGGATTGGCTGACATGCTGGCCCGCCCCACTACACGCGCGCGCTTAGGGAAGGAAGACAAGAAAAAAAAAAAAACAAATGGCGATCGCCATTATAGAAACAGCAGTGATCTGAAGGCGCTGTTCACGCACACTATACACTGAAATGTCATAATAGTGTGATTCACAGAGTGACTTACACTATTACAGCAGAAACCAAGCTATGATTTAGCTGTTTTTTTGCTGCTAGAACCGTTCTCGAACGTTTCTAGAACTATCGAGCTTTTGCAAAAAGCTCTAGTTCTAGTTCCATCTAGAACATGCCCCAAAATCACTCGAGCCTAGAACTGGAGAACCACGAACCACGAACCGCACTCAACTCTAGTCTTTACATGAGTTTTATATTACTTTGGTATCTTACTTATGATGACAAATTTCTTCTTAGTGTAATTATTCAATCCTGAATTTAGGCACTTAGGAGCCAAGCAGATCTGAAACATATGTGCACCTTTGTTGCCAAGGAGATGTTTTCAATATTTTGTGAGGCTTAATTTTAGTCTAAGTGGGCATCTTTTTCACATATTTCAGTGTCAGCAGGGTTTTCTTTGGACCACTATCTATACAGCGCAGCGAGATGGAATACAGTGACCCAAGTTTTGAAAAGAACTTGAATGTGTAGAATTATATTTCATGACGTAAAGCTTTTCCCTAAAAATACTTAATTCATATCAGTACTACTACTAAAGAATGTAAAAAAAAATCGTGTAGTGTGAATAAATATATTAGGCTGATAAGCCATTAGTATGTCTAGGATTACTTTTTAATAGGGCATTGTAATCTGTAGCATCTGAAGAAAAGCACAAAAGCCAGGTTGTACAATGCCATGGTATTATCCACCCTCCTGTATGAGTCCGAAACCCGTTACCTACAGCCACCACCTGCAACTTATTGAGTGCTTCCATCAGTGCTACCTCCAAATAATCCTGCATATCGACTGGGAGGATTTAATCAGCAATGCCGCAGTTCTGAAGCAGTTGTGCTAGGAACGACACATTTTCAAAATGAAAAATCATTGTCTAACCAAGGTTGCTTTGTATGGTGAACATGCCTCGAACCACTGTAACAGATTGACACTGACAAAGAGATATAAGGATACCATGAAGAAATCCATGCCTTCACTTTTGACCACTTTCAATGGCTTGCTCTTGCTGCTGGCTTGGAGAAAACGGGTTTGAGACATGCCATCTTCAAGGTTGTCTCCTCCTTTAAGAAGGTGCCCTGGACTAGCCTCCAAGACAAGAGACAATGGCACAAGATCCAAAGTTTTACTGCAGCATCATTTACAAATAAGATCTTTCCGAGTAGTCAGTGTGGCTGGAACTACCTACTCCATATTTTCATCATCAGCCAGTAATGAGTATGCAATTGATGATGATAATCCTCCCCCTTAAAAAAAAAAAAAAAAAAATCTCCTACACTATTATGATATAATCTACATAGTATATATAGTTAAGGAACACCAATTTACAAAAAGTGGCCAGAACAAAAAAAATAATTAATATATAGATTTTATTATGTTAAAAATTTTTTTAAAGAAGCAAGGAAAAATTATGACACATAGAAACAAGGTCCGGCACAGCAAAAAAAAAAATATGAACAAGTGAATATTAGACCAGCACTAAAATAGATGAAAAAAAACCTTGGGACTAATTATATGATATAAGCCAAAGTGCACAGTGCAGGCAGCATATAAATATTGAACAAGAATATATATATATATATGTATATATATATATATATATATATATATATTTATATATATATATATATATATATATATATATATATATATATAAAAATATATATATATATACATATATATCTACATGTATATACAGTACAACCACCGTGTATTTGTAGAAAAGGTGAACGGATGAACTCTACATGCCTGGTTCCCACCGAGAAGCATGGCGGAGGAGGTGTGATGGTGTGGGGGTGCTTTGCTGCTGACACTGTTGGGGATTTATTCAAAATTGAAGACATACTGAACCAGCATGAGTACCACAGCATCTTGCAGCGGCGTCCTATTCCATCCGGTTTGCGTTTAGTTGGACCATAATTTATTTTTCAACAGGACAATGACCCCAAACACACCTCCAGGCTGTGTAAGGACTATTTGACTAAGAAGGAGAGTGATGGGGTGCTACGCCAGATGACCTGGTCTCCACAGTGACCAGACCTGAACCCAATCGAGATGGTTTGGGGTGAGCTGGACCGCAGAGTGAAAGCAAAAGGGCCAAGAAGTGCTACGCATCTCTAGGAACTCCTTCAAGACTGTTGGAAAACCATTTCCGGTGACTACCTCTTGAAGTGCATCAAGAGAATGCCAAGAGTGTGCAAAATAGTAATGAAAGCAAAAGGTGGCTACTTTGAAGAACCTAGAATATAAGACATATTTTCAGTTGTTTCACACTTTTTTAAGTATTTCATTCCACATGTTTTTTATTCATAGTTTTGATGCCTTCAATGTGAATCTACAATTTTTAGAGTCATGAAAATAAAGAAAACTTTTTGAATGAGGAGGTGTGTCCAAACGTTTGGTCGGTACTGTATGTTGGATGTATGTAAAACACAATACACAAATAGAAGCTGTAAATAGTATTAATAAAATGTGAGCAAATCACCCAAAGTGCACCATGTACACAATTCAGCTACAAAAAGATCTCTAAGATGTAAACAAGGCACTCAAAGTGCAGGTGTGCAAAGACTACCAAAGTGCAAAGTGCAAACAATGTGTAGCCTAGGAGCCTATCTAAAGCCCCCGTCACATTTAATGACTTTCCAGCAATCCTGACAACGATACGACCTGATAAGGATCGCTGATAAGTCGTGGTCGCTGGTGAGATGTCAAACAGTCTGATCTTCCCAACGACACAGCAATGATCCAGCGACCGTAGCGACCTGTATAACGAACTCAGTGGTACGTGTCTGAGCTCTGAGTAGTCAACAAGGTCGTTGCTAAGGTGTCAAACACACCAAGGCATCCTGCCCAGCATAAGCTCGATGATCAAAAAATGGTCCAGGCCATTCCGACACGACCAGCGATCTCACAGCAGGGGCCTGGTCGCTGCTATGTGTCAAACGTAGCGAGATCGCTGGTGAGGTCGTTGTTGCATCACAGAATCTGTGACTCAGTAGCGATCTCTCTAGCGATCTCGCTATGTGTGAAAGTACCTTTACACAGTATAGCAATCCAATTAGTAGCGATTGAATACTACATTCCCAAAGCAGGCCATTAATTGTTGGTGCTGAAAATGGACCTGAGGCAATCATTGACATATTTATATGCCAACAAAAACACAAGTGTCTAAATGGCGATTTCCTGCGGTCATGTTTGGAATGCTGCTGTGCTGACACCAAGTCGCAGAAAATTCTACGCGCGTTTCGGCGTACCTTCATCAGCTTATATACAGTAGTTGTAAACCATTTTACATACCATTCACTAAATACAGATATTTTAGGGCATGAACAATTAAGCAATAGTAAAAATATTATTGCTCGATTACTTGACATTGTTTAGTAATTTGCATCTTCAAAACATGCAAAAAGAAAACTAGAAATTACATGGGAGGCAGGGTACCAAACTCGGTAACTGTCCAGGTTCTCCGTTCTAATTGAGGCCCCAGAACATGTGGGGTATTTGGTCTGAAGGAGCATGTACAACTTTTTACTATATCTTTATTCTCAGTACAAAGATACATTTAAAACCCATAGGACCTGTACAGTTCTTGTCAACATTGTTGGTAAATTATTGATACTAAACAATACCTGGTCAGAAACAGAGTACCAATATATTGCAAGGTGAAGATAAACCCCAGTGATATGACAGAATTAGCACAGATGCAAAATACTAATGTACAACTACTCACACACTTATCCTCTATGAGGGGGTAGGTTGCTTAATATTATAAATGCCCACAGATAAGTCTTGTATGAGGTACCACTTACATATATGTGTAGTCCACCATGCCAGCTTACAGGCCTTGGGTCACACCCACACTATTAGATCAAGTGAGCTGCCCAGTATTTTGTCAATGCACCCCACAAGGACAAACACCCATACCCAGTAGTATTGTTGGTGAAAAATAGAATATATGTCTTTGAGGGAAACAATGTACTTACATAGGTCTGGCCAGGATGCCTGATGGAGTAATATAGATATTATAAGTAGGCTTTAAGCCATCATAATGCACTGTGCGTACCTGTTGACTGGCACCTTATTCAAGCCTTATCTGTGGGAATTTATAATAATAACCAACTAACCCTCATGGAGGATAAGTCAATGAGTACTTGTTCATTTGCCCCTGTCTTACATTCACAATATATCACTGGGGTCTATCTTTATCCTGTAGTATATTGGTAAGTATGATCTTTTTCTTTCCGTGATGTATTTGGATTTGATGTCCCTTTCAGTAAATTGCTCAAAATGGTGATATTAGTTGAGGTAGAGCAATCATCTAAAGCCTAAGCCACACGGCATGAAAATCGGTGCGAGTGGAGTGCGATACAAAAATCGCATTCCACTCAGACCAATATTAGCCTATGTGTCAGCACCCATGAGCGATTATTTTCTCAGCCCTAATCGGACCAAGAAAACAATTGCAGCATTCTGCGATTGTAATGCGAGGCTCATTCTCTTACACCCATTCAAGTCTATGGGGCGAGAGAAAAATCGCACTCCACTCGTGGTACACCGGTGTACTGCGAGTGCAGGGCGAGAATGGCAATAGCCAGCTATGGAGGAGAGAGGGAGATAAATCCCTGCCTCTCCTCCTCAGCACTGGCCCACCCCTCCTCAGAGCCAGCCCTCTCCTCCTGAGTGGCGGCCCGCCCCCCGCAGCTGAGGTCCGATCGCATGATCGGACCTCAGTTGCAGGGACACTCACATGACACTCGGCTCCTGCTGTGCGGCCAGCATGAGCCGAGTGTCATGCGAGGGGATCGCAATAATCCTCATGTGGAAACTTGTGTAGGAATCCAGCTCACCCACGTCTGACCTCACCGTGCCTCAGACTCGGATCCGGCCCTGCCCCGGCCGCACAGCAATGAGAAAATGAAGAAGGTGATCCAGCTGAGTGATCAGGTGATTTATTTCAGTGCAGTTCAGTTCAGACAATGCATAGAGACGTTAACGCGTTTCTGGCTTAACGCCCTTAATCATAACCATGGGTTATGATTAAAGGCGTTAAGCCATAAACGCGTTAACAACGTCTCTATGCATTGTCTGAACTGAACTGTACTGAAATAAATCACCTGATCACTCAGCTGGATCACCTTCTTCACTTCTCAATCCCCGTGCGGCCCCGGACTAAGGGAAGTAAGTTATCTTTCTCTTCCTTCCTGGGTAACCTTTAGAGTTACTAATGCATATTGCCTATGAAATCGTTTTGAATGGATACTGACTGCCACAAAATATCTATGAGGCAAAACGATCATTCAGGGGAAGCAATTCACCTCTTCTTCTTTTTGGATAATTCATGTGGTTACTTTTGCATTTATTTGTGCAATAGTTGGGAATTGATATTGATTACCATAAATTTTCTATAGAGACAGGGAGGTATATTGTCTAATGAAATTGATTATCTTTCTTCCATTATATTAATGTTGACTAATTGTATTGGATGATTATTTTTCCATTATATTAATGATGACTATATTCTAGAACCATGTATCATGTAACATATATCCTTTGCTACTCATATTAATGGGAATATACAAATAATCTCCCTGGGATAGTTCATACACATGTTCAGCAATTGGTTGAATTTACATAAAAGACACTGCACTCTCTTCAAGATATAGTAGGAGTAAAGAAATCAACAGATTCGTTTTTTTCATATGCAAAACAATGTTTGTGTTTATTTCCAAATATTGTAAGTGGGAGGGACTAAAGGGACGTTTCGGCCCATACATGGGCCTTCTTCACGCCAAGTCACGCTCCATATAAGGAAGAATAAGCTTATTCAGAGAGTTGTTGATGCAGGGGTAGTATAAATGCGGAAGTCAACCCTAGGGAGATTGGTATTGGTGGTCACAGAATGTAAGTCCTTACTGGTATTCTCAAAAGGTCTGTTCATATAAAATGATTTGTAGAAGGGGAGTTTTTTTGCTCGTTGTCCCTTGAATTTGTAGTAAGTAGAATGAGTAATGTGCTGTGGGAATCCACTTAGAAAATTACGGGACTTATTCACATCTGTAGACTCTGGCTCTGGGAAGACCGTAATTAAGTGAAGTCAGCACCCCTCCCCCATGCATTCATCTTGAAAACTACAGATGTGAATAAGTCCCGTAATTTTCTAAGTGGATTCCCACAGCACATTACTCATTCTACTTACTACAAATTCAAGGGACAACGAGCAAAAAAACTCCCCTTCTACAAATCATTTTATATGAACAGACCTTTTGAGAATACCAGGAAGGACTTACATTCTGTGACCACCAATACCAATCTCCCTAGGGTTGACTTCCGCATTTATACTACCCCTGCATCAAGAACTCTCTGAATAAGCTTATTCTTCCTTATATGGAGCGTGACTTGGCGTGAAGAAGGCCCATGTATGGGCCGAAACGTCCCTTTAGTCCCTCCCACTTACAATATTTGTAAATAAACACAAACATTGTTTTGCATATGAAAAAAACGAATCTGTTGATTTCTTTACTCCTACTATATCTTGAAGAGAGTGCAGTGTCTTTTATGTAAATTCTACGTTCTGGACCTTGGTCCCCTCACTAGCACCTCAGAGTACTATTTACTCGCTCAAGCAGTGTTCACACCATTTGTATTGTCAGCAATTGGTTGATACATTTTTGCATATACCCTGGAATGTATCCCTGGGTTATGTATCAGTATTTTGTGTGCTCCCATACATGTGTATGTGAGCTCCCATACTAAGGAGTCGAGTGACTATACTATCCACACTTTGACCCAATCTCTTCTTGGCAGTCTAAAATTTAAATCTACATATTTGTTATTGATTCACTCATATTGACAGGATACAGAGAGGGATAGCCGACGCGGAACGGGGGTGTCCAAAATGTTATGGTGTCATACCCTCCGTTGTCAGGCAGGAATAAGATCCCATTGGGCATTATAGGGAACCCATAAGAATAAATATGTTGTATATGTAAATATACTTCACATATGTGTATATATAGATTATTCCCTTCTGTTGTTCCTGTAATTGTGTTCACTAGCACTGGGTCTCATAATTTTAATACATTTCAATAAAGATCATATATTTTATTAGATTCTGAGGTATTTTTCGAAACTGGTATTAGTTATGCACCAACAATGTATGATTAGAATATTTAAATGAATATCGAAAAACATTCAACATGAAAGTTTACCTGTCAGCATACATGCATCATTTAAAAAAAAATAAATAAATAACAAATAGTATATGACATAGACAGGATTAAAGGTACTCTTTCCTAATTCTTAGTTGCACAACTTTTGGCATCATGACAGTTCAACCATTTTATATTACAATTTTTGCAAGCTCTTGAACATTTGCAGTGTTCTTTTTCCCAATGGAAGATTTTAGCTTTCTTCAAAGATTTTTAATTAGATTGATAGTAGGACTCTTGTGTAATTTTGGATGTAGGCCTTGGGTCAGTAGCTAGTTTTCTTTTACTTGGTAACAATATAACATACTCTTATGATCCTCTGATTTCATAATTACTAATACATATCTAAGCATTAAAGACTTAAAAGAAGCAAAGCAACCTCCGCCATGTTTCACTGTAGGTAAGGTCTTCTTTTTTTTAAAGGCTTTATTTCGTCATCTATAAACATAAAGATGCATTACCAAGGAGCTCTAGTCTGGTATCATTTGCCTATGGAACAATTTCAAAGAAGGGTTTTGGTTATTGTCTATGTAATTTTTTGCAAAATTCCACTCACTTTTTTTAGGACATTCTTGAAGATACAGTGGCCTCCTCGGTCTTTTTCTGCAGAGAGTGGTTTTGTTCGGTATGCAGCATATAATACAGGGTTAAACAATGATTTCAAATGTCTGCATCTTTACCTGAGGTTCTTTGTCACATCTTTAATTTCCTAGAAGCTTCTACCACTGTTCCTTAAAGGGGTTGGCACTACTTAGACAACCATTTTCCACTAGAGTCGGCATTTGCTCTTATGGGGTTCAGGTGTTGTTGTTACATCATTCGAGCCTTGCGCCAATCAGTGCCAGCTTGACTGTCTCCACCTTTGGACAAATCAAACATCAAAAGGAAGACAGAGCTGTAACCAGCCACTCACTTCTTTTTCTTTTTTGATACATCTGATTGAGTGCAGTGATGTAATAATATCACCTGAGCCCCGGGGAGAACGAGTGCTGACAATGCTGGAATGGCACTGGGACCGGAGGCAAGGTTTCTTTTCATCGGCAGAATACATGCTGATTGAAAATAGGTTGTCTGAGTAGTGAACAATCACTTTAAGGGCTAAGCCACACGGCGAGAAAAACAGTGCGAGTGGAGTGCGATAAAACATCGCATTCCCCTCGGACCAATTCTAGCCTGTGTGTCAGCACACATGGGCGATTATTTTCTCAGCCCTAATCGGACTGAGAAAACAATCGCAGCATGCTGCGATTGTAAGCTGAGTCTCTTTCTCTCGCACCCATTCAAGTGAATGGGGCGAGAGAAAAATCGCACTGCACTCGCGGTACATCGGTGTACTGCCAGTGCAGTGCGAGAATCACAATAGCAGACTACGCAGGAGAGAGGGGGAGAAATCCCTCCCTCCCCTCCTGAGTGCCGGCCCGCCCCCCGCAGCTGAGGTCTGCTCGCACGAACGGACCTCAGTTGCAAGGACACAGGCATGACACTCGGCTCTGCTGTACTGCCAGCACGAGCCGAGTGTCATGCAAGTGGATCGCAGTAGTGCCCGTGTGGCCCCAGCCTAAGGCCTAAGCCACACGGCGAGAAAAACAGTGCGAGTGGAGTGCGATAAAACATCGCATTCCCCTCGGACCAATTCTAGCCTGTGTGTCAGCACACATGAGCGATTATTTTCTCAGCCCTAATCGGACTGAGAAAACAATCTCAGCATGCTGCGATTGTAATGCGAGACTCTTTCTCTCGCACCCATTCAAGTGAATGGGGCGAGAGAAAAATCGCACTGCACTCGCGGTACACCGGTGTACCGCTAGTGCAGTGCGAGAATGGCAATAGCCGGCTATGCAGGAGAGAGGGAGAGAAATCCCTCCCTTCCCTCCTGAGTGCCGGCCCATTCCCTGCAGCTGAGGTCTGCTCGCACGAACGGACCTCAGTTGCAAGGACACACGCATGACACTCGGCTCTGCTGTACTGCCAGCACGAGCCGAGTGTCATGCAAGTGGATCGCAGTAGTCCACTTGTGGCCCCAGCCTAAGTAGCAAAGTTTTTAACAACATTTTGAATGTTGAAGTTGGAATGCCAAGGTCTTTGAAGGTAGTCTTGTACCACTTACCTACTTTTTGTGAGCGTGTGCAATAGTTTTTACACCATTAATTTGAATGAACAGTATTTGGGGACACTGTGCAACACAGCAGGTACAATAAAGCATCTACAGGTACAGAATTAGGAGTATCAGTAGGATGGGGAGTAACTTAAAATTTGTTAGAATAAGGAGTAAACTGAAAAATGAGTCTTAAAAAAATGATCTTCTTGTGGATATACACGGCACCTCTGTGTAGTAGGTGCTCAAGTAGTATCTAGTCCCGTATGTAGCAATAGGGAGCAGTTTTCACAGCTGCCTATACTATATCTACTGTGAGATACCTTGCTACCTGGGTGGATTCATCCACCCTGGATGCTATTTATTTGTTTTTTCCCGTATGTAGCACAGAGCAAATACTTTGCACTCAAATAGCTGAATAAACTGGTATTTTGTTGAGTAAGCTAGATTAGATACAGCACAGACTTTTCGGCCAAACATAGACCATCATCAATTTGCAGTGTAGATGGTCTGCTCAGCTTGTGAGTGAAAGTAGCGTTGGGGTAGATAACGGTGTCTTCCGCTGTGTGGCAGAAGCTTTCAGTCAGAGTAGATATCCAGGTCTTCAAATGTAACTACAGCATGGTAATATTCTTGAGTGGTAATGAAAGTGGTGATAAAGTGATGGCATTGTTGTGGCCTTGTATGAGGGTATCATCATTTATAGTGGTATTATTGGTTATATTAGCTTATTTTATAGTGCGTTTTGATAAATAAAAGTATAAAAGTGATATTATTTAGTCACTATACAGTTGTAAAGGTAACACTCATAGTGTCACATTAGGTTTTTTTATACTGTTATTGTTGGTTAATATTGCTCTTTGCTTTGTGCATTTTGTTCAAAATAAGTTTAGAGATAATATAAATCTACTATGAACTTGTAATGTTTTGATCATTATTTATCCATGTGAATCTTTGTTTATGTGTGTGGGCCTATACTATCATATGCTATGTGGCATGTGCCCCTGATCTTTGTACACAGCCTTCTGAACTGATCAGTACTCTGCTGTTGGTACATTTTTTCAATTGTGGGGTGCATTTTTGATTTTGTTAAAGGCTACAATTTGGCTAAACTGGCTTTGGCAGTAATTGACAAAAACAGCTTTACATATAATAAAGTATCACAAATTAATTTTTTGTTACAATGGAACCAAACTTCCCTTTCTACTTATTTATAAGCCATTTGTAAGGGCAGAATAAGGGAAATATACCAGTCGACTATATAATTAAAACCACCCGCATAAGATTGTGAAGTCCAATTGTGCCCACAAAAGAGCTCTTACCAATCTTGCATTGATTTCACAAGACCACTGAAGATGCTCTGGGTTTCTGGCACCAAGTCATAACAAGTCATAATCTATCTATGTTCTAATATGTTTTAATGGTGTTTGAGTACACAGACTTAGGAAATATTGGCAGTTTAATTACGAGCATTTTTCCTAAATCAGGAGTCACACTATTTTATATAAAAGCCGTATTGTTGCTGTATTGTATTTACTTTTTTTTTCTTCTAAATTTCCAGGAACTTCCTAGAATTATGAGCTGATTCTGGAATATTTGGTTGACTTTCATTAAAGGGATATTACATCAATATTTGTAATGGCAAACTATGATATTTATAGAAAGAGAATGACTAGAGGAGAGAGTTCAGAAAGCTTAAAGGAGGCAAAGTGATGCATAGAACAAAATTTGGAATATAGAAATGCATTTTATTCCTGGAAAAAAGCTATGAAGTGTCCATGCAGAAGCGTAGAAGGATCTGAGGTCCTTTTGTAAAAACTCCTGAATGTACTACTATCTAGAGACATTTTACCAAGAGTGTACATAGCAATCATGGGCCTCATATTTACACAGAAGAGCATATCTCATAACTTTGCAGCCCTTAGAAAGTATTTTTACTCCAATAGAAAGCCACTTAGTGTTCAAACACTAAGAAACCCCCTTTATGGCCCCCAACAAAAGTTCCCCACAACACCGTAATATACTCCCACAGTGAATTTCTCCACAGTACCCTTCACGCACACGGTATGATAACCCTACTGCACCCCCCACAAAGTATGACACTCCGACAGTTCTCTTCACACAGTTTGATTCACCCACAGTGACTGCATACAGTATAATGCCCCCACCGTGACCCCAACACAGTATGATGGCCTTAATAGTCCCCCACACAAAGTATAATGGCCTCACAAAGTACTTTCAAAAAATATAATGTCCCTCACAGCCCTCCACAAATTATGATTGCTGCCTCACCTTCCCCACAGTATGATAGCCAAGCATAAAGTATCATGGCTCTCCATACAATATAATTTCCCTTACATAGCCATCTACACAATATAATGGCCCCCACACAATCGACCACACAGTTTGATAGCCCCTACACAGCTCTCAATACAGTATCATATATTACGTTGAGATGTCAAAGCTCAAAGACACAGGCAGAATGATGGAGGAGGGAGCAGACGGCTCTCTGTTCCATCATTGCTTTCAACTGTAACTGCATCAAGGATGCAGATAAATTTGAAAGCATGATGCTAGGCAGGGGACCCAGCCACAGACTCATGGGCCCCGCAGTGGCTGCATGGTCTGCCGATATTTGTGGTACACCATTGCATTCGATATACTCCTCTCAGGCTTTGTTCATATTTATTTGTTGTTGGTCAGTTTTTTGAGCCTTATGCAGTTCAATCACTGCAAAATTGAAAAAGGCACCTGCACCCAGGGTTGAACTGGGGTGTCTGGAGCCCACAGGAGTGGCTCTGGGGGCCCACCTTACAGCTATGTGCAAATACCTGGAGCATTGACTATAAAACACAGGATCAAGTCAGACATGAGCTCCAGTGTAATGGGGATAAAAGTTGCTGATCAGTGAGGGTCCCAGCAATTGGACCCCCACTGATGAATAAGTTATCTTGTTCAGTATTTGGTCAGTATGTTACATCAGTATTTGTAAGCCAAAATTAGGAATGAGAGAAAAATGCATAAGTGTTTCAATAATATTTTTCCTCTGATTTTACCACTCCTGGCTTTGGCTACAAATATTGATGTAAAATCCTTACCAAATATTCAAAATGGGCACATGGCCTTAGAATAGATGATTTCTTAGTATATTTCCTTCTGAAATAGTCACAGGACAGGGAGGAGTTAAACGTTCAAATATTTAATCTCTACTGGAAATAATCTTCCCTTATTGATAGAGTGAAAAAGTGGCCTACATACAGAACACAATCCACTATACCAAGACCAATAATACCACATACAGGGAGAAATACCACCACACCGTGACCAGATAACATATCCACCACAAAGTGATGAAATACAACCACATACAAGAGAGAAATACCACTACACAATGACCAGACCACATAATGACCAAAAAATACAACAAACAACAGAGAAATACCAGCACACTGTGACCGGACCACATAATGACCACATAATGCTACATACAACAGAGAAATACCACCACACTGGGACCAGGCCACATATTACAACCACCTAGTGACTGAATAATGCTACAATAATGATCATGAATAAAAACCACAATATGAATAACACTGATATAACCATCAGTGCAATTATACACAGGAGCTCTGTATATAGTGTCAGTGTACAGGTAATACAGTGATCACTGGTGAATTTATAGACAGAAGATCTATATATAGTGTACAGGTAATACATTGATCACCAGTGACATTAATCAGTGACATTATACACATGAGCTCTGTATATAGTGTACTGTATAGTGTGTGTGTGTGTACATGTAATACACTCACTCAACAGTGACGTCTCTAGCTGAAGTTATTCATCTTCGTTTTCCTCTTCATCCGGCACTGACTGCTATCACTTCTTCCTGCCATGACTTGACACTACAGAAAATAACACACAGTCACCTATTGCTCAGTGTTTCCAAAGCACATTCCATACTTTTTCCCCAATTTCTACACTGTCAGACTTTAGTTCCTCCTATTGAAGACAATTATGTCCTTACTTGCCATAATAAACTAATAATGTATGTCCCTCATTCTGGCCCTAAATAGTAATTATGTCCCCCATCCTGGACCCTTTTTTTTAATAATGTTCCCCATCCTTGCCCCCTTTATTTAATAATGTCTCCCATCCTGGTCCCCTTTATTTAATAATGTTTCCCATCTAGCCCCCTTTCTTTAATAATGTCTCCCATCCTGGCCCCTTTTACTTAATAATGTCCTCCATTCTGGCCCCTTTTACTTTAAAATGTCTCCCATCCTGACACCTTTTATTTAATAATGATTCCCATCCTGGGCCCCTATGTTCCCCCAAATTATTGTTAATTTGGTCCGAAGGCAGGGAGACAGAAGCCGGTTGTGATTGGACATAGGGCTCCCGTAACATCATAATGTAACATGAGCATCGAACCATGATTACTTATAGTGCTGGAACTGTGCGAGCACCAGAGGTGAATACACAGTCCATTATCTTAGCTTTGGGAAACAAGTGGAATCAGGAGGCTGGGGTTGCTAATTGCTTCCTACACAAAATATCCCCCCTCACACTGCTCCTTTCTAAAATAGTCCCACAAAGTGCCCCTTTCCATAATGTCCCCCCAAAACGTTTCCTTTCTATAATATCTCCCCATACTAGATTTCTGCATAAATAATCCTACCTCTGCTCCTCAGTATACTATGCCGCCATTCACAATCTCCTTCTTAATTGCCTCATATCGTCCCTCATTGCCCCATAATATCCCAATTTGCTTCATATTGTCTCCTACTGCCCATAATGTCCCAATTTGCTCCATAATGTCCTCAATTGCCCCATAAAGTACCCCACTGCCCCATAATGGCCCCCACTACCCCATAATGTCCAAATTTGCTCCATAATGTGCCTCATAACGTCCCGCACTGCCCCATAATGTCCAACTTTGCTTTAGGCCTGTGCCACACATCCGTGCCTCCGGTACGTTTTTGTCATTTTTTGCACGTACCGGAGACACGTGCTGATGTTGACATACTATTTGTAATCTAAAAAGCCTCACGTCAGTGTTTGCGCACGGAGCGTGTGTCCGTTCCGTGCGTACGTTTGTGCGTGTCGAAAAAGCGCTGACATGTCCGTTTTCCACCGGCATCACGTCCTCACGGATCCATTAAATCCTATGGGTCCGTGTTTACACGTACGTGATACGGATGGCCTCCGTATGCTATCCGTGTGGTCCGTGTCCGTGTTTTAATTAGAAAGTTTGTTACACTCTGAAATACTTTCAGGTGGCGTAGCTAACATATTTTTTTGCACAAAACTAACTGTGCATTTGCAGAAGGAGTGAGCAAGCAAGAAGTTGTAGTTCTGTGTATTTCAAGATCTATTTTGACCAAACTTTCGTCTTCGAAATATAATAATGGCACCACGGGTGGACACGGAGAAACTTATAACAGCTGTCGAGACTCACCCACCATTATGGGATACACGTGTAGATGGTTACCATGACCGACTGACAGTTGAGCGCCATTGGAATCAAGTAGCTGAGGAAGTGTACCCCAATAATGCATGGTCTAGATGTTCTCCTGCAAAGCGTGCTAAATATGGTAAGTTGTTGTATTTTTTTCTAGTTATTTATTTAATATCTATATTTGGATTTGTTCATACTTTCAAACTGTGATTGTTTTGCCATAGTTATGTTGTCTTTTAGTGTAAAATCCTATGAGAAGAATTGGTCTATGTACTACTCAATATATTGAGTTCCTGTACACTTTTTTCATAGTATCACCAAACTTTCATCAGTGTCAAAAATCAAAGTATACTTAAATTTGTAATCTGACTTGGAATTCTTCATGAATTTACTAAATTAACTGATGAAACTGTCATGTGTTTTAAAATTCCCTGTTGTATTAGTCTAAATTTAGTATCACAATTGAAAATCTTGGTTTTTTTTTTTCTAAAAATAAAATTGTTTAAAATGACATGTCAATATCATTACCTACATGTATCAAATAATATTTCGAGTAATTTATAGCCAAATGTCATTGCAAAAACACCAAATTATAATTTAAATATAGATGACAATTACTTAAAATATAATTATTCAGAAATATTATTTGGTTATGTGTGAATGTCTAAACATGTTTTTGAATGAAGAATATCTAAATAAATTATATTTCATCCTAAGTATTTGACCAACATAATTGTGTTAAATTGTATATTAAATTTCGCAAACATTATTTAAATTAATGTGTGCAGATTTATGGAGAATGTTGCAAGTGACATATTTGTTAATTTTCCACAGTTGACTTGGTAAAAAGGCGTTGGCGTTCAGCCCGTGATCAGTACCGAAGGGAGTACAACCCTATGCCATCCTCATCCAGCCAAGGCCGCAAACGCAGATATGTCTACTATGAACAAATAAGCTTCCTAGCACCCATCTTAGAAGTTACACAGTAAGTTTTTTTTTTTTTGGAAAAAAAAAAACCCCCTGAAGATAATTGGACAAAGATAAATGTTAAGATTGTAATATGTTTTTTCATTTCTTATAGAACGGAGGATAATCTTGACGAAACAGATGATGAACCAACAGCAGGTCCCTCTGCTACAGCCACCTCAGCATCAGAACAAGAACCTGCCAGAGAAGACATTGAAATTCCTGAGACTCAACAAGATGCAGCAACTGAATCACATGAGGGTGGGACAGAGAGTGCACAAACCAACACCCAAGGCTCATCAACGCAACAAACAACCACACCAGCTACACAAGCAACACAAACAAATGTACTTCCACGTTTTGCACCACAACCTCTACGTGCAAGAAGAATCCGCAGACCTGAGGAAATGAGATCCTTACCGGAAATAATTGACACACGCATTATTCACATAATGAACACTTTAATTCCAGAAACAGATGCCGAGCGTTTTTGTCGGTCTTTATCAACTAGCTTAACCAAAATTCCTTCAGATAGGCAGGAACGTGTAAGAGCTGCTATGCTTACCCTACTGTCAGCTAGTCAGGCAGAACAGGAACCAGTGAGAGTGTATGAGGCCATAGAAAATTGGCGTACCATTATGCAACAACATACAGTCCCAAACACAACAGACAATCAAAATACAATTTCAACACAAACAACAATGGCAACTGTAATAGTCAATAATCCACTATTACAACAATCTGGACAACCTTCAATTGCTTCAAGTACGTTATTCCCAACACCAATTAGACAAGGGTATGTTGCAACCAATACTGGTGCCTTAAGCACAGTACAAAGTGCTACCTCTCAGCAACCCATGAACTATATGAATTTACCACCAACTCAAACTACTAGTTACTTTACTCAACCCACAAATATTGGTGGTTTACCTAATTTGTTTCCAGGTTCAACATACCCACAATCATTCATGATGCCTCATTATCCAATCTCAACTATGTTACCTACACCACACTTACAAACATCAGTCAACTATCCTCAAGGTCAACAACATACACACACACAATACCCAATTACCCATGTAGATCCACAGGTGTACTCAACCACAGGCAATGTGTTGGGACAAACCAGCATGCAACAGACTGTTCCACACACTACTGTAGCTAGTAATAGGAATGTTGTTCAGCAAACAACTGTTTCCATTCCTGAAAATACCATTTCTGAGGCCACACAAAACAACATACTCAGCAACACTCAGGTTACTTCACTAGAAGATCTTGTTGACTTGTGATGCACATTTTTGTTAATCTTAACAATCAAACTACAAATCTGATGAATGTGTCAAAATGTTAAAAAAGAGGGATTTCCAAAAATGTGCAAACTCAGAGTTGAAAAGATTTTAAAAACATGTGTGATTATACTTAGTGACGGATCACATATATGTTTTATGGCCTTTATTTTTGGAAATTTATGAACACTTTTTTACCCAACCAATTTGATGGTTAGATTAGTTCTAATATTCTGAAAACACAGTTTACAATTTTTTGGTATATGTCAATGTCCAACATGATAGCAACTTAATTGGCCGACATTTTTCAACATTGTAAGCAAAGCACACATTTTCTTTACAATTACTCTTGTATGTAAAGTATATTTTGTATGTTATGAAGAATAGCATCCAAATTAACATTTGGAAAAATTTTACACAAAATGAACAATATGTACATTTTTAATGTGGATGTGAAAAAATAACATCCTTACTTTATGGATTAATATGCTTATTCTTAATAAAAGATTCTGTTTTGGAAGAAAAGAAACATGTTTATTATTGATATTTATTAATAATATTGCATTTTTTCAATAGACGATTAACATTATTAATGTTGTAAGTTTGAAATAAGTTTCCTAAAACATGATAGTAACACAGAAATGTACATACACATACATACAACATTCAGCAAACCATGTTGCTAACTGAAATGTCAGTTTATGATTAACGCATTTGCCCTTTAATAATAGTTTGATTTAAGCTCTGAGATGTTGAGAAAAATTAACCACGTTCCTATAATAAAAAAAAATTATATTTTTATCAACAAAAAACCATCACAATCTTAACAATCATCACTATTATTAGTATCATCAAAACAATTAAAGTAATCAGTAAATAAATTTCTAATTTGTAAACCAGATGTCACGGAATTATGAGACATAGGTTCACCTGTGGGATTAACAACATGGTTTATCTGAAATTCATCATCCACATAAGTTCCTCCTTCATGTATCCGACAGTAATTGTGAAGCACTATGGTAGCCTTGAGTACAGATGTGACAAAGGTTGGCTGCAACTGAATAGTTGTCTGATAAATGCGCCATTTGTTAGCTAAAATACCAAATGCACACTCCACATAACGTCTTGCTTTAGTTAGCCGATTATTAAAGTACTGTTTCCTGTCATCAATGGATCTCCTTGGATATGGTCGCATAACATGTTTGGATAATGCAAATCCTGCATCTGCTACCATCACATATGGTGCCAACGGTCCAGATGTACCAGGTAGGGCAACTGGAGGGGGGATCAATAATGAATTTTCTTGCAGGCGTTGGGCTAATCTTGAAGAACGGAAAATACGGGCATCTGAGGCACTACCATAGGCCCCAATGTCTGCATAAATAAATCGGTATTCTGTGTCAACCAATGCCAAAATAACAACGGAAAAAAACTTATGAAAATTGAAATAACGTGACCCAGAGTTTGGTGGCTTTTTAACTCTGAAATGCTTGCCATCCAAAGCTCCTATGCAGTTAGGAAAGTCAACAGAGTCCTTGAAGCCCTTAGAGATTTTCAACCAATCTTCTCTGTTTGGCTGAGGCATCATTTGTTCTTTTAAATGTTGCCATATCATGTCGCATGTGTGACGTACTATAACGGCAATGGTTGATCGACCCAACAAAAAATCAAAATGTAAAGCACTAAAAGATTGACCAGTCGCCAAGAATCTATGAAAACAAGACAAACAATGATTTACAATTAACACTATGTTTTTTTAAATTAAAACAATCATAAGAAAACACAAACATTGAATCAAAAATGAGATTACATCAATAAAGATCAATTACACATTTCAATGTGAAAAATAACACATTTACACAAATTACAAAAATAACAAATATAATACCTCAGAGTCACCATAAATCTCTCCTCTGGGGAAATGGAAAGCCGCATCCAAGTGTCCTGATGTTGCAAATGAGGTCGTAAAATATTTAGTAAGTAATCAAAACTCTCAACTGACAACCGGCAGTATGAAAAAAACTTATCTGGGAAATTCCGTAACTCAAAAAATAAAGTATGGAAATGACCATGCATAGGCCGCATCATCATTAGTGGATGCACCCACAATCTGGTTCTTCTTACATTATCATAATGCAACATGTGCCGTCTAACGCCAAAACGACGAGATATAATCCAACATAAAAACACTAAGGCCTCCGTGGATAATGGCATTGCGACAATTTTGTCTCAACACATAGGTGCTCCAAGGCATAATACAAGCAGGAAACAGTTTTTAGTTAACTTATATTTATGTCCTAATCACATACACCTATGTGTCATTTAATTCCAAGTAATCACCATTATCTCAATGTGTGAAACATGTGAAACACGCACAAAAAACGGACTGCACACGGAACACACACTGACGTATTTCACGCACATGAAAACGCACACACGTACACACGTATGACACACGATATGCATACGGACACCACACGGAGGGGAAAAACGGACTGCAAATACGGAACACGGACACAAAAAACGGACTACACCAAACGTACGTTTTTTACACGTGAGTGTGGCAGAGGCCTTAAAATGTGTTCCATTGCACTGTAAAGTCCCCCACTGCCCCATAAAGTTCCACACTGCCCCATAATGTCCCACTGTGCTGTATAATGTGCCTCATTGCACCATAAAGTCCGCCACTGCCCCAGAAAGTTCCCCCTGTCCCATAATACCCCACTTTGGTTTATAATGTACCTCATTGCACCATAAAGTGCCCCACTACCCCACAATGACCCCCACTGTCCCATAATGTACCACTCTGCTTTATAATGTGCCCCATTACACCATAAAGTCCCCCACTGCGCCATAATTTCCCTTGTAAAGAAATAATGCTATTCCCCCACCATGGCCCCCACATCTCAAATTATCGTACATGTGATCTTTGGCTGTACTTACCGGTGCCTGTGCAGCCTTTTGTTCTCTGCAGCCACAGCTTCGGTGACAGTGAGAATGATGGCATGTTGCGGTGCAGGACTGAAGAGTGCTCCTCCACCTCAGTACTGCTACTGCACTGCTCAAATGTATGTGCTTCTGAAAAATGTGAATACATTTGAATATGAGAGGTGAGGGTCTCCAAGTCCTGTGCACCTCATTTTGTGCAGACCTGGCACTCCGGTAGTGCAGTGTTAAGGACCTTTGGTAAGTCACATGACTATGATGACACCAAATGTCATTCTGCAACCGCAGAAACTGCAGTGATAGTTTCCATGGTTGCAGTTTGTAATTGAAAGGCTGGGGGCCCCTCAGCGCATGGGGGCTCTGGTTCAGCTGCCGAGTCTCCAGCCCTGAGAAACAGGCTGCCCCTCCTCTTGGTCCAGCCAACGGGTGCAAGCCCGCAGTTACCCCACATAATATAAAGCACAGGGGCACACTGAGGACCCGGATGCCCACTGGGCTAGTCCGACCCTGCCTGCACCTGTTCAGTGCAACAGATGATGAGCTACAGGTAGAAATGATACCATTGCAGAAAATGCGATGAGTTCTTCCATCAGTTTCCATGCAGAACAGGACATATGTGCAAGGAACCTGTTATTCGTTGGTGACTTTTAACTTGGACCACGACATATACCAATCATATACCATATACCAAGTAAAGACTCATGCAGATCTAATTGAGGATTTACATTACAGGAAGTTTCATACACAATTCTTAGCTTTTTAATCTCTTGCTGACTTCACTAGAGTTGTATACAATGGAAAGTTGCAAAAATCCTTATATTTTGAATTTTGTAAAAGAAAAATGAAATCTCACTAATGACATTTTCTGATGTTTCTTTGTACATGTTCTAAAGATGTTTTTAACACACATTGTAGTCATTGTTTCTATTTTTAAAGGATGTGTCACAGATATGACGTACCTTTAATAGAATCAGCCAGATTTCTATTTCCTTTACCAAATAAAAAAAGTTGAGAACATAATCAAATTTTTCCCACAAGTAACAATACATTCCATACAGAACAGAATATAAGAACCTTGGTAAACATTCCCTTACATAGATTTCCACTATAATTCTGAAACAGTGAGTTGGAATATCTGGAATATCTGTATTTTAATGAACAAATGATATTGCTGGATAATTTAGTTGGGGGTTTAGTTTGTGAGCGCTGAACTCATTGCACTAGCATTCTTTGCAGTTTAAAGAGAACCTGCCATGAAATTTCTTTATTTTAAATGATGCGATGTGGATCACTAACATGGTTTTAAAAACAAAGAATTCCATGTATTTATCTTAAAAAGACTTTATATGCTTAGGTGAATGCAGTACATACCTTAGGTTTCAGTCATATGGGCGGAGCTTTTGCTAGGTTCAATCACTGTCACTCAAGTTCAGGCAGGATTCTATTTTGAACTTAGTCACGCCAAACCACCAAATCTCCTCTGCTGAGCATTTGCCCATTACCATCACATGGTCGTGACATTGCCAAAGGTCCTGCACCACCACTTCTCTGCTAAGCGTCGCCCATCATGGTCACATGATCGTGACATCACCTTGGTCCTGCACCACCACTTCTCCTCTGCTGAGCTCTATCCATTACGAATCTTCGGTGCTCAGTAGAGGAGAAGTGGTGGTGCAGGACCCAAGGTGATGTCATGACCATGTGACCGTAATGGGCAAAGCTCGGCAAAAGGGAGGTGGTGGTGGGGCATGCTTAAGTTCAAAATAGAATCATACCTGAACTTGAGTGACAGTGTCTGAACCCAAAAAAAGCTTCGTCCCTATGAATGAAACCTAAGATATGTACAGCATTCACCTAAGCATATAGTCTTTTTTTAAGATAAATACATTGAATTTTTTGTTTTTAAAACCATGTTAGTGATGCATATTGCATCATATAAAAAAAATCGGGGCAGTTTAATATAAAAAAATGACATGACAGGTTCCCTTTAAGCAATCTACTTGATCCATGTGTGATAGAAAAATTGGAAGAGGAACAAATATTTCCAAGAATCAAAACTTTAAATAAATATATATAATCTTAACACTGGTCTGTCAGTTCTTAGGTTTTTGAAAAATGGAACAAAGTGTGAACCTACAGTATATGACGTGGCAAAAAGATGTTTCACCCGCCATTGAATGGATACACTGGATTGACATCTGGAGACCAGAGCATCAGGGCAGTAAAATATGCAATGGAAGGAGAGAAAAAAAGTTGTGCAAAAAATCCGGGATTACCAATATAATACCAAAAAATATACACAAATCTTTATTGGACATACAAAAACAGCAAAAGAGGCAAAGCACAATTAAAAACATTGAAAACCACACTCCAACCAGTGTATACAAATACGAGGGGTTACATATAATAAAAACGTGACCGCTAATCCCTCTAGCAATACAAAAAATAAGTAATGTCTAGGTGGTAACTAGAGATCAGCGATGTTCGAATCGAACCGTTCGCCAATTTCAAATTCGAGTGCTTTTGGGCGGTGTTCAAGTCGTTCGACGAACTCGCACCATTTGCTTCATGTTCGACCGTTCGAGTTACTGTTTGATAATGGTTCGATCACCAAAAGCATAGCTAGTTAATAGCTGGCTTTTCACTGTAATACTGTTAGTAACTGTTACTAATGATATTATCAAAAGTAAGCGTATAGTTTGCGGGGGGGACGGGGTTTAGATCAGTGCTGCGTACAGTGGGGCGGGCCAGGCTGTCAGCCAATCACAGACACACACACAGCAAAGTGGATTTTTGCCAAACAAGCAAGGGCATGTGTCATTGGCAGTGCATGTCACATGTCCTTGCCCTATAAGACCCGGCCATTTTCCCCATGGCCACCATTATCTCTCTGCTGTGGGTGTGTGACAGTCACCGCTCCTGCTGCTGCTGCTGTGTGCACTGTAGACTTATACAGTGCAATCTACACATCGGTTTAGGGATTAGGGACTAGAGTTGAGCGCGGTTCACGGTTCGAGGTTCTCCAGTTCGCGGCTCGAGTGATTTTGGGGGCTGTTCTAGATCGAACTAGAACTCGAGCTTTTTGCTAAAGCTCGATAGTTCTAGATACGTTCGAGAACGGTTCTAGCAGCAAAAAGCAGGGCTTTTTACAGCAAGAGTGTGCAGGAGCCATCGCTGGCAGCTTGCTAGAAGCTGGTAACCAAGATAAACATCGGGTATCCAAGCAAAGCGCTTTGGTTAGTAACCCGATGTTTATCCTAGTTACGTGCAGGAAGCCCACACTTCCCCGCTCAGCTCAATCTGCCCCTTCCTGCACGCGGGATGTACACACACACACTCACACACACACACACACACACACACACACACACGACCCCAGCCATGCAGTCCACGACACTGACGTCCTCCTGGCACTCTGCACACATGGTCCCGCTCGGCTTACCTGCGGTGATGAAGTCCCAACCTAAGCGCTGTCACTGTTCTCCATGGCCGCCGCTTGTCACATCACCTTCTCTCGCTTCCGACCCGAGACTGACTAGCGGTGACGTCAGGGGCCTCTCGCGATACTTGGCTGTGAAGGCGGTGGTCATTGAACTCAGTGACAGGTGCTGTCAGCATTGCAGGAGATCAGCGCAGGTAATGTACCTCGCTGACAGCAGCACTTGTCATCCCCTGCAGTGACCTGGACTGACCCATTGATGTTAGCTCAGGTCACTGCACTGCTCTCCCAGCCAATGGGGAACATCCTGCTCTTCATTGACTGGGACAGTGTGGATCGTCATGGCAACCCCTTGGATTACACCAGACCTGGATTTGTTTTTCTTTCTAATAAATTGGTTAAAAAGGGAATGTATTGGGGAGTGTTTTTTCAAATAAAAATGTGTTTGTCGTCTATTTTTTTTTATTACTGACTGGGTTGATGATGTCGGGTATCTGATAGACGCCTGACCTCACCAACCCCAGGGCTTGGTGCCAGGTGACATTACACATCTGGTATTAACCCCATATATTACCCCGTTTGCCACCGCACCAGGGCACGGGATGAGCTGGGGCGAAGCACCAGGATTGGCGCATCTAATGGATGCGCCACTTCTGGGGCGGCTGCGGCCTGCTATTTTTAGGCTGGGGAGAGTCCAATAACCATGGACCTCCCTAGTCTGAGAATATCAGACCCCAGCTGTCTGCTTTACCTTGGCTGGTGATCCAATTTTGGGGGACCCCTACGTGTTTTTTTTTTTTAATTATTTATTTAATTTAAAATAACAGCGTGGGGTGCCCTCAGTTTTGGATTACCAGCCAAGGTGAGGCTGCCAGCTGTGGTCTGCAGGCGGCAGCCGTCTGCTTTACCCTAGCTGGCTACAAAAATAGGGGGAACCCTACGTCATTTTATTTTTTCATTTTTATGGCTAAATACAAAGCTAAGCACCCCTTAGTGCCACATGAAAGGCACCAAAGGGTGTAAAATTACAAAATGCAGGAGAGTGGGACATTATGTGTCTTTCTGCCATTATAATGACAGAAAAGACTGATATGAAGTGTACAAGCACAGGAAAATCACCAGAGCGCTCTACGCTGTGAAAAGCAGTAGAAAATGGCACTGGAGTGAACATGTGACCGCCTCATGTAGGTTGAAGCTAAGGATCCTGGGTAAATTTATGTATTTTCCCTCCTTCAGTTTTTTTGCAGTACACAAAAAAAACGGAAGGCACATGGATGACAAACAGATGACATACGGACCGTCTACGGAACGGAAACGGATGCCACACGGATGCGCCCGTGAAAAAAAACGGACTGTTTTTTGCAGACCACAAAAATGGATCGGTCGTGTGAATGTAGCCTTATTCTGATCTGCCGTTTATAAACAGCAGGCAGAAATAAGTGAATAACGCCCCCCAGCGTCAGAAAATCTCCGGGGTTTCAGGGCTAGCTGAGACCCTGGAGATCATGATTCAGGACGGTTTTTCCGGTCCCCGCTCACGAAATCACAGGTATACACCGTATACCGATGATCACGTTACAGTAAATGACAGCGCCGGTAAAAAATTATTTATCTCTAATGATGAGCGAGTACCAAAAAGCTCGGGTGCTCGAGGTTCGGGCCGAGCATCCCAAGATACTCGTGTACTCGGCCCAAGCACCGAGCCCAATGTTATCCTATGGGAGACCCGAGTATTTTTCTGAAATGACCCCCGGCAGCATGTAGAAACCCTAAAAATGTCACAAAAGGCTCAGAAGAGTGCTCAAATGACATGGCAACAGCATGGGGAAGACCCCTTGAAGCATTTATCACTCAAAAGTCACAGCTGTGAACAATTTTGTCCGAGTTTTACGCCATTTTTACGGACTCACCAGAAAACCTTCCAAAATGACACCAAAATGAATTTTCATGGCGGAAATGTTAAGGGCACATACCCAATAGTGAGATAGAGCTGGTGTATGTTACTTTTTGAGATTATTACATGAAAGGTTTTACGTAAAAACATTGTGTGGCACTCTGATGTCCAAAACGCACGTTTCGTGCTTTTTACTAGCAATGTCGGTCATTTTTTTTTTTCATTCTATCTCCCGTCGGTCGGTCTCGCTCTGTCGGTCTCTCTCTGTCTTGTCTGTCCCCCTCTCACAGTCTGTCGGTTATTCTCCCCCCTCTCTCTTACTTACCGTTCCCCGATCACTGCCGCGGCGCTGCACAGCTGTTCACTAAACTCCGGCGGCTTTTCCTCTTTTGAAAAAGACGGCTGCTCATTAAACAATCTCATATTCCCTGCTTTCCTGCTTTTCGGCGCCTATGATTGGTTGCAGTGAGACACGTACCCACGCCGAGTGACAGCTGTCTCACTGCACCCAATCACAGCAGCCGGTGGGCGTGTCTATACTGTGCAGTGAAATAAATAATTAAATAATTAAAAAAAACGGCGTGCGGTCCCCCCAATTTTAATACCAGCCAGATAAAGCCATACGGCTGAAGGCTGGTATTCTCAGGATGGGGAGCTCCACGTTATGGGGAGCCCCCCAGCTGAACAATATCAGTCAGCAGCCACCCAGAATTGCCGCATACATTAGATGCGACAGTTCTGGGACAGTACCCGGCTCTTCCCGATTTACCCTAGTGCGTTGGCAAATCGGGGTAATAAGGAGTTAATGGCAGCCCATAGCTGCCAATAAGTCCTAGATTAATCATGTCAGGCGTCTCCCCGAGATTCCTTCCATGATTAATCTGTAAATTACAGTTAAAAAACACACATACCCAAAAAATCGTTTATTAGAAATAAAAAACACTAACAAAGTCCCTCATCACCAATTTATTAACCCCGACAAACCTTCCATGTAAGGCATAATCCACAGTCCTCCAGCGTCGCATCCAGCTGTGCTGCATGAAGGTGACAGGAGCTGCAGAATACACCGCCGCTCCTGTCAGCTTCACACAGCAACTGAAGACAGCAGCGCGATCAGCTGAGCTGTCACTGAGGTTACCTGGATCCAGCGGTGGCCGCGGGTAACCTCAGTGACAGCTCAGCTGATCGCGCTACTCACCGCCGCTCCGGTCAGCTCCACGCAGCAACTGAGGTGAGTATAGCGATCAGCTGAGCTGTCACTGAGGTTAATCGCGGCCACCGCTGGATCCAGCGGTGGCCGTGAGTTACCTGACTGACAGCAGCTGATCGCGCTACTCACCTCAGTTGCTGTGTGAAGCTGAAAGGAGCGGCGGTGTATTCTGCAGCTCCTGTCACCTGCATGCAGCAGAGCTGGACGCGACGCTGGAGGTCCGTGGATTACGCCGGACATGGAGGGCTTTGTCGGGGTTAATAAATTGGTGATGAGGGACTTTGTTATTGTTTTTTATTTCTAATAAAGGATTTTTCGGGTGTGTGTGTTTTTTAACTGTAATTTACAGATTAATCATGGAAGGTTTCTTGGGGAGACGCCTGACATGATTAATCTAGGACTTATTGGCAGCTATGGGCTGCCATTAACTCCTTATTACCCCGATTTGCCAACGCACTAGGGTAAATCGGGAAGAGCTGGGTACAGTCCCAGAACTGTCGCATATAATGTATGCGGCATTTCTGGGCGGCTGCTGATTGATATTGTTAGGCTGGGGGGCTTCCCATAACGTGGGGCTCCCCATCCTGAGAATACCAGCCTTCAGCTGTATGGCTTTATCTGGCTGGTATTAAAATTGGGGGGACCGCACGCCGGTTTTTTAAAATTATTTATTTATTTATTTTACTACACAGTATAGACACGCCCACCGGCTGCTGTGATTGGGTGCAGTAAGACACCTGTCACTCAGCGTGGGGGCGTGTCTCACTGCAACCAATCATAGGCGCCTGTGAGCGGGGAAAGCAGGGAATATGAGATGGCTGTGTGCAGAGCACAGCGCGCCCGCCGGTATGAAGGCTCGGTCACGCTGTGCGGGCCGGCCAATCACTGCAATTCCACAACTAACAGGGCTGTGGTAATGCAGTGGTCTGCCAGCCAATCCCTGCATGAGGGCTGGCTCTCAAAAGAGCGCCAACATGCAGGGATGAAGACCACGAGTACAGCACGAGTATCGCGAAATTACTCGGTACCCGCCGAGTAGCCCGAGTACAGTGATACTCGTGCGAGTACCGAGTAGTGACAAGCATACTCGCTCATCACTATTTATCTCCCATCTGGCATGAACAAACATGATAAATCTCCTCCCCGGTCCCCCGGTGTCGCCAAAGTGCCCCCCCCTGATGCCCTCCCAGAAATCCAAGATGGCCGCGCGCACAGCAGCGCGCCGGCCGCATTCACCCTACTCCTCTGATTTCTGTCGCATGTGCCATGACACATGCGACAGAAAACTCCTCCCCAGGCCCTGCCAGGTCACCCCCTATAACACCACCGGTGTTCCCCGGTGTCCAACGGTACCTGTGCAGCGTTGATCCCCCCACGGCCCTCTACTTCACAATAGACGCTGCCGCATGCACAGAGCGGCTGTCAGCTCAGCTTCCTGTGTTCAGACACAGTGAGTGGTGGTTATGCATCTGTAAGCTAAATGGGCGGCACGGTGGCTCAGTGGTTAGCACTGCAGTCTTGCAGCGCTGAGGTCCTGGGTTCAATTCTCACCAAGGGCACCATCTGCAAGGAGTTTGTATGTTCTCCCCGTGTTTGCGTGGGTTTCCTCCCACACTCCAAAGACATACAGCACTATGGAATTAATAATGCTATATAAATGAATAAATTATTCTTATTTCTGCATAGCCCTGCTCATGAGGTAAGGAACATAATTGATCAGGAGAGCTATATACTACATTTCCAAATGGAGGGATTTGCTTTTATAGTTTCCCTGCTGAACGACTACCAAACATGAGAGTCCGTTATATGCCACAAGAAAACATCTAAATAGCGAGCTCTGTTTTTAAGTATTCATTCAGCTGGATAACTAGACTTAAAAAGGTATTCCATCTCCAAGATCCTATCCCCAATATATAGTAGGTGGAATAGCAATAATATCAGCAAATACCAATATTTGGAAATGTAGAATAGTTCTCCTGATTAGGCATGCCCTTACCTCATGAGCAGGGCATTGCAGCTTTGGTAGCAACCATTACGACATGGACTCTGCTGCTGTGGACCCGGGGAGAGTGAGTGCAGATTCATTGCACCCATACTCCTCACATGAAGGGTGTGCACTCCTAGAAAATGGGGGATACGTTCCCTGAGTGTCTGCCCCCCATATTCTAGACGGTCCAGAGTCATCGTGGGACCCCTTTATTTTTTTTCTTACAATAAATTGGTGAAAGAGGAAATGTTTTGGGGACTGTTTTTTCAAATAAATTTCTTTTGTCGATTTTTTTTTGTTAGTACTGACAGTTTATGATGTTGGGTATCTAATAGACGCCATGACATCACAAACTGCTGGGCTTGATCTCAGGTGACTTTACAGCTAGTATCAACCCGATTTATTACCCCGTTTGCCACTGCACCAGGGCACGGGATGAGCTGGGGTGAAGCGCCAGGATTGACGCATCTAGTGGATGCGCCACGTCTGGGGTGCCTGCGGCCTGCTATTTTTAGGCTGTGAAGGCCCAATAACTATGGACCTTCCCACCCTGAGAATACCAGACCACAGCTGTCCACTTTAACTTGGCTGGTGATCCAATTTGGGGGGGACCCTACTTTTTTTGTGTAATTATTAATATTTATAAAATAATTATAAATAAAGAGCCTGGGGGGACCTCCACATTGGATCCCCAACCACGGTAAAGCTGCCAGCTGTGGTTTTCAGGCTACAGCCGTCTGCTTTACCCTAGCTGGTTATCAAAAATGGGGGGACCCAACGTCATTTTTTTTTAACTATTTTTTAAATAGAAAAAATTAATGGGCTTCCCTGTATTTTGATTGCCAACCAAGGTAACGGCAGGCAGATGGGGGTGGCAACCCATAGCTGTCTGCTTTACCTGCGCTGAGAATCAAAAATACCGCGGAGCGCTACGTCATTTTTTTTAAAGATTTATTTTTACAGCACTGTGATGTCCAGCAATCAAAATACAGGGAAGCCATTTTGTTTTTAGTAATTTAAATAAATAATAAAAAAAAATATATATGGGCTCCCGCTGCATTTTTTGTATTGCTAGCTAAGGGTAATCCAAGCAGCTACTGGCTGCTAACCCCCACTGCTTGGTGTTACCTTCACTGGCAATGGAAAATCCAGGGAAGCATTTTTTATTTTTTTTTGCCAAAAAACTACAAAAAAAGGACGTGTGCTTCGCCATATTTTTGTATGCTAGCCAGGTATAGCAGGCAGGTGCTGGAAGAGTTGGATACAGCGCCAGAAGATGGCGCTTCTATGAAAGTGCCATTTTCTGAGGCGGCTGCAGACTGCAATTCGCAGCAGTGGGGCCCAGAAAGCTCAGGCCAACCTGTGCTGCGGATTCCAATCCCCAGCTGCCTAGTTGTACGTGGCTGGACACAAAAATGGGGCGAATCCTACGTCATTTGTTTTCTAATTATTTCATGAAATTCATGAAATAATAAAAAAGGGCTTCCCTTTATTTTTGGTTCCCAGCCGGGTACAAATAGGCAACTGGGGGTTGGGGGCAGCCGTACCTGCCTGCTGTACCTGGCTAGCATACAAAAATATGGCGAAGACCACATAATTTTTTCAGGGGCAAAAAACTTCTGCATACAGTCCTGGATGGAGTATGCTGAACCTTGTAGTTCTGGAGCTGCTGTCTGTCTGTATGGAGAAGAGCAGACAGCAGCTGCAGAACTACAAGGCTCAGCATACTCCATCCAGGACTGAAATTGGTTGAAGGATTTCACCAGCACAAAACTCCAGGCATTTTGTTCTTTAAAATAAAACTTCCTTTATTTTCTTATCATTAAAAAGTCCATGCTATGGTGGTCAAGCCCATGTCAAAAACCTCTTTCTACCTTCACCTTCCTCTTCTCCGTGCACAGCCCAGGATCACTGGCTTCCATCACACAGGTGAGCTGGGCAAAAAACCTCTATCTACCTTCACCTTCCTCTTCTCCGTGCACAGCCCAGGATCACTGGCTTCCATCACACAGGTGAGCTGGGCAAAAAACCTCTTTCTACCTCCATCCAGGACTGTATGCAGAAGTTTTTTGCCCACCAAAAAAATGACGTGGGCTTCGCCATATTTTTGTATGCTAGCCAGGTACAGCAGGCAGCCACGGGCTGCCTCCAACCCCCAGTTGCCTATTTGTACCCGGGTGGGAAATGAAAATATAGGGAAGCCCGTTTTTTTAAATTATTTCACTTATTTCATGAAATAATTAAAAAACAAATGACGTGGGCTTCGCCCCATTTTTGTGTCCAGCCAGGTACAACTAGGCAGCTGGGGATTGGAATCCACAGCACAGGTTAGCCCGAGGTTTCTGGGCGCCTCTGCTGCGAATTGCAGTCCGCAGTCGGCCCAGAAAATGGTGCTCTCATAGAAGCGCCATCATCTGGCGCTGTATCCAACTCTTCCAACAGCCCTGGAGCCGGGTGGCTTGTTGGGTAATCATGAGTTAATACTGGCTTTGTTTTACTAGCCAGTATTAAACCAGAGATTCTTAATGTCAGGCACGTTTGACCCGGCCATTAAAAATCTCCAATAAAGGGTTAAAAAAAAACACCACACAGAGAAAAAATACTTTAATAGAAATAAATACACAGACACATTAGAGACTCCATCTTTATTACCCCCTGTCAGCCCTCCACGGTCAGACCATGGTCTTCTGTCTTTCTCGTTCAACAAATGCAGCTCTGCTCCATCACTGCTGCATGGGGGAAGACGTTGCTTCCCGTGCAGCCTTCACTCCATGAGAGATCAGTGCTGCTGGCGGTGACAGACGCGTTACCATAGCAACAGGGCTCCGATCATGTGATTCCCGGTGCCGCAGTTAGCGGTGATGTCACCGCTAACTGCGTTGCTATGGCAACGGTGATCTCCGTTAATGACCGGCTGTGTCTGCCGGTCCCTAATGGAACGGGGAGTCAACCGTGTGCTAGAGCATGTCGCCGGTAAACGGCGATACACAAATGTGCACCGTGTACCGGAGAGTGCAATGACAGGTCCTACATGACGCGTCATAGTCATGTGACCAGTCTGTGGCCAATGAGATAATAGCCACGTGACTGGTCACATGGCTATTTTGACGTCACGATAGGTCCTGCATCACTGCTGGCAGTGCTGGTCACCGGGAGGATTCAGCGATCATCAGATGGAATAGCGGCAGGAGACAGAGTGCAGGAGGGATCGCGGGGAGCGGTAAGTGTTATGGCAATGTTTATTAATAGTGATGAGCGAGTATGCTTGTTACTACTCGGTACTCGCACGAGTATCACTGTACTCGGGCTACTCGGCGGGGACCGAGTAATCTCGCGATACTCGTGCTGTACTCGTGGTCTTCATCCCTGCATGTTGGCGCTCTTTTGAGAGCCAGCCCTCATGCAGGGATTGGCTGGCAGACCACTGCAATGCCACAGCCCTGTTAGTTGTGGAATTGCAGTGATTGGCCGGCCTGCACAGCGTGACCGAGCCTTTATACCGGCGGGCGCGCTGTGCTCTGCACACAGCCATCCAGACAGTCAGTGCAGGGAGAGTGTTGCTGCTTCAGGGAAAGGTTTGCGGCCCTTTATAGTTATTTCCATAGCAGGGCTGCAAACAGTGTGACCAGAAGTCCTTCTCAGGACTATTATAGTTGTATACAGGCAGGCAGGGTATAGCCAGGTCGGAGTACAGTAGCAGAGTCCTTCTCAGGACTATTGTTGCTGTATACAGGCAGGGTATAGCCAGGTCGGAATACAGGCTAGTGACCAGAAGAGTCCTTGTCAGGATTATTGTAGCAGTATACAGGCAGGCAGGCAGGCAGGCAGGGTATAGAGCCATTCCTAGTGGTGACCGTATACCAGCTGTCATCATATCTGGGGCTGGTGTACACAGTCTAAAACAGTCCTGATAGTGTCAGACTTCTCAGCAATTGTCGCTCCTAAAAACCTGTTAGGTTCTTAGTGCGTCCGTGCTTGCATTTAAAAACCGCACGTGTGTGCCTGTCGGTGGCAGCATACAGGTGCACGTTTTGCACAAACTATTATATAACGCACAAGTCTAGTGAATAATACACGTCAGTCAGCAGTGTCTGATAGTGTCAGACTTCTCAGTAATTGTCACTCCTAAAAACCTGTTAGGTTCTTAGTGCGTCCGTGCTTGCATTTAAAAACCGCATGTGTGTGCCTGTCGGTGGCAGCGTACAGGGGCACGTTTTGCACAAACTATTATATAACGCACAAGTCTAGTGAATAATACACGTCAGTCAGCAGTGTCTGATAGTGTCAGACTTCTCAGTAATTGTCGCTCCTAAAAACCTGTTAGGTTCTTAGTGCGTCCGTGCTTGCATTTAAAAACCGCACGTGTGTGCCTGTCGGTGGCAGCGTACAGGTGCACTTGTGTGCGTTTTGCACAAACTTGGATATAACGCACAAGTCTAGTGAATACACGTCAGCACAGCATTGCAAAATGCGCAAGGGCGTTGGCAACGAACAAGGAAGTGGACGTGATGGGGATGCAGGCAGAGGCCGAGGTCGTGGGCAAGCTCTAATTTCGCCACAACAAAGGGCCACATCTAGTCGCTCGCACGTCCTGTCCCAAATTCTTGGGGACCGCAGCAGTACACCGCTCTTGAAACAAGACCAGTGTCAACAGGTTGTTAGTTGGATAGCGGATAATGCTTCCAGTCAGATTGGTACCACCACAAACACTCTGTCATCCACACGGTCAAGTGTCAGTAGCCGTGATACTGCACCGCACATTTCAGAACCTGATCCTCCTTCCTACCACAAGGCTGAGTACACGTCCTCGGACATTACTGATCCCACACTTGGACACTCGGAAGAGCTGTTCACGTTTCCATTCGCACATTCTGGCCTCTCGCCAGCTCATGTTGAAGTGGGTCATGAGGAGATCGTATGTACAGATGCCCAAATATTTGAGCAGCCACGTTCTCACGAAGTTGGCAACGTGTCTCAACAAGGGGTGGACGATGATGAGACACAATTGTCAGGAAGTCAGGAGGAGGAGCAGGGTGCGGAAGAGGAAGACGACATGGTGGATGATCCAGTAACTGACCCAACCTGGCAGGAGGATATGCAGAGCAAGGACAGCAATGCACAGGGGGAGGGAGGTGTAGCATCCCAACAGGCAGTAAGAAGCAGGGTGGTGGCTCCAGGCAGAATTCAGGAAACCGTTCCCCGGAACAACAACACGAAACAAGGTGCCTGTACAAATGTTAGGTCTTCCCGAGTCTGGCAGTTTTTTAAGTTGGCTCCAGATGATTCTAAAAAGGCCATTTGCAACACCTGCCGTGTCAGCATCAGCAGGGGTACCAAAACTAGCAGCCTGACCACCACCAGCATGATCAGGCACATGTCAGCCAAGCACCCGACTTTGTGGGAAGTACAACAGAGTCGAGGAGCAGTGCTTGCTGATGTCACTGCTACGTCTTCGCTTGTTGTGCATGCGAGCCAATCCCCTGTCCATGCTGCCTGCGAACAAGCCTCCTCCGATCCTGCACCTGCAGTTGCCTACGCAGAAATAACACCATCATCAAGCACGTCCTTGTCCCAGCGCAGCGTTCAGTTATCCATTCAGCAAACCTTTGAACGCAGGTGCAAATACACTGCCAACGCCCCACATGCCACAGTTCTAAATGCTAACATTTCGCGACTGCTTGCGCTGGAAATGTTGCCTTTTAGGCTGGTGGAGACAGAAGCATTCCGCGACCTGATGGCGGCAGCTGTCCCACGTTACTCGGTCCCCAGCCGCCACTATTTCTCCCGGTGTGCCGTCCCCGCATTGCATAACCACGTGTCACAAAACATCACACGTGCCCTGAACAACGCTGTTTCACCCAAAGTCCACCTAACCACAGGCACGTGGACAAGTGCTTGTGGGCAAGGCCGCTACATCTCGTTGATGGCACACTGGGTTAATATTGTGGAAGCTGGGACCCAGTCTGAGCGAGGGACGGAACACGTCCTTCCCACACCAAGGTTTGCAGGCCCTACCTCAGTCAGGGTTTCACCCACACTCTACAGCTCCGGAATGTCATGCTCTTCAGCCTCCTCCTCCTCCTGCGCATCCTCATCCACTTTACCCTCCACACCAGTCCCAAGCTGGAAGCACTGCAGCACTGCCTCGGCGAAGCGGCAACAGGCTGTGCTGAAGCTAATCTGCATAGGTGACAAACCCCACAATGCAGAAGAGGTGTGGACAGCTCTGAAACAGCAGGCAGATCACTGGCTCACACCTCTGAACCTAAAGCCAGGAAAGGTCGTGTGTGACAATGGCCGGAACCTGGTGGCGGCTTTGAGTCGAGGCCAGCTGACACATGTTCCATGCGTGGCCCATGTGCTCAACCTCGTGGTTCAGTGGTTTCTAAAGTCATACCCAGAGCTGTCTGATCTGCTGGTAAAAGTTCGCCGCCTGTCTGCACATTTTCGAAAGTCACCTACTGCTTCAGCCGGCCTTGCCGGCTTTCAGCGCCGTTTGCATCTTCCGGCTCACAGACTGGTGTGTGATGTCCCCATGCATTGGAATTCAACTCTGCACATGTTGGTCAGGATATGTGAGCAGAAGAGGGCAGTTGTTGAGTACCTGCATCACCTAAGACATCGGGAAATGGGTCAAACTCCACACATAACACCTGAGGAGTGGAGATGGATGTCCGACCTATGTACCATCCTCCAAAACTTTGAGGACTCCACCAAGGTGGTGAGTGGTGATGACGCCATTATTAGCGTCACCATACCGCTTCTCTGCCTTCTAAAACGGTCTCTGCTCAAAAACAAACATGATGCATTGCAGGCGGAGCGAGATGAGTTGGAGCAAGAAACAGTAGTGGGTGTGGGTGATAACACACAGCCCAGCCTCGTCTCATCACAATGTGCAATGGAGGACTATGACGAGGAGGAGGATGAAGACATGGAGCAACTCTCCGGCCAAATTGAGGATATGAGATGCACACCAGTCATATCCTCGGTTCAGCGTGGCTGGCCAGAGGACAGGGTAGATGAGGAGGAGGAGGACAGCATGTTCAGTCATCGTGTTGGTCAGGATACTGAAGTACTGGCTGTTAAGAGTCTGGCGCACATGGCTGACTTTATGGTAAGCAGCCTGTCTCGTGACCCTCGCGTTAAGAACATCTTGGCCGACAATCATTACTGGTTGGTAACACTGTTAGACCCACGCTACAAGGAGAACTTTATGTCTCTTATTCCTGAGGCGGAGAGGTCAGCCAAAATGCAGCAGTTCCAGAAGGCCATAGTCACGGAAGTAGGCAAAGCATTCCCCTCACAAAACGCTAGCGGCATAGGTCAGGAATCAGTGGACAACCAAGGCGTACAGCCGAGAGGGGCACAAGTCTAATCCGCCAGAGGTAGGGGAACAGTCTTTAAGATGTGGGACAGTTTTCTCAGCCCCTCACGTACCACAGCCCCTGAGGTGCGGGGTAGTGCCACAAGAAATCCTAAGTTTGCCCAGATGCTCAAGGAGTACCTTGCAGATCGAACAACTGTACTCCGACATTCCACTGTGCCTTACAATTATTGGGTATCCAAGGTGGACATGTGGCATGAATTGGCTCTCTACGCCTTGGAAGTCCTGGCCTGCCCTGCCGCTAGCGTTTTGTCAGAGCGTGTTTTTAGTGCCGCAGGTGGAATCATTACAGATAAACGCACCCGCCTGTCAACTGAAACTGCTGACAGGCTGACTCTGATCAAGATGAACAAGGGTTGGATTGGGCCAGACTTCACCACACCACCAGCAAATGAGAGCGGAATTTAAAGTTTGTAACGGGAATTTGCCATGTACCTCCACTCACCCATGGGTACACACTTCTGGACTTTGGATAATCGCTGGACTGCTCCTCCTTCTCCTCATGCGCCACCATGATGACCGTTACAATAGTTAGGCCTTTGTTTCAGGTATACCCCCAGTGGTAAATTTTTTCGCCCATTCTTTCAGAATGGACATTACAACGACAGGAGACCCGCTCCTTTGCAATGGGAACAATGTTTTGAGGCCCTCATGCACGTCTCTATCCAGGGACAATGTGGAGCCTCCCAATTTTTGGCTGCCCTGCCTAAGGGCTATACTACAATAGACCCACTTCCTGACAATGGACACTTCAGGTTTACAGGCCCTCATGCACGTCTCTATCCAGGGACAATGTGGAGCCTCCCAATTTTTGGCTGCCTTGCCTAAGGGCTATACTACAATAGACCCACTTCCTGACAATGGACACTTCAGGTTTACAGGCCCTCATGCACGTCTCTATCCAGGGACAATGTGGAGCCTCCCAATTTTTGGCTGCCCTGCCTAAGGGCTATACTACAATAGACCCACTTCCTGACAATGGACACTTCAGGTTTACAGGCCCTCATGCTCGTCTCAATCCAGGGACAACGTGGAGCCTCCCAATTTTTGGCTGCCCTGCCAAAGGGCTATACTACAATAGACCCACTTCCTTATAATGGGCACTTCAGGGTTACAGGCCCTCATGCACATCTCTATCCAGGGACAATGTGGAGCCTCCCAATTTTTGGCTGCCCTGCCAAAGGGCTATACTACAATAGACCCACTTCCTCAAAATGGGCACATTAGACTCAAGAGGCCTTCATGTACGTCTCTTCTCAGGGATATCGAAGTGCCACACAATGTTTTCACGTAAAATCTTTCATGTAATCTCCAAAAGTAACATAACACCAGCTCTATCTCACTATTGGGTATGTGCCCTTAACATTTCCGCCATGAAAATTCATTTTGGTGTCATTTTAGAAGGTTTTCTGGTGAGTCCGTAAAAATGGCGTAAAACGCGGACAAAATTGTTCACAGCTGTGACTTTTGAGTGATAAATGCTTCAAGGGATCTTCCCCATGCTGTTGCCATGTCATTTGAGCACTCTTCTGAGACTTTTGTGACATTTTTAGGGTTTCTACATGCTGCCGGGGGTCATTTCATAAAAATACTCGGGTCTCCCATAGGGTAACATTGGGCTCGGTGCTCGGGCTGAGTACACGAGTATCTTGGGATGCTCTGCCCGAGCCTCGAGCACCCGAACTTTTTAGTTCTCGCTCATCACTATTTATTAACTGTATGTGTACATTTATAATGCGTTTTTATGTGTTTGTGATTGCCTCCCATTATATCCTATTGGTTCGAGTTCGGTTCGTCGAACGTTCGCCGAACTGAACTCGAACGAGACAATTATTGGGTATCCAAGGTGGACATGTGGCATGAATTGGCTCTCTACGCCTTGGAAGTCCTGGCCTGCCCTGCCGCTAGCGTTTTGTCAGAGCGTGTTTTTAGTGCCGCAGGTGGAATCATTACAGATAAACGCACCCGCCTGTCAACTGAAACTGCTGACAGGCTGACTCTGATCAAGATGAACAAGGGTTGGATTGGGCCAGACTTCACCACACCACCAGCAAATGAGAGCGGAATTTAAAGTTTGTAACGGGAATTTGCCATGTACCTCCACTCACCCATGGGTACACACTTCTGGACTTTGGATAATCGCTGGACTGCTCCTCCTTCTCCTCATGCGCCACCATGATGACCGTTACAATAGTTAGGCCTTTGTTTCAGGTATACCCCCAGTGGTAAATTTTTTCGCCCATTCTTTCAGAATGGACATTACAACGACAGGAGACCCGCTCCTTTGCAATGGGAACAATGTTTTGAGGCCCTCATGCACGTCTGTATCCAGGGACAATGTGGAGCCTCCCAATTTTTGGCTGCCCTGCCTAAGGGCTATACTACAATAGACCCACTTCCTGACAATGGACACTTCAGGTTTACAGGCCCTCATGCACGTCTCTATCCAGGGACAATGTGGAGCCTCCCAATTTTTGGCTGCCTTGCCTAAGGGCTATACTACAATAGACCCACTTCCTGACAATGGACACTTCAGGTTTACAGGCCCTCATGCACGTCTCTATCCAGGGACAATGTGGAGCCTCCCAATTTTTGGCTGCCCTGCCTAAGGGCTATACTACAATAGACCCACTTCCTGACAATGGACACTTCAGGTTTACAGGCCCTCATGCTCGTCTCAATCCAGGGACAACGTGGAGCCTCCCAATTTTTGGCTGCCCTGCCAAAGGGCTATACTACAATAGACCCACTTCCTTATAATGGGCACTTCAGGGTTACAGGCCCTCATGCACATCTCTATCCAGGGACAATGTGGAGCCTCCCAATTTTTGGCTGCCCTGCCAAAGGGCTATACTACAATAGACCCACTTCCTCAAAATGGGCACATTAGACTCAAGAGGCCTTCATGTACGTCTCTTCTCAGGGACATCGAAGTGCCACACAATGTTTTCACGTAAAATCTTTCATGTAATCTCCAAAAGTAACATAACACCAGCTCTATCTCACTATTGGGTATGTGCCCTTAACATTTCCGCCATGAAAATTCATTTTGGTGTCATTTTAGAAGGTTTTCTGGTGAGTCCGTAAAAATGGCGTAAAACGCGGACAAAATTGTTCACAGCTGTGACTTTTGAGTGATAAATGCTTCAAGGGATCTTCCCCATGCTGTTGCCATGTCATTTGAGCACTCTTCTGAGACTTTTGTGACATTTTTAGGGTTTCTACATGCTGCCGGGGGTCATTTCATAAAAATACTCGGGTCTCCCATAGGGTAACATTGGGCTCGGTGCTCGGGCTGAGTACACGAGTATCTTGGGATGCTCTGCCCGAGCCTCGAGCACCCGAACTTTTTAGTTCTCGCTCATCACTATTTATTAACTGTATGTGTACATTTATAATGCGTTTTTATGTGTTTGTGATTGCCTCCCATTATATCCTATTGGTTCGAGTTCGGTTCGTCGAACGTTCGCCGAACTGAACTCGAACGAGACCTCCGTTCGACGAACCGAACTCGAGCCGAACCACGGCCAGTTCGCTCATCTCTATTAGGGACTACTTGTAATTTCAGCCCTTTTCAGGGCTACATTAGTGCAGTTCATAGCCATTTTTGCTGGGCAGGTCTGTGCCAGCGCTGTGCAAGGGTTTATCACAGCGTCTGTCTAAATCAGCTCAGGCAGTTTCTTGGGGCATAGTTTCATTGTCTGGGATAGTCAGTGAGAGTTCCTCAGCTGACAAGAAAGCTAGACCACCTCTGCATTCTATACCACCTCTCCATTTTTGCTACGCAATTTTAAGTGCACAAAGTGCAGGCAGTTCCTTGGGGCATAGTTTCATTGTCTGGGATAGTCAGTGAGGGTTCATCTGCTGACAAGAAAGTTATACCACCTCTGCATGCTACACCATCTCTCCATTTTTGCTATGTAATTTTAAGTGCAACAAACAGTGTCCAATTTGTTCACAAACAAAATGAGTGGCAAAAGGACAGACGCTGATGGAAAGGGGAACAGGCGTGTTGGAAAAGGAAAAAAAGTTTGTGTCCATGGGGTAGGTGGTAAAGCAACAGTAACATCTGCTGAAGAAAGGCCATCTTCCAGCAAAAGTAAGATGTCTACTACTTTCCGTGGACAATCTGCTATGATCCCTTTGTTACGGAAATGACCATTTCTACCAAAGGTAGATGATGCACAAAAACAGCAGATGCTTGAATGGATCTCAAGTGCTCCATCAAGTGGCCTCTCCTCTACCTCTACTTCAACCTCCCAAAGACTCCAGTCTTCTGAGTTGTCAACCCAATTGCACTTGCTTTCTACCAGCTTTCAAATCTCCACCCGCCCTGCAGAGTATGGGGTAACAGAGATGGTTGAGTCTGCAGAGCTGTTCCATCACACTATAGCCTGGGAATCAGAGGTCTGCTCGAAAGCTACAGTGAGTCCAGACAAGTAAATGATCTGCAGTGATGGCCAGAAGCTTTGTGAGTCAGATTCAGGCCCAGATGAATAAGGTTCTGAGCATAATGTAGACCCTCATTCCAAAACTGTAACTACTCTTGGTGGAGACAATGAGGAACATGCTGATGACGATGAGACTCAGATACCTGATTGGAATGACAACTTAACTATTCGGTCAGGGCTGGAAGAGGTTGTCTCTGAGAATGAGGGGAGTGCAAACACACAGGGTGATGATGAAATTGTAGATCCCACTTACCGTCAACCCACAGTCAGGCACTCGATGAGGTCAGCAGAGGTGGTGGAGGAGGATGCGACTGACGACGGGGTTAGCTTGCGCCTTCCTTGACACAGATGGAGTACTGGAAGCACGTCAACAACTGCATCCTCAGCTACAACTCTGCCTCTGAGCACAAGTCGAGATGGCTCTGCAGGTCGCATGGGCTCTAAGCCTTGCCTAGCATGGTCCTTTTTTGACATCGCAAAGGATCTCCCAACTCATGTCATCTATAAGATTTGTCACCAATCTCTAAATAGAGGCCAAAACCTCACTAGTTTGACTACTTCGTCCATGAACCGTCACATGGAAATGAAGCATAAGTCGCAGTGGGAAGCTCACTGTGCTACAATGCGGCCTAGCGGAGCGTGCCAACCACCGCCTGCCCCTTCAAGTGCATCCGCACACTCTTCATCCTCTATAACTGTGGGGACAGCAGTCACACATGCTTTTGGATGCAGACCTTCCACCTCTTTAACCACAACAGGCAGTGTGATTGGCAGGTCGTCAATTGTTTTGGAAGTGGAAACAGCTGCTGGTGTTGAGCTCTCTCAGACATCGAGAGCACAGCCTTTGGATGAAGGCAACATTATGTCTCCGCCTGCACTTTCCTCACAGACCAGCAGTTTTCCAGGGACACCCTACTCAATGCCGTCTCAGCACAGCAGCCAGCCATCGGTCCCTCAGATGTGGACAAGTAAAAGACCATTTCCTCCTAGCCATGACAAAGCTTAGAGGTTGACGTTCACCATCTGCAAGCTATTGGCTACAGAATGCTGCCTTTCCGCATGGTGGACACAGAGGGTTTTCAAGACCTTATGTCCGTTACAGTTCCCCAGTAACAGATGCCCAGTCACCACTACTTCTCCAAAAAAGGTGTGCCTGCGCTACATCAGCATGTCACACACAACATCACCGCTTCCTTGAAAAACTCTGTGTATGACAGGGTGCATTTCACCACAGATACTTGGACCAGTAAGCTAGGACAGGGGTGTTACATGTCACTGACTGGGCAGAGCTCAACGGCATCAGGCGGTCTTTATGTTGAAATGTCTGGGAAATCTAAGTCACACAGCTGCCCAGTTGTGGTCAGCTCTGGAGACTGAGTTTCAGCAATGGTTGTCTCCACTCAACCTGCAGCCAGGGAAGGCCGTGTGCGACAATGCTGCAAAGCTGGGTGCGGCCCTTCGCCGGGGCAAGGTGACACACGTGCCTTGTATGGCTCACGTGTTGAGCCTTGTTGTCCAGCAATTTTTAACCCACTATTGCAGCCTAGATGGGCTTCTGCACAGGGCACGGTCACTATGTGCTCACTTCCACTGTTCACACGCCGCAGCTGAACGACTTGCATTGCTCCCGAAGTCTTTCGGCCTGCTGGTTCACCGCCTGAAATGCGATGTGCCGACACGCTGGAATTCGACTCTACACATGTTGCAATATGTTATGACGTATAGCCTGGGCCAACGAGATCAAGAGGTGGGGAAGATCACGCTGCTGGAGTGGTCTCAGATCAAGAACCTATGCACCCTTCTGCACAGTTTCGACATGGCGACCAAGATGTTTAGCGCTGACAATGCCATTATCAGCATGACAATTCCAGTCATTTACATGCTGGAGCACACTCTAAACAGTATTCAGAGTCAGGTGGTGGGACAAGAGGAAGGGGAAGAAGTACAGGAGGATTCATATGCGGATGGGATACCAAGCTCTACAAGGTCCAGACGTTCAGCATCACCAAGGCGGCAGGCATGGGACGGTGGGGGAGAGGGATTAACAAGGGCGCATGGTAGCAGCCAAACTGTTGAGGAAGGTGCAGGAGCCCAGGAAAAAATGGAGGACGAACTGGCGATGGGCATGGAAGACTCAAACGATGAGGGAGACCTTGATCACATTTCTGTTGTTTGAGGTTGGGGGATATGGCAGAGGAAGGAAGCATGATTCTCACCTTGCCGCCACCAACACAGCAAGGACTTGGTCCTCCTGGATGCGCAAGACACATGAGTGCCTTCTTGCTGTACTACCTACAACATTACCCTCGGATTGGCAGAATTAGAAGTAATGCTGACTACTGGATTGCCACACACTTAGATCCTCAGTACAAGTCAAAATTTGGCGAAATAATTCCTGCCATGGAAAGGGACGCACGTATGCAGGAGTATCAGCAGAAGCTGTTACGCAATCTTAGCTCGGCTTTTCCACTAAACACCAGTAATGTACAGAGTGAATCTCACAGTCCTAACTTGCCAACCATGGGACTGTCGAGTCATCATCACTGAAATTGTACCAGCAACACCGTATCTGTTTGTAACATCAATTTTATGGACTCGTTTCATGAATTTTTTAGACTATCCTTTGCAAGGCCACAAGACACAAGAAGTCTGACACATAGTCAACGCTGGAGAGGATGATACAGAAGTATCTCCAAGTGAATATCGATGCCATGACTCTGCAACTGGAGCCTTGCTCATTTTCGGCTTCCAATCTGGAAAAATGCTCGCCACTTATGCCTTGGAGATCTTGTCGTGTCCCACAGCCAGCGTTCTCGCGGAACGTGTCTTCAGTGCTGCTGGGTGTGTGCTGACAGATAAGCACACGCGTCTGTCCAGTAACAATGTGGACAGACTAACGTTCATAAAGGTGAACAAGTCATGGATCCGCAAGGACTTTTCTACTCCTGTGTCATCCTGGGGAGAGTAAAGGCTTATGAATTTTGATTGTGCTTCATGCAAATCAACATGTCAAGTTTGCAACTGGGGAACAATTGATGCTATTTAAGTGGTGTCTGTGGCCTAATTTTTGGAAAAAATGGAGACTCTGGTTGGAGTCCCCTTGCTATGTTTTAAATGATCCAAGATGAAAAAGTCATGGATCCGCAAGGACTTTTCTACTCCTGTGTCCTCCTAGGAAGAGTAAAGACTTTTGGATTTTGATTGTGCTTCATGCAAATCAACATGTCAAGTTTGCAACTGGGGGACAATTGATGCCACTTAAGTGGTGTCTGTGGCCCAATTTTTGGAAAAAATGGAGACTCTGGTTGGAGTCCCCTTGCTATGTTTTAGATGATCGTTCATGAAGATGAAGAAGTCATGGATCCGCAAGGACTTTTCTACCCCTGTGTCATCCTGGGGAGAGTAAAGGCTTGTGGATTTTGAGTGTGCTTCATGCAAATCAACATGTCAAGTTTGCAACTGGGGGACACTTGATGCCACTTAAGTGGTGTCTCTGGTCCAATTTTTGGGAAAAATGGAGACTCTGGTTGGAGTCCCCTTGCTGTGTTTTAGATGATTTTAGAAGGGCATGACATGTCTATATCTGTGTCTCCTCCACCTTTTACTCGTCCAGCTCTTTTGTTTTAGTATGAGTATATGTACTTGTCACTTTTCCATATGTTTGTGGTGTCTTGTGAGTTGTTTGTCACTTTTTGGACACCTTAGAAGGTGTTTTCTAGTTTTCTATGTGTTTGTATGTGTTTATGTTTGCCTGCCATTGTTTTCAATGGGGTTCGAAAGTGTTCGTCGAACGTTCGTCGAATGTTCGCCGAACACACCCGCTGTTAGACAAACCGAACCGAACTTGAGCACTGGGAGGGTGGCTCATCTCTAGTGTTAACAACAGGCAAATACAGGCAATAAATAGAAAGCTGTGAGAACCACTTCAAAATAGCAAGATTAGTAATACTTCATGTAAAACCATGTCAAACATGAACACAGAAAATATATCCTGTAAACAAAAAAGTAAGAGCCTGAGACCAACCACAGAGAATGAAGCTAAATGACCATGCAGGAGGAGGGAAGAAAAGCGTCACTACAGATATCGCCTCGCACAATGGCGGCTTCCTCAGGGGGTTTGGGGTGTATGCCAATTAGCCTATGCGTGCGCTTTATACTGATTGAGTAATTGTGTTAAATGCAATTATAAGAATCACCTGTCTGTAGTGAGATGGAGGTCCAGGGCAATGTTAGTAACAGTATCTCCACTGGTAAGACACATGTGTAGCGCCCCACGGGGTTAGGCGGTTAACCTACTGGTTGCCGGGCTGTTTCGGGTCGGGTCAGGCGTTGTCATGGGGTGGACTACCACAACTTGGCACCGGAGTACCGACCAAGAATGAAGTGAATCGATACAATTTACTATGAAATCTTATTTTATTTTCAATAAATTTATTCAATTAACAATATCAAACAAGAGAGCCACCTGGGGGGCACATGGTTCCAGAGTCTAAAATATCATACCTATCCATTGTAACATGTGTTAATTAGAAATATCACATAAGACAATAAACATTAATACAGTTAGGTCCAGAAATATTTGGACAGTGACACAATTTTCGCGAGTTGGGCTCTGCATGCCACCACATTGGATTTGAAATGAAATCTCTACAACAGAATTCAAGTGCAGATTGTAACGATTAATTTGAAGGTTTGAACAAAAATATCTGATAGAAATTGTAGGAATTGTACACATTTCTCTACAAACACTCCACATTTTAGGAGGTCAAAAGTAATTGGACAAATAAACCAAACCCAAACAAAATATTTTTATTTTCAATATTTTGTTGCGAATCCTTTGGAGGCAATCACTGCCTTAAGTCTGGAACCCATGGACATCACCAAACGCTGGGTTTCCTCCTTCTTAATGCTTTGCCAGGCCTTTACAGCCGCAGCCTTCAGGTCTTGCTTGTTTGTGGGTCTTTCCGTCTTAAGTCTGGATTTGAGCAAGTGAAATGCATGCTCAATTGGGTTAAGATCTGGAGATTGACTTGGCCATTGCAGAATGTTCCACTTTTTTGCACTCATGAACTCCTGGGTAGCTTTGGCTGTATTCTTGGGGTCATTGTCCATCTGTACTATGAAGCGCCGTCCGATCAACTTTGCGGCATTTGGCTGAATCTGGGCTGAAAGTATATCCCGGTACACTTCAGAATTCATCCGGCTACTCTTGTCTGCTGTTATGTCATCAATAAACACAAGTGACCCAGTGCCATTGAAAGCTATGCATGCCCATGCCATCACGTTGCCTCCACCATGTTTTACAGAGGATGTGGTGTGCCTTGGATCATGTGTCGTTCCCTTTCTTCTCCAAACTTTTTTCTTCCCATCATTCTGGTGCAGGTTGATCTTGGTCTCATCTGTCCATAGAATACTTTTCCAGAACTGAGCTGGCTTCATGAGGTGTTTTTCAGCAAATTTAATTCTGGCCTGTCTATTTTTGGAATTGATGAATGGTTTGCATCTAGATGTGAACCCTTTGTATTTACTTTCATGGAGTCTTCTCTTTACTGTTGACTTGGAGACAGATACACCTACTTCACTGAGAGTGTTCTGGACTTCAGTTGATGTTGTGAACGGGTTCTTCTTCACCAAAGAAAGTATGCGGCGATCATCCACCACTGTTGTCATCAGTGGACGCCCAGGCCTTTTTGAGTTCCCAAGCTCACCAGTCAATTCCTTTTTTCTCAGAATGTACCCGACTGTTGATTTTGCTACTCCAAGCATGTCTGCTATCTCTCTGATGGATTTTTTCTTTTTTTTCAGCCTCAGAATGTTCTGCTTCACCTCAATTGAGAGTTCCTTAGACCGCATGTTGTCTGGTCACAGCAACAGCTTCCAAATGCAAAACCACACACCTGTAATTAACCCCAGACCTTTTAACTACTTCATTGATTACAGGTTAACCAGGGAGACGCCTTCAGAGTTAATTGCAGCCCTTATAGTCCCTTGTCCAATTACTTTTGGTCCCTTGAAAAAGAGGAGGCTATACATTACAGAGCTATGATTCCTAAACCCTTTCTCCGCTTTGGATGTGAAAACTCTCATATTGTAGCTGGGAGTGTGCACTTTCAGCCCATATTATATATATAATTGGATTTCTGAACATGTTTTTCTAAACAGCTAAAATAACAAAACTTGTGTCACTGTCCAAATATTTCTGGACCTAACTGTATATGTCACACCATCTATTGTCCTGCTACTTCAGTTTGACATATACTGGGACAGAAAGGTCTATTTTCATCTTGGGCAGTGGTATATGGCCACAGGTCACAATTATATGGCTGGATCGGCTTACCTATTATTTGTGAATCCTCAGCACAAGCTGACATATTATATAGTAATAGCCGATACCGCCATCCTATATGCCAACACCACCTTCCATCACTCCAGATGAATCATCCCATCATGTCACACTCATTTGGCAACAGGAAATCCATCATCTAGCTGAGCAATTATAAGACTGTCTATATGAAATAACACAGCGAACCAATGCCGCTAATTACACAATGGTTAACATCACAGAAGATTGAAAGTACTTACATTATACAATGAATTAACTGGCCATGCGTCCCTCCACCCCTGGCGTACGTTTCACCACTCGCTTTCTCAAAAGGGGGCGTGTCAAGGTGGGGAAACGTCTGTGTTTATATATTGTAATCCAGCCAACGAACAGTGTCGTAACGTGCTTTCATCATTGCGTAGCAAAAGCTACTTCCGGTATACGTGGGCACATGACGATGTTACCGCTTCCTCCTTATGACGGGACTTCCGGGCTGCGCGCGCCGACCCGCAAACGTCACCATGCTTTAGGACACACACATATATTTGCATATTTGAAGTTTATAAGCAAGCAAACACAGGATGGATTATGTGTCTAGCTAAATAGATATGGTAGGCCTATTGTCAGTGGATTGTTTTTATGGGTGGGTTATGTTTTTAATGTGTTGTTGTTGATTTTAACATTTTGTATTTGATTTATTCCAGCCAAGGAACTAGTGTCATTCGATGTGCATGATTGCAGTGATGGAAGTGGGATGACATATATAAGGATGCATGTATGGCGATCTGTAATATTGGATATAGCGTAATATTCATGAGAATCTATAACAACAAATTGATGATGGAAAGAGAAAGAAAAAGAAGAAAAATGTGTGCCACATAAATAATACATGATGTCTGGTGCATATGGAATTTGGAAACGATAAATAGCTGCTACGTACGCACTTTGACATTTTTGTAGCAAATGATGCCAGTTATACCAAAGTTGGCTTTTAATAAATATCATCCATTGTTACATGCTGGTTTGAAATACTGTAAAGGGACATATATATAGTTATGGAACAATGGATATAAAAAATTCTTTTTCTGATGGATGATGTATGGAATTTATATTTGGCAACTTGTTGCTGTTTATGTTATATGGCGATTACCGGTACAGTGCTGATGGAGTGTGGATATGATAAATGTGATTCTCTATTGGGGCTGTGTCGATCATCCTCCTATCATATTTAGTATTGTGTCTGCATGGAATACCACAGTGAATGTATATATGCTTTACAATTTTCACACGTAATATCTATTATATATGAATGTTATTCCAGCATGTGAAAGAACATCATTGCCGGTAGTGTGCATGCTCTGTTGTTCCGCTCCTCAGACTTCCGGACGTGCGTACATTGTGTACCCTAAAACGTGATGACGTTTGCGGGTCGGCGCGCGCAGCCCGGAAGTCCCTTTATAAGGTGGAAGTGGCAACATCGTCATGCGCCTACGTACACCGGAAGTAGCTTATGCTACGTAATCATGAAAGCACGTTATGACACTGTTCATTGGTTAGATTACGGTAGTGCGCATGCTCTGTTGTTCCGCTCCTCAGACTTCCGGATATGCGTACATTGTGTGCAGGGGCGGACTGGCCCACCAGGAGGTCGGGAGAACCCCCGGTGGGCCCCTGCTATTGATGGCCATGCCCCCTAGGCCCCGCCCCCCTACCCCACCTGGGCCCCTATGGATGTGTGTGAGAGGTCCCCCCCCGGCCGGTAATTTCACTAATCATATCGGCACATTGCCGATATGATTAGTGACAATCCCATTCCCTCTGGAGCGGCAAGCAGGGAGAGTGATCTCCCCGCTCTCCCTGCTGTCACTGTCAGTGCCACACGGCTCTGACTCATCTTCGCAGCGACACTGCAGGAGGAGGCAGTCTCAGAGTGATGACTGCTTCCTTCCTGTGCAGGTGCTGGCAGCATCGCGCTGCGCGCGGCGGAGGACGGACCGGTGTCACCCCACTGGCTGCAGCAGCACGTGAGTATAGAAGGCGGGGGCCCCGGGGGAGGGTGCGGGGGCCCGGAGAGCGAGCAGGGGCCCCGGTGGGGGGGGTGCGGGGGCCCGGAGAGTGAGCAGGGGCCCCGGGGGGGCTGCAGGGGCCCGGGGAGCAAGCAGGGGCCCCGGATGGTGCGGGGGCCTGGAGAGCGAGCAGGGGCCCCGGGGGGTGCGGTGGCCCGGAGAGCGAGCAGGGGCCCCGGGGTGGGAGTGCAGGGGCCCAGGAAGGGTGTACAGGGGCCCCGGAGGGGGAGTGCGGGGGCCCTGGGAGTGAGCAGGGGCCCCTCATACTCACCTGTCTGCAGCCTCCCGGTGCCATGTCCGCTCCCGGTACCGCAGCTCCGGCTGTGTGCAGACGGCCGGGACACCTCCGATAGCTGCAGGACCTGGCGCTGATCACCTGATGCGGTCACCTGATGGAATCAGCTGACAGTGATAGTGACAGCGGTGACGCCGGCTTTTTACTACCCGGCCGGCTAAACTATCAGCTGATGCCGTCAGGAGACTTTATCAGCTGATTACGGCCGGGTCCTGCATTGATCGGTCTGACAGGAGTCTGCACAGAAGTGTGTGGGTTTTTTTTCTTTTTTTTTTGCACTGATGCATCAGCTGATTGTATAAACGGCTTTTATACAATCAGCTGCTGTGTTATAGAATTCACATCCTTGATCCTGACACATCATCAGATCGCTCTGCCTTCCAGCAAAAGATCAGATGATATTGGATCTGGATTGGACGGCACGGGACCCTTGACCCAGGATTACTGCGGAGGGGGGTTCTTTATTTCAATAAAGATGGAGTCACTAATTGTGTTGTGTTTTATTTCTAATAAAAATATTTTTCTGTGTGTTGTGTTTTTTTTTTTTATCTTTACTAGAAATTCATGGTGGCCATGTCTAATATTGGCGTGACACCATGAATTTCGGGCTTAGGGCCAGTTGATAATATACAGCTAGCTCTAACCCCATTATTACCCAGCGAGCCACCCGACATCAGGGCAGCTGGAAGAGTTGGATACAGCGCCAGAAGATGGCGCTTCTATGAAAGCGCCATTTTCTGGGGTGGCTGCGGACTGCAATTCGCAGAGGGGGTGCCCAGAAAGCTTGGGCACCCTGCACTGTGGATTCCAATCCCCAGCTGCCTAGTTGTACCTGGCTGGACTCAAAAATATGGCGAAGCCCACGTCATTTTTTTTTTAATTATTTAATGAAATTCATGAAATAAAAAAAAAAGGGCTTCCCTATATTTTTGGTTCACAGTCGGGTACAAATAGGCAGCTGGGGTTTGGGGGCAGCCCATAGCTGCCTGCTGTACCTGGCTAGCGTACAAAAATATGGCGAAGCCCACGTCATTTATTTGGAGGGCAAAAAACTCCTGCATACAGTCCTGGATGGAGCATGCTGAGCCTTGTAGTTCTGCAGCTGTCTGCTCTCCTGCATACACTAGTGGACAATGAAGAACATATTGAAGAAGGAAATGACATCAGACCTTTTTTTTCAACAATCTTTAATGGCATTGTTCACTGATAAAAAACGCATAAAAAAGCAGTGAGCAAAAACGCAGCCAAAAACGTAAAAACGCATCGCGGGCGCATTTTTGTGCGTTTTTCTGCGGCCAAAAACGCACAAAAAACACCTAGTGCGCACATACCCTTAGTGTGCAGAGAGCTGCGGAGGAGGACGGAAGACAGAGGAGAGGCCACCGGTGCTTGGAGCAGATAAGCGCTCAGTGACCCGAAGATGCAGGGAGATGGGCCACATAAGATGGCAGCTATATGTGGCTATATGGGGAGAGGGGCCACATTAAGATGGAAGCTATATGTGGCCATATGGGGAGAGGTCACATAAGATGGGAGCTATATGTGGCTATATGTGGAGAGGGGCCACATTAAGATGGCAGCTATATGTGGTTATATGGGGAGAGGGGCCACATTAAGATGGCAGCTATATGTGGCTATATGGGGAGAGGGGCCACATTAAGATGGCAGCTATATGTGACTATGGGGAGAGGCCATATAAGATGGGAGCTATATGTGGCTATATGGGGAGAGGGGCCACATTAAGATGGCAGCTATATGTGACTATATGGGGAGAGGGGCCATATTAAGATGGCAGCTATATGTGGCTATATGGGGAGAGGGGCCGCATTAAGATGGCAGCTATATGTGGCTATATGGGGAGACGAGCCACATTAAGATGGCAGCTATATGGGGAGAGGGGCCACATAAGATGGGAGCTATATGGGAAAAGGAGCACATGGGATGTGATCTGCTGGGGAAAGAGGCCATAATGGGATGGGACCTGCTGGGGAAAGAGGCCATAATGGGATGGGATCTGCAGGGGAAAGAGGCCATAATGGGATGGGATCTGTATGGGGAAGGTCGTCCATTCCAATTTTAGCAGGGCTCCTTTAGTAATAATTTTTAAAAACTGTAGAAAAATCATTTAATACAATAAGACTGACAGTGACTGGAACAACTGATGCTGGACAGGAGGAAGGGGAAGGAGATTTTACTTTAAATTACTTGTATTTTTTGGTTGAGGAAATTGCGTGAAAATGGGTGTTGCTAACAGAATGGGTGTGGTTACAGAATGGGTGTGGTTTTCAAATGGGCGGGGTTTACAGATAACCTGTTAAAAATTTGAATCCCACCCCTGCTATATATAGTACGGTAACTGCATGGTGCTGGTGGGCCCCAAGATTGATTTTTCCTGGTGGGCCCCAGGTACTCCAGTCCGCCGCTGATTGTGTGCCCTAAAGCGTGGTGACGTTTGCGGGTTAGCACGCGCAGCCCAGAAGTCCCGTCATAAGGAGGAAGCGGTAACATCGTCATGCGCCCACGTATACCGGAAGTAGCTTTTGCTATGCAATGATGAAAGCACGTTACGACACTGTTCATTGCCTGGATTACAATATATAAACACAGACGTTTCCCCACCTTGACACGCCCCCTTTTGATAAAGCGAGTGGCGAAACGTACGCCAGGGGTGGAGGGACGCATGGCCAGTTAATTCATTGTATAATGTAAGCACTTTCAATCTTCTGTGATGTTAATCATTGTGTAATTAGCGGCATTGGTTCGCTGTGTTATTTCATATAGACAGTCTTATAATTGCTCAGCTAGATGATGGATTTCCTGTTGCCAAATGAGTGTGACATGATGGGATGATTCATCTGGAGTGATGGAAGGTGGTGTTGGCATATAGGATGGCGGTATCGGCTATTACTATTACTATATAATATGTCAGCTTGTGCTGAGGATTCACAAATAATAGGTAAGCCGATCCAGCCATATAATTGTGACCTGTGGCCATGTACCACTGCCCAAGATGAAAATAGACCTTTCTGTCCGAGTATATGTCAAACTGAAGTAGCAGGACAATAGATGGTGTGACATATATTAATGTTTATTGTCTTATGTGATATTTCTAATTAACACATGTTACAATGGATAGGTATGATATTTTAGACTCTGGAACCATGTGCCCCCCAGGTGGCTCTCTTGTTTGATATTGTTAAATGTATTGAAAATAAAATAAGATTTCATAGTAAATTGCATCGATTCACTTCATTCTTGGTCGGTACTCCGGTGCCAAGTTGTGGTAGTTCAGTGTAACTGAAGTGTATATAGATATTGGACTTAGGTAATTAATTAGTTGTCATGGGGTGGCCCTGCTCAGTTCCATTGCCCCGAGGCGTACAGTGAATAGCGGGGAAAGCGGGGTATTGGGGAGAGTTTGTGGTAACGCCACCTGTGGTATGTGGCCAGTAGTAGCCGCCAATGCAGAATTCCTCTCTGGGGCAGGTGTTAAGGCAGCCGGGATGGTATCACTACACACGGCGGAGCGGGCCCCAGGTGGATGATGAGGGAGAAGGTAATGGCCATCGGCACTGTCTGTGTCAACATGCAGGCAGCGGGTACTGGATTAGTACAACACAAATCTGTAATGCAGTCTATTTCATGAGGCCTTGGGGTATGTCTCCTCAAAAATGGAGGTAAAATAATAAGAGCGTTTGCATTTTAGCAGAGAATATATAGAGGTTTAATGATTGCAAAACTTAGATGCTTTGGAACAATATTGTGATCTACAGTAAATGTCAAATTGACCAAGTGTCCACGACAAGTGCAGAATATGACAGCACAGTTATGGTAGTTTAGTTAGTTCATTTCCATTGTTATTAATCTATAATATCTTTTCTTATTTATATATTCTTTGAGCAGATAATCGTATTACAAATTTTAGCCCTTCATATCCCAATAGTCATTTTCATGTGATTTTAGAGTTTAGCAAGTTTCTTTTTATCATTATAATTGGGAAGAAGCCACAATGATTTCAACAAACAATCAAATCACAGATGTACAGCAAAATACTGTGATTCCATGCCTAGATCAACATTTAGAAGCATATATTACTCATCCTCGTTGTTACTAATATTTCAAACACTCATCCAATGCAAACACTGCATTCTAATTTCTCTGGCCTGCTGTCATATACTTCTTAAAGATTTGTCAAAACTGCTTTTTTTCTGTAAAGGAAACATGCACTTTAAAAACTGCAGACATAATAAACTACAAAGACGTGACTGATTTGTGTAGCATTGGTTATACGTTGTAAGGGAAGAGTCACATGAATGAGTATTGCAATGTCATGCTCTTCCCATGCGAATGTGACAGCTGCAGAGAAAATACATGGTGTCATGCTCGGGCAGGTCCGGACTGGCCCACAGGAGAGTAGGAGAATCCTCCGGTGGGCCCCTTTTCAGTCACTTCCCCCTAACGTCACTTGCCCCCAAATATGATCAGTAGTTGGCACAAAACACTTGTTTCAGTATGTTTCACAAAGAAAATATGTCAGCATTCATTTTACAAACTCCCGAGTATATTATTATATACAAGCAAGGAGATTAATTTGTGAATGTAATATTAGCATGTAGTTGATCAGTATCCCAATCTGACACTGTGCTCAGCTCAGGAAAGCCAGTCTGAGTGTGACGTGCCTGGACTAGTCAGGTCGTCACAGGGTACTGTACGCTCTTTATCTCTAGTGCAGGACTCAACCCCCCATGGTTCTGGGTTCCCAACTTGCGGTACTGCCTCCATCAGCATCCAAAATCCGAATCACACTTTGCACCACACCCTGTCAGGCACACCAGTGGGCTGCTAAGCTGGAATAGGGCCGCCCACCTAGGGGTCAGGCAGGGAGGTGGGAGGTGATAAGTCAGTGCAGTGGTAGCCCTCGAGCAGTGAGGAGCTTGGGGAAGCTGGGAGTTGGAGCTCCTGAAGGAGAAGTAGATTGGGTTGCAGACGGTGGTCTGGACCCGGAGGAGTCGGAGACCCGGTCGCGGGATATTGGGACTGGGTGCCTGGCTGAGTCTAGGAGGATGGTCAACAGCAGTACAATAGCCGGTCTGGGCCAGAAAGCACGTCAGGGTACTGGACCCTAGGTCAGGGAGAGGCTTCAAGCAACCTGGCAATTAACCTGCAGAGGACAGGGCCTTTATGGACTATTCCCACGAAGCCCATAGATCGGGGGCACTAGTGCAACGAGGGGGATAGGGCTTTCCAACCAAAGCAGCCCACTGAAATCCCAAGTGTGAGCTCCTGAGAGCATAGCTCCTTCACACCAAAAATTGGGGAGTGGGGCCCGGACAGCTCCAAGCTAACGGGCCACTTGGACTACTAAAATTGTGAACAGAGGCAGGCTCCGGACCATCAGGCAGTACTGCAGGGGACGGAACCCGGACGAGCTCCCCCAAGAGGGCAGTGGCACCCAGAGACTTGGTTTACAATGTTGTCAGCGTCTGCTTTCCTTTTGAGTGGGTACCTGATTACCCCTTGCCCCAGCGAGCCTGCGCTCCCCTGCAATCCATTCCACCATTCACAGTCCCGGGGCCTTCCCTACCCGTGGAGGGAAAACTTCATCTAGCTGCCCCCGTTCCATCAACCCCGGTACTCCTATCAGCAGCGGCGGTACTCCCTATTACCGCACATTATGGATGGCGTCACAAACTATCTAATCCCCTGTAAATAATCCCCCCCATCACGTTTTAGAGTGACCCTGAGCCCCCGTGTCCGGAGATCCTCGAACCACGAGCAGCGACACCCGGATCCGAGCGGTTCGACCGCTGCTGGGGCGGTACATGAGTATTACACTGCAATCCTCGTCTGAGTTATACAGCCGTGCGCCTCTTCCCTTATAGTGTAAAAATAGGGAAACACAATATCAGTACAAGGTAAAAAAGAACGTTTTATGACTTATTGGAATGTAAAAACATCTATTGTATATAACGTGAATCAAAACAAGTCTACAGTATTAAAGGGGTTGTCTGGTCTCAGAAGAAAAGTCTGCACCCAATGTACAATATAGCTCAAAGGTTTGAGGTCACCTAGACAATCTTGTCTTTTCCATGAAAAATCATACTTTTATTTATCAAATGAGTTGCATAATGAATAGAAAATATAGTACAGACACTTGCTTGTGTTTCAAAACCTATACATCCTAGCTGACAACTACACTGTGTGCAGAATTATTAGGTAAGTTGTATTTTAGAGGATTTTTTTTTTATTATTGATCAACAACTATGTTCTCAATCAACCCAAAAGACTCATAAATATCAAAGCTTAATATTTTTGGAAGTTAGAGTTTGTGTTTTTTAGATTTAGCTATCTTAGGAGGATATCTGTTTGTGCAGGTAACTATTACTGTGCAGAATTATTAGGCAACTTAATAAAAACAAAATAGATTCCCATCTCACTAGTTTATTTTCACCAGGTAAACCAATATAACACACAATTTAGAAATAAACATTTCTGACATGTAAAAACAATCCCCAAAAAATTAGTGACCAATATAGCCACCTTTCTTTATGATGACACTCAACAGCCTACCATCCATAGATTCTTTCAGTTGCTTGATGTGTTTACGATCAACATTGCATGCAGCAGCCACCACAGACTTAGGGACTACAGGTTCTCTATGGGGTTCAGATCAGGTGAACAAGGGGGCCATGTCATTATTTTTTCATCTTTTAGACCTTTACTGGCCAGCCACGCTGTGGAGTAGATGGATGCATGTGATGGAGCATCTTCTGGCATGAAAATCATGTTTTTCTTGAATGATACCGACTTCTTCTTGTACCACTGCTTGAAGAAGTTGTCTTCCAGAAACTGGCAGTAGGTCTGGGAGTTGAGTTTCACTCCATCCTCAACCCGAAAATGTCCCAAAAGTTCATCTTTGATGATACAAGCCCATACCAGTACCCCACCTCCACCTTGCTGGCGTCTGTTTCGGAGTGGAGCTTTCTGCCCTTTACTGATCCAGCCTCTGGCCCATTCATCTGGCCCATCAAGAGTCACTCTCATTTCATCAGTCCATAAAACCTTTGAAAAATTAGTCTTAAGATATTCCTTGGCCCAGTCTTGACGTTTCATCTTATGTTTCTGTGGCGCCCTGGTCTAGTCAGGTCGTCACAGGTACTGCAACAACACACCCCACACCCCAAGATAGGCACATCAGCCAGACACCAAATCCTTGTTGCCTCCCTCCAGGGGCTGATGTCCACACCAGGTGGGGTGGAGCCAGGCGGTTGGCCCCACCCACTGAGGAGTTCACAGTCCTGAAGCCAGGAAACAGTAGTCAGTTAAGCTCGGGCAGAGCTCGAGATCATTTAGGGAAGTGAAAGAGTGAGGAGTAAAGTGGTAGTAGAGGAGCGATCTGACCATGTCCGGGTACGTGGCCCGGGCACCAAGAGCAAGGTTGGCAGACGGTGGTGGCCGTCTGCAGAAGAGGCAGATCAACGCGGAACCGTAGGACCGGGGATGGGCGGTGACCCGCCGGTACCGAACCGGGGAGCGAAGTGAAGTCAGCACAAAACTGGCAGGGCCTGCGGACCCAGACCAGGCTTGGAGTCGCCGTTAAACAGGTCAAATGCGTTAGTGACCGGAACCCCAGGGGTTTCCAAACAGCCAAGATCTGATTGAAGAGAGGTAAAGTAGCTCCGGCACACTGTTAATTTCCCAATTGCAAATCCCACATAAAAACGTAAATGTCTCTTTGAATTTTTATTGAAAAAAAGGGGATGATACAGTTGCAGAAAGTCCGCCTATGACAACGTTTCGGCCATCGTCTCGGCCTTCATCTGGTCGGACAGACTGACTAGTTGAGTAATGATTCCCAATTGTACAAGGAGACGGTACTGGTAGGGACAGTAAGCTGTATTAACACGTTAGTTGTCTAGTGGTGAATAGACTGATTAACTCCTGAGGCAAAGTCGGGGTCCTATCAATATTTCTGGATTTGTTTATAGGGATTCTCTGCGGTATGTGGGTAATGATTAGCTCTGTAAGAGCGTGAGGCCAATCCGTATATGAGTGGCAGAATGCCAAGCAATCCTTGGGTCGGGGTGCTTTGTGGCAGGTTGTTTTCCGGAATAGGTGTCAGAAAACGGTGCTTGACTTAGCTCAAATGCACATGACAGAGGAATTGAAATGTATGGATAGTGTCCACAAGATAAATGGGATCCAGGGCTCTATACCTCAAATATCCGATATGAACGGCTATGTAAAGGGCTTTTGGGTATAGCGGTTTGCTGGGTAAGGAAAACCTATGTATAGGCAGGCATGATGTGAAGAGACCGCTTGTGTGCCCTGTGGGTCTGGTGAGGTCTCGGGGGAGCGGGTTACCTGTGGAAAGCCATCGGGACCGAAGTTACACAAAAGGTGCAGGGAAAGGCAGCCACCACCAACCGTCCAGGAGAAACCACAGCAGCCGGCTGCGGGACCCGTCCATCCAGCCGTTTGTTGTATCAGAGACTCTGCATCCGTTCTTGGCTGAGTGAGTACCACCGTACCATCCGTCACCGCGCTGCCCCCGCGACCCTGCACCTCACCAACCGTGCCTCCCCGTCACACCTCACCGGGCCCCGGGACAACCAACCCCTGCCCACGGAGGGGGAAACAACATCCCAGCTGCTCCCTGCCATCGCTCCCGGGATCCCCGTCACCAGCAGCGGTGATGCCCCAACCTCACCACAAACCGTGGGTGGCGTCACGGACCAAATCCCCAAACCACACAACCCCCATTTCACTCACGGGCGAGGAGCGCCGCTTGAGTCCTCGGATCCGGCCCACCGCTCGAGCCACCGAGCAGCAGCAGCGCCCTCCCCGCCCGCGACAACTTGGCGTCACGAACAGGATCTTACCATTCTACCGGCTGGTAGAAGTGCGCCTTGTGTCCCGCGGGCTGTGTCCGGCCGAAAAATTTCAGAAGCCGCCATCTTGGGTGCGAAGATTTTCCCGCTCGAGCGTCTTCTCGAGCAGTGGAGTTGTGAAAGCCGAAGCTCCGCCCCTGAAGAGGAGGTGCTGGGAAAAGACCAAGGGGGGGCGGAAACAAGTTGTCCGCGCCCGACGAGGCCGCTGGAGGAGTGGCGGTCGCAGCCGTAGCGGCGCACGCGAATGAGAATGGGCCAGGCCGTGCTCCGGCCGCACGAGCAGGGGAGGCCACGGCTCCCGCCATTGCCCAGGTGATGCCGTTCTCCTTGCCCTATGTGCCCAGAGCTACCTGGCTGCCATAGTACGACGGGAAACCTGACGCTTTGCAGGTCTTCCGGAAGAAGAAGCTTAACCCGGTCCTAGAACTGTATCCCCTGACCGATAAGCAACGTGCAGCGGTAGTGCTGGGGCAGCTAACCGGCACGGCTGAGCAGGAGACGGAGACCTGGACCGAGGGGGACCGGTCCTCTGTGGCCACTATCTTTGAAAAGCTACAGATTGCCTTCGAGACCCTCACCGAAGCCGAGCTGCGGATGCAGTTTTACCAATGCCGACAGCAACCTGCAGATAGTATTAGAGACTATGCCTTGCGCCTGCAAACTTCCCTCCGCACACTGAAGCAGGTGGATGCCATTAATGATGCAGACAGCAACAAAATGTTAGTCGAGCAGTTCGTGCAGGGGATGGGATCCCCGGAGGACCGCAAGCAGCTCCGGCTGTGGGCCCTAGAACACCCTAATGTGGACTTTGCCGTGCTGAAAGAACGGGCCATCAAAGCTCTGCAACCCCCAGCATCCGACGCCCCAGAGGCGGCCCCAAGGCTAGCTGAGATGGCCCCCATCGTGGTAGCCCCTTCTCTCCCAGCTCCCTCGGCGCCTGCAGCCCCTGGAGGAATGATGGAGGAGCTGGCTGCTCAGGTCCGTCGCATGGATGGAGACCTCGCCAAGATCCTCGCCGCACTCCAACCTCTGACGAGACCCAAGGATGCAGCTGGCCGACAGCCCAGAGGACGTCCCCTGGAAGCAGCGGAGAAGGGCCAATGACTCACGGTATGGACCTCCAATTTGTTAAAGGTGCAGCAAGCCCGGCCACTACTCCCGATGGTGTCCGTTAAACGAACAACCCCTGGGGCCAAGGGCCAATCCTCAGGAGTAGAACCCCGTGGCCCCCCCAACTGGCGGGACCGGTACATTGGAGCTCGGCCCATAATCCCTCTGGCAGTGGACGGCATCCCGCTGATGGCACTCCTAGACACTGGAACCCAGGTAACCATGATACCTTACACTCTGTATCAGCGGTATTGGGGAAATGATGAACTTGCCCCTCCAGACGGTAGCATGACACTGGTCACAGCCAATGGACTCCCCTTGACCCAAGTGGGGTACAAACAAGTAGCCATGACCGTAGGATGGACTGAACTGCAGCACCAGGGAATGATTGTGATAATGAATGAACCCAGTGACCATAATCCGAAGGTAGTGCTAGGGACTAATGTGATGGAGCACTGCATGAGTGAGGTGTTGACCCTACTGCGGCAGTTAGCCGCCACAGTAGCAGGAGGCCGACAGAGGGCTGTACAACGTGAGATCTGGGCCTTGATGTATCGGCAACAAGTGAACTCAACAGGAGGAGAGATTGGGGGAGTGAGAGTGATGGATGCGGCCCCGTTGATTGTGCCTCCCAGGAGTGAGATGATGATCTGGTGCAGGGCAGCGGTAGGTCCCCAGGGACGGGATTACCCAGTCATGGTAGAGCCCATGTCCTCCGAGCACTGGCCCACAGTAATGGCCGCCCGAGGGGTGGTAGACGTCAAGAAAGGTAGAGTGCCCGTAAGGGTGTTAAACTGCGGGGAGGAGGAGGTTAGGCTTCCCCGCTACGCTACAATTGCCAAGCTGCTTTCTCTAGACCCCCACACTATCCAAGAGGTCATTCCCCCGACCGCCCCGCTTCTTGCCAGTCACCACCCATCCCCGGGGAGGTTAGATGAATGGTGTCAAGAGTTACACGTAGGCACTGATGATACCCCCACACATCACAAAGAAGGGGTATACAGGGTGGTACAGGAGTACGAGCAGGTTTTCAGCAAGCATTCATTAGATTTTGGGCGGATTAAAGGGGTCCAACACCATATCCCCACCGGTGAGCATCCTCCCATCAAAGAGAGATACAGACCTATTCCCCCTGCACACTACCAATGCGCCAAAGACATGTTGAGGAACATGAAGGAGGCGGGGGTTATTCGGGATAGCTGCAGTCCCTGGGCCGCCCCGCTGGTGCTGGTAAAGAAGAAGGATGGCACGATGAGGATGTGTGTGGATTACCGGAAGATTAACCAGATAACGCATAAAGATGCCTATCCTCTGCCCCGTATAGAAGAGTCCCTGGCCGTGCTGAGAACCGCTAACTATTTCTCTACCCTTGACCTCACCAGTGGGTACTGGCAGGTGGCCATTTCGCCCGAAGACCGTGAGAAGACCGCCTTCGCTACCACCATGGGACTCTGTGAGTTCAACAGCATGCCGTTCGGGCTGTGCAACGCCCCTGGAACCTTCCAACGGCTAATGGAATACTGTCTGGGGCATCTGAATTTTGAGACCGTCTTGTTGTACCTGGACGATGTAATTGTATACTCACAGACGTATGAAGCCCACCTGGAGCACCTAGCTGAGGTGTTCGCGTCCCTTGCCAAGTATGGGATGAAATTGAAGCCCTCCAAGTGTCATCTGTTGAACCCAGGGTGCAGTACCTCGGACATGTGGTGGGCGCGGAAGGCGTCGCCCCGGATCCCGAAAAGATCACTGCCATTCAAGACTGGGTCTGGTGGACTACTATTGCCGCTTCATTAAGGGGTACACGAAAATGGCTGCCCCCATGCAAGACCTCCTCGTGGGACAGACCGAGGGTGGTAGACCCCCTGGAACCCCGTTGGCGTGGGAAGAAAAGCATGAAGAGTCCTTCTGCCAGCTGAAGACGGCCTTGACCGGGGAAGAAATCCTAGCGTACCCCGACCACAGCCTCCCATTCATCCTCTACACCGATGACAGCAATGTGGGCTTGGGGGCAGTCTTATCCCAGGTCCAAGACGGAAGGGAGAAGGTGATCGCTTACGCTAGCCAAAAACTCCGACCTATGGAAAGGAACCCTGAGAACTACAGCTCTTTCAAGCTCAAGCTCTTAGCACTGGTGTGGGCTATCACCGAGCGATTCCGCCATTACCTAGCGGCAGCCAAGTTCACCGTTTATACGGACAATAACCCGCTAACCCATCTGGATACAGCTAAGCTGGGTGCATTGGAGCAGCAGTGGGTGGCCAGGCTAGCCAATTACGACTTCACCATCAATTACCGGGCCGGCTGTACGAATGCTAATGCTGATGCACTCTCCAGGATGCCGCACCTGTCGGAAGAGGGGCCGGATGATGATGACCTGGAAGAAATCGAGTTGCCTGCGTTTCACCGGCCGCTGGCTGAGAAGTTGCATGTCCATCAACAACAGGTGAACCTGTGAACCTAGATCCGCTGCCCAGTCAGGGGTGGCAAGAAGCCCAGGACCAGGCACCTGCTGTCCGCTTGGTCAAGACCCTGGTGGAACAAGGCTCGGCTGGGATAGACCCTGCCGCCCCTGCCGAAGCCCAACGCCTGTGGCGGGAACGAACCCAGCTGTACTTGCACCAAGGGAAACTGTATCGGGAATTGATGAACCCGAAGTCCCACGAGAAGGTTTGCCAGCTGGTGATTCCCCAGGCTAATGTGCCCACTGTCCTACAGGCATACCATGACGGTGCCGGGCACTTTGGGTGGAAGAAGCTGGAGATGCTATTGAGGGAGCGGTTCTATTGGAGTGGAATGCGGGAGTTTGTGGAGGCCTGGTGCCAAGAATGCGGTCCCTGTGCACTGAGAAGAAGGGTCGAGGCCAGCCAGAAGGCCCCTCTACGCCCAATCATTACGCATCAGCCGCTGGAGCTGGTCGCCCTCGACCATGTGAAGCTCACCCCTAGCCGAAGTGGGCTACCTACGCTCTGACCATTGTAGACCACTATTCAAGATTCATGGTGGTTGTCCCAGTCAAGGACCTGACCGGTCGTACCACCGCTAGAGCATTCCAGGCCTATTTCTGTCGACCGCACGGGTACCCGGAGAGGGTGCTTACCGACCGGGGCCCGGCCTTCGAAGCGGAGGTGTTCCAAGAATTCTGCCAGTTGTATGGCTGCAAGAAAATTTGGACCACGCCTTACCATGACCAGACCAATGGCATGTGTGAAAAGATGAACCACCTGGTCCTGGGCCTCCTCAAGACGTTACCGCTGGAAGAGCGGAACCTGTGGCCGGAGAAGCTACCTGACCTGGTTGATATGTACAACAACATCCCTTCCAGCTCTACGAAATGCATACCGGCGTACCTGATGAGGGCTCGGCCCGGTCGGCTGCCAGTGGACCTGGAAATGGGTCTGGAAGCCCCAGAAGCACTCCCTTCGACTGCTGGACACTCGGCGAAGGGCGCAGTACCGACAGGTCCAAGAATACGTAGAAAAGAACTTGTGCCGGAGTCGGGGACAGCAGGAGCAGTGCTTCAACAGGAAGGCGCCTGCAGGTCCCTTCCAGCCTGGGGATGTAGTACTGAAGCGAAAGAGAAGAACCCATAAGCTGGATGATCAATGGGAGAAGACCCCGTATGTTATACAACCCACCAAATGGGAGAATGGGAAGGCCTACCAGGTCAGTCGTGACCAGGGAAAGACTTTGGCCACGGTTTCCAGGGACCACCTGAAGAGGTGCCTACCACCATTGCGGGTGGCAACTGAAGCTCCGGTCCCCAGACCGGTTGGGGAGAAGGAAAAGGGAGTAATCCACACCATGATGGGCGATTTCCCGGCAGATTGGCCTACGCAGAACGGCGCAGTGATTCTTCCAGTGATACTGTTCCCACAACCCGTGGATGAGAAAGTGATGGAAGGGGTCGACGATGAGCCAGTGCCCAGGGATGCACCTGTACCCAGCTCCCCTATGCCTCCGCCTGCCTCACACGATAGACGGGAAGAGGAACCAGTTGTTCCCTCTGTCCCACTGCCTGTCACTACTGACATTGGGCCCCGAAGGTCCACATGTCCCAACCTAGGTCGACCCCTGCTTAGGTACAGGGAAACTACCATTTAGAGGTGTGATACGTTGAGTGTGCGAATAAGTAAATGAATAACTGTAATCAACCGAAGATGTTACCTGATTGTCGACTGTGATTGATCCGGCCGTTGCCGGCAAGTAGTTCCCGTAGGGACCCTTTGCACCGTGCACAAGGAACTACTTATGGACATGCCTGAGAACTAGCAGGGCAACCACAAACTAGTGGAAATGTAAATATGTTGGCATGATTCCGTTACCGCCTCCGGAGAGGCTGATTTGGAGGATGAGCCTGGAGGAAAGAGATGGCCCAGGCCCGCCACTACCGTAACCGGTGGCGATCCTCCGGGGGTCAGGGGTCCCCCATGGACGTGGGGTCCCCTGAAGTGACCGTAGGGTGCGAGACACCGTACCCGTTCCCGCTCGGGCAGCCTGGATCTGGACTGGGGTCAAGGGGTGCTGCCCACTTCTTAGGGGCAGCATCAGGGCCAGGTTGTTTGGGTGGGAGAGCGGAAGCCGTCTGTTTTAATAAAAAGTGACTACCGTTAGTAATGTTAAAAGTACTGTGCCTCCCGTTATGGGAAGATCCATAAAATGTCCATGTTTTTACATGTTTTCTACCTCTTTCAGTTAAAAAAAAAAGAAAAATAAAACCGGTGATAGACGGGCAGCCCGCGGACGGTCTGCATTTAACCAAGGGGGAATGTGTCGCCCTGGACTAGCCAGGTCGTCACAGATACTGCAACAACACACCCCGAGATAGGCACATCAGCCAGACATGAAATCCTTGTTGCCTCCCTCCAGGGGCTGATGTCCACACCAGGTGGGGTGGAGCCAGGCGGTTGGCTCCACCCACTGAGGAGTTCACAGTCCTGGAGACAGGAAACAGTAGTCAGTTAAGCTCGGGCAGAGCTCGAGATCAGTTAGGGAAGTGAAAGAGTGAGGAGTAAAGTGGTAGTAGAGGAGCGATCTGACCGTGTCCGGGTACGTGGCCCGGGCACCAAGAGCAAGGTTGGCAGACGGTGGTGGCCGTCTGCAGGAGAGGCAGATCAACGCAGAACCATAGGACTGGGGATGGGCGGTGGCCCGCCGGTACCGAACCGGGGAGCGAAGTGAAGCCAGCACAAAACCGGCAGGGCCTGCGGACCCCGACCAGGCTTGGAGTCACCGTTAAACAGGTCAAATCCATTAGTGACCGGAACCCCAGGGGTTTCCAAACAGCCAAGACCCGATTGAAGGCAACCGTCCAAATAGCGAAAGGGAAATACAGCTACCGCCACAGCTAGAGTTCCCAGGGCCAGAGCCTGCGGGCAAAAGGGCTCCTCCGGCATATATCCACGCTGGGGAGCGGGTTACCGGTGGGAAGCCATTGGGACCGAAGTTACACAAAAGGTGCAGGGAAAGGCAGCCACCACCAACCGTCCGGGAGAAACCACAGCAGCCGGCTGCGGGACCCGTCCATCAAGCCGTTTGTTGTACCAAAGACTCTGCATCCGTTCTTGGCTGAGTGAGTACCACCATGCCATCCGGCACCGCGCTGCCCCCGCGACCCTGCACCTCGCCAACCGTGCCTCCCCGTCACACCTCACCGGGCCCCGGGACAACCAACCCCTGCCCACGGAGGGGGAAACAACATCCCAGCTGCTCCCTGCCATCGCTCCCGGGATCCCCGTCACCAGCAGCGATGGTGCCCCAACCTCACCACAAACCGTGGGTGGCGTCACGGACCAAATCCCCAAACCACACAACGCCCCTTTCACTCACGGGTGAGGAGCGCCGCTTGAGTCCCCAGATCCGGTCCACCGCTCGAGCCACCGAGCAGCAGCAGCGCCGGACCCGAGCGTGGTGAGCCCTCCCCCCCGTGACATTTCTTGTTCAATGGTGGTCGTTTTTAAGCCTTCCTTACCTTGGCCATGTCCTTGAGTATGCACACCTTGTGCATTTTGATAGTCCAGTAACGTTGCAGCTCTGAAATATGGCCAAACTGGTGGCAAATGGCATCTTAGCAGCTTCACACTTGATTTTCTTCAATTCATGGACGGTTATTTTGCGCCTTTTTTGCCCAACAGGCTTCTTGCGACCCTGTTGGCTATTTGCCTTGAAACACTTGATTGTTCGGTGATCACGCTTCAAAAGCTTGGCAATTTCAAAACTGCTGCATCCCTCTGCAAGATATCTCACAATTTTGGACTTTTCAGAGCCCGTTAAATCTCTCTTCTGACCCATTTTGTCAAAGGAAAGGAAGTTGCCTAATAATTAAGCACACCTTATATAGGGTGTTGATCTCATTACACCACACCCCTCCTCATTACAGAGATGCATATAACCTGATTTACTTAATTGGTAGTTGGCTCTCAAACCTATACAGCTTAGAGTAGGACAACATGTATAAAAAATATCATGTGATCAAAATACTCATTTGCCTAATAATTCTGCACACAGTGTATGTATAGAATCAGCCTGATAGTGCCAGTATAGCACTAACTTTTGGTTATATAGGAAAATCCTGGTGATTGGTGTGCTTGAGGTTGAGATGTCAAGACTGAGAGATCAGGTCACTCAGTGATTGGGAAGGATATTGGGGTAAAAATTGCATATATGTATTAATAAAAGTCCCTTATTTTTACCAATACTGGATTGGATTTCTAGCTTTTTCTGGAAATTATTTAAATGTAGCTTGCATTTTTGCTTTTTGCTGTTTCGTTTTATTTTTTTTAGATAAATAGTTACATTTTATGGAGATATTCCAGATATATAAGGATTTAAATGTCTTAGCGGTAGATACACTATTAATGCCATACTGAAACCTGCTTTGCAGTAAGCGGCTCTGGAGGAACAGGTGTCTGTGCTCAGATGGTGGTCCTGCAGCTGGGTTGGCAGCCACATGCAAAAGATCTTTCTCTCCTCTATCCATGGGAAACATATGCAGAACACATGTACCAAACAAATTAGCATAGCCAAATTAGTCTTTAGTCACACACAATGCTTTAAATCCTTTACATTTCTGGAAGGTTATCAACAATATATTTGATCGTCCTAGTATTCAGAGATTTCTATATCCCAAAAGGGAAGGTTACTTTTACTTAGATCCCTTCTGAGGATATGTGTTTTATTGGCAAGATTATGTAAGTGTCTTTTGAACTAAATGAAACCTCTTGGCGGATAATGTAATATTTGTTCTTTTAAAGGCCCACAGTACATTATGATGATTTGTGTTTCTCATGACACAAATTAAGTAAATCATATCAAGACATCTCTATTAAATGAAGGAAAAATATTTTATATAATTATCATTATATCAAATTATATATTATCATTATAATTATAATTTATATTATTTTGTGTTATACCATGCCTGATGAAGAGACCTGAGTAGTCTCGAAAGCTTGCTATTATTACCATCTTTTCAGTTAGCCATTAAAAGGTATCAACCACTGACGACTTCAGTTCTTTTAAACAAACTTTAATTTATATTATAAAATATATTATCTTAATTGCTAAGACAGGATGTAAGAAGATGATAATTGCATTTGTGGCAGTCTTTTGTATAGACTGAAAAGACTGGATTCAAGAAAAACTGTTCCCTCACTCTGGACTACTCAAATTTTTGGATAATTGCTGACAGGGCGCTTCCTTTACACTCACATAAGTACCTTACCTTTATGTGCGCACCAATGATGTCATCAGTTAAGAGATTTAAAGGACCAGTTTTCATTTTTTCCTTTCCTGAGCCCTTCCACTCACGCGGGGAAAACCAAACCAGGGGAGATGTTAACCAGAGATCCCTATACAGACTAGGAGTACCCTAAAGCTGACTTTGTTTTGTCCCTGACTGACCGAAAATGTTGACAACCTAAAGGTGCCCCCACTCAATGTTGGCTAACCCTGAGTGTCTGTAACGGAGCCCTAATGTAATACTACTGTATGTTCTGAGGATTTCGATTGCGTTAGGGCAATGACAACAGAGACGAGTTCTTGGTACAAGATGTTATATAATATGTCACCACGGTAGATACACAACGGGAATAAACACAGTAAAACAACACACAAAACGGAGCGAAGGGGATTCCCGGGGCCACGCACCAGACTCCCCCAGGGAGACCACCAGAGCGAACCCCTGTACAGGGACTGTCCGGCAATCAACCCCGGAAGGCCTAAATGTGCGGCAGCCGGTACACAAGGGGCAAGTGGTATAGTCCAGGAGTGTCCGTACGGGATGATTGTCCAGAGTGGTTACGAACCGGGCAGAGTGCTGATCAAAGACGGCAGACGGAGTCCGGGCACAGCTTGAAGAAAACCGGGTATGGTCCAGAGTCGGTCGGTAGAGTTTCAGGAGAATCCAAGGCAATCAGGAAGTAGAAACAGCAAAGCAGGAGCACACAGCAAGCAGTATACTCAGGCACTGGACTGGGCTGAGAGGCGGCCTTTTAAGCAGCTGGACAGGAAGTAGGGCAACAGAACCTTAAACTCCATGTTAACTGAGGGCAAGCTCATTCAAAAGAGAACTGGAAAACCTGGAAACCTGACACCTAACCTATAAACAAACTATAACACAAAACAAAGGGCTAAAGACGTATTCACACAATCGTACAGGGAAGATAGTGGTGTCTGAAAGAAACCCAAAAAGACTTACGGATTAATTGGAACCCCTCCAAATCCTAAGTGAAACAGAATGAAAAAATGTTGGAAAGGGAAACACAAACTAATCACAGGAAAAAGCAGACGTGATTACTCAGCAAGGCTATCTAAAATTGAGGATCCCAGCTCCGCAGTCTCAAGTGGTTTCTGCGTGAGTTGGAATAGCCCTGACTGCAGACTAAACAGTGGAAACTCTGACCTATTCCGCCTGATCAGCCACCGAGTGCTTCATTTTACTCCTGAAGAACCAAAGGGCAGGTCAGAGTGCAAATTACCTACGGAAGGGAAGGTGTACTGAAGTAGAAAGTGATCCTAGAGCAAGACAAACAACAAGTTACAAAGAGATGGTGTATATTGCTAAAGAATATGACGCATACTTACAATAAACAGAAGATACTAGCGGAGTAATGAACATTACAGCACTGAGCGGTATCTTAGCTGGTTTTCCATTGACTGGCATAAACAAACAACAATATGGCTGGACATCATGAAAATATCACAAGCAGCAAATACCCGCAGGGGAAAAGTATTTAAAGCCTCACCAAAAGGTGATTGGACAGACAAACAAGTAACTGAATACACCTGCCACCTTAACAGATCTAAAGCACAGATAAGATAAAAAAGATGTGCAACTGCTGGGGTCCGGTGGACAGAGGATCTGTCTACAGAACACAGACTCAAGGGTTTGACTCCAGACACATGATACCTCCACACTGTTCACTTTAATAAGCTATAAACATCCCACTGTCTGTCTTAATAAGCTATAATCACTGTACCCTCTACCATTATCAGCTATGTGCCCACACCATCCAAGCTTATGAACATTGGCATATACTATGGCTGTTGCTTCACTAGATTTCCCTTATACTCTAGATATCTCCACCTTGTCCCCGCCATGTTAATCTCTCTTAATATTACAACTCCATTTCACGCTGTTCCTTCTCCATATCCATTCTGTGTCCCCTCTTCCCACTATACTCTCATACTTCCCATTCTGTTTCCCTCCCTAAACAGTACCCCCTCCTCACACTGTTCCCCTACACCAGGGTTCCCCAACTCCAGTCCTCAAGGCCCACCAACAGTGCATGTTTTCAGGATTTCCTTAACATTGCACAGGTGTTGCAATCCTCACCTGTGCAGTAGATTAAAGTATCACATGTGTAATACTAAGGAAATCCTAAAAACATGCACTGTTGGTGGGCCTTGAGGACTGGAGTTGGGGAACACTGCCCTACACTGCATGATCACTACAGCAACCCATTCAGTATGATATCCACAACAGCCCCCATTATATAATATGGTTATTTAAAGTGTAATTTCACCCACAAGCCCTTTTATCTGATGTTCCCCACAGCCCTTTATATGATCTCCCCCACAGCACCTAATTTGATGTTGCCCACATCCCCCCATTTAATGGGCAAATAATTTAATTAAAATAAAAATCCATACTCACCTAATTTAGGTTCTTTGCACACTACGCCCGCCATCTTTTGTTCTATCTTGCATTGTAGTGAGTGATGGATGGCACAATTCAGTGATGTCAATGTGTGCACAATGTGTATTAAGCAGGGCACAGGCCGAAAGTAGCTAGCATTTTGATGGCATCATCTGATTACAGCTCCTCTGCTCCTGTCCCTAGGTGGGTGCTTATGTGACACCCTGGGCAAGCCAGGGGTCACAGGTCATCACACCACCACACCCTACACCCCAGTTAGGAACACCCAAGCTAACCAGAAATCCTTGCTGCCTTCCTCCAGGGGCTGATGTTCACATCAGGGGGTGGGCCAGGTGGTTGGCTCCGCCCACCGAGGAGTTCACAGCCCTGGAGGCGGGAGGAACCAGGCAGTGAGCTCAGGGAAGAGCTTGAGTGAGGAGTGAAGTTAAGCTAAGGAAGTGAAAGTAGAAGGAAGTGAAGTGGTAGAGGAGCAAAGGAGAAAACTGGAGTAAAGGAGTACAAGTGACAGTAAGAAAGCCTGAAGCTGGTCCGGGTATGTGCCCCGGACTGAGACAGCAAGGTCAGCAGACGACGGTGACTGTCTGGAGGGGTGATTGCTCGGAGGTTCCTGGAAGGACCGCGGACAGGTGGTGACCCGGCGGTCTGGAGCAGTGTACAAAGAACAGTCAGCACCAGGGCAGGGGCCTCTCGGACCCCGGCAAGGCTAGGAGTCGCCATAATTTGCCAAATCCGTCAGTGAAGGGGACGGCTGTCTCCCAACAACCAAGTCCCGATTGAAGGTAACAGCCCAACCATTAAAGCAGAGACACCGCCACCGCCAGGGCACCAGTTTCTGAGAGCCAGTGCCTGCGGGCAAAGAGTAGAGCTCCTCCGGTCCAGCTTGAAGCCGGGGAGCGGGTTACCGGTGGGAACCCATCGCAACCATCAACAACATAGGTGCAGGACAGAGGGACATCACCGTCACCTACTGGGGAAAGCAAGTGCAGCCGTCCGTGGGAACCGTCTTTCCAGCCGTGTGTTTTACCGAGAACTGTGTCATCGTCTCAGGCTGAGTGAGTACCACAATGCCGCAAGGCACAGCGCTGCCCCGCGTCCCTGCGCCCACCAAGCCCTGCATCTCCCACCTCATCACTGGGCCCCGGGATCACCAACCCCTATCCACGGAGGGGCAACACAACAACTTGCTGCTTCACACCATCACTCCCGGGATCCCCACACCGAGCAGCGGTGGTGCTAACAAATCACCACAACCGTGGGTGGCGTCACGGACAATAGACTATATCCCAAAAGCCAATCCCCTTTCACTCACGGGCGAGGAGCGCCGCTCGAGACCCCCGGGATCCGGCCCACCGCTCGAGCCACCACTGAGCAGCAGCAGCCGGACCCGAGCAGAGGGGTGAGCGCAGCCTGACACCCTCCTCCCCGCCCGCGACAACTTGGCGTCACGAACAGGATCTTACCACTCTGCCGTTAGGTAGAGGTGCGCCTTGTGACCGCCGGAGGTATCCGGCTGAAAAATTTCGGAAGTCGCCATCTTTGGCGCGAAAAGTTCCCGCTCGAGCGTCTTCTCGAGTAGCAGAGGCGCGAAAGCCAAAACTCCGCCCCAAGAGAGGAGGGGCCGGAAAGAGCTAAGGGGGACACGATGGCGGCTGGCTGCATGTGAGAGCAGCTATAAAAGCAGAGACGCCAGGACTCTGCAGCAATACTGGGTTCCTGGAAGGCACGATTGCCAAGATGTACAACCCGACTCCCAACGAGGAAGCCCCCGCGCCCGACACGGCGATGTGGTTGAGGGACCGGACCACCCCGCTGAGTAATCGTCTGCAGGCCCAGATGCAACTCCTCCTGGAGGAGTGGGAGACCGACATGGCGGATGTGGTGGCTGCTATGTGGAGACGCGAGGCAGAAGAGGATTTGGAGGAGCGGGTAAGCGACCCACGCCCCTGTATTCCTGAGGGATCGGCCATTGGAGCTGAGGGGCCCGGCCGGCTTCCGCTCACCCTGCCTCTCTCCCCGCTACCCGTGATAGCTGCTGCCGCCCCGCCATTAGGCCCGCTACCTGCCCAACCGGTAGCGATACCCTGCCCAGCCGTTCCGGCGGACTGGCCGGCTGCAGACGTCCAGGACGGCCTAAAGTGCATCAGGGGGAACCACTAGGACCGCGGCCCCTTAACAGCATGGTGCCAGAAGTCCCGGCAGTGACCGTGCCAGACCCTGAACTTGGAACCGTGGCCTGGATGAAGGCCCGGGTGATGCAGTTCCACCAGCGTCAGCAGGATCAAATCTTCCGGATGATGGAGCAGTGGACCAACGAGGTGGAGGAGCTGATTACAACTGCCCCGATGTACGGAAGGGGAATGGATGTAGCAGAACCGACTGGTGACCCACGTCCCTATGTCCTACCAGGACCGGCCGCTGCGGCTGAGGGGCCCGGCCTAGTCTTGGCCTATGCATCACCCTTGCCGTTACTTATGGGGCGCTGTTACGGGGGGCTGTCTGATAATAACCGAAAGGAGTATCAGACAGTCAGGGTCCACCGTGCAAAGACTTTGCTGCAGACTATGGCAGAGTGCAATACCTCTGTTAACTCACAGAAGGATATAATAAGAAAGTAAAGCAATTCCTCCCTTACTTGGAGGGTGTGTGGAATGATCTCTGTTAATAATCACAGAGACAAAGGCAATGTGTGCGAAATGGCACCTACCTAGGTCCGCTCTTCTAGTGGTGCAAAAGAGACGAACAGCAGCGTAAGCCGCACAAAGCTCCTACCTGCGTTCGCTCCACTAGTGTGCGAGGACACGAACCACTAGATATGGCACCTGCCTAGGTCCGCTCTTCTAGTGGTGCAAAAGAGACGAACAGCAGCGTAAGCCGCACAAAGCTCCTACCTCTGTTCGCTCCCCTAGTGTGCGAGGATACGAACAACTGCCAGACGCAGTATAAGGAACGTTACCCTAGCGGCAACGTCCACCTATGAGTAGAATCACAAGGCCCAGCCAGACCATGTGCCTCAGGCACCTGCCTATGTCCGCTCCCCTAAGAGGTAAGGATACGGACAGCAGCCGAAGCTGTAAGGTATAAGAACGCTACCCTGCCGGTAGCGCTCACCTAGCATAGACAGAGGAATGCCTAGAGGAACGCGCACAGAGCGTCTACTCATATGCATGAACCAAGAGGACTGAGCACCATGCGGCGTGTGTCAGGGTCTTATATAGACTCTGTGCCTCATCCAAGATGGAGGACACCAGAGCCAATCCGCTGCCAGAACGACAGGAGTGACGTCATGCTGGCCTATCACCGAGCAAGACGTCACAAGCACATGACCAGCGACCAATCGGCATAGAAGGTGTCAGAGACATGTGACCTTGTGTCAGCGATGATGTCACCCGCACATGTGCAATGGCTCCAAGATTGGACTTAGTCTCCGACGCTCGCACATGTGCAGTAGCAAGAAATCTGGACTTAGTCTCCAGCGCTCGCACATGTGCAGTAGCAAGAAATCTGGACTTAGTCTCCAGCGCTCGCACATGTGCAGTAGCAAGAAATCTGGACTTAGTCTCCAGCGCTCGCACATGTGCAGTAGCAAGAAATCTGGACATAGTCTCCAGTGCTCGCAGCAACCGTAACAGGCGCCTCAGTATAAGCTCGCCTAATCTGCTGCTCCATGCTACCGCAGAAGGGTCTGAAATGCTGGATGCTGGAGGCCAGGAGGCTGCGACAGCTGGCGGCAACCCGCCTGACGCAGGAACAAGAGATGACGACTCCTGCCCCAGCCCCGGGTCCGCTGTTGAGTTTGAAGAGGCAAGTGAGCGTTCCCGCTATGTAGGAGACCCTGTGGTTGTCCATACCCCGCGTACCGGTGGAAATGGGTACCGGGTACCTCTGTTACAGCAGGCATGTCAGTGCGTGTTTGATATGCTGGTGGCAGAGGATGGGTCCGTCCCAGGAGAAGAATCTGAATAAGGGCAGCGGATGCCCGCTGCAGCAGTCCCCGTTGGGACCACCACTGAGTTGTGTTTGTTTGAAAGTTTGAAAAAAATGATGGAAGCAATGATAACCGGAGAAGTAACCTGATTGACCGTGATTTGGAAAACCGGCCGTTGCCGGCACCGTTGTCCCCATGGGGACCGTTTAAAAAGTTTTGCATGAGGAACTGCTCATGGACAAGCCCGTGAACTTGCAGGGCAACCACAAACGTTAGTGGCATGTAAATAAGTTGTTTACCGTTACCGTTTTCCGCATTGCCGCCTCCGGAGAGGCAGGTTGGAGGGAGGGCCCTCAGCAGAGCAGGCTGGGGCCCAGCCACCAAAGGAACCGGTGGCTACCCTCTGGAGGGGAAGGACAGATCCCGCTCGGGTAATGTGTGCTGGACTTGGGGACAAGGGGTGCTGCCTGGGTTTTAGGGGCAGCATCAGGGCCAGGTTGCTTGGGTGGGAGAGAGCGGAAACCATAACCGTGAACCGTTTTGCAACGTTTAAGTAAAGTGCCTCCCGTTATGGGAAGAAGTAATAAAAATGTATATATGTTACCGTTTTACTTTTATATATTTACAGAAAATAAAACCGGTGTTGGACGGGCAGCCCGCGGACGGTCTGCATTTTGCTAAGGGGGAATGTGACGCCCTGGGCAAGCCAGGGGTCACAGGTCATCACACCACCACACCCTACACCCCAGTTAGGAACACCCAAGCTAACCAGAAATCCTTGCTGCCTTCCTCCAGGGGCTGATGTTCACACCAGGGGGTGGGCCAGGCGGTTGGCTCCACCCACCGAGGAGTTCACAGCCCTGGAGGCGGGAGGAACCAGGCAGTGAGCTCAGGGAAGAGCTTGAGTGAGGAGTGAAGTTAAGCTAAGGAAGTGAAAGTAGAAGGAAGTGAAGTGGTAGAGGAGCAAAGGAGAAAACTGGAGTAAAGGAGTAAAACTGACAGTAAGAAAGCCTGAAGCTGGTCCGGGTGTGTGCCCCGGACTGAGACAGCAAGGTCAGCAGACGACGGTGACTGTCTGGAGGGGTGATTGCGCGGAGGTTCCTGGAAGGACCGCGGACGGGTGGTGACCCGGCGGTCTGGAGCAGTGTACAAAGAACAGTCAGCACCAGGGCAGGGGCCTCTCGGACCCCGGCAAGGCTAGGAGTCGCCATAATTTGCCAAATCCGTCAGTGAAGGGGACGGCTGTCTCCCAACAACCAAGTCCCGATTGAAGGCAACAGCCCAACCATTAAAGCAGTAACACCGCCACCGCCAGGGCACCAGTTTCTGAGGGCCAGCGCCTGCGGGCAAAGAGTAGAGCTCCTCCGGTCCAGCTTGAAGCCGGGGAGCGGGTTACCGGTGGAAACCCATCGCAACCATCAACAACATAGGTGCAGGACAGAGGGACATCACCGTCACCTACTGGGGAAAGCAAGTGCAGCCGTCCGTGGGAACCGTCTTTCCAGCCGTGTGTTTTACCGAGAACTGTGTCATCGTCTCAGGCTGAGTGAGTACCACAGTGCCGCAAGGCACAGCGCTGCCCCCGCGTCCCTGCGCCCACCAAGCCCTGCATCTCCCACCTCATCACTGGGCCCCGGGATCACCAACCCTACCCACGGAGGGGCAACACAACAACTTGCTGCTTCACACCATCACTCCCGGGATCCCCACACCGAGCAGCGGTGGTGCTAACAAATCACCACAACCGTGGGTGGCGTCACGGACAATAGACTATATCCCAAAACCCAATCCCCTTTCACTCACGGGCGAGGAGCGCCGCTCGAGACCCCCAGGATCTGGCCCACCGCTCGAGCCACCACTGAGCAGCAGCAGCCGGACCCGAGCAGAGGGGTGAGCGCAGCCTGAAACCCTCCTCCCCGCCCGCGACACTTACCCTACCCTCATTCCGGACCCTGTATGCATGTTGGTTTTTATCAAGAAGTTTTTCTCTTTTCTAATAGTGATCGTTATTTGAATACAACTCTCATGGCTGCAACTTGGATATCCAACAGGAAAATGTCATATCTTATAATACAGGGATTAAGTGAAAATCCCCAACATGCCTTTACTTAACACTGTAAAACATTGTGGTCTAGTGGGTCCACATGTTACGCATAAATAACAGCGACCATGCAAAATGCAAGATATCATCATGGCACTGCGTCAGTCAGCTCACCAGTTAAGACAGTATCTGTAGCATGACAGGTATAAGTGAAGCATATTTTACAGAATTGAAAAGGGAAGTGTAAATTAATGCTCGCACCCACATTAGATAAAATTCTCTGATGCCAACCATTTCCCTAGGATGGGAGACATCCTTAGGCTATGTGCCCACGTTGCATTCTATTACGCAGCATGTGAGTCACTGAATGTGCATCTCAGAACGCAGCCGAAAAGCTGCGTTCTGAGACGCATTGTTTACTGCAGAATTCCTGCAGAATTCATGCGTTGTGGATGCTTGCTCTGCCATGGGAAAAGCATCCAGAACGCACATTTTTGACAGTGCAGTCCCACTCGTTTCTGCTACATCACCATAGACTTACAGCAGAGCCGAGTGGGACCGGACTGTCAAAAATAGCATGGCTGGCTGTGAGAGAAAGCTGCGTGATCAGAATGAATTTGGATGAACTTCACCCGACTTCATTGTGATCGCACGGCCCTGTGCGTGTGCAGCGGCTTGATTTACGATCACAGGTGAAGGACTCACCGGTGACCGCAAATCTCTAGAGTGACTGAAGTGAGCCGCGGGAGCACCGGTGCAGTCACTCAGGTTACCCGCAGCCAGCTCGAGTCCTCAAACCCGAGACCTGTGGCCATGGGTAACCTGAGTGACGTCTCCGCTGACAGTGCGACTCACTTTAGTTGCTGTGTGGAGCTGACAGGAGCGACGGTGTGCTACGGCCGCTCCTGTCTGCTTCATGTACAGTAGGAGAGCTGGATGCGTCGTGGGACCTCGTGACCGGACCTGGAGGGATTTTAATAAAGTGGTGAAAGAGGGTGTTTTTTTGTCTTTTATTTCAAATAAAGGATTTTTTTCGGTGTATGTGTTTATTTACTTTAATTTACAGGTTAATCATTAGGGATGTCTCATAAATGCCTGCAATGATTAACGTAGGACTGTGGCAGCTATGGGCTGCCATTAACTCCTTATTGCCCAGATTGCCACCGCACCAGGGCATTTCTGGTTGAGCCGGGTAGAGTCCCGGGACTGTCGCATCTAATCGATGCGGTAATTCAGGGCGGCTGCTGGCTGATATTTTTAGGCTGGGGGGCTCCCCATAACATGGGGCTCCCCATCCTGAGAATACCAGCCTTCAGCCGTGTGGCTTTATCTTGGCTGGTATCAAAATTGGGGGGACCGCACACCGTTTTTTTTTAAATATTTATTTATTTATTTTACTGCACTACATAGACCCGTCCACCGGCGGCTGTGATTGGTTGCAGTGAGACAGCTGTCACTCAGCATGGGGGCACGTCTGACTGCAATCAATCATAAGCACCGGTGGGCAAGGGAAGCAGGGAATATGAAATTGAATAATGAGCGTCCGGCATTTTCAAAATCTGGAGAAGCCATCGCAGTGTGATAGCCGTGCAGCGCCGCGTCGGTGTTCGGTCAGTGATCGGTGAGTATGAGAGAGGGGGTAGAGGGATAGGCCAACAGAAAGAGAGAGAGACCGACCAACAGGGAGACAGACAGACCGACAGACAGACAGAGAGACCGACATTGCAACCAAAACGCACAAAAGGAGTGACATGTTGCTTTTTAGAGCGCAGCGTTTTGGCAGCATTGAAATCGGTGTGTTCTAAAACGCAACGTGCACATGGATTATGCACAATCTTCATAGATTGTGCTGGGGACGCAGGACGCATGTGTGACGCCCTGGGCAAGCCAGGGGTCACAGGTCATCACACCACCACACCCTACATCCCAGTTAGGAACACCAAAGCTACTGAAATCCTTGTTGCCTTCCTCCAGGGGCTGATGTTCACACCAGGGGGTGGGCCAGGCGGTTGGCTCCGCCCACCAAGGAGTTCACAGCCCTGGAGGCGGGAAGAACCAGGCAGATAAGCTAGGGAAGTGAAGGAGTAAACAGCTAAGTGAAAGTGAAGTAGTAGTGGAGCAAAGAAGAAAAGGAGTAAAAGTGGGCGTAGAAAGCCCTGAAGTTGGTCCGGCTAAGTGCAGGACAGTGTCAGCAAGGTCAGCAACAGCGGTGATTGTCTGGAGGGGGACTGCTCGGAGGTTGCTGGAAGGACCGCGGACGGGTAGTGGCCCGGCGGTCTGGAGCAGTATACGAAGGACAGTCAGCACCAGGGCAGGGGCCTCTCGGACCCCGGCATGGCTAGGAGTCGCCATAATTTGCCAAATCCGTCAGTGAAGGGGACGTCTGTCTCCAAACAACAAAGTCCCAACTGAAGGCATAAGTCCAACCATTAAAGAGGAACACCGCCACCGCCAGGGCACCAGTTCCTCGGGGCCAGCGTCTGCGGGCAAAGCAGGGCTTCTCCGGCCCATATCCAAGCCGGGGAGCGGGTTACCGGTGGGAACCCATCGCTACCAACACAGAAACACTAGGTGCAGGTCAAAGGGACATCACCGTTACCTACTGGGAGAGTAAGTGCAGCCGTTCGTGGGAACCGTCTTTCCAGCCGTGTGGATTACCGAAAAACTGTGTCAACGTCTCAGGCTGAGTGAGTACCACAGTGCCGCAAGGCACCGCGCTGCCCCCGCGTCCCTGCGCCCACCAAGCCCTGCATCTCCCATCTCATCACTGGGCCCCGGGATCACCAACGGAGGGGCAACACAACAACTGGCTGCTCCATACCACTCTTCCCAGGATCCCCATACAGAGAAGCGGTGGTGCCAATAAATCACCACAACCGTGGGTGGCGTCACGGACAATAAACCATCCCCACACCCAACAACCCCCTTTCACTCACGGGCGAGGAGCGCCACTAGAGTCCCTGGGATCCGGCTCATCACTCGAGCCACCGAGCAGCAGCAGCCGCGGCAGCCGGACCCGAGCAGCAGTGGGAGAGCACGGCGTCCCCTCCTCCGCCCGCGACACATGCAGTTGCGCTGCAGTGCAATACACAGCGTATCTGCAGGCAAATACGCAACGTGGGCACATAGCGTTATTTATATTGTGGCCTACAGAATCATCCTCAATACATGATTTTGGGGGAGATAAGTATGGGTCAGTTTCAATTTAATAGCATGACTATCTTAATCTCTGGGAGAAGAGTTACTGATAGAGGTGTCTAGCAACAGCTTTCTCCTTTGCCCCATTGAAAGCATGTGAACCCTCGGCCAAGTGTGTGGAGAACTCGGGAGAGATAGACTTTCACACTGAAGTGGTGAGAGACTTTTATCTCATTGACTGTGAATGTTGTATTGGGATTATACACAGATATATTTTTGAACATGTATTTACATTGAGGGTTTGTGGACTTTTATCACCTTACCCCTTAGTGAAAGAGCCAAGTTTTGTCCTTAAATGGGTGGTCCAAAGGAAAAATTATTACAATTTTCTAAATCACTATTTATTGCCCTAATCAAAACTAATTTCTAATTTGGCTGCATTAAAAAATTTCTATCCTTCCCTCACTACACTCTCTAGCTTCTTTTGTTTTTTTTTTCCTCCTTACTTTCTATCTGTTTGAAAATCCCAGTGCATGCTGGGATACTCAAACAAAGTGTCATCAGGGGGCAGAGGCTGCTGTCCCTGTGACATCCTCTACCTCCTCACTGAAACTAAATATTATTGTGCGATTTGCACAGTCATAGAGTGCTCTGTGTTGCTGGCTCAGGTACAGCCAGCAACAAGTGACCACATTTTGGAAACTAGGCCCCTCGAGGAATTGATCTAGGGATTTTAACCCACAGGTGGTTCACGAAACGTTATAACATTTAAATGTTTATGTTTTTTCATGTTATTTCACTTATAAAGTTGTGTTTTTTTAGCTAAAACTTTTTGTTCTAGGGTCCCAACCCAGTGGGACTGGGATCATAACAACCCAGCATGAGGAAGGGTGACTTTGATTGGTTTCAAGTGCAGAAAATGTTGTTTCACATGTGATTGTTTTGGTATTTGGTGTCGTCCAGGTCCATATGGTCAAGGATGACTATGTTTAAAGTGGGGAGCAGTGAAAGAGGGAGGTTGAGGTGGTCATGTCACGTGTTCCTGCCCTCAAAAGCATAAAATGTTTATATGTCATATTGAAATGTGTCATGTGTCTTTGTATAGAATGTATTGTGCGAATGTGGCGCCCCAGGACCTGGTCGCCACAACAGCATTGCCCTTCCAAAGGGTTAATGCTGAGCCTGGAGGTAATGGGGAGGTCCATTGGCCAGCAAGTTTAACATCCACTGCAGTTCTCCCTCCGGCCAGCAGGGGGAGCTCTGAACCTGGAATTCCAGGGAGCCTTCCTCAAGACTGACCTGAGGGAGGAAGTAGAGTCAGTCTGTAGAGAGAAGTGACAGTGAACAGACGCAGAGTGTGCTGTCCTGTGGATCTGGGGCCTAGAACTAGAGTAGCTTGGCCCAGAGAAGCAGGAGTAGCAGAGAGGCAGCGAAGAGACTCGGACATCAGAGTCTGTGGCCACCAGGGCTTAACATACTCCCTGGTAGCCGAATCCGAAGGGCAGGAGAGCTGCAAGCACCTGGCCCATAAACAGCCCGAAGGTACAGCTGCAGCATCAGGGCCCGGTGTGGACTCCAGCAGAGAAGCACCAGAGAGGGCCTGCGCAGTCTACTACAGAGGGAAAGGGACGTACCATCAGTCCCAGCAGCAAAGAGGGCCATTGCTGGATTCAGAGAAGCAGGGTCCTATCATAACAAAGAAAAGCACAGGAGTAGGCCTCATACTCAGCTGGCAAGAAAGATCACCCCAAGTACTTCCAGGCCGACCGGATCCCCATCACCACCTGTAACGGTCTCCCAGGACTGGACTGTTCCCAAAGTAAAAGAGGAAAAGGTAAAGAGACTGTTGTTTGTGCCTGGTTCTTTCATTGCCTGTCGGCCCAGCACCGTGTTAGCCACACAACACCATAGACTTTCACGAGCACTAACAGAGTTCCCGGGGTTCCGCTCCACCTGTGGGGAGCAGTACCACCATTGCTGCCATAACATCACCCCGGAGGCCTCACACAGCAGCGGCGGCTTAGTAGCCGCAGACCACAGGTGGCGTCACGAACACAAACTTTAATTCAAGCCACATATTCTACTGACACCCACCAGGGCCACGGAGTCGGGCCCCGCCACCACTGACTACCTCCGGACTAGTCCGGCCCGGCACCGGGTGTCCCATAGCCCTGGGGTGGGCGAGTCAACTTTTGGCGTCACGAACAGGATTTCGTGCCCGGTCCCACCGGGTACTGTGCGTCTGCAGAAACTGTGCTTAAAAGACTGTTACTGTTTGCAAACTGCCGCCGCCATTAGCCTCGCCGAGCGCAGGAAGAAGGGGGGCGTGCCTGACAAAGAGCGCGAGGGGAGCGCGCCATCAGAGCAGAGCGCCATTAACCCCGCGCGACCCAGAAGGGAATTTGAAAAGTGAACGGAGCCTGGTAAGGTTCACTAAGGGGGAGGAAGATGTCCGACTCGGAGGGAGGGCAGTGGCTGCCATAGCCCGAGACGCCACGGCACCAGCCGAAGCAATCCCAGTCGCTGTCGCCCCAGCCCCCGCTGTAGCACCAGTAATGCCGATCACAATGCCGTACATCCCGGGAGCAAAATGGCTGCCGCAGTACTCCGGGGAGTCCCATACCTTGAGCGACTTCAGAGAAAGTCTGCACAGCTTGTTCCGGGTGTATCCGCTGACTGAGAGCCAGATGGTGGGCATATTAATGGGGCAGCTAGCCGGAGCGGCCCAGCGTGAAGTGAAGTCCTGGCCTGATACAGATAAAGGGACAGCAACCCAGATACTGGCCAAGCTAAAGAGTACTTTTGACACCCGCACCGCAAAAGAAATAAAGATGAGATTCTTTGGGTGCAAACAACGGGCCACAGACAGCATAAGGGACTATGCCTTAAACTTGCAGGAGGCCCTGAAAGCAGTTAAACAAGTGGACCCAGAGAGTGTACGTGAAGAACACAAACTCCTAACTGAGCAGTTCATAGAGGGGCTCCTGTCAGATGCCCACAGGACCCAGCTGCGTATCATGGTCCTGCAGAACCCTGCTCTGGACTTTGCAAAGTTTAAGGACCAGGCCATCCGGGTACTGAGAGAATCTACACCGAATGACCAAGTACCCCTCCGGCCTCTTGCTATCACGTACCCCGGGGTGGTGCCTGCAACACGAGCCGCTGCAGGGGCTGAGGCGCAGTCCCTGGATAAGGATCCCACTGCAGAGCTCAGACAGCAGGTCCAGGAGCTGACCAAGACTGTAGCTGCCCTTGCCAAGACCGTGCAGTCTCTACAAGTGACCCCATCGCCTGCAAGAATCGAGTTGGCCTCCAGCCCAAATGCCGTCCCATGGATGCGACAGAGGAGGATTCCGCCGACCCGAGACAAAGACACAGACCGGTATGATTCAACGGGACAACCGATCTGCCGCCGCTGCAGCCAGGCGGGCCACATTGCAAGACACTGTCCTTTAAATGGGCCGAGCCTGGGGCCAGGAGCCAACCCCCAGGTGTAAGGAAGCCCGGCTCAACCCCCAGTCGCAGCAAGTATGTGGGAGGACGCCCGGTCCTTCCTATTGTGCTGGATGGGATCCCTTTGAATGCCCTCCTGGATACGGGGTCCCAGGTAACAACCATCCCTTATAAACTGTACAAAAGATATTGGGCTGATTCAGACATTGACCATGGCCCAGATGATGATTTAACAATTGTGGCCAGTAATGGTCAGCCCTTACCTCAAATTGGGTATAAAGAAGTAACCATTAAAGTGGGGCGGGTACAATTGCCATGTCAGGGGATGATAATTGTAGATATTGATCGCAAAGAATCTGACCCACTGCTAACCATTGGTACAAATGTGATAGAAAATTGTATTACCGAAGTGATAATTTTGTTGCAACAGGCGTCTGAAACTGCCAGCTCCGGGCAGCAGCGTGCCCTACAGAAGGAGATCAGAGCCCTGGTGAGGAGGCAGCAGGTAGAGCTGGCCGGAGGAGAAATTGGCAGTGTGAGGGTAAGTGACCCCCTCCCCATTGCAATACCCCCAAGAAGTGAAATGTTGATATGGTGTCGGGCAGCAATAGGCCTCTGGGGTCAGGATTACCATGCCTTGGTAGAACCGGTGTATTCAGACAGTAGGCCTAGAGTCCTGATAGCCAGAGGGGTAGCAGACGTTCGCAAGGGGAGAGTGCCCGTCCGTGTCCTGAATTGTGGGGAGGAGGAAGCCAAATTGCCCCGGTACACCACTGTAGCAAAACTGTACACTGTTAGCAACAATACCATCAAAGCAGTGGAACCCTTGATCCCGTCCGACCAGGCGGAAGACAATGGCTCCAAGGGGCAGCTGGAAGACTGGTGCCAAAAATTACATGTGGGCACCAACTCCACCCCCTCACACCAAAAGCATGGGGTTTACCGGGTGGTACAGGAGTACGAGTGGGTCTTCAGCAAACACCCCCTAGATTTTGGGCAGGTGAAAGGGGTTAAACATCAAATCCCCACGGGTGATCATCATCCCATTAAAGAGAGATACCGCCCTGTACCCCCCGCACAGTATCAGCGTGCCAAAGAAATGTTACGGGAAATGAAGGAGGCTGGGGTTATCAGAGATAGTTGTAGCCCCTGGGCAGCTCCACTAGTGCTCGTAAAGAAAAAAGATGGTACAATGAGAATGTGCGTAGATTACAGGCAAATTAACCGCATTACACATAAAGATGCTTATCCACTACCCAGAATAGAGGAGTCACTAACAGCCTTAAAGTCAGCTAACTATTTCTCCACCTTGGATCTCACCAGTGGGTATTGGCAGGTTCCCGTGGCAGAGGCGGACAAGGAGAAGACTGCATTCACGACACCAATGGGCCTCTGCGAGTTCAACTGTATGCCATTCGGGCTCTGCAACGCCCCAGGGACATTCCAAAGGTTGATGGAGTGCTGCTTGGGCCACCACAACTTTGAAACCATGCTGTTGTACCTGGATGACGTCATAGTCTACTCCAAGACTTATGAAGACCACCTGAGGCACTTAGCAGAAGTGTTTGAGTCCTTGTCGAAATATGGCCTGAAGATAAAGCCGTCCAAATGTCACCTCTTGAAGCCAAAGGTACAGTACCTGGGTCATGTGGTCAGCGCAGAAGGTGTGGCACCTGATCTGGAGAAAGTCACCGTAATCAAGGACTGGCCAAGACCCACCACGGTAAAGGAGGTGCGGCAGTTCCTTGGGCTGGTGGGCTACTACCGAAGGTTCATTGATGGTTTCACAAAGATAGCAGCGCCCCTTCAAGATCTCCTGGTGGGCCAGCCAAAGCAGGCTAAGAAGCAGGCCCTCCATTTGAATGGAGCAGCCAACTAGAAACATCCTTTGTCCGGCTGAAAGGGGCTCTCACGGGAGAAGAAATTCTGGCCTACCCTGACTACAGCCAGCCGTTTGTACTGTATACAGACGCCAGCAACGTCGGACTGGGAGCAGTTCTGTCCCAGGTGCAGGGAGGCAGAGAGAAGGTGATAGCTTACGCCAGTAGGAAGCTTTGGCCCACAGAAAGGAATCCTGAAAACTACAGTTCCTTCAAGCTGGAGTTCCTCGCTATTGTTTGGGCAGTGACTGAACGCTTCAAGCACTATCTGGCATCGGCCAAATTCACCATCTTCACGGACAACAATCCGTTGACGCATCTGGCAACAGCCAAGTTAGGTGCGTTGGAACAGCGATGGATGGCCCGGCTGTCTAACTTTGACTTTACCATCAAGTACCGGGCTGGCAAGAATAACAATGCTGATGCGCTGTCCAGAATGCCTCACTTACCCGAGTCTGGAGAAGACCTGGATGAACTCGAAGAGATAGAGTTACCGGCTTTCCATCACCAAGGTGTTTCCCAGTGTGAGCATGCTGTAGGAGTGAAGCGCTCGAGCCAGCACGAGGTCTCGGTCAACCCATTACTCCACCATAATTGGGAAGAGACACAGAACGGTGACCCGGCCGTGCGATTGGTCAAAGAAAAGCTAGCACAAGCTGAGACCCATCTTGGCCCAGATGCTCCAGAAGAAGCCCAGCAGCTGTGGAAGGAGCGGGGACGACTGTTCACATACCAAGGCAAGCTCTGCAAGAGATATGTCAACTGGCGAACGAATGAACTCATCTGGCAGATAGTGGTCCCACAGAGGGATGCTCCAATGGTCCTAGCAGCTTACCATGATAACGCAGGACACTTCGGGTGGAAGAAGTTGGAGACCCTACTCCGTGATCGGTTCTACTGGGTGCACATGAGAAAGACAGTCGAGAAGTGGTGCCGATACTGTGGTCCGTGTAACCTGAGGCGGAAAGATGATGCCAGCCAGAGGTCTCCCCTACAGCCAATTGTCACGAAGCAGCCCCTGGAGTTGGTGGCCCTGGACCACGTGAAGTTAACACCAAGCCGGTCAGGCTATGTGTATGCCCTCACCATTGTGGACCATTACTCTCGTTTCCTGGTAGTAGTGCCTGTGAAGGACCAGACAGCCAGAACAGCAGCTAGAGCATTTCAGGCATACTTTTGTCGACCTCACGGTTACCCTGAGAGGGTACTGACTGATCAAGGTCCTGCATTCGAGGCAGAGGTGTTCCAAGAGTTCTGTAACATGTACGGTTGTAAGAAAATCAGAACAACACCGTACCGCCCCCAAACCAATGGATTGTGCGAGAAGATGAACCATGTGGTCATTGATATGCTCAAGACTCTACCTTTCGAAGAAAGAAATCAATGGCCGGAGAAGTTACCAGATCTGGTAGACCTGTACAACCATATCCCAGTAAATTCAACCAACTGCAGCCCTTCTTACCTGATGCGAGCAAGACCTGGCAAGTTGCCTGTAGACTTTGAGATGGGGACTGTGTCACCTGAAGCGGTTCAGGAGATAGAAGATTGGGATACAGAGCGACAACAGCAGTACCGCAAGGTCCAGGAATGCGTAGAAAGGAGCCTGTCCCAAGCAAGAACGAGAGAAGAGCAGCATTACAATCAAACAGCTCCAGCAACTCCCTTAGCACCTGGAGAACAGGTCCTCAAGAAAAAGCGGAGGGCGCATAAATTAGATGATCAGTGGGAGAATGAACCCTACACCATTATTCCCTCCAACTTTGACAATAGTAAGGTATGCCTCATAAGCAAAGATGAAGGCAAGACCTATCAAGCAGTTTCTCGAGACCGCCTGAAAGCGTGCCCCGAACGGTGCAGAACCCAAAAAGAAGTAGAAGAAGTACAAGAAAGTCCCCAAAGTCAAGAAAAAGAGGGAGAGATGATCCAAACAATCCTTGGGAAATTCCCCAAAACTTGGACCCGAATAAACAATGCCATAGTGGTACCAGTGTTGACGTTCCCGCAGTTGGTCGAGCCAGAAACAGAAGAGGTTCCAGATCTACCTAAAGAACCGTCTGCTCCAACACGAGATGACACGCCAGCAGTGGAACAGGAGAATCAATCCCCTGTCAGTGGTGAACCTGTCATACCCTTGGCGACTCTTGGACCACATAGGCACTCATCACGCATACCTATCAGGGTTAGGCCTACCTGTAGTGCTGAGGTAGAAGACACACCAAGTAGTCAGGGACAAACACCAGAGCTACGCAGGTCTCAACGCAGCACTCGGGGACAGCCCCCTCCAAGGTATAGTGAGTAAAAAGAAAGAGTACTTATTAGAATGTAAATAGTTATGTGCAATGTCTGTAATGTTGTGTATAAAATGTTTTTCTTTTTTGATTGAGAAAATGGACAATTGGGCCACTGGACTATGGGTGGCCAGCTGTACATAGTTAGCACCAGTGTGCTCAGCACCCCTGAAGAAAAACCCGTCCGGCGTGCATAGAGTGGGTCATCAATGCTCTGACGCACGCCCAGAGCCTACGTTGGGGGTTTTATCACGGCGGGTCCCCCATGGAGCAGTGTAATGGACACCCGGCTGGGAGCCACACTGGACTCTTAAAGTTGTTTAAGGTTGTAACATGTATGTCTTGTTTTGTTTTCCACAGTCCGGGAGTACTGAATTTAACTAAGGGGGAGTGTGGCGCCCCAGGACCTGGTCGCCACAACAAAGGGTTAATGCTGAGCCTGGAGGTAATGGGGAGGTCCATTGGCCAACAAGTTTAACATCAACCGCAGTTCTCCCTCCGGCCAGCAGGGGGAGCTCTGAACCTGGAATTCCAGGGAGCCTTCCTCAAGTCTGACCTGAGGGAGGAAGTAGAGTCAGTCTGTAGAGAGAAGTGACAGTGAACAGACACAGAGTGTGCTGTCCTGTGGATCTGGGGCCTAGAGCTAGAGTAGCTTGGCCCAGAGAAGCAGGAGTAGCAGAGAGGTAGCGAAGAGACTCGGACATCGGAGTCTGTGGCCACCAGGGCTTAACATACTCCCTGGTAGCCGAATCCGAAGGGCAGGAGAGCTGCAAGCACCTGGCCCATAAACAGCCCGAAGGTACAGCTGCAGCATCAGGGCCCGGTGTGGACTCCAGCAGAGAAGCACCAGAGAGGGCCTGCGCAGCCTACTACAGAGGGAAAGGGACGTACCATCAGTCCCAGCAGCAAAGAGGGCCATTGCTGGATTCAGAGAAGCAGGGTCCTATCATAACAAAGAAAAGCACAGGAGTAAACCTCATACTCAGCTGGCCAGAAAGATCACCCCAAGTACTTCCAGGCCGACCGGATCCCCATCACCACCTGTAACGGTCTCCCAGGACTGGACTGTTCCCAAAGTAAAAGAGGAAAAGGTAAAGAGACTGTTGTTTGTGCCTGGTTCTTTCATTGCCTGTCGGCCCTGCACCGTGTTAGCCACACAACACCATAGACTTTCACGAGCACTAACAGAGTTCCCGGGGTTCCGCTCCACCTGTGGGGAGCAGTACCACCATTGCTGCCATAACATCACCCCGGAGGCCTCACACAGCAGCGGCGACTTAGTAGCCGCAGACCACAGGTGGCGTCACGAACACAAACTTTAATTCAAGCCACATATTCTACTGACACCCACCAGGGCCACGGAGTCGGGCCCCTCCACCACTGACTACCTCCGGACTAGTCCGGCCCGGCACCGGGTGTCCCATAGCCCTGGGGTGGGCGAGTCACGAACTGTATGTGATGATATTGTGTAATAATAGGTATTACAATGTAGGAAAGTAATGTAAGGTAGGACTGCATAAGAACTGTTATGTAGGATGTTGGTAAGGAAACTTGCCTAGATACTGACTGTAGGGCAAACAACAGTTAAGTGTGGGTTAGTCCACAATCGATGGAGTTAGTTCTTAGGGCAAGAGTCTGGTTTCAGTTTCACAGCTCAAATAGGGAACACCTAGTGACTAGTACAGATGTGCAAGTCATATAGAACAACAAGGTCGCACTTAGTGGTGATTTGTGGCAAGCCCAAAAAAGGAACCTGACTATGAGATTACGAGAATCTTCATAGAGACCATAGCTTTGGACCGAACAACTTTAAGGCTAGAGACTATCTATTGGCCCAATGCTGCCAAGGGAGCTGTACGACTGGCCAGGTGTCTGAGACGTACAGGTAAGGAGCTACAATCACCAACGAGTGACATAGTATAACCTCCCCGTGCAAAACCTTAGCTAGCAACTGTGAACTTGAAGCTCTTCACTGAAGCTATGGCATACCACCTACCCCCATCTCCTCAGGAAAAGTTAGGCCTTTGTTGGGAAGTGTTTGAGATCTTTCCCATAGCATAACTACCCCTTGGAGTTACTTCAGTAAAAAAGGACATCTGAACCCGTCATGTGGAAACGTGACATTCAGAAACTTTGTCATTCTCTACCAAATGGTATATAAGAAAACGTACTTAAGCTTTGTACCCATTATCTCATTTGTAAATTTGCAATTTTTGAACTAAAAGAACTGTTGAAAATGGATTCTTGCTTCCTTGTCTGTTTTTACTGCGGATGGCACCTGGTTCGCCATCAGCAGCGATGACATGCTGCCTGCTAAAAGGTATGACCTGCACCACACAAGTCCATGCACTCAACCAAGTCCACAACTACATCAACACCCCTGTGGCGTACCGAGGTGTATGAGAACTGTGCCTCACCTGCTACTGCCATCCCATGCACCTACACACATGCTCATCAACATCTGTATACTGCCTCCATCTGCAGTATATCCCCCTTGTCCTCAGGCTTTGTTAATTAAGCACCTTACATTTGGACCTGTTCCGCCTTCATTCATGGACCCTGGTCTGGCTCTGTTAGAGCCATTTCTGATATTATCCCAGTGTGGCGTTCGCTGCACATGCTGGACCTGGATTGCCTTCATTCGCAGTTGCCTTTCCTTGAAATCATGGAGGCGGTTTCTGAAATGTTACAGGTATATGTGTTGCTTCAATATGGTTCTGCTTTTAGGAGGCCGCATGGCACAATATAAATATTAAATATAGAGTAGGACCCCCCCTATCGAGATTTGCCGTGATGTGGCTGGGGTGGCTCAAAAAAAATAATCAAATATTTGCTAAAAATCTCATTTTGCATTATAGTACAGTTGGAATAATATGTGAATTTTCACTTTTAATTGTTTGCATGCCATTCTCAAGCAGTGCTGGCTCCCCCTCTTTTTGTTGCCTCCATCTGCAGTATATCACTCCACAGTTCCTGTACTGCCTGCATTTACAGTACATTACTTGTCAGTCGCCATTGTACAATCTTTGGCTGCCGTTCATTGCTGCTCAGCCCCTGTATACAGCCTCCATTTGCAGTATATTACGCATCTGTCGCAGGCGGAGGGGTTGGGAACGCCGCTCGCCTGGGGGCTCGCTGGCGCTCGGGTCCGGTGCTTCTGCTCCTCGGTGGCTCGAGCACGGGGCCGGACCCGGGGCTCGAGCAGCGCCTCCTCGCCCACAAGTGAAAAGGGGGGAGGTTTGTGGTGGGATGTCGGTCGTGACGCCACCCACGGGGTTGTGGTGATGGTGGGCACCACCGCTGCTGGTGACGGGGGTTCCCGGGAGCGATGGCGGAGAGCAGCTGAGGTGTTGGCCCCTCCGTGGGTAGGGGCTGTTGGTCCCGGGTCCCCGGTTCGGGCAGGGAAAGTATAGGTGCAGGTGCCGGATGCGGGGAGGCAGTGTGGACGCTGGTGCAACATTGCGGTGCAGCGCGGTGCTGGATGGCACTGTTGTACTCAGACACAGAAGGACAGAGTCTCTGGTAAACCAAACGGCTGGATGGACGGGACCCACAGTCGGCTGCGGTGTTTTCACTCTCCCCGGACGGGTTGATGGTGGCTGTCGTTTCCTGCACCTGTATGTGTGTTTGACTCCTATGGCTTCCCACGGGTAGTCCGCACCCCGGCATGTACGTGTCGGGAGAGCCCGTTTTGCCCACAGGCGCTGGCCCTTGGATCTCTGGGCCTCGGCAGTGGCTCTTATCCGGACTGGTTGGGCTGTTGCCTTCTGACGGGACTTGTTTGGGAATGAACCCCTGAGGTCCAGACCGCAATCAGAGAATTTTACCTTTACGGCGGCTCCTAGCCTAGTCGGGGTCTGAGTACCCTGCCTTGGTACTTGGCTTCAATCTGCTCCCCGGTTCGGTACCGGCGGGCCACCGCCCGACCCCGGTCCTACGGTTCCGCTGACCTCCACCAACTCCTGCAGACGGCCACCACCGTCTGCCGACCTTGCTGATTGTGCCTAGGCTCCGACCCAGACACACACACAGTCTTTGCTCCTCACACTTCCACCTCTCAACTTCAACTACCTACTCAACTCACTGACTTTTCCCGCCTCTAGGCCTGTGAACTCCTCAGTGGGTGGGGCCAACCGCCTGGCTCCACCCCACCTGGTGTGGACATCAGACCCTGGAGGGAGGCATCAAGGATTTTGTTTGACTGATGTACCTAGCCGGGGGAGGGGGTGTGTGTATGTGGTATTATTCTGTGACCCCTGGGGGTCCAGGGCATCACACATCAGCCGCTGCATACAGCCCCCATATGAAATACATTCTTCTAAGCCCTTGTATACAGTCTCCATTTCCATTACATCACTCCTCAGCTACAGTATACAGCCTCCATCTGCAGTACATTGCTCCTAAGTCCCTGTATACAGCCACCATATTGAATACATGTACCTCAACCTTTATATACAGCTTTCATCAGAAGTTTTTATCTCCTCAGCTCCTGTATACAGCTTTCGTCTGCAGTAAATGCTCTTGAGGCCTTGTCTGCTACATCCATCCACAGTATTTCACCCAGTCCTTGTATGCAACCTCCAAATGTAGAACATGCTCCTCAGTCTCTATATGCAACCTCCATATGCAGTACATTACTACTTAGTCCCTGTATACAGCCACCAACTGCAATACGTCACTCCTTAGCCCTTCTATACAGATTCAAAATGTAGTTTATCACCCCCTGTAAACTTATGCAACCTACATCTGAAGATCATTCCTTCTCTGCATCTGGTGCTCCTCTCCAGCAGATAGGAAGAGGCTTGTCCTCAGACCTGTGTGCAAATGTTGCGGGCGGGGGCCAGACCGCAGCTAAGCGGGACTGCTTGGGGACGCTCGGGTTCGGTGGCTTTGCTGTGGCTCGAGTGGGAGCCGGACCCGGGCTTGAGCAGCGGTCCGCCGCCCACATGTGAAAAGGGGGGTTTTGTTTAGAATGGGAGATTGTCCGTGACGCCACCCACGGTGTGTGGTAAAGTGGGACACCACCGCTGCTGTTGCGGGAAACCCCGGGGGAGATGTAAGGGCAGCTGGATGTTAACCCCCTCCGTCGGTAGGGATGGTTGCCCCGGGGCCCAGTGTCTCTGTGCAGGTTATGGCGATGGCCAGGGCTTGCGCGCCGGATGGACCGGGGGATGTTGGGTTACTCACGAGTAAATGAATCACATGAGTCCTTTGGTAAACCAAGGTGTTGGTGGCCGGCTGCCACGGCCGGTTGTACTCTAGTCCCCCACCCGGGCTTGTGGTCGCCGTCTCTTTCCTCTGCACTGGCTGTGTTTGTGTTTAGACTTCCCGGTATGGAACACGGGAGTCCGCTCCTGGCTTTTTGTGTGCCTGAGGAGCCTTGCCCGCTGACGCTGACCCATGGGATCTATGGGCCCTATCCCTCTCTGTGGGTGGTTCTCTGCTTTTGGGACTTTGTTTGTTTTCCCACCCCGGGCTGTCTAGACCCCTAGGTTGGCGTTCCCTAATTGCCTGGTCCTGCCCACTGGTGTGCCTGTCTTGCCCTGAGGGGGGTGACTAGGGTTTCAGGTCGGCTGTATGTGACCTAGGTGAGGGATGGTGTTATGCGGGGGCCTATTGTGTGTACAAATGTACAATTTTTCTTGATATAACCAGAAATTTAAAGGTACAGTGCTACTATGGCATGACCTGTGTCACTAGATGCCTTAGCAGCACTGTACCTTGCAGTAAATAACCTGCATTTGCATCACAATAGCATTGTACAGATTATTGTGATTCAGCTGCAGGTGATTTAATGCAAAGTTCATTGCTAATGAGGGATCCAACAGCCGGGCAACCCAGAACTGTTATGAGACCCGTCCAAAGCACATTAGCCTCTCTTCCTCCCAGGCTCAGCCTCCCTTGCCTACTAGACCCCAGATTACAAAGACCCATATGTACTTATCTATATATATAATTGCCTTATTCTGTCTGTCTTGCTCATAAATGACATCATTACCGTGACAACCGTCGCATTGACCGCTCGGCTCAGCCCCGCCACGCCCCCCACATGAATTGGCAGCTCCGCTCGGCCCAACCACCCCCCCCACACACTGTGCCCGCTCGGCCATGCCCCCCACACACTGTGCCCGCTTGGCCGCGCCCCCCACACATTGTGCCCCTTCGGCCATGCCCCCACACACTGTGCCCGCTCGGCCATGCCCCCCACACACTGTGCCCATTTGACCATGCCCCCCACACTGTGCCCACTCGGCCACGCCCCCACACACTGTGCCCGCTCAACCACACCCCCCACACACTGTGCCCGCTCAACCACGCCCACCCACACACTTTGCCCACTCGGCCACGCCCCCCACACACATTGGGCACCTATACACCTCCTCCCCAGGACTACTCCTCCTATTATCCTCCTCTCCCCCCAGGACTACTCCTCCTATTATCCTCCTCTTCCCCCCAGGACTACTCCACCTATTATCCTCCTCTCCCCCCAGGACTACTCCATCTATTACACATCTCCCACCCAGGATTACTCCACCTATTAGACACCTCCCCCCAGGCCTACTAAACCTATTAGACACCTCTCTCCCCAGAACTACTCCTCCTATTATCCTCCTCTTCCCCCCAGGACTAATCCTCCTATTATACTCCTCTCTCCCCAGGACTACTCCTCCTATTATCCTCCTCTCTCCCCAGGACGACTACTCCTATTATCCTCCTCTTCCCCCCAGGACTACTCCTCCTTTTATACTCCTCTCCCCCCAGGACTACTCCCCCTATTATACTCCTCTCCCCCCAGGACTACTCCTCCTTTTATACTCCTCTCCCCCCAGGATTACTCCCCCTATTATACTCCTCTCCCCTCAGGACTACTCCTCCTATTATACTCCTCACCTCCAGGACTACTCCTATTATCCTCCTCTCCCCCCAGGACTACTCCTCCTATTATACTCCTCTCCCCCAGGACTACTCCTATTATCCTCCTCTCCCCCCAGGACTACTCCTCCTATTATACTCCTCTCCCCCAGGACTACTCCTATTATCCTCCTCTCCCCCCCCAGGACTACTCCTTCTATTATACTCCTCTCCTCCCAGGACTACTCCTCCTATTATACTCCTCTCCCCCAGGACTACTCCTCCGATAATACTCCTCTCCCCCCAGGACTACTCCTCCTATGATACGCCTCACCTCCAGGACTACTCCTCCTATTAGACTGTTCATCTCCAGGACTACTCCTCCTATTATACTCCTCACCACTCAGGACTATTCCTCCTATTATACTCCTCACCCCCCAGGACTACTCCTCCAATTATCCTCCTCTCCCCCCAGGACTACGCCACCTATTATACTCCTCTCACCCTAGGACTGCTCCTCCTATTATATTCCTCTCCCCCCAGGACTACTCCTCCTATTTTCCTCCTCTCCCCCCAGGACAACTCCTTCTATTATACTCCTCTCCCCCCAGGACTACTCCACCTATTATCCTCCTCTCCCCCCAGGACTACTCCTCCTATTATCGTCCTCTCCCCCCAGGACTACTCCTCCTATTATCCTCCTCTCTCCCCAGGACTACTCCTCCTATTATACTCCTCACCTCCAGGACTACTCCTCTTATTATACTCCTCTCCCCCCAGGACTACTCCTCCTATTATCCTCCTCTCCCCCCAGCACTACTCCTCCTATTATACTCCTCACTCCCAAGGACTACGCCTAATATTATACTCCTCTCCCCCCAGGACTACCCCTCCTATTATACTCCTCTCCCCCCAGGACTACTCCTCCTACTATACTCCTCTCTCCCCAGGACTACTCCTCCTATTATACTCTTCTCACCCTAGGACTGCTCCTCCTATTATATTCCTCTCCCCCCAGGACTACTCCCTCTATTATACTCCTCTCCCCCCAGGACAACTCCTTCTATTATACTCCTCTCCCCCCAGGACTACTCCTCCTATTATCCTCCTCTCCCCCCAGGACTACTCCTCCTATTATCCTCCTCTCCCCCCAGGACTACTCCTCCTATTATCCTCCTCTCTCCCCAGGACTACTCCTCCTATTATACTCCTCACCTCCAGGACTACTCCTCTGATTATACTCCTCTCCCCCCAGGACTACTCCTCCTATTATCCTCCTCTCCCCCCAGGACTACTCCTCCTACTATACTCCTCTCTCCCCAGGACTACTCCTCCTATTATACTCCTCTCTCCCCAGGACTACGCCTCCGAATTATACTCCTCACCTCCAGGACTACTCCTCTTATTATACTCCTCTCTCCCCAGAACTACTCCTCCTATTATACTCCCCTCCCCCCAGGACTACTCCTCCTATTATACTCCTCGCTCCCAAGGACTACGCCTCCTATTATACTCCTCTCCCCCCAGGACAACTCCTCCTATTATACTCCTCACCTCCAGGACTACTCCTCCTATTATACTCCTCTCTCCCCAGGACTACTCCTCCTATTATACTCCTCACCTCCAGGACTACTCCTCCTATTATACTACTCTCCCACCAGGACCACTCCTCCTATTATACTCCTCTCCCCTCCAGGACTACTCCTCCTATTATACTCCTCTCCCCCCAGGACTACTCCTCCTATTATACTCCTCTCCCCCCAGGACTACTCCTGCTATTATACTTCTCTCCCCCCAGGACTACTTCTCCTATTATACTCCTCTCCCGCCAGGACTACTTCTATTATACTCCTCTCCCCCCAGGACTACTCCTCCTATTATACTCCTCTCCCCCCAGGATTACTCCTCCTATTATACTCCTCACCTCCAGGACTACTCCTCCTATTATACTACTCTCCCACCAGGACCACTCCTCCTATTATACTCCTCTCCCCTCCAGGACTACTCCTCCTATTATACTCCTCTCCCCCCCCAGGACTACTCCTCCTATTATACTCCTCTCCCCCCAGGACTACTCCTCCTATTATACTCCTCTCCCCCAGGACTACTCCTATTATCCTCCTCTCCCCCCCCAGGACTACTCCTTCTATTTTACTCCTCTCCTCCCAGGACTACTCCTCCTATTATACTCCTCTCCCCCAGGACTACTCCTCCGATAATACTCCTCTCCCCCCAGGACTACTCCTCCTATGATACGCCTCACCTCCAGGACTACTCCTCCTATTAGACTGTTCATCTCCAGGACTACTCCTCCTATTATACTCCTCACCACTCAGGACTATTCCTCCTATTATACTCCTCACCCCCCAGGACTACTCCTCCAATTATCCTCCTCTCCCCCCAGGACTACGCCACCTATTATACTCCTCTCACCCTAGGACTGCTCCTCCTATTATATTCCTCTCCCCCCAGGACTACTCCTCCTATTTTCCTCCTCTCCCCCCAGGACAACTCCTTCTATTATACTCCTCTCCCCCCAGGACTACTCCACCTATTATCCTCCTCTCCCCCCAGGACTACTCCTCCTATTATCGTCCTCTCCCCCCAGGACTACTCCTCCTATTATCCTCCTCTCTCCCCAGGACTACTCCTCCTATTATACTCCTCACCTCCAGGACTACTCCTCTTATTATACTCCTCTCCCCCCAGGACTACTCCTCCTATTATCCTCCTCTCCCCCCAGGACTACTCCTCCTATTATACTCCTCACTCCCAAGGACTACGCCTAATATTATACTCCTCTCCCCCCAGGACTACCCCTCCTATTATACTCCTCTCCCCCCAGGACTACTCCTCCTACTATACTCCTCTCACCCCAGGACTACTCCTCCTATTATACTCCTCTCACCCTAGGACTGCTCCTCCTATTATATTCCTCTCCCCCCAGGACTACTCCCTCTATTATACTCCTCTCCCCCCAGGACAACTCCTTCTATTATACTCCTCTCCCCCCAGGACTACTCCTCCTATTATCCTCCTCTCCCCCCAGGACTACTCCTCCTATTATCCTCCTCTCCCCCCAGGACTACTCCTCCTATTATCCTCCTCTCTCCCCAGGACTACTCCTCCTATTATACTCCTCACCTCCAGGACTACTCCTCTGATTATACTCCTCTCCCCCCAGGACTACTCCTCCTATTATCCTCCTCTCCCCCCAGGACTACTCCTCCTACTATACTCCTCTCTCCCCAGGACTACTCCTCCTATTATACTCCTCTCTCCCCAGGACTACGCCTCCGAATTATACTCCTCACCTCCAGGACTACTCCTCTTATTATACTCCTCTCTCCCCAGAACTACTCCTCCTATTATACTCCCCTCCCCCCAGGACTACTCCTCCTATTATACTCCTCGCTCCCAAGGACTACGCCTCCTATTATACTCCTCTCCCCCCAGGACAACTCCTCCTATTATACTCCTCACCTCCAGGACTACTCCTCCTATTATACTCCTCTCTCCCCAGGACTACTCCTCCTATTATACTCCTCACCTCCAGGACTACTCCTCCTATTATACTACTCTCCCACCAGGACCACTCCTCCTATTATACTCCTCTCCCCTCCAGGACTACTCCTCCTATTATACTCCTCTCCCCCCAGGACTACTCCTCCTATTATACTCCTCTCCCCCCAGGACTACTCCTGCTATTATACTTCTCTCCCCCCAGGACTACTTCTCCTATTATACTCCTCTCCCGCCAGGACTACTTCTATTATACTCCTCTCCCCCCAGGACTACTCCTCCTATTATACTCCTCTCCCCCCAGGATTACTCCTCCTATTATACTCCTCACCTCCAGGACTACTCCTCCTATTATACTACTCTCCCACCAGGACCACTCCTCCTATTATACTCCTCTCCCCTCCAGGACTACTCCTCCTATTATACTCCTCTCCCCCCCCAGGACTACTCCTCCTATTATACTCCTCTCCCCCCAGGACTACTCCTGCTATTATACTTCTCTCCCCCCAGGACTACTTCTCCTATTATACTCCTCTCCCCCCAGGACTACTTCTATTATACTCCTCTCCCCCCAGGACTACTCCTGCTATTATACTTCTCTCCCCCCAGGACTACTTCTCCTATTATACTCCTCTCCCCCCAGGACTACTTCTATTATACTCCTCTCCCCCCAGGACTACTCCTCCTATTATACTCTTCTCCCCCCAGGATTACTTCTCCTATTATACTCCTCTCCCCCCAGGACTACTTCTATTATACTCCTCTCTCCCCAGGACTACTCCTCCAACACAAACACTCAGTACAAAACATACCTCCCCCAAAACACACACACACACATACCGTGCAACACACACAGCACCACACACACACAAAGCTGCAGACACAGCGCTCCACAAACAACGCAACACACACAACGCAACATACAAACAACACGGCCCTCACACACCCCCACACCCAGACAACACCCAGAACATTAACAGCGCCCTACACAAACACTTGGCAACTACACACAACATCTATATATATAACAAAAATCATACATTAACTACACAATAAATTCTAGAATACCCATGCGTTAGAATCGGGCCACCATCTAGTTTACATATAATATTACTAAGAGTTATTATAGTGTGAATAATAGAGATGAGCAAATCTTGTTAAATTTCACTTGCTAGCTTCAACAATTTTTCCTAAAAATTAATTCACAGAAATTATTTTCCCATGAATCGAAAAAAAACCCTGCAAAGTCCCCCATTTCACCAAAAAAATACAGATGACACTGACTGTAACCAACTGTTTCAAAGGGGCCACAACATACATTGCTATGGCAAAAGAGACGATAAACAGTAGTAACTAACAGCCTGTTTAATAACACATTGTACTGGAAGTTTTATTAATACTTTTTAGATTAAAAAAAGTTCCAACAAAAAATGATCCTGCTGTACCATTGTTGATACACATGTGGCATATACTAATGAAGTCATGGCTTTTTCCAAAACAGTGATCCCAATGGTTTGGCTTCTTATAGTCCTAAAAGAAATTACTCTATTTTTTTGGACTAGAAGATGCACTTTTTAACAAGAAAACCTCCTGCTAAAAAGTGTGCATGTCTAAAGCCTGCTTTACACATTGCAATTTCGCATACGATATCGTATGCGATTTGCAATGCCCCGATCGTATGTCCGCACGTTCAATTTGTTGACTGTGCCGCACAAACGATTAACCCCCGTCACACGTACTTAACTTCCATACGACCTCGATGTGGGCGGCGAACGTCCACTTCCTGGAGTGGGAGGGACGTTCGGTGTCACATCGACGTCACGCGGCAGCCGGACAATAGAAGCGGAGGGGCGGAGCTGAGCGGGATGTAAACATCCCGCCCACCTCCTTCCTTCCGCATTGCTGGCCAGGAGCCGCAGGACCCAGGTAAGATCTGTTCATCGTTCCCGGGGTGTCACACACTGCGATGTGCGCTACCCTGGGAACGTTGAACAATCTGACGTTCAATTCTAGAGAAATGAACGATGTACATGCGATGAACGTTTTAACGTTCCATCGCAATCGCACGTACCTCTCACACACTGTAATGTAACTTACAATGCCGGATGTGCGTCACGACGTGACCCCGCAGATACATTGTAAGATATATTGCAGCGTGTAAAGCGGGCTTTATAGTTCTAAGGCAGCTTCCTGTGATGGAGGTGCTCAATGACACTGCGTCCTCCCCAATCACAGAAAGTTCTGCTCTCTCTCCTTTTGCTCTGCACTGGTCTATGTGATTGGTGCTGAGCAGGAAAGGAAGCATATTGGGACCTGCATGGAGGTTATAAGAGCTGAGCAGCTGAAGGACCTTCCAACTGAATAATTCAAGGACCTTTGAGATCATTTGATATACAGCATGACCTGAAATGTCCTTGAGTTAATTGGGTAAAAGGTCCTTCAGCTGCTCAGCTTCTCCAACCTCAATTCAAGTCCCTATCAGGAACTGTAATATGTGGTATTGTCATATATAGTGTGTATGTCTGGAAATGTACGTGTAGTGTCTATGTGGCAGAGTTGTGTGTGTCTAATACACATACTGCAGAAAAAAACAATAGTGTCCCTAGTACATTAGAATTATTGATAATGACCCCTCCATTTAACTCCAAAAGGGAAATTTTAATTACCGTAACATTAATTTTTTCCTCTATTTTCTGTTGTCTGGATCAAAAGGGTGCATGTTATGGTAAGATACTTCTTATAGTCTTAAAAATATGATAATTATCCCTTTTGTGCAGTAGCAACAGGTTTGTTATTTGCTTTTAAAACCACGGGGAAGTACCAGGGCTCGTATAGTATAGCTAATGAAGAAGCAATTGAAACTTAAGGCCCCGTTACATGCTACGATTTATCTGGCGATATGTCGTCGGGGTCATGGTTTTCGTGACGCACTTCCATCGTCGTTAGCAATGTCGTTGCATGTGACACCTATGAACGACTCCTAACATGTCGTTCATTTTCAAAATATTGTTCGTTTGGAACGCAGCAGACATATTGCTACGTTTGACAGCCTGCCAATGTCGTTAGTGCGTCTGTCATCAGCAACGCGGGCGTGTCGTTACGAACAGTGCTCCACGCCTCCTCCGCTCTGATTGGTGTCCCGCCAGGGTTTATGCTATGGACAATTATACGCCTCTGTCGTTGCCAGATTCATTGGGGGGAATGCTATGTGACAGTGTAAACATGACCGCCTTGATCAAACAATATGTCGCTGAACGATGTTGCGTCATTTGTGAGATCGGAACGTGTGACCGCTACAAAACGACCTATGAGCGATCTCAGCAAATCGTAGCAACGATTTGGGACTGTCACATCGCTAATGAGATCGCTAGCGATATCGTGTGTGTAAAGCGGCCTTAACAGTCCAGCAACCAGACAGCATATAATTAATTTTATTCAGTCTGTAACAAAGTTAAAAAAAAATGCAGAGGCAAGATTCACAAACAATAGTGAAGAAAACTGAGTTTTGGTGGTTGAAACAAAAGTATGATGAAGCCAAGGCTTATTTCAACCGTGACAACAAAATTGAATTTCCAACAATAACATATTTTGTTAAAACTTCAATATTTCTAGCCCACAACCCATGACAAAGCAATAGCTTGGATTTATTTTATTCAAAAATGTTCACTTTTTTCACATTAGCAAAAGGTTTGTAGTTTGTAAAATAAAAAAAAGCCATGGATTTTTACTAAGCCTTTCAATACGTATCTTTTTTTGGGAGCAACAACAGGTCACAGGATGGGAACTGTTGTGTGAGGAGGGGGTGTACTGGTGTCACAGGGCAAATTAAATTCCTGGAGAGCAGAGATCTTAATTTGTGTATGCACCACCTCTGTAGCGATTTTCGGAAGTCCATCGCGGGTAGATTGCACAGCCAGCACACCCCTTCCTCACAGTCCAAGGCCCGCAGCATCGCCCCACTTGTGCCGCCGCTGGCTTCCTATGAGCCCACTCAACCGTCCCCACACCCCCCAGTAAGCTACATTTAGTTTATAAGGCGAACGATAAGACTATAAGCCAGACCCCTATGTTTATATTAAAAAAAAAATCTTTTTTTTTCTTATTTCCTCCTCTAAATTTGGGGTGCGTCTTATATGAGGGGCTGCTGATACGTCTTTGGCTTTACCAGAAAGAAACGAGATAGGATGATGAAACTTTACATTTAATCCACATACTCTCCACTGATGTCAACACACTTCTTACATCAGTATTCCAAGTTCTGTAAGACCAGCAAAAAGAATGATTTCGGTTGTGCCTCAAACCAGGCATCTGTATCAGCCATGGCATCAGAAATGGTGTGAAATTTGGTACCCTTGAGGTGTTTCTTCAGGTTTGGCAACAGATGATACTCGGAGGGAGCTAGATGTGGTGAATAAGGTGGGTGGTCAACCAGCTGGCAGCCCAGCTCTGCCAGTTTTGCCGTGGTCGCTTGTGCAGTGTGAGCGGAGACGTTGTATTGCAGGAACAAGATTCCTTTGGACAACTTGGCCTTCAGAGCTGCCTTTTGAACGTCAGAGCTGCCTTCAGTTGGTCCAAAAGTTCAGTGTATTACCTTGCATTGATGGTGGAACCCTTTTGAAAGTACTCCACTAGCAGTACACCCTCCGTATCCCAGAACACAGATGCCATCACCTTGGTGGCTGAATTTTGCACCCTGAACTTCTTTGGATGAGGAGAACCACTGTGCCTCCACTCTTTTGACTGCTCCTTGTTTTCAGGGTCATACAAATAAATCCAGGTCTCATCCATAGTGACCAGTCGATCCAGGAAGTTATCAGTCCGGAAACGCTGACAAATGGACCGGGACGTTTTCACTTGCATGCTTCTCTGATCTGTTGTCAAACATTTGGGGACCCACTTTGCAGATAGCTTCCTCATGTCCAAATGTTCATGGATAATGACACAAACATGTTCACGGGAAATCCCCATGATGTCTGTGTGATGGCATATGCGACAGAGCAATAAGGGACACCAGACTGATGAACAATCCAAGAAGATTTAATGAGACAGGGAGCATTAACCATCCAATATTAAAATGGTTCTTTAGAGTCCACACAAAGGAAATAGGTCCGGGGCAATCCAACGCCAAGGAAAATGTAACAGTCCTCAGATGAGTTCCCTAAATCCAGCAGTGTGGCAGCTGATCCTCAATGTCCAATCGTCCATGTACGGGTAAAAAGGAGATGGCCTCAGCACAGTTCCTCGCCCTTCACCCAACAAAGCATAACTAAACTAAAAAACATGTGTCTGAATCTCCCACCTCTCCTTAGATCCACCCCTTCAACATTTACTACTTGTAGCTCCTAGTTAGAAAGAAGTTCATAGAACACAGCCTCCAGAGATTGTGTATCAGAGAAGCCTCCTGCAGAGGAGAACAATATATATGCAACCCCCACCAGATCAAGGACAATAGCTACTGCTGAAGCCTGATTAGAATATGGTACAGGCTGGGAGGATATAATGTTACAGTCTGCTATTGCTTTAGCTGAAATTCGTCAATTCTCCAGTATGAGGTTGTGCACAGCATCGACGATCTCCAGAACAACAACCACTCTCGGTCGTCAAGGACGTTCCTCATCATCGGTGCTGAAGTGGCCCGTTTTAAATTTGGCAATCCAGTTCATAACTGTGGAATATGAAGGGCATTGATCCCCCAATGTCTGCGACATATCACCATAAATATCCTTTGTGGACTTTCCTTCCAGAAATAAGAATTTTATCACTCCTCTGCTCTCAGTTGCTGTGAATATTGCATTAGACTCTGCCATTTTTTCCCCACGTGCAAAGAAAACTGTTGCCATAAGGAATAAACACAACATTTTGAAAACACGTATTAGACACATAAGGCTTTTATGTCATCTAACATTCATTACTATATAAAAAAGATCACAAAGCCAAAGACTTATCAGCATCCCCTCATAGTATGGTGCATCTTATAATCCAAAAAATACGGTAATCCCTATATGTGGGGGGGTTTTCAGATGAGTCTCAAACATAATATCACTGGGGCTGGGACTGCACTATTGCCCATTCTTGAACAGGTCATCAGCAGGGGGCAGTGCTGCAGTTCTTACTAGTTCCTTGCATTGTCACCCCTGCTCATGATGTCTTGGATCCATGTAGAAGGACGCTGTGGGAGATGTGAGTGCAGCGGAAGCACTTTGCTTCTACCTCTGTCGCAGCCAAGGACAGTTTTGAACATGTGGAAGTTATTTTACCTACATCTCTTTCTGCATGAGTTGTTTTATCAATATATGTAATTTGTATGTGTAGGGGCCGATGGGGGGGTGCATTGTATTGTGTGGGGGGGAGGGGCAATGGAGGGTGCATTGTATTGTGTGTGTGTAGGGGGTAATGGGGGGTGCATTGTATTGTGTGTGTGGGGGAGGGGTAATGGAGGGTGCATTGTAGTGTGTGTGTGTGTGTGTGTGTGTGGGGAGGCAGGAGTGTGTAGTGATGGGGTAGTGTAATTTGTGTGTGTAGGGGGTGATTGGGGGTGCAATGTATTATGTCTGGGGAGGGGTAATGGAGGGTGCATTGTAGTGTGTGTGTGTGTGTGTGTGTGTGTGTGTAGGGGATGATGGGGGGGTACGTTGTATTGTGTGCATGGGGAGGGGGTAATGGGGGGTGCATTGTATTTGTGTGTGTGTGTAGTAGGTGATGAGGGGGTGTATTGTATTGTGTGTGTGTGTGTGTGTGTGTGTGTGTGTGGTGGGGGAGGGGTAAAGGAGCATGCATTGTATTGCGTTTGCGTGTGAGGGTAATGGGGGTGCATTGTATTGTGTGTGTGTGTGTGGGGAGGGGCACGGAGCCATTAATCGAGCTATAATTACATTTAATTCTCTAAAAAATGTTCATTTCATTCACCTTTTCCGTTCTAATATTTTACATCCTCAACAACCATGACTTGCCCCCCCCCTAGTTTTGATCCTGGGTACGCCCATGATTCACCTAATCTAACCTAAATATACTGCTGTTCGTTCATTGTAATTATCATAGCACCTTGCATTTTATACACTTTATTTATATCACTGGCCATTGACTAGCACCTAGTAATATCAATACTTAATATGTTTTGCTAATGAATTTATTTTTATCTGTAAATTATATACATATTGGATAGATTTATATTAACCATTTATATTATAGTTAATAGATTTTCAGATAAATATATTTATTTATTAATCATTTATATTTATGCACTTTAACTTTTCATACACTACTTAGCATCTAACTGGATTTGAAATATATATTATGAATGAATTTTATTTTTATCTGCGAATGTTATATATTTATGTTCATATTAACCATATATATTTCTTAGTTTTAGAAATTCCCAGATAAATATCTATTCATTTATTATTGAATGTTTGGGTGTTACTTATTCCTGTGCCTACTAAAATTTACCACTAACACGAAGTACAATATGTCACAAAACATATTGTATAAGAACTATTTAGTGTTGGAACCAACCATGAAGATTTCAACACCTGACTGTCATGGGGTGTGAGGGGAATATAGGGAACTGTGATGCCCAGACTGGCTCTCCGGCTAGAGGGTCCTAGCTGTCCCTAATCCCAAAGATACTTCTAATGTTGACGATGTCTGGGCTGAATTCCTTGCCCTGCTCCTGACAAGCCCTGATCTTATACCTACATTCCCCCTTCTCAGGGTAGGATCGAGAAAGGGGTTGTTGAACCCATAGATATAGATGATGGGGGAAATCAAAAACTTTATCACACAGCTAACACACACAAAGATATAAGACAATGCGTGATAAGTAGGAAATAAAGAGTAGGTAGGAAATAAGCAGATGACAAGAGGATTTCCACAGGACGCCAAGCAGCAGGCAATAAATCACCAGCAACTGGAACATAACAGCATACGGATAGGTTTTGCAAAAGGTATTCCTCCTAGCTCTCCCCATTGATGTATATTCCTTGCATCCCTCCTCAGTTATGTATATTCCTTGCAGCCCTACCCAGTGATATATATCCCTTACAGCCCTCCCCAGTGATGTATATTTTTTGCAGCCCTTCCGTGTGATGTATATCTCTTGCAGCCCTCCCCCGTGATGTATATTCCTCGCAGCCCTCCCATGTGATGTATATTTCTTGCAGCCCTCCCCTGTGATGTATATTCCTTGCAACTCTCCCCTGTGATGTATATTCCTCGCAATCCTCCCCTGTGATGTATATGCCCCCAATGTCTCCTGTGATGTATATGCACCCAGCCCTTCCTGTGATGTATATGCCCCCAGTGTATCCTGTGATGTTTATGCCCCCAGTTTTACCTGGAATGTATATTCCTCACAGCCCTCCCCTGTGGTGTATATGCTCCCAGCCCTTCCTGTTATATATATGCCCCCAGCGTCTCCTGTGATGTATATGCATTCAGTTCCTCCTTTGTACACCGTGTGCAGAATTATTAGGCAAGTTGTATTTTAGAGGATTTTTTTATTATTGAGCAACAACTATGTTCTCAATCAACCCAAAAGATTCATAAATATCAAAGCTTAATATTTTTGGAAGTTGGGAGTGTTTTTTTTTAGATTTGGCTATCTTAGGAGGATATCTGTTTGTGCAGGTAACTATTACTGTGCAGAATTATTAGGCAACTTAATAAAAAACAAATATATTCCTATCTCACTTGTTTATTTATTTTCACCAGGTAAACCAATATAACTGCACAAAATTTAGAAATAAACATTTCTGACATGCAAAAAAAAACCCCCAAAAAATTAGTGACCAATATAGCCACCTTTCTTTATGATGACACTCAGCAGCCTACCATCCATGGATTCTGTGAGTTGCTTGATCTGTTTATGATCAACATTGCGTGCAGCAGCCACCACAGCCTCCCAGACACTGTTCCGAGAGGTGTACTGTTTTCCCTCCCTGTAGATCTTACATTTTATGAGGCACCACAGGTTCTTTATGGGATTCAGATCAGGTGAACAAGGGGGCCATGTCATTATTTTACTGGCCAGCCATGCTGTGGAGTAGTTGGATGCATGTGATGGAACATTCTTCTGCATGAAAATCATGTTTTTTTGAACAATACCGACTTCTTCCTGTACCAGTGCTTGAAGAAGTTGTCTTCCAGAAAATGGCAGCAGGTCTAGGAGTTGAGCTTCACTCCATCCTCAACCCAAAAAGGTCCCACAAGTTCATCTTTGATGATACCAGTCCATACCAGTACCCCACTTCCACCTTGCTGGCGTCTGAGACGGAGTGGAGCTCTCTGCACTTTACTGATCCAGCCTCTGGCCCATCCATCTGGCCCATCAAGAGTCATTCTCATTTCATCAGTACATAAAACCTTTGAAAAATCAGTCTTAAGATATTTCTTGGCCCAGTCTTGACGTTTTATCTTATGTTTCTTGTTCAAAGGTGGTCGTTTTTCAGCCTTCCTTTCCTTGGCCATGAGTATGGCACACCTTGTGCTTTTTGATACTCCAGTAACATTGCAGCTCTGAAATATGGCCAAACTGGTGGCAAATGGCATCTTGGCAGCTTCACGCTTGATTTTCCTCAATTCATGGGCAGTTATTTTGCACCATTTTTGCCTAACACGCTTCTTGCGACCCTGTTGGCTATTTGCCATGAAAAACTTGATTGTTCGGTGATCAAGCTTCAAAAGTTTGGCAATTTCAAGACTGCTGCATCCCTCTGCAAGACATCTCACAATTTTGGACTCCACCTCTGTGTGAATACCGCTTATCACAGACGGCCAGAAACGATACTTAATCATTAGCATACCTACAGCTATCCCTGACTTGTGAAGTCAGAGTCAGCTATCTTGTGCATTGTTAATTTCATGTGCTAGTTACTGATGAAGGTCAAACATTGACCGAAACGTTTAACTGCACTGAATATGACATAACAGTAAAAACATTTTCACGTTTTTCAATTTATCTGGGAGTGCCTCGTGCTTATTAACTCACTATATGGTCTGGAAACCTACGTGAACACTCCATATACGGAACTCTATAATAGTGGAAGTGCCTTATCCTATTGAACTGACAATCTATAAGTTGAAACACGTAGGGACGTGATTGACAAGGATCACTAACGTTCATCTACTCATTCTCATTAGCTAATAAAAATGTTTCCAATTCCATTCTAAAGCTCCAAACTCTACAAAAAGACAATTTTGGATTGACTTAAACAACATTTCTCAGCATCATGGTGACTCGAGCAGTCTTACATCAGCACTGTACTCCTTCTAATCACAGGGACACTCCATTGCATTGGTCCAATGGACACATTTATAGGGGTTAGATAGTTACATTTCAATAACCTGCCCAGGACGGTAGCCATGGACAAGGGCTTCACCTTCCTCACCCCGACACACTAAAGAAAAGAGTGATGTATGTATGGGAGGGTATCCCATTTGTGCTTGTAACTCTAGGTCAGAGACCTCCATCTTGTTCTTTGCTTCACATAGTGTAGTACTGCTGCCTCATTAAAAGTCCAAGTGAAGTTTTAAAAACTTAATTTTCTTTATATTCAAGTAACTTGAAGCACAGTGTATAACAAGTAATACATCTTCCATTTTCAACTCTAACATAGACCAGCTCTTCCAGGAGGGTTATAAACACGATCTTATTCTCTTGTACAGAGGCTTCCAAGGAATAAGGGGGAGGCTGGTTCATCTGCATCCTACAGATATAAAACCACATGGATCCAGGTGTACCGCTGTGGCTATTATATCCTCAGCACTGTTTTGCTACTTTCCAAGGACCGCTGTTTTCAGAGTACTCCCACAGAGTCTTTCTAAAGAGTACCGTCACAGAGGCTTTTTATGAGTAACTCCACAGAATCTGGTGTAATGACAATTGGGAAGAGCCGACAAATCTAATGGATACGCCACTTCTGGGGATGCTGTGGGTGGCTATTTTTAGGCTGGTAAGGGCAAAATACACATGGGATTTCCCTGCCTGATATTACCAGCCACCAGCTGTCTGCTTTACATTGGCTGATTATCAAAAATAGGGGGGATCATCAAGCCTTGTTTTACTTAAAAAATTTCATAAAATGACATGTGAAACCCCACTACGTTTGATAACCAGCCAAGGTACAGCTGACAGCTCAGGGTTGCAGCCACCAGTTGTCTACTTTACCGGCGATGGTTATCAAAAATAGGAGGGCGCCCACATCATTTTTTTTCTTAATTGTTCACAGCAGCGTACAACTTATGCATACAACAAAGCTTCCTGATTGGCTTCAATAAACTTTATTAGCATACAAACAGTACCTGAAATCAGAACTCGGACACAAACTTTTTTTTTTTTAAAAGTCCATGTTTGAATTTGAGACCCTTACACTCGGTGTCCGGTATCAACCCTGAAATTTACCGTTCCAGTCTACTCATCCCTAGCCATGACCACGTCTAGCTAAAAAAAAAAAAATCTATCCAAATGTCAAGGTTTATGCATCAAACTTAATTGTTTAAAAAATGAAGATTTTTTTTAGTACAAATTATTTTTTTAATAAAACATATTTGGAGAACTAGAGCTGTTCTAAACTAGAATATACAGTACATCAAACAGGAGTACAAAGTTCAAGATCAGTGAATAAGACACATGAATTAAAAAGAGAAAATAAATGCAAGCTTTTGTTTCACAATAGAGCCAAGATGCGAGCCAGATTCTTAAATGAATCCATAAACATTGGGACATTCTAAACTACTATCTGGTTTTAGGTCCATAAAATTCACGATAAGCCGTATAATGTATTTAAGAAGGCGAACAAGATTAAAGACAGTTTAGTCAAAAGTTATCGCAGCAATAAAACCAACTTCACTAATGACATTAGGAGACATTTAACAAAGTGAGTTGACAGTTGGGTGTAAAAACTTACCATTGCATGAACGGGGCAAAAAAGTCATATCTTTTAAATTACAAAAAGGTAATAAACATGAAATGAAAACCATTGTCTCATGTGAAAGTATCAATGTTATGTATAATTTAGAGAATCCGTTTCACCTCCTCTATGTTAGATGCACAACAAATAATTTAAAAACCCAAGTCATAGAACATATATAAAGTATTAAAAGAGTTCTAGAAACATATAATATTTCTATTCATGCTAATAAAGTGCATGACCAAAATCTTTTTGAATTAAAATTCTTAAAAAAAAGACCAAATGCTGAGCGGGAGATCCTGTTTGGGATATCAATTCATGAAAGTTATTGGATATATCCATTAGGGACTTACGGTTTACATGCCGATCTAAAAATAAAGTTGTGTTTGAATTGATATGTTCATTCTAATATTTATTTAAAATCTAATATTTATTTATTATCTAATATTTATTCTTGCACATTCATACATTTTTAATATAGCTTTTACTTATTTTGTCAGTGATCAGGTTCTTGATCGCATTGTATTGAATTAGGGAGTGGTACCTAGTGAAGCAGCATTTAATAAGGGAATTGATAAAATATTTTTTCTTATAAAAATGATAAGGTTAGCTATGTTTAGGCATGCCCTGGAGGAAGTTCATGAGGCGAAACCCAAGTTGGCCTTCTGATTTCATTTTGGTCTCTGGAGAGTTAATTTCCAACCTCTCCAAGCACGCTGTTTAAAACTAGAACTACTGAGGTAGTCATTTTGACTACTTTGCACCATGTATTTCTATATAGGTGTCATGAGTCCAGTAGTTCTAGTGTTAAACATCACCAGCTAAGTCCTGCATTGCGTGGTGTTTGGATCATGTAACTGTTTTTACTCAAATTATTGACCAACACCCTCAATGACCAGTTGTGATTATTCTATACAATATGACTTCTTTGGACACATTCTGCAGCTTCTCCTACTCAACAAAACCCTAGAATATTAGTGAATTAGATGCCGTTGCCCATGACAAATTTGTGTATAACTAAACAAAAAAAACTTCAAAATCATATGTATTGTTCTATACTTAAATATAGAATAAGAAAAACAAGAACAGCACAAAAAACCCAACTATGGGTGCAAAGCCTACCAAGCAGACTTTCAATTGCTAATACATAAAAAAATATAATAAGGGAGGCAGCACTCCAATTATTACAGAAAAAAAAATTGACCTTTTTTGGCCCATAGTGTTGCAATGATTTGGGTCCCTAGAACCTTTCTCAAGCCTACCTAGAATGCTCAAACCCTTTTAAAATAGTAAATTGTACTATTATACATTAAAAGAACCCCAATACACACAAAACATAAGAACACCAGGGTCAGATAACCCCTGGTGTTAAAAAATGACCAATACCAAAAAATACCAATACCAAAGGGGCGGTTTGGGGGAGAGGGAAGTGGGGGGAACCCTCAAATGACCCTCAACAATACCAATATCCCTACCTAGCAACGGAGGGTGTGACACCTTAATTTACCGGGCGCCCCCGTTCCACAACGACTAGCCCTTTTCCTGACCCTAAGATAAGGAGGGACGGTAGAGGAGGAGGGATAGGGAGCAAACCTGTCCCAATTGGACAAGAAGGGGTATTATAATCTGAGGGATGTATATAAGATAGACACGTCCATCATATTCCAAAGGGACGTATATAGGATAAACACATCCTTTATACTTCTGACCCAATGCAATTTAAAATGTACAGCCACATAATAAGATAAGAAAAATATATACTGCACAATTCAGCTCATATACAAATCTGTAATATTCAAATGTATCACAGAAACGATCCATCACAATCCTCATATATAGTGGCATCTGATCATTACACATGTTCAGACCGTTGCCTGCTACCTCTGCAAGTGTGTGTCTGAGCACTGCACTCTATTTTTGTAAACTGCATGGTGGATACATCCCAAATGAACCCCTGGAAAAAAAATAAGGGGGGAAATGCATCGGGCTGACATATTATTGAGCTAAGTACGTTGAAGTTTTGCTATTATGCTAATGCAGGATAATATGCTATTAGCTAACATGCTATTGAGCTAAGTACATTGATGTTTTACTATCATGCTATTGTGGGTTAACATGCTATTAAGATAAATACATTGGGCTTTGAATAGCCAAGAATTTTTAGACTCATATGAGCAAATGAATTGCATGGTTTTTATTTCAAAAGAGGATTTCTGTTGCAGCTAATACTGTCACGCTAGGTATAGGTTAAGTACCACATGTGCGGCGATAGGGAAGGGAAACACTGTGTCTAGGGAAGAGAGAGGTGGTGACCCCTGACCAAACCTTCCTCTGGCCCCTAGCTCCACTGACCACCCTAGATAGGTTCCGCACCTATGCGTCAAGCAGTATATCTGGCTCTGGCTGACACTGCACTGGACCTTTGGTGAGGAACGGATGGAATGATTGCTTAGTTAACCCCAGTAAACTTTAAAGAAGACACAGCAGGCGCAAACAGGGGAAGTGAATGAATAACTTATCTCCAAGAACACTCAGGGAGAGGAACAGCAACAAATAACAATGTTTCTTCAGATGAATTCAAGTCAACTGCTTGCATCCAAGGCCTGTATAGGAATATAGCCCTATCACCAGTAAACGCAAAGGTGAAATGTGGGTATTTACAGTGCCTTGCGAAATTATTCGGCTTCCTTGAATTTTTCAACCTTCTCCCACGTTTCAAGCTTCAAACATAAAGATAAAAAAATGTAAATTTTATGGTGAAGAATCAACAACAAGTGGGACACAATTGTGAAGGTGAATGATATTTATTGCTTATTTTAAATTTTTGTAAAAAATAAAAAACTGAAAATTGGGGCGTGCAATATTATTCGGCCCCTTTAAGGTAATACTTTGTAGCGCCACCTTTTGCTGTGATTACGGCTGCAAGTCACTTTGGGTAAGTCTCTATCAGTTTTGCACATCGAGAGACTGAAATTCTTGCCCATTCTTCCTTTGAAAATGGCTGGAGCTGAGTGAGGTTAGATGGAGGGCGCAAGTGAACAACAGTTTTCAGCTCTTTCCACAGATTGTCGATTGGATTAGGGTCTGGACTTAGCCATTCTAACACCTGGATACGTTTATTTGTAAACCATTCCATTGTAGATTTCGCTTTATGTTTTGGATCATGTCTTGTTGAAAGACAAATCTCCGTCCCAGTCTCAGGTTTTTTGCAGACTCCAACAGATTTTCTTCAAGAATGGTCCTGTATTTGGCTTCATCTGTCTTTTCATCAATTTTAACCATCTTCCCTGTCCCTGCTGAAGCAAAGCAGGTCCAAACCATGATGCTGCCACCACCATGTTTGATAGTGGGGATGGTGTGTTCAGGGTGATGATCTGTGTTGCTTTTACGCCAAACATATCATTTGGCATTGTGCTCAAAAAGTTCGATTTTGGTTTCATCTGACCAGAACACCTTCTTCCACATGTTTGGTGTGTCTCCCAGGTGGCTTGTGGCAAACTTTAAACAACATTTTTTATGGATATTTTTGAGAAATGGCTTTCTCCTTGCCACTCTTCTATAAAGGTTAGATTTGTGCAGTGTACTGGACAGACTCTCCCACCTCAGCTGTAGATCTCTGCGGTTCATCCAGAGTGATCATGGGCCTCTTTGCTGCATCACTGATCAGTCTTTTCCTTGTTTGAGATGAAAGTTTTGATAGACGGCCGGGTCTTGGTAGATTTGCAATGGTATGATACTCCTCCCATTTCAATATGATCGCTTGCACAGTGCTTCTTGGGATGTTTAAAGTTTTGGAAATCTTTTTTCAACCAAATCTGGCTTTAAACGTCTCCACAACAGTATCATAGACCTGTCTGTTGTGTTATTTGGTCTTCAGGATGCTCTCTGCACTTTAAACAGAACTATGAGACTATCACAGAGCAGGTGCATTTATACGGAGACTTGATTACACACAGGTGGATTATATTTATCATCATCAGTCATTTAGGACAACATTGGATCATTCAGAGATCCACAATGAACTTCTGGAGTGAGTTTGCTGCACTGAAAGTAAAGGGGACGAATAATATTGCACATGCCACTTTTCAGTTTTTTATTTTTTAAAAAAGTTTAAAATAAGCAATAAATTTTGTTCAATTTTACAATTGTGTCCCACTTGTTGTTGATTCTTTACCATAAAATTTAAATTTTTTATCTTTATGTTTGAAGCCTGAAATGTGGGAAAGGTTGAAAAATTCAAGGGGGCCGAATAGTTTCGCAAGGCACTGTAAGGACACATGGGGAAGTGTTGATGATTAACAGCTGAAAGGTGAGGATATCAGCAGGGTTTTACAAAAGAAAAGGGATTAACCCCACGCAGAGAAGATACATAGGGTACCATTTATACCACAACATCAAGAATAGAATGTCAGACAGAGAGCAGTTAGTGTAGCCAAACACTGCACCTTCTACAGCTGGACACTACAGGACTGTGTGTTAACCGTGATACACCCAAGACAGTTCCCCTTCTTCTAGAAGTGGTCTCCAGGCAGTCAGCACCAGGTTTATCTGGATGGGAATCATGAAATGAATAAATCAACCTTGTGGCATTCACATCCAATGCTGAGACTCACATCCTTTACTCTGGACCATAACCCCTCCAGTGCACCAAGTATTGAAGGGAACAATGAAAAAATGAGAATCAACAATCTTTGCTATTTGAAACTCTAAATTACCATCAACCATGATTGGGGCTAGCAGCAAGAGGGATGGCTCCAAGGGTAGCACATACTTTTTGAGCAGACACTTGTGAAACACATTGTGGATCCTAAGAGCCTGAGGTAACGCCAGATGAAGTGCTACATGAATAATGATGGCGATTACTTTATAGGGACCAATAAACCTAGGTCCCAGCTTCCAGGAAAGAACCCTAAACTTAATATTCCTGGTAAATAAGCACACATAGTTATTCACACTTAGGTCCGGACCTGGCGAGCATTTCTTGTCAGCCATATGTTTATATCTGTCTTCCATCAGCTTCAAATTACTCTAAACCCCTTGCCATACAGAAGAGAGTGATGAGGCAAAACACTCCTCAGGAACTCCCAAAGCCCCTCTACTACTAAAGGTACCAACTTGCGGATGCAAACTGTATGCACCAAAGAAAGATGACTTGCCAGTAGACTCCTGGTGACAATTATTTATAACAAATTCGGCCAATGGTAAGAAAGATGTTCAATCCTCCTGGTTCTCAGATACAAAACACCTATGGTAAGTTTACAATTTTTGATTTATCCACTTTTTCTGCCCAATCGATTGAGGAAAGAAGGCATTAGAAAAAGACAACTGCACCCCTAGTCAAGCACAAAATGTTTTCCAAAATTTGGAAACAAACAGGGTTCCCCCAAACTGAAACCACATAGGGAGGAACACCATGAAGATTCACGATCTAATTGATGAACACATGAGCTAGAGTCTTGGCATTCGGAAATGCCAGTAACGCGATGAAGTGTACCATCATATTGATCCTATCCACAACCTCTAAAACAAGTCTTTCCTACAAACGTAAGTCATGAATAAATGCATCCATGGTCTACTAGAGATAGCCAATGGCAGAAGAGATCCCGATGGACGAGTATACGGTTACTTTGGAATGTGTGCAAATACTGCAAGCAGACACATAGTCAACCACATCCTGATGCAACCTCGGCCACCAAAAACTACGAGAAAGGAGGTCCGAGTCTGTTTTACTACCTGGATGCCACAAAAGTACAGAGTTGTGATGTTCCCCAATTATTTCATGGCGCAAATTATGTGGCAAATTATTGTTACATGTAATCTCCCTGAAGGCGTCCCCCTGAGCCTCCAACACCTCACCCTCCAGGCCTGGGCACAAGGCCAAAATTACCACCTGCTTTTCTAAAGTAGGGACAGGGTTGACATGATCACTACAACCAATGAAGCTCCAGGATAAAGCATCTGCCTTGATGTTTTAACCCCTGGATGGTAAGTGAAAGTAAAATTAAAACTGGTAAGAAACAAAGTCCATTTAGCCTGCCTAAGATTGAAAGATTTGGCAGACTTGAGACATGACAGGTTTTTATGGTTTGTGATTACGGTAATGGGATGGAGTGCTCCTACAACCAATGACGCCATTCCTTGAAAGCTAACTTAATCGTCAAGTGTTCTCTATTGCCAACATCATAGTTTCTTTCGGCTAAAGACAATTTCTTGAAAAAGATAGCGCATGGATGCCATTTACCAGGACACGGACGTTGTGACAGTCCCAATCCCCACCTAAGATGCATCAACCTTTATGATTAAAGGCTGTGAAACATAAGGATAAATGAGAATAGGTTTTGTGGAAAAACATCTATTTAAAGAGAAAAAAAGACCTCTGGGCAGAGCCTGACCATTTACAGAAATCCAATCCCTTTTTTTTCATGTCAGTGAGAGGTTTCACTATTACCGAATAATTCTGAATACATTTCTGGTAAAAATTGGTAAACCCTAGAAAGTGCTGTAATACTTTCAAGTTTTCAGGATGATCCCAGTCAAGTACTGTATGGACCTTCTTTGGATCCATCCAAAATTCCGAAGACAACAGCAAATACCCCAAAAATTCCACCTCTTGGACAGTGACGGAAACACACTTCTCCAGTTTGACATACAGTTTGAAATCTCTTAAAATCTGTAATACCTGTTTAACATGTACCTGATGTGTCTCCATAACGGGTAAGTAGATTAAGATATTGTCGAAATAAACCACCACAAACTTGCTCACCAAATGGTAAAAAGATAATTAACAAAATATTGGAAAACAGCGGGTCATTAGTGAGAGGAAATGGCATGACCAAACTTTCAAAATTCCCTTCAGGTGTATTGAATGCTGTTTTCCATTCTTCCCCTTCTTTGATTCTAACTAACTTGTAAGACCCCTTAGCTCCAATTTGGAGAACCATTTAGTTTGCACAATCTGGTTGACTAAATCTGGAATCAAAGGATATGGGTCTTGATCTTATTTAATTTCCAAAAATCTAAACAAGGGCAGAGACCCCCATCTTTCTTCTTAATGAAGAAGAACCCTGCCGCCAAGGGCGAAGAGGTGTTTCTGAAATATCCCTTCTTCAGACTCAAAGCAATGTAATCTTACATGGCTTGTCTCTCTGGACCAGAAAGATTATATAGTGTGGATTGGAACAGTTTTGTTCCAGGAAGCAGGTTAATGGGGCAGTCTTATACACAATGGGGAGGAAAATCCTGACACTCCTTCTCTGAAAATACATCCTCAAAACCAGACAAAAGTACAAGTGAGGTCTCTGAGAAAGTGTTTAAGCAGATATCAAGACAGTAATTTTCACACTACACAATTTCCCTACAATGCCAATCTACTGCAGGATTATGTTTCACCAACCAGGGTAGACCCAGTACAATAAGAATGGGAAGAACCTTCAAGAAATAACAGGAAATTATTTCATAATGCTGGGGTCTTATATCATGTACAATCTGTGTCAGGCATCCCTGATCAGGCATCCCTGATCAAGTGGCATTGAGTTCTCCTAGCTGCATGGGCTCCTCGAAACACATGAGTGTTGATTATCAATCTCTTTCCTCCACCCTCCCATGCCACTCACCTGTGTTATCACAGTCTGGATCTTAGAGATATTGGTATCCCTTCTGCATCCTCCTCTGCTTCCTCCTCTTCCTCTGGGACCACCACCTCCTCCCACAGACTTTTCAAAGTGTACTCCAGCATGTAAATGACCAGAATAGTGATGCTGATGATGGCATCATCAGCACTTACCATTTTAGTAGGCACTTTGCAACCGTTCAGAAGGGTACAGAGGTCGTTCATCTGTCCCTACTCCGCAAGCAGGATTTTCCTTACCTCCAGACTACGTAGAGCCAGGCTATGCATCATGACATACTGCACCAAGGCTTGTTGCTGCTGACACAGTTGCGGCAATGTGACTAGTTAAATTCCACTGTATCGGCACATCACATATCAGCCGGTTTCACTATTCACTTTGCCGCAACTGTGTCAGCGGCAATGTGAATAGTGAAATTCCATTGTATCGGCACATCACATATCAGTCAGTTAACTGGCAGTCCATGGCGTGAGGGCACCATATCAAAAATATTAGGGTTCCCACATCCATGGTTATGTAGGGAGTTTTTTTTTAGAGTTCAGAGCCCCTCCAGTTAATATCCATTTACTTTATTTTTAACCATGCAAATTATTTGTAGAAAGATTTGCTAGGACCAAAGGCCCCATTACACATAGCGATGTCGTTAGCAAGATCTCTGAAAAGTCACAGGTTTTGTGATGCATCAGCGACCTCGCTAGCGATCTCGCTACGTGTGACACATAGCAGCGACCGCCCCCCTCGCTACGATATCAACGATCGTACCTGAATGTTCTGGTTCATTTTTTGATCGTTGGTGTCCTGCTGGGCAGCATGCATCTCTGTGTTTGACGCCATAACAATGATGAGCGACCTCATTGGCATGCCTGGGTGGTAACACTATGCCTCTATCGAGGTCTGAGTTGTCAGAATAGCTGCTGTGTGACAGGGTCCCAACGACCGAAGAGCTTGTTATACGGATTGCAGTATCGTTGCTGCGTCGCTAATTAGATCTGCCTTTTTGGCAGCTCATCAGTGACCATGTATCGACGTACCAGCAATCCTGACCAGGTCGTATCATTGTCAGGATTGCTGGAACGTCGCTACGTGTAATGGGACCCTAAGGGCACTGAGCTGAGTTTTTATTCATTAGTAGATCATGCTTCAAGAGATTTTTTCTGGGGTTTTTTTCACTAGATTTGTTGTAGTGTTTTTTTACATGTGTCCCAAAATGTGCCTTGGTCCGCAATAGACACAATGGGGTGCCTATGGATTGTGCCTAGAATTAATATGAGAAGTATTAAAACTATATACAGCTTCCTTCTTAGAACAGATGGTGAGCTGCAAATTTATTCCTGATTGTTCTTGAACTTTACACTTAATAAATACTTATCATCCAACTCTTTCATAATCAGCCAGAGAATATCAACAACCATATTACACTGGATGCTCTCCATAAATGAAATGGGGCAGCTATGTAACAATAGCTAGTTTTGCAAAAATATTTCCACTGGTTCTTCCATAATACAAAGTCAATATTTCCATAGAATACTTTTTTTTAAGTTAATCTGTCAGCAGTTTTTTCCTTCAAATCTGAGGACAGCATGATATAGGGGTTCAAAAACGAAATTCATGGATGTGTCACTTAATAGATTGTGTGCGGTTGTTTCCACACAATTAAAGTTTTATCACAAGGAGATTACCACTGCTGCAGTACAACTCATGCAAGCCCTGGCCTGCCAATGCCCCCTCCTCTGATAAGCAGCTCACTGTCAATAATATACAATGTACACAGAAAGCTGGGATGTGGGCAGGGTTAGCTTTCTGAGTTCTGCTACATGCTACATCTAAGAACTCTGCTTCACCTACTAAACAAAGTGATACATCACTTTAATCAGGGTCTCTTTTCGTACATTGTGCTGCTCTCATATGAAGTAACAAAAACCTGGTTACAGATTCCCTTTAAATAGTGATATTCATTTTAATCACTTACAAAGTTCATAAACAAAAGTCCTAAAGTCCTAAAACAAAAATGTGAGCACATTATTAAACTGTACAATGTATGCCTGCATGTTTCAACTTCATTACAAACAACATCTAGATGTAAGCACAAATCTGATGCAATCTCAGCAGAGACCTGTACAGGACAATGTAAAGTGTAACATGAATAGAACAGTCATAAGTCGCCCATAAGTCTCTTCATAGTCCCGTATAGTACCGTTTTGATTGTTGGATACATTCTCTTTAGAAGCAATGCTTCATTCTACAATAGCTTATGATAGTTATACAGCTTGGAGGGGTCATGGGAGTATGTGGATTTGATGCTGAGTGCTAGGGGGTGCCAACATCTCACCTTGTCTTGGTAAGAGCACTTAGATATAGGCATGTTCATGCTGCCTGTCTACCAATGCTAGAAAATGCCAGAAGGGCCAGTGCCACAGTGGCTGCTTAGTTCCCTATTACTTTTATTCATTTTGTGACGCCCTGGGCAAGCCAGGGGTCACAGGTCATCACACCACCACACCCTACATCCCAGTTAGGAACACCAAAGCTATTAAAATCCTTGTTGCCTTCCTCCAGGGGCTGATGTTCACACCAGGGGGTGGGCCAGGTGGTTGGCTCCGCCCACCGAGGAGTACACAGCCCTGGAGGCGGGAAGAACCAGGCAGATAGGGTTTGGACGAGAAGGAGTAAACAGTGGAGTGGTAGAGGAGCTAAGTGAAGTGAAAGTGAAGTAGTGGTGGAGCAAAGAAGAAAAGGAGTAAAAGTGAGCGTAGAAAGCCCTGAAGTTGGTCCGGCTAAGTGCAGGACAGTGTCAGCAAGGTCAGCAACAGCGGTGATTGTCTGGAGGGGGACTGCTCGGAGGTTGCTGGAAGGACCGCGGACGGGTAGTGGCCCGGCGGTCTGGAGCAGTATACGAAGGACAGTCAGCACCAGGGCAGGGGCCTCTCGGACCCCGGCAAGGCTAGGAGTCGCCATAATTTGCCAAATCCGTCAGTGAAGGGGACGTCGATCCCCCAACAACCAAGTCCCGACTGAAGGCAAAAGTCCAACCATTAAGGAGGAACACCGCCACCGCCAGGGCACCAGTTCCTCGGGGCCAGCGTCTGCGGGCAAAGTAGGGCTCCTCCGGCCCATATCCAAGCCGGGGAGCGGCTTACCGGTGGGAACCCATCGCTACCAACACAGAAACATTAGGTGCAGGTCAAAGGGACATCACCGTTACCTACTGGGAGAGCAAGTGCAGCCGTCCGTGGGAACCGTCTTTCCAGCCGTGTGGTTTACCAAAAAACTGTGTCCACGTCTCAGGCTGAGTGAGTACCACAGTGCCGCAAGGCACCGCGCTGCCCCCCCGCGTCCCTGCGCCCACCAAGCCCTGTATCCCCCACTTCCTCACTGGGGCCCGGGATCACCAACCCCTACCCACGGAGGGGCAACACAACAACTGGCTGCTCCATACCATCCTTCCCGGGATCCCCATACAGAGCAGCGGTGGTGTCAACCAAATTACCACAACCGTGGGTGGCGTCACGGACAATAACCAATCCCCACACCCAACAACCCCCCTTTCACTCACGGGCGAGGAGCGCCGCTAGAGTCCCCAGGATCCGGCTCATCGCTCGAGCCACCGAGCAGCAGCAGGCCGCAGCAGCCGCGGCAGCCGGACCCGAGCAGCAGTGGGAGAGCGCGGCGTCCCCTCCTCCGCCCGCGACAACTTGGCGTCACGAACAGGATCTTACCGCTCTGCCGTTGGGTAGAGGTGCGCCTTGTAACCGCCGGAGGTATCCGGCTGAAAATTTCCAGAAGTCGCCATCTTTGGCGCGAAAAGTTCCCTCTCGAGCATCTTCTCGAGTAGCAGAGGCGCGAAGGCCAAAACTCCGCCCCAATAAAGGAGGGGCCGGAAAGAAGCTAAGGGGGATGGAAACAAGATGTCTGCGCCCGACGGAGCCGCTGGAGGAGCGGTGGTCGCAGCCGCAGTGGCACCTGCGGATGGGAATGGGCCTGCCCAGGTCCCGGCCGCACTGGCGGGTGGTGCCGCGGCCCCCGCGCTCGCTCAGGTCATGCCGTTCTCCTTGCCCTATGCGCCCGGAGCTGCCTGGCTACCGCAGTATGACGGGAAACTGGATGCCTTACAGGCCTTCCGGAAAAAGCTTAACCCGTTGCTAGAACTGTACCCCCTGACTGATAAGCAACGTGCAGCGATAGTGCTAGGCCAGTTAACCGGTGCGGCTGAGCAGGAAGCGGAGACCTGGGCCGAGGGGGACGGGCTCTCTGTAGCCACCATCTTTGAGAAGCTACAGACTGCCTTTGAGACCCGGACTGAAGCTGAGCTGAGGATGCAGTTTTACCAGTGCCGGCAACGGGCTGTGGATAGCATTCGGGACTATGCTTTACGTCTGCGAACCGCCCTCCGCACGCTGAAGCGGGTGAACCCTATTAATGAGGCAGCTAGCAACAAGATGTTAGTAGAGCAATTTGCGCAGGGGATGAGGTCCCCTGAAGATCGTAAACAACTCCGGCTGTGGGCCCTAGAACACCCTGATGTGGACTTTGCTGTGTTGAAGGAACGGGCCATTAAAGCACTACAGTCCCCAGCCTCAGAAGCCCTGGAGCAAGCCCCGTGGCCCATCGAGACGGCTCCCGTGGTGGTGGCCCCTGCCCTACCAACCTCTCCAACACCTGCAGCCCCAGGCAGCACTATGGAGGAACTGGCAGCCCAGGTCCGTCGCATGGACGGAGACCTCGCCAAGATTCTTGCTGCACTCTAACCGTTGACCAGATCTCAGCCTTCAGCACCGATACAGCTTGCCGACAGCCCTGAAGATGTCCCCTGGATGCAGCGGAGAAGTAATAGCAACCCGCGGGGCAGGCCTCCCATCTGCTACAAGTGCCGTAAGCCTGGGCATTACATCCGAGAGTGCCCGTTAAACGAGCAACCCCTGGGGCCCCGGGCCAACCCTCAGGAATAGAACCCCGTGGCCCCCCGGACTGGCGGGACCGGTATATCGGGGCCCGACCCATCATTCCCGTGGTTGTGGACGGCATACCGGTGATGGCTCTCTTGGACACTGGATCTCAGGTAACTACCATACCTTATACGTTGTACCAGCAGTATTGGGGGATAGACGAGCTGGCACCCCCAGATACTAGTATAACGCTAATTGCTGCAAATGGACTCCCATTGACCCAAGTGGGGTATAAACAGGTGGCTATGACGGTAGGGCAAGCTGAACTGCAACACCAGGGTATGATTGTGATCATGAATGAACCCAGTGATCATAACCCGAAGATAGTGCTAGGAACCAATGTGATGGAGCACTGTATGGGTGATGTGTTGGCCCTACTGCAGCAGCTGGCCGCCACGGCGGCGGGGAGCCGACAGAGAGCTGTGCAGCGAGAGATCCGAGCCTTGATGTACCGCCAGCATGTAAACTCAACAGGAGGAGAGATTGGTGGAGTGAGAGTGATGGATGTGGCCCCGTTGCTTGTGCCCCCCAGGAGTGAGATGATGATCTGGTGTAGAGCAGCGGTAGGGCCTCAGGGGCGTGACTACCCTGCCATGATGGAGCCCATACCCTCTGAGCACTGGCCCACGGTAATGGTCGCCCGAGGGGTGGTAGACGTGAAGAAGGGGAGAGTGCCCGTGAGGGTGTTGAACTGTGGGGAGGAATAAGTCAGGCTTCCCCGGTATGCCACCATTGCCAAGCTACTCACCCTAGATCCCCACACCATCCATGAAGCCAGTCCCTCCGTCTCCCCACCTACTACCAGCACTTCCCCGCTGCAAGGGGAGGTAAATGAGAGGCACCAACAGCTACACGTGGGCACTGATGATACCCCTACACATCACAAAGCAGGGGTATACAGGGTGGTGCGGGAGTACGAACAGGTTTTCAGCAAACACCCACTAGACTTCGGGCAGATCAAGGGGGTTCAACACCATATCCCCACCGGGGAACACCCCCCTATCAAAGAGAGGTACAGGCCTATTCCCCCTGCACATTATCAGTGTGCCAAAGATATGTTGAGGAATATGAAGGAGGCAGGGGTTATTCGGGACAGCTGTAGTCCCTGGGCCGCTCCGTTGGTACTGGTTAAGAAGAAGGATGGTACCATGCGGATGTGTGTGGACTACCGGAAGATTAATCAGATAACCCATAAAGATGCCTACCCACTGCCCCGGATTGAAGAGTCTTTGGCCGCGCTGAGAACTGCAAATTACTTCTCTACCCTTGACCTCACCAGTGGGTACTGGCAAGTGGCCGTGGCCCCGGAAGATCGGGAGAAAACCGCCTTCACCACCCCGATGGGGCTCTGTGAATTTAATAGTATGCCGTTCGGGCTGTGCAATGCCCCAGGAACCTTCCAACGGCTGATGGAGTGCTGTCTGGGACACCTAAACTTCGAGACCGTCCTATTGTATTTGGATGATGTGATTGTTTACTCCCAGACGTATGAAGCCCATCTGGAGCACCTGGCCGAAGTGTTTGCGTCCCTTGCCAAATACGGGATGAAGTTGAAGCCCTCTAAGTGCCACCTGCTGAAACCCAGATTGCAGTACCTGGGGCACGTGGTGAGTGCAGAAGGTGTTGCCCCTGACCCTGAGAAGATCACTGCCATCCAGGGCTGGCCAAGACCAACCACCGTGAGGGAAGTAAGGCAATTTCTGGGTCTGGTGGGGTACTACCGGCGCTTTATCAAAGGGTACACGAAGATGGATGCCCCCATGCAAGATCTCCTCGTGGGACAGACCAAAGGTGGTAGACCCATCGGAGCCCCACTGGTGTGGGAAGAAAAGCATGAGGAATCCTTCTGCCAGCTGAAAGCGGCCTTGACCGGAGAAGAGGTCCTGGCGTATCCCGACTATGGCTGCCCGTTCATCCTCTACACAGACGCCAGCAATGTGGGGCTAGGAGCAGTCCTGTCCCAGGTCCAGGATGGGAAAGAGAAAGTGATTATGCTAGCCGGAAGCTTCGGCCAACTGAAAGGAATCCGGAGAATTACAGCTCCTTCAAGCTCGAGCTTCTGGCATTGGTATGGGCTATCACGGAGAGGTTCCGTCACTACTTGGCCGCAGCAAAATTCACCGCTTTCACGGACAACAATCCGTTGACTCACCTGGATACGGCCAAGTTGGGCGCGTTGGAGCAGCGGTGGGTGGCTCGGCTAGCCAACTATGACTTCACCATCAAGTACCGTGCTGGTCGTGTCAACATTAATGCTGATGCACTCTCCCGAATGCCCCATTTGTCAGAAGAAGGGTGCGAGGATGATGACCTCGAGGAGATCGAGTTGCCTGCATTTCACCGGCCCTCAACCGAGAGGATACAGGTACACCAACAACGGGTGGACTTGGACCCACGGCCCAGTCAAGAGTGGCAGGAAGCTCAAAACCAGGCGCCGGCTGTCCGCCTCGTCAAGACCCTGGTGGAACAAGGTGCTTTTGGGATAGACCCTGCCGCCCCGGCTGAAGCCCAGCGCTTGTGGAAAGAACGGAAGCGGCTGTATCTACATCGGGGGAAGCTGTGCCGTGAGCTGATCAACCCGAAGACTCATGAGAAAATCTGCCAGTTGGTTATTCCCCAAGCTGATGTGGCTACTGTTTTGCGGGCATACCATGATGGTGCCGGGCACTTCGGGTGGAAAAAGCTGGAGATGCTGTTGAGAGAGCGGTTCTACTGGAGTGGGATGCGGGAGTCAGTAGAAGCCTGGTGCCGGGAGTGTGGCCCTTGCACGCTGAGGAGGAAGGACGAGACCAGCCAGAGGGCACCCCTGCACCCAATCATCACACATCAGCCGCTGGAACTGGTCGCCCTAGACCATGTCAAGCTCACCCCCAGCCGAAGTGGGTACGCCTACGCGTTGACCATCGTAGACCACTATTCAAGATACATGGTGGTTGTCCCCGTCAAGGACCTAACTGGCAGAACTGCTGCTCGAGCGTTCCAGGCTTATTTCTGCCGCCCACATGGATATCCAGAAAAAGTGCTTACTGACCAAGGCCCGGCTTTTGAAGCGGAGGTGTTCCACGAGTTTTGCCAGTTGTACGGCTGTAAGAAGATCCGGACCACCCCTTACCATACCCAGACCAACGGCATGTGTGAGAAGATGAACCACTTGGTCCTGGGACTCCTCAAGACGTTACCGCTGGAAGAGCGGAACCTGTGGCCGGAGAAGCTACCTGACTTGGTAGATATGTACAACAATATCCCGTCCAGCTCGACAAAGTGCACCCCAGCATACCTAATGAGGGCTCATCCCGGCCGCCTGCCGGTGGACCTGGAAATAGGGTTGGAGTCCCCGGAAGCATTCCCTTCGACAGCTGAATGGGAAACTCGGCGGAGAGCACAATACCGGCGGATTCAGGAATATGTAGAGAAGAACCTAAAGGCTGCTTTACACCAGGCAATCTATCGTGCGATAGATCGTCGGGGTCACGGTTTTTGTGACGCACATCCGGCATCGCTGGCGATGCCGGCCTGTGTGACACCTCCTAGCGACGCAGTATCGCTCACAAATCGTGAGTCGGGTACTGCTCGTTAGGTTCCATAATCTCGTTTAATTTAGTTGACCATCGTTTCCGTGGTAGCACACGCCGCTCCGTGTGACACCACGGGAACGATGAGCAGCTCACCTGCCTCCCGCGGCCGCCGCCGGCTCTATGTGGAAGGAAGGAGGTGGGCGGGATGTTTACGTCCCGCTTATCTCCGCCCCGCCGCTTCTATTGGCCGGCGGCCGTGTGACGTCGCTGTGACGCCGAACGTCCCTCCCACTCCAGGAAGTGGACGTTCGCCGCCCACAGCGAGGTCGCACGAGAGGTAAGTATGTGTGACGGGGGTTACTAACTTTGTGCGACACGGGCAGCGATTTGCCCGTGACGCAAAAAGGACGGGGGCGGGTACGATCGATTGTGAAATCGCACAATCGGTCGTACCGTGTAAAGCAGGCTTAAGTCGAAGTCGAGAACAGCAAGAGCAGTGATTCAACCAGAAAGCGTCTGCGGGCCCTTTCCAGCCAGGAGATGTGGTGTTAAAGCGGAAGAGGAAGACCCACAAGCTGGATGATCAATGGGAACCAATCCCATACGTCATACAACCCACAGGGTGGGAAGATGGGAAGGCCTACCAGATCAGTCGTGACCAAGGGGGCACTTTGGCCATGGTTTCCCGGGACCATCTAAAAAGGTGCCCACCAGCATTGAGGGCAACGGCAGACGAACCAGTTCCTCCACCAGCAGAGAAGGAAAGAGAGGTGATCCACACTGTGATGGGTGACTTCCCAGCAGACTGGCCTACACAGAACGGCGTGGTGATTCTTCCAGTCATACTGTTCCCACAACCTGTGGATGAAGAAGTGGTGGAAGCGGTCGACCGTGAGCCAGAACCAGTGCCAGTGCCCAGGGATGAACCTGTACCCAGCTCCCCTATGCCTCCGCCTGCCCCACACGATAGAAGGGAGGAGGAACCGATTGTTCCCTCTGCCCCACTGCATAGCCCCACTGACACCGGACCCCGAAGGTCCACCCGTCCCAGCCTAGGTAGACCCCCACTTAGGTACAGGGAGACTGTCCTTTAAAGAGGGGGGTCAGGAAGTCTGTGTGAGTTCATGTTTAAAAGTGTTTGAAAGTTTTGAGAATGATGAAAAATGATGATTACCGTGTACTTCACCTGATTAACAGTGATTGAACCGGCCGGAGCCGGAACCGTTGTCCCCGTGGGGACCGTTCAAAAAGTTAGCATGGGAACTATCCATGGACAAGCCCGTGAACTTGCAGGGCAACCACAAACGTTAAGTGGCTTGTAAATAAGTTGTTTTACCGTACCGTTTTCCACAGTTGCCGCCTCCGGAGAGGCAGGTTGGAGGGAGGGCCCTCAGCAGAGCAGGCTGGGGCCCAGCCACCAAAGAAACCGGTGGCAACCCTCTGGAGGGGAAGGACAGATCCCGCTCGGGTAACTTATGCTGGACTGTGGGTCAAGGGGTGCTGCCTGGGCTTTAGGGGCAGCATCAGGGCCAGGTTGCTTGGGTGGGAGAGAGCGGAAACCGTACCCGTAAAACCGTTTAGTAACGTTTAAGAAATGTGCCACCCATTGTGGGATGATGTTATGCTTTATATGTTACCTTTTTACATTTACAGAAAATAAAACCGTTGTTGGACGGGCAGCCCGCGGACGGTACCACAGTGCAGCAAGGCACCGCGCTGCCCACCCGCGTCCCTGCGCCCACCAAGCCCTGCATCCCCCACTTCCTCACTGGGGCCCGGGTTCACCAACCCCTACCCACGGAGGGGCAACACAACAACTGGCTGCTCCATACCATCCTTCCCGGGATCCCCATACAGAGCAGCGGTGGTGTCAACCAAATCACCACAACCGTGGGTGGCGTCACGGACAATAACCAATCCCCACACCCAACAACCCCCCTTTCACTCACGGGCGAGGAGCGCCGCTAGAGTCCCCGGGATCCGGCTCATCGCTCGAGCCACCGAGCAGCAGCAGGCCGCAGCAACCGCGGCAGCCGGACCCGAGCAGCAGTGGGAGAGCGCGGCGTCCCCTCCTTTGCCCGTGACAGTTTCCTTGTCCTTTTGACGCTCTACCAAACTAAAACCACAGGCTGCTTTAACATACTGTTCTGCCAGACTAGGGATCATGAAGGGCACCTTATGTGCCTCAATAAGATTGCTTCACCGTACTACCTGCACATTGATGCAGAATGCAGGGAGAAGGATGAGGCCACAATCCCTCATCATGGATAAAGGGTGAGATGAGTTTTGGTTTATTATGTTTTTATAGCCAGGACAAGTGAGGATTTAAAGAAAGCAGTGCAGAACAGGCAAAGTACCTGAGAGTAGTTAAAGTCACGCTCACTATATAGCGAGGGTAACTGTAACTGCTACTTCCATTGCTCCAATGACTAGAAGAAAGTGGATGCAGGGAGAAAAAAAGACTAAATTATTTACCGGTAATGGGATTTTCCAGAACCCATGACAGCATCACACAAGAGAGAGAGATCTAGACCACAAGGACAGGAAACCTAGTAACTAAATGGGTGGCACCTCTCCCCCCATCAGTTGGGTTACAGAGCATGAGAGGACCTCCTACATAATTATATATACATACCATCACTGAAAGATGGCCCAAGCCGATAGGATACACTAAAAAAAATGGTGTTCCCAAACCAGAAATATTTGGGGAATATAAGGGGGTTGTTAGTCAAAATCCCATTAACGATAAGTAATTTAGTTTTTTCCTTTACTCCATGACAGTGTCACATGAGAAATTTACAGAGAGAATAAATCCCCTTGGGAGGGACCACCACTTGTAGGACCCTTCTCCCGAAGAAAATTTCATCAGAAGAGGATGGCTCCAATCTGTAGCGCTTATAGAAGGTTGAAGGTGAAGATCAAGTCCCTGCATTACATATTTGGTCAATCGATGTCTCTGCTTTCTCAAATTATGAAGTTACAACTGATTTAGTTGAATAGGCTTTAATGCCTATCAGGACTGAAGTACTACTAGCAGAGTAGGCTAGGCTAATAGCTTTTCTAATTTACTTTGCTATAATACTCTCCAAGACTCCTAGTCCTTTTCTAGCACCCTGAAAGGAAATAAGCGATGACCGACTTTTCCTCCAGAGTTTAGTCTTTAAAACGTACTCTAACAGGGACCTTCTCAAATCTAAGGTGTGAAATGTATTCTCCTGTGGGTTACTAGGTGTCGCGGGCGGGGAGGAGGGTGTCAGCACTGCGCTCACCCCTCTGCTCGGGTCCGGCTGCTGCTGCTCAGTGGTGGCTCGAGCGGTGGGCCGGATCCCGGGGGTCTCGAGTGGCGCTCCTCGCCCGTGAGTGAAAGGGGATTGGGTTTTGGGATATAATCTATTGTCCGTGACGCCACCCACGGTTGTGGTGATTTGTTGACACCACCGCTGCTCTGTATGGGGATCCCGGGAGTGATGATGTGGAGCAGCCAGTTGTTGTGTTGCCCCTCCGTGGGTAGGGGTTGGTGATCCCGGGGCCCAGTGATGAGGTGGGAGATGCAGGGCTTGGTGGGCGCAGGGACGCGGGGGCAGCGCGGTGCCTCGCGGCACTGTGGTACTCACTCAGCCTGAGACGATGACACAGTTCTCGGTAAAACACACGGCTGGAAGGACGGTTCCCACGGACGGCTGCACTTGCTTTCCCCAGTAGGTGATGGTGACGGTCCCTCTGTCCTGCACCTGAGTTGATGTTGGTTGCGATGGGTTCCCACCGGTAACCCGCTCCCTGGCTTGGATATGGGCCGGAGGAGCCCTACTTTGCCCGCAGGCGCTGGCCCTGAGAAACCGGTGCCCTGGTGGTGGCGGTGTCTCTCTTCAATGGTTGGACTGTTGCCTTCAATCGGGACTTGGTTGTTTGGAGACAGACGTCCCCTTCACTGACGGATTTGGCAAATTATGGCGACTCCTAGCCTTGCTGGGGTCCGAGAGGCCCCTGCCCTGGTGCTGACTGTCCTTCGTATACTGCTCCAGACCGCCGGGTCACCACCCGTCCGCGGTCCTTCCAGCAACCTCCGAGCAGTCCCCCTCCAGACAGTCACCGCCGTCTGCTGACCTTGCTGTCACTGTCCGGGCACACAGCCGGACGCACTTCAGGCTTTACAAACTCCTCAGCTCCTCTACCACTTCACTTCCTTCCACTTTGAACTTCCACTTCTATCTATCTGGTTCCTCCCGCCTCCAGGGCTGTGAACTCCTCGGTGGGCGGAGCCAACCGCCTGGCCCACCCCCTGGTGTGGACACCAGCTCCTGGAGGAAGGCAACAAGGATTTTTGGGTTAGCTTTGGTGTGCCTAGCTGGGGTGTAGGGTGTGGTGGTGTGATGACCTGTGACCCCTGGCTTGCCCAGGGCGTCACATTCCCCCTTAGCAAAATGCAGACCGTCCGCGGGCTGCCCGTTTAACGCCGGTTTTATTTTCTGTAAAATATATAAAAGTAAAACGGTAACATATATACATTTTTATTACTTCTTCCCATAATGGGAGGCACTTTACTTAACCGTTGCAAAACGGTTTACGGTTACGGTTTCCGCTCTCTCCCACCCAAGCAACCTGGCCCTGATGCTGCCCCTAAAACCCAGGCAGCACCCCTTGACCCAAGTCCAGCACAAGTTACCCGAGCGGGGTCTGTCCTTCCCCTCTAGAGGGTAGCCACCGGTCCCTGTGGTGACTGGGCCCCAGCCGGCTCTACTGCGGGCCCTCCCTCCAACCTGCCTCTCCGGAGGTGGCAATGCGGAAACAGTAACGGTAAACAAATTATTTACAAGCCACTAACGTTTGTGGTTGCCCTGCAAGTTCACGGGCTTGTCCATAAGGAGTCCCTTATGCAACACTTTTTAAACGGTCCCCACGGGGACAACGGTGTCGGCAACGGCTGGTTTTCCAAATCACGGTAGAGTCAGGTTACTGTTCGGTAATCATTTTTGCTTATCATTTTCAACTTTTTCAAACAAACACAACTCAGTGGTGGTCCCAACGGGGACTGGACAACGGTGCTCCGCTGCCCTACTCAGAGTCCTCGACGTAGGCAGATCCATCCCCCTCCACCAGCATTTCCAACATGCACTGACATGCTTGCTGTGACAGGGGCACCCGGTACCCATTTCCACCGGTACGCGAGGTGTGGAAGACCACTGGACCTCCTACATAACGGGCGCGCTCCATTGCCTCTTCCAACTGCCCCTTCCAGTGCATCCGTGCGCTCTTCATCTTCTAGGACTGTGGGGACAGCTGTCACACCTGGTTTTCCACGCACAACTTCCACCACTGTAACCGCAACAGGCAGTTTGCTTGGTAAGTCGTCAGTTGATTTGGAAGGGGAAACAAGTGAGTGTGTACAGCTCTCTCAGACATCGATAGCACCAACGTTGGATGAAGGCAACATCACGTCTACGCCTGCACTTTCCTCACAAACCTGCATTTTTCCAGGGACACCCTACTCAACACCGTCTACACACAGCAGCCAGAACTCTGTCCCTCAGATGTGGACAAATAAAAGGCCATTTCCTGCGACCCATGACAAAGCTAAGCGATGGACAGCTTAGGGATAGCACTTTCTATCAGTCCTTTTAAGGGCTCATTCCGGCAGGGTCAGAGCCATAGGTGACAGAGTTTAAAACAGAGTTTAACAGCTACACAAGATGACAGCGTCTGTGTAGCTAAGGTCAGAGATTTCCTCGCTGAATTTCCCCATTAGGAGGGATAGAAAGGCAGGCTTCCTTTCCTCTACCCAGAGACCCACAACCCTGCCACTGTACCCTCCTGCCCTTTGCACACTCAAACTCATTGTTACTAAGCCATTATACTAGCAAACACTGAGTGAATTTAGTGGCATCTTAAACGTGACTATTGTACTTCTGTATAGTCCCACTAGTGCAAAGATATTTGCAGCACGTCTGCCTGCATTGCACACTCAAACTCATTATAACTAAGCCATTATACTAGCAAACACTGAGTGAACTTAGTGGCATCCTAAACGTGGCTATTGGACTTCTGTATAGTCCCACTAGTGCAAAGATATTTGCAGCACGTCTGCCTGCATTGCACACTCCAACTCATTGTTACTAAGCCATTATACTAGCAAACACTGAGTGAACTTAGTGGCATCCTAAACGTGGCTATTGGACTTCTGTATAGTCCCACTAGTGCAAAGATATTTGCAGCACGTCTGCCTGCACTGCACACTCCAACTAATTGTTACTAAGCCATTATACTAGCAAACACTGAGTGAACTTAGTGGCATCCTAAACGTGGCAATTGGACTTCTGTATAGTCCCACTAGTGCAAAGATATTTGCAGGACGTCTGCCTGAATTGCACCCTCAAACTCATTGTTACTAAGCCATTATACTAGCAAACACTGAGTGAACTTAGTGGCATCATAAAAGTGGCTGTTGGACTTCTGTATCGTCCCACTAGTGCAAAGATATTTGCAGCACCTCTGCCTGCATTGCACACTCAAACTCATTGTTACTAAGCCATTATACTAGCAAACACTGAGTGAACTTAGTGGCATCCTAAACGTGGCTGTTGGACTTCTGTATCGTCTCACAAGTGCAAAGATATTTGCAGCACATCTGCCTGCATTGCACACTCCAAGTCATTGTTACTAAGCCATTATACTAGCAAACACTGCTGCCAGTTTAAGGGCCGTAGTTGCATTGTCAGTGATAATTATTGTTGTTTATTCTGCTGTTAATAAAGATAGACCACCGCTGCAATCTACACCACCTCTCAATTTTTACTACCACATTTTAAGTGCACAATCTTGTCGCAATCAACATGAGTGGCAAAATGACAGATGCTGGTGGAAAGGGGAAGAGGCGTGTTGGAAAAGGAAAAAAAGGGTTTGTCTGTGGGGAAGGTGGCAAAGCTCCATTAACATCTGCTAAAGATAGACCATCTTCCAGCAAAAGTAAGATGTCTACTACTTACCGTGGACAATCCGATGTGCTCCCTTTTTTACGGACACAAACAACAGGAACAAAGGTAGATGATGGGCAAAAAAGGAAAATGCTTGAATGGATCTCAAGTGGTCCAACAAGTGCCCTCTCAGCCACCTCAAGTACCGCATCCAAAAAACACCAGTCCTCTGAGTTGTCATCCCAATCAAACTTGCTTTCTCCCAGCTCTGAAGTCTCCATCAGCCCTGCACAGTATGGTGGAACTGAGATGGCTGAGTCTGCAGAGCTGTTCAGTCACACTATAGCCTGGGAATCAGAGGTCTGCTCCCAAGCTACAGTGAGTACAGACCAGGAAATGGTCTGCAGTGATGCCCAGAACCTTTGTGACTCTGATTCAGGCCGTGAGGACCAAGTTTCTGAGCATAATGTTGACCCTTTGTTACAAACTGTAACAACTGTGGTTATAGACAATGAGGAACATAATGATGACGATGAGACGCAGATACCAGATTGGGATGACAACTTAAATATTCGGTCAGGGCAAGAAGAGACTCAGTCTGAGGGTGAGGGGAGTGCAAACACAACAATAGATGATGAAGTTCTAGATCCCACCTACTGTCAACCCACAGTCAGGCACTCGAGGAGGTCAACAGAGGCGGTGGAGGAGAATGCAACTGACGATGAAGTTACCTTGCGCCTTCCTGGACAGAGTCGGAGCACTGGTAGCACGTCTACAACTGCATCATCAGCCACCACTCTGCCTCTGAGCACTAGTCGGGGGGGCTCAGCAGGTCGCATGCCCTCTAAGCCTTGCCTAGCCTGGTCCTTTTTTGACATAGAAAAAGATTGCCCAAATTATGTGATGTGCAAAATTTGTCGTGATTCTGTTAGTAGAGGTCAAAACCTCAGCAGTTTGACAACTTCTTCCATGAATCGTCACATGAATAAATATCATAGGTCCCAGTGGGAAGCTCACCGTGCTGCAATGCAGCCTAGCGGAGCGAACCATCCACGGCCTGCCCCTTCCAGTGCATCCGCGCGCTCTTCATCTTCTAGGACTGTGGGGACAGTTGTCACACCTGGTTTTCCACGCACAACTTCCACCACTGTAACCGCAACAGGCAGTTTGCTTGGTAGGTCGACAGTTGGTTTGGAAAGGGAAACAAGTGAGTGTGTACAGCTCTCTCAGACATCGATAGCACCAACGTTGGATGAAGGCAACATCATGTCTACGCCTGCACTTTCCTCACAAACCTGCATTTTTCCAGGGACACCCTACTCAACACCGTCTACACACAGCAGCCAGATCTCTGTCCCTCAGATGTGGACAAATAAAAGGCCATTTCCTGCGACCCATGACAAAGCTAAGAGGTTGACTCTATCCCTCTGTAAGCTCTTGGCTACCGAAATGCTGCCTTTCCGCCTGGTGGACACACAGGATTTTAGAGACCTTATGTATGTCGCTGTGCCCCAGTACCAGATGCCCAGTCGCCACTACTTCTCTAAGAAAGGTGTGCCCGCGCTACACCAGCATGTCGCACACAACATCACCGCTTCCTTGAGAAACTCTGTGTGTGAACGGGTGCATTTCACCACCGATACTTGGACCAGTAAGCATGGACAGGGACGTTACATGTCGCTGACTGGGCACTGGGTAACTATGGTGATAGATGGTGAAGGGTCTGCTACACAAGTCTTGCCGTCCCCACGACTTGTGTGTCAATCCTCTGTCTGTCCAAGTTCCGCCACTGCTTCTGCCTCTTCCACCTCATCTGTGTCCTCCACCGCCGCCCCAAGCCTGCCTGGTCAGGCCACCAGCGTTCTCACTGCGCAGAAGGAATCACGCACCCCTCATTACTATGCTGGCAGCAGAGCGCAAAGGCATCAGGCGGTCTTTAGCTTGACATGTCTTGGGAATAAGAGTCACACAGCTGAGGAGTTGTGGTCAGCTCTGCGGTCCGAATTTAATAAATGGTTGTCTTCACTCAACCTGCAGCCTGGTAAGGCCGTGTGCGACAATGCTGCAAACCTGGGTGTGGCCCTTCGCCTGGGCAAGGTGACACACGTGCCTTGTATGGCTCACGTGTTGAGCCTTGTTGTCCAGCAATTTTTAACACACTATCCCGGCCTAGATGGCCTTCTGACCAGGGCACAAAAACTGTCTGCTCACTTCCGCCGTTCAACCGCCGCAGCTGAGCGACTTGCATCGCTCCAGAAGTCTTTCGGCCTGCCGGTTCATCGCCTGAAATGCGATGTGGCGACACGCTAGAATTCGACTCTCCACATGTTACAGCGACTGTGGCAGCACCGCCGAGCCCTGGTGCAATACGTCCTGACGTATAGCATTGGCCAACGAGATGCAGAGGTGGGGCAGATCACCCTGATGGAGTGGTCTCAGATCAAGGACCTATGCACCCTTCTGCACAGTTTCGACATGGCGACAAATATGTTTAGCACTGACAATGCCATTATCAGCATGACAATTCCAGTCATTTACATGCTGGAGCACACGCTAAACACTATTCGGAGTCAGGGCGTGGGACAACAGGAAGGGGAGGAACTACAGGAGGATTCATATGCGCAAGGGACAACAACATCACCAAGGTCCAGACGTTCATCATCACCAACGCAGCAGGCATGGGACCATGGGGGACAGGGATCAACAAGGGCGCATGGTAGCAGGCGAAATGTTGAGGAAGGTGCAGGAGAACATGAAGAAATGGAGGACGAACTGTCCATGGGCATGGAAGACTCAGCGGATGAGGGAGACCTTGGTCAAATTTCAGTTGAAAGAGGTTGGGGGGAGATGTCAGAGGAAGAAAGAACGGTTAGCACCTCTATGCCACAAACACAGCGTGGACTTGGTCCGCATGGCTGCGCAAGACACAGGAGTGCCTTCTTGTTGCACTACCTCCAACATGACCCTCGTATTGTCAAAATTAGAAGTGATGATGACTACTGGCTTGCCACACTATTAGATCTCCGGTACAAGTCCAAATTTTGTGACATAATTCCAGCCATAGAAAGGGATGCACGTATGCAGGAGTATCAGCAGAAGCTGTTACTCGATCTTAGCTAGGCTTTTCCACCAAACAACCGTGCAGGTGCAGGGAGTGAATCTCCCAGTTGTAACTTGACAAACATGGGACGGTCTCGTCATCTCCAACAGTCTACCCGTACCAGTAGCACCGTATCTGGTGCTGGTAACAGCAATTTTATTGAATCTTTTCATAATTTTTTTAGACCCTCCTTTGCAAGGCCACCAGAGACAACAAGTCTGACACATAGTCAACGGCTGTAGAGGATGATACAGGAGTATCTCCAAATGAACATCGATGCCATGACTTTGCAAATGGAGCCTTGCTCATTTTGGGCTTCAAATCTTGAAAAATGGCCAGAGCTCTCCACTTACGCCTTGGAGATTTTGTCGTGTCCAGCTGCCAGCATTGTCTCTGAACGTGTCTCCAGTGCTGCTGGGTGTGTGCTGACAGATAAGTGCACGCGTCTGTCCAGTGACAAGGTGGACAGACTAACGTTCATCAAAATGAACAAGTCATGGATCCACAAGGAATTTACTACACCTGTGTCATCCTGGGGAGAGTAAATGCTTGTGGATTTGGAATGTGCTTGATGCAAATCAAAACATCCTGTTTGCAACTAGGGCACAAGTGCTGCCAATGATGGGGTGTCTGTGGGGCACAATTTTTGGAAAAAACGGAGACTCCGCTTGGAGTAATCCTTGCTTATATTGTTTTAAAAAATGATCCAAGATGCATACAGCTGGGATCAGGAAAGTCTTTGCTACCTACCCCGGTGTCATCCTGGGGACGGTTAAGTATGGCGTATTTTTGAATGTGCTTGATGCAAATCTAGCTGTGAAGTGTACAACTAGGGCACAAGTGCTGCCACTGAATGGGTGGGTGTGTGTGGGGCACAATTTTTGGAAAAAAGGGACACTCCGCTTGGAGTAATCCTTGCTTACATTGTTTTAAAAAATGATCCAAGATGCATACAGCTGGGATCAGGAAAGACTTTGCTGCCTACCCCGGTGTCATCCTGGGGACGGTTAAGTATGGCGTATTTTTGAATGTGCTTGATGCAAATCTAGCTGTGAAGTGTACAACTAGGGCACAAGTGCTGCCACTGAATGGGTGGGTGTGTGTGGGGCACAATTTTTGGAAAAAAAGGACACTCCACTTGGAGTAATCCTTGCTTACATTGTTTTAAAAAATGATCCAAGATGCATACAGCTGGGATCAGGAAATACTTTGCTACCTACCCCGGTGTCATCCTGGGGACAGTTAAGAATGGCATATTTTTGAATGTGCTTGATGCAAATCTAGCTGTGAAGTGTACAACTGGGGCACAACTGCTGCCACTGAAGGGATGGGTGTGTGTGTGGCCCAATTTTTGGAAAAAAGGGAGACTCCGCTTGGAGTAACCCTTACTTACAGTGTTTTTAAAAATGATCCAAGATGAACAGAGCTGGGATCAGCAAAGACTTTGCTACCTACCCCGGTGTCATCCTGGGGACGGTTAAGAATGGCGTATTTTTGAATGTGCTTGATGCAAATCTAGCTGTGAAGTGTACAACTAGGGCACAAGTGCTGCCACTGAATGGGTGGGTGTGTGTGGGGCACAATTTTTGGAAAAAAGGGAGACTCCGCTTGGAGTAATCCTTGCTTACATAGTTTTAAAAAATGATCCAAGATGCATACAGCTGGGATCAGGAAAGACTTTGCTACCTACCCCGGTGTCATCCTGGGGACGGTTAAGTATGGCTTATTTTTGAATGTGCTTGATGCAAATCTAGCTGTGAAGTGTACAACTGGGGCACAACTGCTGCCACTGAAGGGGTAGGTGTGTGTGTGGCCCAATTTTTGGAAAAAAGGGATACTCCGCTTGGAGTAACCCTTACTTACAGTGTTTTTAAAAATGATCCAAGATGAACAAAGCTGGGATCAGCAAAGACTTTGCTACCTACCCCGGTGTCATCCTGGGGACGGTTAAGAATGGCGTATTTTTGAATGTGCTTGATGCAAATCTACCTGTGAAGTGTACAACTAGGGCACAAGTGCTGCCACTGAATGGGTGGGTGTGTGTGGGGCAAAATTTTTGGAAAAAAGGGACACTCCGCTTGGAGTAATCCTTGCTTACATTGTTTTAAAAAATGATCCAAGATGCATACAGCTGGGATCAGGAAAGACTTTGCTGCCTACCCCGGTGTCATCCTGGGGACGGTTAAGTATGGCGTATTTTTGAATGTGCTTGATGCAAATCTAGCTGTGAAGTGTACAACTAGGGCACAAGTGCTGCCACTGAATGGGTGGGTGTGTGTGGGGCACAATTTTTGGAAAAAAAGGGCACTCCACTTGGAGTAATCCTTGCTTACATTGTTTTAAAAAATGATCCAAGATGCATACAGCTGGGATCAGGAAAGACTTTGCTACCTACCCCGGTGTCATCCTGGGGACAGTTAAGAATGGCATATTTTTGAATGTGCTTGATGCAAATCTAGCTGTGAAGTGTACAACTGGGGCACAACTGCTGCCACTGAAGGGATGGGTGTGTGTGTGGCCCAATTTTTGGAAAAAAGGGAGACTCCGCTTGGAGTAACCCTTACTTACAGTGTTTTTAAAAATGATCCAAGATGAACAGAGCTGGGATCAGCAAAGACTTTGCTACCTACCCCGGTGTCATCCTGGGGACGGTTAAGAATGGCGTATTTTTGAATGTGCTTGATGCAAATCTAGCTGTGAAGTGTACAACTAGGGCACAAGTGCTGCCACTGAATGGGTGGGTGTGTGTGGGGCACAATTTTTGGAAAAAAGGGAGACTCCGCTTGGAGTAATCCTTGCTTACATAGTTTTAAAAAATGATCCAAGATGCATACAGCTGGGATCAGGAAAGACTTTGCTACCTACCCCGGTGTCATCCTGGGGACGGTTAAGTATGGCTTATTTTTGAATGTGCTTGATGCAAATCTAGCTGTGAAGTGTACAACTGGGGCACAACTGCTGCCACTGAAGGGGTAGGTGTGTGTGTGGCCCAATTTTTGGAAAAAAGGGATACTCCGCTTGGAGTAACCCTTACTTACAGTGTTTTTAAAAATGATCCAAGATGAACAGAGCTGGGATCAGCAAAGACTTTGCTACCTACCCCGGTGTCATCCTGGGGACGGTTAAGAATGGCGTATTTTTGAATGTGCTTGATGCAAATCTACCTGTGAAGTGTATAACTAGGGCACAAGTGCTGCCACTGAATGGGTGGGTGTGTGTGGGGCACAATTTTTGGAAAAAAGGGACACTCCGCTTGGAGTAATTTTTGCTTACATTGTTTTAAAAAATGATCCAAGATGCATACAGCTGGGATCAGGAAAGACTTTGCTGCCTACCCCGGTGTCATCCTGGGGACGGTTAATTATGGCGTATTTTTGAATGTGCTTGATGCAAATCTAGCTGTGAAGTGTACAACTAGGGCACAAGTGCTGCCACTGAATGGGTGGGTGTGTGTGGGGCACAATTTTTGGAAAAAAAGGACACTCCACTTGGAGTAATCCTTGCTTACATTGTTTTAAAAAATGATTCAAGATGCATACAGCTGGGATCAGGAAAGACTTTGCTACCTACCCCGGTGTCATCCTGGGGACAGTTAAGAATGGCATATTTTTGAATGTGCTTGATGCAAATCTAGCTGTGAAGTGTACAACTGGGGCACAACTGCTGCCACTGAAGGGGTGGGTGTGTGTGTGGCCCAATTTTTGGAAAAAAGGGAGACTCCGCTTGGAGTAATCCTTGCTTACATTGTTTTAAAAAATGATCCAAGATGCATACAGCTGGGATCAGGAAAGACTTTGCTACCTACCCCGGTGTCATCCTGGGGACAGTTAAGAATTGCGTATTTTTGAATGTGCTTGATGCAAATCTAGCTGTGAAGTGTACAACTAGGGCACAAGTGCTGCCACTGAATGGGTGGGTGTGTGTGGGGCACAATTTTTGGAAAAAAAGGGAGACTCCGCTTGGAGTAATCCTTGCTTACATTGTTTTAAAAAATGATCCAAGATGCATACAGCTGGGATCAGGAAAGACTTTGCTACCTACCCCGGTGTCATCCTGGGGACGGATAAGTATGGCGTATTTTTGAATGTGCTTGATGCAAATCTAGCTGTGAAGTGTACAACTAGGGCACAAGTGCTGCCACTGAATGGGTGGGTGTGTGTGGGGCACAATTTTTGGAAAAAAAGGAGACTCCGCTTGGAGTAATCCTTGCTTACATAGTTTTAAAAAATGATCCAAGATGCATACAGCTGGGATCAGGAAAGACTTTGCTACCTACCCCGGTGTCATCCTGGGGACGGTTAAGTATGGCTTATTTTTGAATGTGCTTGATGCAAATCTAGCTGTGAAGTGTACAACTGGGGCACAACTGCTGCCACTGAAGGGGTAGGTGTGTGTGGCCCAATTTTTGGAAAAAAGGGATACTCCGCTTGGAGTAACCCTTACTTACAGTGTTTTTAAAAATGATCCAAGATGAACAGAGCTGGGATCAGCAAAGATTTTGCTACCTACCCCGGTGTCATCCTGGGGACGGTTAAGAATGGCGTATTTTTGAATGTGCTTGATGCAAATCTAGCTGGGAAGTGTACAACTAGGGCACAAGTGCTGCCACTGAATGGGTGGGTGTGTGTGGGGCACAATTTTTGGAAAAAAAGGGAGACTCCGCTTGGAGTAATCCTTGCTTACATTGTTTTAAAAAATGATCCAAGATGCATACAGCTGGGATCAGGAAAGACTTTGCTACCTACCCCGGTGTCATCCTGGGGACGGTTAAGTATGGCGTATTTTTGAATGTGCTTGATGCAAATCTAGCTGTGAAGTGTACAACTAGGGCACAAGTGCTGCCACTGAATGGGTGGGTGTGTGTGGGGCACAATTTTTGGAAAAAAGGGAGACTCCGCTTGGAGTAATCCTTGCTTACATAGTTTTAAAAAATGATCCAAGATGCATACAGCTGGGATCAGCAAAGACTTTGCTACCTACCCCGGTGTCATCCTGGGGACGGTTAAGTATGGCTTATTTTTGAATGTGCTTGATGCAAATCTAGCTGTGAAGTGTACAACTGGGGCACAACTGCTGCCACTGAAGGGGTAGGTGTGTGTGTGGCCCAATTTTTGGAAAAAAGGGATACTCCGCTTGGAGTAACCCTTACAGTGTTTTTAAAAATGATCCAAGATGAACAGAGCTGGGATCAGCAAAGACTTTGCTACCTACCCCGGTGTCATCCTGGGGACGGTTAAGAATGGCGTATTTTTGAATGTGCTTGATGCAAATCTACCTGTGAAGTGTACAACTAGGGCACAAGTGCTGCCACTGAATGGGTGGGTGTGTGTGGGGCACAATTTTTGGAAAAAAGGGACACTCCGCTTGGAGTAATCCTTGCTTACATTGCTTTAAAAAATGATCCAAGATGCATACAGCTGGGATCAGGAAAGACTTTGCTGCCTACCCCGGTGTCATCCTGGGGACGGTTAAGTATGGCGTATTTTTGAATGTGCTTGATGCAAATCAAGCTGTGAAGTGTACAACTAGGGCACAAGTGCTGCCACTGAATGGGTGGGTGTGTGTGGGGCACAATTTTTGGAAAAAAAGGACACTCCACTTGGAGTAATCCTTGCTTAAATTGTTTTAAAAAATGATCCAAGATGCATACAGCTGGGATCAGGAAAGACTTTGCTACCTACCCCGGTGTCATCCTGGGGACAGTTAAGAATGGCATATTTTTGAATGTGCTTGATGCAAATCTAGCTGTGAAGTGTACAACTGGGGCACAACTGCTGCCACTGAAGGGATGGGTGTGTGTGTGGCCCAATTTTTGGAAAAAAGGGAGACTCCGCTTGGAGTAACCCTTACTTACAGTGTTTTTAAAAATGATCCAAGATGAACAGAGCTGGGATCAGCAAAGACTTTGCTACCTACCCCGGTGTCATCCTGGGGACGGTTAAGAATGGCGTATTTTTGAATGTGCTTGATGCAAATCTAGCTGTGAAGTGTACAACTAGGGCACAAGTGCTGCCACTGAATGGGTGGGTGTGTGTGGGGCACAATTGTTGGAAAAAAAGGAGACTCCGCTTGGAGTAATCCTTGCTTACATAGTTTTAAAAAATGATCCAAGATGCATACAGCTGGGATCAGGAAAGACTTTGCTACCTACCCCGGTGTCATCCTGGGGACGGTTAAGTATGGCTTATTTTTGAATGTGCTTGATGCAAATCTAGCTGTGAAGTGTACAACTGGGGCACAACTGCTGCCACTGAAGGGGTAGGTGTGTGTGTGGCCCAATTTTTGGAAAAAAGGGATACTCCGCTTGGAGTAACCCTTACTTACAGTGTTTTTAAAAATGATCCAAGATGAACAGAGCTGGGATCAGCAAAGACTTTGCTACCTACCCCGGTGTCATCCTGGGGACGGTTAAGAATGGCGTATTTTTGAATGTGCTTGATGCAAATCTACCTGTGAAGTGTACAACTAGGGCACAAGTGCTGCCACTGAATGGGTGGGTGTGTGTGGGGCACAATTTTTGGAAAAAAGGGACACTCCGCTTGGAGTAATTTTTGCTTACATTGTTTTAAAAAATGATCCAAGATGCATACAGCTGGGATCAGGAAAGACTTTGCTGCCTACCCCGGTGTCATCCTGGGGACGGTTAAGTATGGCGTATTTTTGAATGTGCTTGATGCAAATCTAGCTGTGAAGTGTACAACTAGGGCACAAGTGCTGCCACTGAATGGGTGGGTGTGTGTGGGGCACAATTTTTGGAAAAAAAGGACACTCCACTTGGAGTAATCCTTGCTTACATTGTTTTAAAAAATGATTCAAGATGCATACAGCTGGGATCAGGAAAGACTTTGCTACCTACCCCGGTGTCATCCTGGGGACAGTTAAGAATGGCATATTTTTGAATGCGCTTGATGCAAATCTAGCTGTGAAGTGTACAACTGGGGCACAACTGCTGCCACTGAAGGGGTGGGTGTGTGTGTGGCCCAATTTTTGGAAAAAAGGGAGACTCCGCTTGGAGTAATCCTTGCTTACATTGTTTTAAAAAATGATCCAAGATGCATACAGCTGGGATCAGGAAAGACTTTGCTACCTACCCCGGTGTCATCCTGGGGACAGTTAAGAATGGCGTATTTTTGAATGTGCTTGATGCAAATCTAGCTGTGAAGTGTACAACTAGGGCACAAGTGCTGCCACTGAATGGGTGGGTGTGTGTGGGGCACAATTTTTGGAAAAAAGGGAGACTCCGCTTGGAGTAATCCTTGCTTACATAGTTTTAAAAAATGATCCAAGATGCATACAGCTAGGATCAGGAAAGACTTTGCTACCTACCCCGGTGTCATCCTGGGGACGGTTAAGTATGGCTTATTTTTGAATGTGCTTGATGCAAATCTAGCTGGGAAGTGTACAACTAGGGCACAAGTGCTGCCACTGAATGGGTGGGTGTGTGTGGGGCACAATTTTTGGAAAAAAAGGAGACTCCGCTTGGAGTAATCCTTGCTTACATAGTTTTAAAAAATGATCCAAGATGCATACAGCTGGGATCAGGAAAGACTTTGCTACCTACCCCGGTGTCATCCTGGGGACGGTTAAGTATGGCTTATTTTTGAATGTGCTTGATGCAAATCTAGCTGTGAAGTGTACAACTGGGGCACAACTGCTGCCACTGAAGGGGTAGGTGTGTGTGGCCCAATTTTTGGAAAAAAGGGATACTCCGCTTGGAGTAACCCTTACTTACAGTGTTTTTAAAAATGATCCAAGATGAACAGAGCTGGGATCAGCAAAGATTTTGCTACCTACCCCGGTGTCATCCTGGGGACGGTTAAGAATGGCGTATTTTTGAATGTGCTTGATGCAAATCTAGCTGGGAAGTGTACAACTAGGGCACAAGTGCTGCCACTGAATGGGTGGGTGTGTGTGGGGCACAATTTTTGGAAAAAAAGGGAGACTCCGCTTGGAGTAATCCTTGCTTACATTGTTTTAAAAAATGATCCAAGATGCATACAGCTGGGATCAGGAAAGACTTTGCTACCTACCCCGGTGTCATCCTGGGGACGGTTAAGTATGGCGTATTTTTGAATGTGCTTGATGCAAATCTAGCTGTGAAGTGTACAACTAGGGCACAAGTGCTGCCACTGAATGGGTGGGTGTGTGTGGGGCACAATTTTTTGGAAAAAAGGGACACTCCGCTTGGAGTAATCCTTGCTTACATAGTTTTAAAAAATGATCCAAGATGCATACAGCTGGGATCAGGAAAGACTTTGATACCTACCCCGGTGTCATCCTGGGGACGGTTAAGTATGGCGTATTTTTGAATGTGCTTGATGAAAATCTAGCTGTGAAGTGTACAACTTGGGCACAAGTGCTGCCACTGAATGGGTGGGTGTGTGGCCCAATTTTTAGAAAAAAGGGAGACTCCGCTTGTAGTCACCTTGCGGTGTTTTACATGATTTTAGAAGGGCGTGCCATGCCTATATCTGTGTCTCCTCCTCTTTTTCCTTGTCCAGCTCTTTTGTTTTCGCATGAGTATATGTCCTTGTCACTTTCCCATGTGTTTGTGTTGTGTTGTGAGTTGTTTGTCAGCTTTTGGACACCTTTGAGGGTGTTTTCTAGGTGTTTTTATGTGTTTGTGATTGCCTGCCATTGTTTCCTATGCAGTTCGAGTTCGGTTCGTCGAACGTTCGACGAACCAAACTCGAACGGGACCTCCGTTCGGCGAACCGACCTCGAGCCGAACCGCGACCGGTTCGCTCATCTCTACTCCTAAACTCAATTTTAGCCTCCTTTTGTCTAAAAGAACCTCCCGATGTAGTCGTCTGGTGTGGAATTGAGATCATGGAACTACTGAGATGCATGAAGTTAGGGAGCCTAATAGAGACATCGTTTTTTGGAGTGACAGAGAAGAATTGCTTGTAGCTTCTGAAACTATTTCTAACATTTTGTATTTTTTTCCTCTGATAAGAAACACCTCTGTATTCCTGAATATAAATGGAGACCTAAAGAGGACTGGATTTTCAAGCTGGCTAATTTTGATCTTTTTAGATTTAGCAGACACCCTAAACCCTCCTGGGTGGCTTTGACCCTCGCCAACTGAATGCTGCACTGTTCAGTTGAACTTCCTATTACCAAAAACGTATCTAGATGTGCAGTTACATTTGCAATCAACCAACTTTTGCTTGGTAAAATTTTTCAAGGCCATGTATGGACCAAAGGAAAGCACCCTGAACTGGAAATTCCCGACCTGGTTGTTTAAGTGTAAGCCACATGCTTTCTGATGTACTATATGAATAACAAAATGGTAATTTGTGTCCTGCAGATCCAACACGCTTATATAAAAACCTAGAAAAAGCAGATTATAGCTGATCTTATCGGCTCTATTTTGAAAGGACGATTAACCAGGAGTCTGTTCAGTTTCTTCAAATTGATGATGGTCCTGAAAGAGCCTTCCAGTTGTCTTATAAAGAAAAAGAGGGAATAGACCCCTTCTTACTTCTGTTGGAACTTCTGTGAGTACCTGGTTCCATATCAGATGAAGAACTTCTGTTTCTAGGTCCGCCTGCTGTTCCAGCGACCCTTTGAAAGGAGTTAAGGCAAAAGACTGTGGAGGAGCCATTACAAATTCCAGCTTTAGGCCTCACTTTATTATATCCTTAATCCAAGCACTGTAAGAGATCTTCACCCAGACAGAGAAAAAGAGGGAGAGTCTTCCTCCTACCCAGGAAACAGTGTCACTGGGATGAATTTTCCTTCTTGAAGGGGGACCTCAAAACATGAACCCTCTGTCTTCATCTTTTTGTCATCCCACTTCTCCTAATCTCTGGAAGGTCTTCTTTGGCTGTATCATCTCCTCCGGAGGGATCTCCTATACTCTGGGATGGACAGATTAGGGAAGCCCTTTTTCCTCACACCTGCCTTGTTTAGTATGTCATCCAGAATGGCGCCGAATAGATACTCACCGTCAAACAGGATGGTGTACACTTTAGTTTTAGAAAGAATGTCCCCCAGCCAACACATGAGCCACAGTGCCCTATAGGTTTTGTTGACCTGATCACCAACTTAACAGAATCACTAGAGGCATCGGCCAAGAAAGCTGCTTCTCCATGCAGAAGAAGGATAGAGGCCAGGATTTTATCTCTCAGTACCTTGTCTTTTATCTGGTCTTCCAACTGGTCTATCCAGATCATCATAGACCTAGCCATGGATGTTGTGGAGATGGACATGTTCAATGCCTCTGCTTAGGATTCCCTCATATGCTTAAGGTATCCTTTAGCCTTCCTGTCCAAGAGATCTCTTAGGTGTCACATATGCTCAAAAGTCAGTTATGATCTCTTAGAAGATTTGGCGACTGCCACCTCCACCTTTGAAATCTCATTACAGAAGGCCCTCTCCTCATCTTCAAAGGGTAATCTTCTTTCTGATGAAGATGGCAATGAACCTCTCTTCTGCTGCCTACCACACTCTATTTTAATAAGGGCTTTAATTTAATCATAAAGAGGGAATGTGTGATGTTTTTTTCTGCCCCAATCCCCTGAACAGGATGTCCTGCGCCATCTTGGTGTCTTAACTTCATTGATGCACATAGTGTCTCTCACAGCCTTGACTAGAGTGTTTGTGTCTTCAATAGAGAAACAGGGCTTGCCCCCTGCACCACCATCAGAGGAGGAAAAGGAGATGGATATATCCTGCATGTTGCACTTGCCTTTGCTTCTGCTGCCGCTTTTGCGATGGCTGTTGCTGTTACTGCAGTTGCTGATTCTCCATAGCCAAGCGATAAGTATAGCTGGAGCATAAATCCACTCTCAGACACTTAGACCTAATTTTTAAATGAGGTACCAGCCAACAGTTGCTCTTTCCAGCCGGCGACTCCTTCGGAACTGCCTTCAGCATGTCCCCCTGCACACTCAAGGACTATAATTGCTGATGTGCTCATCCATGCGAAGACCAAGCAAGTTATGCTGGCACACAAGTCAACGGGGCACGCCTACAACTGTGCGCTCCGTGCATGCTCAGACCAAGCTTATGTTGCCGGTGCACTCGTCATTGGGGTGTCCTTCTTCTAAGATGCTCCGCGAATGCCAAATCCTGAAGAACATGGCAGTCCACAGCACCAGGATGCCTTCACCACCTTCCAGCTCATCAGCCAGAAGCCCCCACAGGACCTGCTGTGGTGCTTCCAGGGCCACCGACCCTATTGTCTCACAGGGAGGAATAGCACAGATGTCATTCACTCTTTCTTAGCCACTCTTCTTCTGTGAATGTTCCTTACAAGGACAATAAAACAACTGATGCGGGGGAGAGTTGCCACTCTTTTATTCAGTAGGTTTCCTGTCCTTCTAGGCGGATGGTTGTCATGCAGTGCTGTCATGGGGAAAGGAAAAGTAATATTTTCTCTTTGTAGTAGCTGCTCCTCTAAGCCATCTAAACAGGATTTAAACTGATTTAAGTGCCATTTATCTGCAGATTAGCCCAATATCTGAAGGTAAATAGCATTTCTAGAGTTTTCCTTTAAATTGGACATTTCTATAAAAACTTAAAACAGATGCAGTCTGATGGTAATAAACAGTACAGGCCCAGGAACAGTATTTCTTCTGTATTACTATGTTCACCTTAAATAACCCCATATACATTTGATCTATACGCCTGAGTTTTTCTAACAAATGTCCAATGCACAGTGCTATTAATATAAGAAAATAAAACACATACTTTTTCTATTAACAGTCATGTTTTATGCAGTCACTAAAAATCCTCTACTTTTTCATCTGCTGTTTTATGTTACCAAAAGTTGCATATCTTTTTGCCCAAGAAATTGCAACTGTGGCGTGAATGACATAATTTCATCCTAAGGGCTTCTGGGAAATAGAACAGCAGCTATTCTACTTATGTGTCCAAAGCATATCATGTATCTCTCCATTATTCCTAACAACTAGCTTTTGTATTCTTTACATGTATGCCAGGTTCACACTAAATTGTGGTCTTCATTTCGTCTTTATAACAACTGTCAGGGGTTTACTTTTTTATGAAGAAAATGAGAACTGGATGTTCTTAAGTTGCTCAGTCCCCAGACCACCTTGTTACAGCTGAAAGCGCAAGCTTACTGGAAGCTAGCAAAACAGTCTAACATAATGTATATGTTCTGTGAAAAAAGGGAAGTATATCCAAATGTATTCACGGTTCATTCAAACATGGCAAGGCCTGAAATAATCTTGCCACATAATTTATCAACATCATGATTGGTAAGATCAGCTATATTTGGTTTACTACTCCCCTGTACAACTGCAATCTTGATTTTTATGGGATTTCACAATACTATGAATCTGAAAAATACAATGAAAGTAATTTATTTCTATTGTTGAGTTAAAATAATGAGAATGTGAGGAATTCTCACGGCATACTCAAAAGTCTTGCAGAAAAGTTGGTACAAGTTTAACAAAATTGAAGTACTCTTGATTTATGAGGGTCTGATACAGCACTTCATAGCTCTAGATACCACTGTGAACCCTCACGGTAAAAAAGACCCAGGTTGAATCGAAACATTATGTATCAGGAATTGGCTTCATGGTTTCAGTAGAAGTATAGAAAAATCAGATCAATAGAGGATCATATAGAGCAAAACCAAAAGAAAAACCTCTAAAACATTAAATTTATTTAAATATCATTAAAATAGTATCGTCAGTTACTTAAGACACACGGGGGCCATATCCATAAATAAGGTCACAGACTAATGTCATAAAGTGCATTGAAACACACGGTGAGATCCTAGGTTGGGCAGTGAACGGGATTGAGTATGTGAAATGGTGTCGCTGCTACTCAAAAAACAGTAAGGCTGCACCGATATCTGGATGTTCAGGGGACAGGGCCTGAAATTCCATAGAGTTGCCCCTGCCTGTCAACGGAGGTTAAATTCACCTTACTGTTTTGGGTGCGGGTGTGGGTGTGGGTTCGTCAGCGGCTAGCCCTAATTAAGCCCCTACTGCTATACCATAGATTCTAATACCGCCACCAAGTGCAAAGGTGCTGAAAATTGGTCACACAGTCATATGTCCAACTCAAATGTAAAGGAGATACGTGAGGTCAGGACTCAGTCCCACATATAGATAAATGTGCTTGGGCCTTTGAAATAAATCCCAGTCACTCGTTTGCTGGGATGGTCATTTTATCCCTTATCACACTACTAAATATCTAACTCCAATACAGAGAGGACACATATGGTTTAGGATTCAATACCACACATATAAACAATTGGGCCTGTGGACATCACACAGGCATCAGACGGCGACACGCTGCCACTGCACATTACTGGCAGGACCCCCAATACCGCATATTGTGGATATGGGTGGATGGTATTGTCGTGGGCGGAGGAGGGGACGCTGCGCTCTCCCACTGCTCGGGTCCGGCTGCTGCTGCTTGGTGGTGGTTCGAGCGGGGGGCCGGATCCCGGGGACTCGAGCGGCGCTCCTCGCCCGTGAGTGAAAAAGGGGGTTTGATTGTGGGGATTTGATATTGTACGTGACGCCACCCATGGTTGTGGTGAGGTTGGTGACACCACCGCTGCTCTGGATGGGGATCCCGGGAGCGATGGCAGGGAGCAGCCTGGATGTTAGTTCTCCCCTCCGTGGGTAGGGGGTTGGTTGTCCCGGGGCCCGGTGATGGGGTAGGGATGGATGGCAGGCGGGTTACGGGGCCTGGTGAGGTGCAGGGTCGCGGGGGCAGCGCTGTGCCGCACGGCACGGTGGTACTCACTCAGCCAATGATAAACACAGAGTCTCCGGTAAAACAAACGGCTGGATGGACAGGTCCCACAGACGGCTGCAGTGTTTCTCCTCCCGGCAGATTGATGGTGACTGCCTTTCCCTGCACCTGTGTAGTGTAGATGGTTCCAATGGGTTCCCACCGGTAACCCGCTCCTCCAGCTTGAAGGTTGCTGAAGGAGCCCCTTTTGCCCGCAGGCTCTGACCCTGGGAACTTTAGCCTTGGCGGTGACTGTGTTTCCCTCTAACGGTTGGACTGTTGCCTTCTGTCAGGACTTGGCTGCTGGGAAACCCAGGAGGTTCCCTTCGCTAACGGATTTGACAAATTGCACGGCGACTCCTAGCCTTGTCGGGGTCCGTAAGCCCCTGCCGGATGGTGCTGGCTTCTCTTGGCTCACTCCAATCGGCCTCTCCTGCAGACGGTCACCACCGTCTGCCAACCTTGCTGTTCCGTCCGGGCCACACACCCGGACCACTTTCTGTCTGTTCCTCTACCACTTCACTTCTTCCACTTCAAACTCTAAAACTCAACTCTCTCCTTTTCCCGCCTCCAGGACTCTGCACTCCTTAGTGGGCAGGACCAACCGCCTGGCCCACCCCCTGGAGGGCATCAGCCCCTGGAGGGAGGCAACAAGGATTTTGTCTGACTTTGGTGTGCCTGACCGGGAGTGTCGGGTGTGTTGGTGTAGTGCTTGTGACGTCCTGGCTTGCCCAGGGCGCCACATTCCCCCTTAGCAAAATGCAGATCGTCCGCGGGCTGCCCGTCCATCACCGGATTTATTTTCACAACTGAAAAAGATAAACGGTAAAACATATAAAAACATTTTTTCAATCTTCCCACATCGGGAGGCACATTCTTAAACGTTGCTAACGGTAACGGCTTCCGCTCTCTCCCACCCAAGCAACCTGGCCCTGATGCTGCCCCTAAGCAAACGGGCAGCACCCCTTGACCCCAGTCCAGCACAAGTTACCCGAGCGGGTTCTGTCCTTTTCAGGTGACCCACGTCCATGGGGAACCCCTGAAACCCCCGGAGGATTGCCACCGGTTGCGGTAGTGGCGGGCCTGGGCCATCACTTCCCTCCAGGCCCATCCTCCAAATCAGCCTCTCCGGAGGCGGTAACGGTTTAGCCAAAATTTTTATTTACATGTCACTTAGTTTGTGGTTGCCCTGCCAGTTCTCGGGCTTGTCCGTAGCAGTTTCTACGCATTGATTTCAAACAGTCCCCACGGGGACAACAGTGCTTCGTAGCCAACGGGCTACCACAAGCAAAACTGTAGGGTCCCAACGGAGACTTGCCGTAGGGTCCCAACGGGGACTGTCAGCTGGGTCCCAGGGGCCATCCACAACACCTCGCTCCGGTACAGCTTCCTCCTGCAGCTTTCCCACAGTCCACCATCGAACAGCACGAGCCCCCAATGCCACCCTCACACAGGGGTGACATTGTCCCACAGGACTCCATTTTCAGCTGCCGATTATGCGGGTACGACTGCTCCTCCAACCGGACTCCTTAGCCTTGAGGGCCGTCTGGAACGTCAGCAGAGTCCCAATGGGGACCGACAGCAAGGTAACCGAGAACCACTACCATGCTCTAACTTTTCTTTCTTAATCAGCAATCCCGCGGCGCAGCTGCCTTTGCTGCCGCTCCCGGTGCGAAGCACTTTCTGCTTGCTCCGGTTCAGGCGGTGTGGGGGACGGGCCCAGCCGGAGTCCCCCTGTGCCGGCTACGACCGGTACCTTCGGTAATGAGGGACCCCGCTGTGACATGGCCTGCTCTGCCTCCTGGCAGCTGCATCCCCGCCGTGCCTCCGGTGCATCTTTGCTGACGGGCTCAGCCTTCGGCTTCTTCCATGGAAGCGGATCAGGGCGGTCATGAGCTTCTGCTGCAGGTCGGTCCGTTGGGGCGGATTGGCAGGGTACCGCTACCGGTGGTGGTGGTAGCGGGCCTAGTGGCGGGGCAGCAGCAGCCAACACGGGTAGCAGGGGAGGTAGCAGGGCGAGCGGGTATGGACCGGGTCCCTCGGCCGCGATGACCGACCCACTAGGGGTACACGGGCGTGGGTCACTTACCCTCCCTTCCAAGACTCCCTCCACCTCGCGTCTCCGTATGGCCGCCACCACTTCCGCCATGTCGGCCTCCCACTCCTCCAGGAGGAGCTGCATGCGGACCTGCAGACGGCTGCTTAGCTGGACGGTCCGGACTTCCACCCACGCTGCGGTGCCAGGCGCGGGGACCACGGTGTTGTCGGTTGGACTCAGCATCCTTAGCAGCGGTCTCTTCCAGGAACCAGTAAATGACAGCAGGGTCCTGGCATCCCTGCTTCCATAGCCGCGGGCTACATGCGGCCAGATGCCATCAGTCCCCCTTAGTCTTTTTCCGGCTCCTCCTCTACAGGGGCGGGGTTTTGGTTTTTGCGCCTCCACTACTCGGCAAGATGCTCGAGCGGGGACTTTTCGCGCCCAAAATGACGGCTTCTCCAAATTTTCAGCCGGACACCTCCGGCGGTCACAAGGCGCACCTCTACCAGACGGCAGAGCGGTAAGATCCTGTTCGTGATGCCAAGTTGTCGCGGGCGGAGGAGGGGACGCTGGGCTCTCCCACTGCTCGGGTCCGGCTGCTGCTGCTGCTCGGTGGTGGCTCAAGCGGTGGGCCGGATCCCGGGGACTCGAGCGGCGCTCCTCGCCCGTGAGTGAAAAGGGGATTTGATTGTGGGGATTTGATATTGTCCGTGACGCCACCCATGGTTGTGGTGAGATTGGTGACACCACCGCTGCTCTGGACGGAGAACCCGGGAGCGATGACAGGGAGCAGCCTGTATGTTAATTCTCCCCTCCGTGGGTAGGGGGCTGGTTGTCCCGGGGCCCGGTGATGGGGTAGGGATGGATGGCAGGCGGGTTACGGGGCCTGGCCAGGTGCAGGGTCACGGGGGCAGCGCTGTGCCGCACGGCACGGTGGTACTCACTCAGCCAATGATGTACACAAAGTCTCCGGTAAAACAAACGGCTGGATGGACGGGTCCCACAGACGGCTGCGGTGTTTCTTCTCCCGGCAGGTTGATGGTGACTGCCTTTCCCTGCACCTGTGTAGTGTGTACGGTTCCAATGGGTTCCCACTGGTAACCCGCTCCCCAGCTTGAAGGATGCTGAAGGAGCCCCTTTTGCCCGCAGGCTCTGGCCCTGGGAACTTTAGCCTTGGCGGTGACTGTGTTTCCCTCTCTCGGTTGGACTGTTGCCTTCTGTCGGGACTTGGCTGCTGGGAAACCCAGGAGGTTTCCTTCGCTAACGGATTTGACAAATTCACAGCGACTCCTAGCCTTGTCAGGGTCCGTAAGCCCCTGCTGGATGGTGCTGGCTTCTCTTTGCGTACCGGTCCGGTACCGCCGGGCCACCGCCCGTCCACGGTCCTGACGGCTCACTCCAATCGGCCTCTCCTGCAGACGGTCACCACCGTCTGCCAACCTTGCTTTTCCGTCCGGGCCACACACCCGGACCACTTTCTGTCTGCTCCTCTACCACTTCACTCCTTCCACTTCAAACTCTAAAACTCAACTCTCTCCTTTTCCCGCCTCCAGGACTGTGCACTCCTCGGTGGGTGGGACCAACCGCCTGGCCCATCCCCTGGTGTGAGCATCAGCCCCTGGAGGGAGGCAACAAGGATTTTGTCTGACTTTGGTGTGCCTAACCGGGAGTGTGGGGTGTGTTGGTGTAGTGCTTGTGACGTCCTGGCTTGCCCAGGGCGCCACAGTATAATATCAAGTGACAAAAGAATCTGGTCTATCTACTGAGATCTGCTGCAGCAATCCAGGTCTATTCACCTGTATTGAGGACAAGTAGCAGGAATATAACATTAATGGCCTAAACAACCAGACACACCTCAAGTCTCCTTTCTATAAACCCTGATGAACCCTGATATGCTGGGGGGAAACATGTCGGGATTGAGCAACTAACTAAAGAATGTATGTCTGGAACACCAATGGTGTGAACAGGGTGCAAGACTCAAAAATATACAACTAAACAATAGGATAAAGAGTTGCACACCAGTCACAATGTATAGGGGAATAATGAAAAGCATAACTGCTATATGAATACTAGACTGAAAAATACAATGGACTATCTGAAATAAGTGAAAAACATGAAAATGGTATCTGCATAACTGCTATGAAAAATAGAAATGAGAGATATTTAGCCATTGTATTGATCAATGCAAAGGAGCCCCAAAACCAAACGCCAAGGTAATCTCTATTTTTGGGGTCCCTAACCTATGTGTAACCTCACCTGCAGTTAAAAAACTTGCTCTGTATGGGAAGCAAGGGACCAAGCTATATATGTGTGAAATAAGAGACATGGCTATGGGTGGGGCAGGGTTCTCAGACAAAAAGTGCATACTAACTAAAGAATGTATGTCTGGAACACCAATGGTGTGAACAGGGTGCAAGACTCAAAAATATACAACTAAACAATAGGATAAAGAGTTGCACACCAGTCACAATGTATAGGGGAATAATGAAAAGCATAACTGCTATATGAATACTAGACTGAAAAATACAATGGACTATCTGAAATAAGTGAAAAACATGAAAATGGTATCTGCATAACTGCTATGAAAAATAGAAATGAGAGATATTTAGCCATTGTATTGATCAATGCAAAGGAGCCCCAAAACCAAACGCCAAGGTAATCTCTATTTTTGGGGTCCCTAACCTATGTGTAACCTCACCTGCAGTTAAAAAACTTGCTCTGTATGGGAAGCAAGGGACCAAGCTATATATGTGTGAAATAAGAGACATGGCTATGGGTGGGGCAGGGTTCTCAGACAAAAAGTGCATACTAACTAAAGAATGTATGTCTGGAACACCAATGGTGTGAACAGGGTGCAAGACTCAAAAATATACAACTAAACAATAGGATAAAGAGTTGCACACCAGTCACAATGTATAGGGGAATAATGAAAAGCATAACTGCTATATGAATACTAGACTGAAAAATACAATGGACTATCTGAAATAAGTGAAAAACATGAAAATGGTATCTGCATAACTGCTATGAAAAATAGAAATGAGAGATATTTAGCCATTGTATTGATCAATGCAAAGGAGCCCCAAAACCAAACGCCAAGGTAATCTCTATTTTTGGGGTCCCTAACCTATGTGTAACCTCACCTGCAGTTAAAAAACTTGCTCTGTATGGGAAGCAAGGGACCAAGCTATATATGTGTGAAATAAGAGACATGGCTATGGGTGGGGCAGGGTTCTCAGACAAAAAGTGCATACTAACTAAAGAATGTATGTCTGGAACACCAATGGTGTGAACAGGGTGCAAGACTCAAAAATATACAACTAAACAATAGGATAAAGAGTTGCACACCAGTCACAATGTATAGGGGAATAATGAAAAGCATAACTGCTATATGAATACTAGACTGAAAAATACAATGGACTATCTGAAATAAGTGAAAAACATGAAAATGGTATCTGCATAACTGCTATGAAAAATAGAAATGAGAGATATTTAGCCATTGTATTGATCAATGCAAAGGAGCCCCAAAACCAAACGCCAAGGTAATCTCTATTTTTGGGGTCCCTAACCTATGTGTAACCTCACCTGCAGTTAAAAAACTTGCTCTGTATGGGAAGCAAGGGACCAAGCTATATATGTGTGAAATAAGAGACATGGCTATGGGTGGGGCAGGGTTCTCAGACAAAAAGTGCATACTAACTAAAGAATGTATGTCTGGAACACCAATGGTGTGAACAGGGTGCAAGACTCAAAAATATACAACTAAACAATAGGATAAAGAGTTGCACACCAGTCACAATGTATAGGGGAATAATGAAAAGCATAACTGCTATATGAATACTAGACTGAAAAATACAATGGACTATCTGAAATAAGTGAAAAACATGAAAATGGTATCTGCATAACTGCTATGAAAAATAGAAATGAGAGATATTTAGCCATTGTATTGATCAATGCAAAGGAGCCCCAAAACCAAACGCCAAGGTAATCTCTATTTTTGGGGTCCCTAACCTATGTGTAACCTCACCTGCAGTTAAAAAACTTGCTCTGTATGGGAAGCAAGGGACCAAGCTATATATGTGTGAAATAAGAGACATGGCTATGGGTGGGGCAGGGTTCTCAGACAAAAAGTGCATACTAACTAAAGAATGTATGTCTGGAACACCAATGGTGTGAACAGGGTGCACGACTCAAAAATATACAACTAAACAATAGGATAAAGAGTTGCACACCAGTCACAATGTATAGGGGAATAATGAAAAGCATAACTGCTATATGAATACTAGACTGAAAAATACAATGGACTATCTGAAATAAGTGAAAAACATGAAAATGGTATCTGCATAACTGCTATGAAAAATAGAAATGAGAGATATTTAGCCATTGTATTGATCAATGCAAAGGAGCCCCAAAACCAAACGCCAAGGTAATCTCTATTTTTGGGGTCCCTAACCTATGTGTAACATCACCTGCAGTTAAAAAACTTGCTCTGTATGGGAAGCAAGGGACCAAGCTATATATGTGTGAAATAAGAGACATGGCTATGGGTGGGGCAGGGTTCTCAGACAAAAAGTGCATACTAACTAAAGAATGTATGTCTGGAACATAGGTTAGGGACCCCAAAAATAGAGATTACCTTGGCGTTTGGTTTTGGGGCTCCTTTGCATTGATCAATACAATGGCTAAATATCTCTCATTTCTATTTTTCATAGCAGTTATGCAGATACCATTTTCATGTTTTTCACTTATTTCAGATAGTCCATTGTATTTTTCAGTCTAGTATTCATATAGCAGTTATGCTTTTCATTATTCCCCTATACATTGTGACTGGTGTGCAACTCTTTATCCTATTGTTTAGTTGTATATTTTTGAGTCTTGCACCCTGTTCACACCATTGGTGTTCCAGACATACATTCTTTAGTTAGTATGCACTTTTTGTCTGAGAACCCTGCCCCACCCATAGCCATGTCTCCTATTTCACACATATATAGCTTGGTCCCTTGCTTCCCATACAGAGCAAGTTTTTTAACTGCAGGTGAGGTTACACATAGGTTAGGGACCCCAAAAATAGAGATTACCTTGGCGTTTGGTTTTGGGGCTCCTTTGCATTGATCAATACAATGGCTAAATATCTCTCATTTCTATTTTTCATAGCAGTTATGCAGATACCATTTTCATGTTTTTCACTTATTTCAGATAGTCCATTGTATTTTTCAGTCTAGTATTCATATAGCAGTTATGCTTTTCATTATTCCCCTATACATTGTGACTGGTGTGCAACTCTTTATCCTATTGTTTAGTTGTATATTTTTGAGTCTTGCACCCTGTTCACACCATTGGTGTTCCAGACATACATTCTTTAGTTAGTATGCACTTTTTGTCTGAGAACCCTGCCCCACCCATAGCCATGTCTCTTATTTCACACACATATAGCTTGGTCCCTTGCTTCCCATACAGAGCAAGTTTTTTAACTGCAGGTGAGGTTACACATAGGTTAGGGACCCCAAAAATAGAGATTACCTTGGCGTTTGGTTTTGGGGCTCCTTTGCATTGATCAATACAATGGCTAAATATCTCTCATTTCTATTTTTCATAGCAGTTATGCAGATACCATTTTCATGTTTTTCACTTATTTCAGATAGTCCATTGTATTTTTCAGTCTAGTATTCATATAGCAGTTATGCTTTTCATTATTCCCCTATACATTAGGATTGAGCAACTGTCCCAGCAGATAAGTAACTGGGATGAGGACTAGGATTTTTTACAGGCCCAATTGTTTCAATGTGTGGTATTGAATCCTAAACCACACGTGTCCTCTCTGTATTGGAGTTAGATATTTAGTAGTGTGAAAAGAGATAAAATGACCATCCCAGCAAACGAGTGACTGGGATTTATTTCACAGGCCCAAGCACATTTATCTATATGTGCGACTGAGTCCTGACCACACGTATCTCCTTTACATTTGAGTTGGACATATGACTGTGTGACCAATTTTCAGCACCTTTGCACTTGGTGGTGGTATTGGGATCTATGGTATAGCAGTAGGGGCTTAATTAGGGCTAGCCGCCGAGGAACAGGGGCACCCAAAACAGTAAGGTTAATTTAACCCCTTAACGACCTTGGACGTACTGAGTACGTCATGGTGACATGGTGCTAAACGACCCATGACGTACTCAGTACGTCATGGCGAAATCGCGGTCCCGGAGCCCCGGGGAGTGAAATTTGTTTACTTAAACGGTAGATTCGGGAAGGAGGGGACCTCTGCCTGACCTCAGGAGGGGTGGTGCCTCCTCCACGAACCTACAGAGGCTGTGATTGGCCGACGAACGCCGCTCAGCCAATTACAACCACTGTAATGTTCCAGCCATTGAAAATGGCTGGAACATTGAAATCCAGCCCTGATCAGTGCTGCTGTAGCACTGGCCATTGGCTGGAGCTGGGTGATCGATGCTTCACCCGCCCCCAGCTCTGATTGGAGAGACCGGTCTTGTGACCGCTCTCTCCAATCAATGTGGATCTGCGGCCTGTGACCGTCCCTGGAAGCCGAGGAGAGCAGTAAGTTGCTGTCCCCGCCGCCCGCCCGCCCATGTCCCCGCCGCCCGCCCCTGTCCCCGATTGCCCCGCCGCTGCTCCCGATCCACCGCTGTCCCCGCCGCTGTCTCCGATCGCCCCGCCGCTGCTCCCGATCCACCGCTGTCCCCGGCGCCACCCTCCTGATCCACCGCTGTCCCCGGCGCCATGCTCCCGCTCCATCGCTGTCCCCGCCGCTGCTCCCGAAGCACCGCTGTCCCCGCCGCTGTCTCCAATCGCCCCGGCGCCATGCTCCCGCTCCACCGCTGTCCCCGCCGCTGTCTCCGATCGCCCCGCCATGCTCCCGCTCCACCGCTGTCTCCGATCGCCCTGGCGCCATGCTCCCGCTCCACCGCTGTCCCCGCCGCTGTCTTCGATCGCCCCGCCATGCTCCCGCTCCACCGCTGTCCCCGCCGCTGTCTCCGATCGCCCCGGCGCCATGCTCCCGCTCCACCGCTGTCCCCGCCGCTGTCTCCGATCGCCCCGCCATGCTCCCGCTCCACCGCTGTCCCCGCCGCTGTCTCCGATCGCCCCGCCATGCTCCCGCTCCACCGCTGTCCCCGCCGCTGTCTCCGATCGCCCCGCCATGCTCCCGCTCCACCGCTGTCCCCGCCGCTGTCTCCGATCGCCCCGGCGCCATGCTCCCGCTCCACCGCTGTCCCCGCCGCTGTCTCCGATTGCCCCGGCGCCATGCTCCCGCTCCACCGCTGTCCCTGCCGCTGTCTCCGATCGCCCCGCCATGCTCCCGCTCCACCGCTGTCCCCGCCGCTGTCTCCGATCGCCCCGGCGCCATGCTCCCGCTCCACCGCTGTCCCCGCCGCTGTCTCCGATCACCCCGCCATGCTCCCGCTCCACCGCTGTCCCCGCCGCTGTCTCCGATCGCCCCGCCGCTGCTCCCGCTCCACCGCTGTCCCCGCCGCTGCTCCCGATCCACCGCTGTCCCCGCTGCCGCTCCCGATCCACCGCTGTCCCCGCCGCCATGCTCCCGCTCCACCGCTGTCCCCGCCGCCGCTCCCGATCCACCGCTGTCCCCGCCGCCATGCTCGCCACTGTCCCCGCCGCCGTCGCACCCACCTTTTTCAGCTGCTGCTGCCCCCGAATCGGCCCCCACTGTTCCCGATCGGCGGCCGCCGCTGCCTCCTTCATCGGCTGCCCCTTCTCCATCGCCACACCTCCTATCCCTCCATGTGCTTGCAAGCACATGTGCTGCAAGCCACCCTCCCCCCACATGTGCTGCAAGCCAGCCACCCTCCCCCCACATGTGCTGCAAGCCAGCCACCCTCCCCCTACATGTGCTGCAAGCCAGCCACCCTCCCCCTACATGTGCTGCAAGCCACCCTCCCCCCGGGGGCCCCCCTCCTAAATGGGCCATCTCTCTCTCCCATCAGACTCTGCCCCCCTCCCCGATCTGCTGCCTGCTCTCTCCCATTTTCCATCTACTGCCCCCTCTCACCCTCCTCGATCTGTTGCCTCCTTCATCTGCTGCCTCTTCTGTCTGCTGTGATCCTGCTGCCTAGATCCATCCTGTAAGGTAGGTATCCCCATCCCACCTCCCCCCCATCCTCTGCCGCTCCTCCATCCGCTGCGCCATTTCCCATCCATCCGCTGCGCCATTTCCCATCATCCATCCGCTGCGCCCTTTCCCATCCTCTGCCACTCCTCCACCCGCTGCGCCCTTTCCCATCTTCCATCCGCTGCGCCCTTTCTCATCTCTCATCTGCCGCCCCGCCCTCTCACATCGCATTATCCAGCGCAGTTGCTCGCTTCCAGACTGCAGTGGATGATGCGATGCGAGACTCGTGCATTGCTCTCACGTTTGGCACTGGTCTTGGCAGGCGCTCATTTTTTTTTTTTTTTCCACTGATGTCTGTATTTTTTATTTCGCCAAACTAATTTTTTTTGTATGGGGGGGGGTCTAGTTTCCAAAATGGGATCACATGTGGGGGAGCTCCATTGTTTAGGCACCTCAGGGGGTCTCCAAATGAAACATGGCGTCTGCTAATAATTCCAATCAATTTTACTGTGAAATGGCGCTCCTTCTCTTCTGAGCCCCGCCGTACGCCCAAACAATTGATTTCCACCACATATGAGGTATCGTCGTACTCAGGAGAAATTGCGCAATACATTTTATGGTGCATTTTTTCCTGATACCCTTGTGGAAAAAAAAGCTACCTGTTTGAAAAAACAATTTTGTGGTAAAAAAAATAAAATATTTTCACCACTGAACATTACAAACGTTTGTGAAGCCTCCAGGGGTTCAAAGTGCTCCCTAAACAGCTAGATAAATTCCATGAGGGGTCTAGTTTCCAAAATGGGGTCAATTGTGGGGGAGCTCCATTGTTTAGGCACTTCAGGGGGGTCTCCAAACGCAACATGGCGTCCGCTAATAATTCCAACCAATTTTGCTGTGAAATGGCGCTCCTTGCCTTCCGAGTCCTGCCGTGCGCCCAAACATTTGATTTCCACCACATATGGGGTATCTGCGTACTCAGGAGAAAATGCACAATACATATTATGGTGCATTTTTTCCTGATACCCTTGTGATAAAAAAAGCTACCTGGTTGAAGCAACAGTTTTGTGGTAAAAAAATGTTTTTTTCTTTTCACGGCTCAACGTTATAAACTTCTGTGAAGCCCCCAGGGGTTCAAAGTGCACATCAAACATCTAGAAAAAATATTTGAGGGCTCTAGTTTCCAAAATGGGGTCACTTATGGGGGAGCTCCATTATTTAGGCACCTCGGGGAGTCTTCAAACCCGACATGGCGTCCGCTGAGTGCAGCTAATTTTGCACTCAAAAATTCAAATGGCGCTCCTTGCCTTCCGAGTCCTGCTGTGTGCCCAAACATTTGATTTCCACCACATATGGGGTATCTGCGTACTCAGGAGAAAATGCACAATACATTTTATGGTGCATTTTTTCCTGATACCCTTGTGATAAAAAAAGCTACCTGGTTGAAGCAACAGTTTTGTGGTAAAAAAAATTTTTTTTCTTTTCACGGCTCAACGTTATAAACTTCTGTGAAGCCCCCAGGGGTTCAAAGTGCACATCAAACATCTAGAAAAAATATTTGAGGGCTTTAGTTTCCAAAATGGGGTCACTTATGGGGGAGCTCCATTGTTTAGGCACCTCGGGGAGTCTTCAAACCCGACATGGCTTCCGCTAATGAGTGCAGCTAATTTTGCACTCAAAAATTCAAATGGCGCTCCTTGCCTTCCGAGTCCTGCTGTGTGCCCAAACATTTGATTTCCACCACATATGGGGTATCTGCGTACTCAGGAGAAAATGCACAATACATTTTATGGTGCATTTTTTCCTGATACCCTTGTGATAAAAAAAAGCTACCTGGTTGAAGCAACAGTTTTGTGGTAAAAAATTTTTTTTTTCTTTTCACGGCTCAACGTTATAAACTTCTGTGAAGCCCCCAGGGGTTCAAAGTGCACATCAAACATCTAGAAAAAATATTTGAGGGCTCTAGTTTCCAAAATGGGGTCATTTGTGGGGGAGCTCCATTGTTTAGGCACCTCAGGGAGTCTTCAAACCCGACATGGTGTCCGCTAATGAGTGCAGCTAATTTTGCACTGAAAAATTCAAATGGCGCTCCTTGCCTTCCGAGTCCTGCTGTGTGCCCAAACATTTGATTACCACCACATATGGGGTATCTGCGTACTCAGGAGAAAATGCACGATACATTTTATGATGCATTTTTCCTGACACCCTTGTGAAAATACTAATTTTTATGGCTAAAGTAACATTTTTGTGTTAAAGTAAAATTTTCATTTTTTCGTCTACATTGCTTTGGTTGCTGTGAAGCTCCTAAAGGGTTAATAAACTTCTTGGATGTGGTTTTGAGCAGAGTGAGGGGTGCAGATTTTAGAATTGGGTCACTTTTGGGTATTTTCTGTCGCCTAGGTTTCTCAAATCACTCCAAATGTGATGTGGTACCTAAAAAATTTTTTTTTGTAAATTTTGTTGGAAAAATGAGAAATTGGTGATGAACTTTGAACCCTTCTAACTTCCTTACGGAATTTTTTTTTTTTCAAAAATTGCGCTGGTGTAAAGTAGACATGTGGGAAATGTTATTTAGTAACTTTTTTGTGTGACATATCTCTCAGATTTATGGGCATAAAATTTAAAATTTTGAAAATTGCAAAATTTTCAAAATTTTCGCCAAATTTCCGAAATTTTCACAAATAAATGCAAAACATATCGGCCTAAATTTACCACTGACATGAAGTACAATATGTCACGAAAAAACAATCTCAGAATCGCCAGGATCCGTTGAAGTGTTCCAGAGTTATAACCTGTCAAAGTGACACTGGTCAAAATTGCAAAAAATGGCCGGGTCTTTAAGGTGAAAACAGGCTGGGGGCTGAAGGGGTTAACCTCCGTTGACAGGCAGGGACAACTCTATGGAATTTCAGGCCCTGTCCCCTGAACATCCAGATATCGGTGCAGCCTTAGGGGTACTTTGCACACTACGACATCGCAGCTGCGATGTCGGTGGGGTCAAATTAAAAGTGACGCACTTCTGGCATCGCATGCGACATCGTAGTGTGTAAAGGCTCGATGATACAATTAACGAGCGCAAAAGCGTCGTAATCGTATCATCGCTGCAGCTTCGGCGTAATCCATAATTATGCTGACGCGACAGTCCGATGTTGTTCCTTGCTCCTGCGGCAGCACACATCACTGTGTGTGAAGCCGCAGGAGCGAGGAACATCTCCTACCGGCGTCACTGCGGCTTCCGTAGAATATGCGGAAGGAAGGAGATGGGCGGGATGTTTACATCCCACTCATCTCCGCCCCTCCGCTCCGATTGGCCGCCGGGCGTGTGACATCGCTATGACGCCGCATGACCCGCCCCCTTAACAAGGAGGTGGGTCGCCGGCCAGAGCGACGGTCGCAGGACAGGTGAGTCCATGTGAAGTTGCCATAGCGATAATGTTCACTACGGCAGCTATCACAAGGATATCGCTGCTGCGACGGGGGCGGGTACTATCGCGCTCAGCATCGCAGCATCGGCCTGCGATGTCGCAGCGTGCAAAGTACCCCTTACTGTTTTTTGAGTAGCAGCGACACCATTTCACATACTCAATCTCGCTCACTGCCCAACCTAGGATCTCACCGTGTGTTTCTATGCCCTTTATGAGACTGTGATCTTATTTATGGGTATGGCCCCCGTGTGTCTTAAGTAACTGACGATACTTTTTTAATGATATTTAAATACATTTAATGTTATAGAGGTTTTTCTTTTGGTTTTGCTCTTCATGGTTTCAGCCAGGTATGGTTGACTCTGAAATGCTAAAGTGTCACAGGTAGAAACATACTTTAAAAGCCGCTGATGACCAAGCCACCCAGAAAAAGATTAAAGGAAAGATAAAATTAAAAGAAAGAAAAAGAGTTTTGTCATGGTCAAGAAATATAATTTCTGTTTAGATTGTAATACTACAGAAGTAAAATTTCCAAGCAGTGAAAGAGTTGACAATCTCACTACCCTAACAAACAAAACGTAAGGAATGTCAAATGTATGAGTTAAAGAGGTGGTCCACTACAAAGCATAGTGCCACATCGTTGTAAATTCTGCCTGTGAGCACCCAATCGCTGTTCACTTATCCCCCATAATGTGACTTGGGTTGCAGTGACTTCTGATGTCCAGTGATGTCATGTAAACTTCTGGAAATGGAAGTTGACCCAACATCACTGAGGTGGGATCCAGTCCCTGTAGGTGACTGGGCTGTGGGCAGAGTTTTGTGGCACATCACAGCCCACCATCTCGCGTGCTCCCTCCTTCACCGCAGACCACCGCAAGCAAGAGCGATGCTGGGCAGTGATGTGTGGTGAAAATCCGCTCACAGCCCAGTCACTCATGGAGACTGGGTTCTGCCTTGTTGATGCTGGGTCAACTTCCAATTCTGGAAGTTGACGTGACATCACCAGACATAAGAGGTCACTGCAGCCCGGGTCATGTGATGGGGGATGAGCGGACAGCGATAGCACCTCTCACAGGCAGAATTGATACCAAGTATTTAGAAAAAGGCCTCTATTTCAGCTTTACATCAATGTGGCCACTATCCTTTGTAGTGGACCACCCCTTTAATGCATGTGGAAGCAGTTTTATTCTGTAAGTTATGAATCTGTGATACAATAATCAATGGAAATTTTGAGGCTCTTACTATACTTTTGTGTGCCTTTTTTACATGGAGACTTAAAAAGGTTTTCTCTGCAAAATCCAAAAGAACCAAGAGAAATTGCCTTAGTTCTTGCATATAAGTCCATCTAATGCTGCTATGTACATGAAATTAATTTTGCAGTTAGAGATGATTAAATCAATTTTATGTGAATCAAATTCAAGTCAATGTTATGAAAATTTCAGATCCAGGCGAATATGAACAACTTCTGATTTGATTTACTTCAAATTGACCCCAAAAAATGCCAGACACTTTAATTACAGATTGCAAAGGATTGCATTTGTCACAAGATGCTGACAAGACCTCATTCACAAGCTTCCCAATATTGCCTTACAGCTATCACATGGTATAGCTTAGCCAACCAAAAGGGACTATCCGTGCCTGTGTAACAGCCTGAACAGAAAATGCAGCAGCCAATTTTGGGTGATTTATAATTGAGAGTGTGCCAGAGCTCACAGCTCCGCAATAGAGATGTAAAGAGAAGGCTCTAAAAACATAGTACAAATTCACCAGTTAATAATGTGCTATGGCAAAAATTAGTGTAGTATGCTATAAATAATAAAGAGAATCAATTGATAGGGAAAGAGAGATAGGAGAGATAGAAGCGACAATGCCATACTTAGTGTGATTGATCAGTGACATGTGGTGGCATCTGTTCTGCTGCATTTGAATTATAATACACTAGAAAGCAGAAGCAAGGCAGTACAATAGTATTTGTAGAAAAAAATTGAAATCAGTGACAGTTTTTTTTTTGCTTGTCACAAGCAATATTGCCAAGTTTTTCCTTTTCTTGGGCAATAGATTTTATGAAGGGGGAATAGTTGTTATTTTAAAATTCTGTACAAAAGAACACTTCTTAAAATCTAGATACCTAATGCCTGCTTTACACGCTTCAATAAATCTTTCAATCTGTCGTCGGGGTCAAGTTGTAAGTGACGCACATCCGGCATCGTTTGTGAGGTATCTGCATGTGATACCTACGTGCGATCAAGATTGAACGCAAATACGGTGATCGCATACACGTCGTTTATTCCTCATACATTGGACGTTTTGTTGTACGAACCTAGTCAATTGAACGTGTGACATCCCTCATACGATTTTGATGTCTGAGGCTATGTGCGCAGGTGTGCGCTCTGCACCGCAGCTTAAAAAAGGTCCGCTTCAGAGCGCAGCTGAAAAGCTGCGTTCTGAAGCACCTCACAATGTCTGTCATTCACTAATCTCTGTCAGTCGGTCACTATCTCTGTCCCTCTCTCTCTGTCAATGTCAGTCTATCCCTCTTACCCCCTCTCTCATACTCCCCGATCCCGATCACCGGCGCGGCGCTGCACGGCATTCACACTGCTCCGGCGGCTTTTACTATTTTGAAAAAGCCAGCCGCCCATTAAACAATCTCATATTCCCTGCTTTCCCCGCCCACCGGCGCCTATGATTGGTTGCAGTGAGACACGCCCCCACGCTGAGTGACAGGTGTCTCACTGCACCCAATCACAGCAGCCGGTGGGCGTGTCTATACTGTGCAGTGAAATAAATAATTAAATAATTAAAAAAAACGGCGTGCGGTCCCCCCCAATTTCAAAACCATCCAGATAAAGCCATACGGCTGAAGGCTGGTATTCTCAGGATGGGGAGCTCCACGTTATGAGGAGCCCCCCAGCCTAACAATATCAGCCAGCAGCCGCCCAGAATTGCCGCATACATTATATGCGACAGTTCTGGGACTGTACCCGGCTCTTCCCGATTTGCCCTGGTGCGTTGGCAAATTGGGGTAATAAGGAGTTAATGGCAGCCCATAGCTGCCACTAAATCCTAGATTAATCATGTCAGGCGTCTCCCCGAGATACCTTCCATGATTAATCTGTAAGTGACAGTAAATAAACACACACACCCGAAAAAATCCTTTATTAGAAATAAAAACACAAACATATACCCTGGTTCACCACTTTAATAAGCCCGAAAAAGCCCTCCATGTCCGGCGTACTCCACGGACCTCCAGCGTTGCATCCAGCTCTGCTGTATGAAGGTGACAGGAGCTGCTGAAGACACAGCTGCTCCTGTCAGCTCCACGCAGCTAATGAAGACAGCCGCGCGATCAGCTGAGCTGTCACTGAGGTTACCCGCTGTCACTGGATACAGCGGTGGACGCGGGTAACCTCAGTGACAGCTCAGCTGATCGCGCTACTCACCTCATTTGCTGCGTGGAGGTGACAGGAGCGGCTGTGTCTTCTACAGCTCCGGTCACCTCCATGCAGCAGAGCTGGAAGCGACGCTGGACCATCCTGGATTACGCCGGACATGGAGGGCTTTTTCGGTCTTATTAAAGTGGTGAACCAGGGTATATGTTTGTGTTTTTATTTCTAATAAAGGATTTTTTCGGGTGTGTGTGTTTATTTACTGTCACTTACAGATTAATCATGGAAGGTATCTCGGGGAGACGCCTGACATGATTAATCTAGGATTTAGTGGCAGCTATGGGCTGCCATTAACTCCTTATTACCCCAATTTGCCAACGCACCAGGGCAAATCGGGAAGAGCCGGGTACAGTCCCAGAACTGTCGCATCTAATGTACGCGGCAATTCTGGGCGGCTGCTGGCTCATATTGTTAGGCTGGGGGCTCCCCATAACGTGGGGCTCCCCATCCTGAGAATACCAGCCTTCAGCCGTATGGCTTTATCTGGCTGGTTTTAAAATTTGGGGGGGACCGCACGCCGGTTTTCTTAATTATTTAATTATTTATTTCACTGCACAGTATAGACACGCCCACCGGCTGCTGTGATTGGGTGCAGTGAGACACCTGTCACTCAGCATGGGGGCGTGTCTCACTGCAACCAATCATAGGCGCCGGTGGGCGGGGAAAGCAGGGAATACGAGATTGTTTAATGGGCGGCCGGCTTTTTCAAAATAGTAAAAGCCGCCGGAGCAGTGTGAATGCCGTGCAGCGCCGCGCCGCGCCGGTGATCGGGGATCGGTGAGTATATGAGAGAGGGCTGCTCAATTCAGTTACTCAGGAGTTTAGCGGTCACCGGTGAGTCCTTCACTGGTGACCGCTAATCAGGACGTGACACAGACAGAGCCGCAGCATGACAATGAAGTCGGGTGAAGTTAACCCGAGTTCATTCTGATCGTGCGGCTCTTTCTGTGTCTGCTGTCATCTGCCATTCAGCTCTGCTACATGGTTGTCTGTGTCTGCTGTTAGCGGCCATGTAGCAGAGCTGAATGGCAGATGACATAGTAAAAACGCATCCCACACATTACACACGCTTGGCAAGTCAATAAATAAATAAAAAAAAAAAGGGTGCCCAATACATACGTCACAGAACACATGATCTAAAGGATCGCACACAAAATTGATCAATTTAACATAGACTACTAACGCTCGTGTGACAGCAAATGAACGACCTACGTGCAATCTCATAAGATCCCATATGCGACCTGGGCGTGTCACATCGCATACGAGATCGCACACCTAATTGTAAGGTGTAAAGCTGGCTTAAAAGGTAAAGATGAGCAATTCAATAAACTGAGAATCAAATTCAAATCGAAGTTTCTGTAATTCAGTTTCACACAAATGGAAACATTTTGAAATTCTATTCACAGTTTACAAAAACTAAAAAGTTTTTGTGCTGCTGCATAAGCTTCCATGTAATGACCTATGGCTATGACATCTTATGGATTATTTTACCTTATACAGTGGTGGTCAGAAACTATGCTTTCAGAGATCAGAGGTTTCTAGTGGAGCACTGTTTGTATGACAGAGTCATTTTCCATCTCCAGAGTCACTGGGTAGGTCTCTCTCTTTTGTGGAATGTAAGCTCTTATGGTCTTGTAGGGTCCATTCTCTGTCTTCTGTAATACAGAAGCTATGATGGTCAGTGGGGACCACTCTCACAGCTTTAGAGTGTAAGAACGTATGGTAAGCAGGGATCTCTCTCCTCACCCCCATGTATATAATCCGAGCAATTACAAACCTTACAGTTTTGAAATTCACATGAATTTATTCGCCACAAATCAAATTGTTTTAAGAAAATTCTGTGAAGATGGGTAAAGGGGGCTTTACACGCTACGACATCGCTAATGCGAACTCGTTGGGGTCACGGAATTGGTGACGCACATCCGGCCGCATTAGCGATGCCTTGCATGTGACACCGATGAGCGATTTTGCATCGTTGCAAAAACTTGCAAAATCGCTCATCGGTGACATGGGGGTCCATTCTCAAAAATCATTACTGCAGCAGTAACGAGGTTGTTCCTCGTTCCTGCGGGCAGCACACATCGCTCCGTGCGACACCGCAGGAACGAGGAAGCTCACCTTACCTGCCTCCCGGCCGCTATGCAAAAGAAAGGGGTTGGGCGGGATGTTACGTCCCACTCATCTCCGCCCCTCCGCTTCTATTGGGCAGCCGCTCAGTGACGTCGCTGTGACGCCGCATGGACCTCCCCCTTAGCAAGGAGGCGGTTCGCTGGTCACAGCGACGTCACCGGGCAGGTAAGTATGTGTGACGGGTCTGGGCGATGTTGTGCGGCACGGGCAGCGATTTGCCCGTGTCGCACAACAGATGGGGCGGGTACCCACGCTGGCGATATCGGGACCGATATTGCAGTGTGAAAAGCCCACTTTAATCGAATTTCAAAATAACTCTTTTAAAGGGGTTATCCCCTTTCAGAATAGTTGTTCATATAAATTTCTTTTTCGATAAAAAAAGTATTATTCTGCATAAATATGTGCTTGATTTACACAATTGATTGTACTGAGCTTTTGCATTTGTTGTGGAATACTTTTTTGTAGAGGGACGAATAATTATTTTAAAAATACAAATGCTAATTAGCTAATATCTAGCTATTTTACTGTGACTATCTACCTCACAAAGTGTTTCTCACACCTTTTTATTCTTTGCATATCTGCTTTACAAGTCAAACGTTACACTAGTCAAATCTTTCAAGTACAGCAAAGACATTTAACTGTGCATGCCTATTTTTGCATACCTGTTTTACCACCTGTCACGAACCACCGGGGGGGTCACTCAGAAATCCCCCGCGCTGGCTACCAGTACGTCACAATCGGGGGGTAACAAGTGGGGGGTCACCCCTCCTTTATACCTCCCGACCGACAGACAGAGCACGTGACGCGCTCTCTAGCGCCCCTCTTATAGTCAGGCCAATTATGGAATTGCCCGACAATAAGCAAGGAGGCCGCTATACTACTTATGCCGATTATTGAAGGGTCCCCGGTGAGAGTAGGGTATATATTCCCCCGACCTCCGCGGGCGGAATATATAAAACCTCCCCGAATCTCACTGGCCTCCCCACAATAATCCTTGGCACAACTCGCTGCCACCAACCGCTTCACGGTAACTATTAGCCGAACACACAGACGTGGGATTCAAGATCGAGATAACAGAACAGCCCAAGATTAATTATATAATTTAATCAGCCTAAAGCACACTAGAAACTACAATATATACAATAGGGAATCTACAGAATATACATATGTCAGAGTACAGTTACAATCAAAGCATGGGTTACAAACAGGCATACACAGTTCCAGCAGTTACCTTGTGCGTCTGGCCACAGGGGGGCGCTGTAGACCAGGTTTCCAGGAACTCCCTCACAGGTCTTTCCCAACCAGGCCCCCGAGCAAAAGAACACTGGAAAATGGCCGAAGTAGGGTTATCAACCTGGGCAAATCCAGGTCCCCTCCTACCTTAGTGACCTCAGAGGGAGCACTGCTCCACCCCTGGCTGGAGTTATGGACAAAATCCACAACATGGAATATGGCCACAACTTTGCCTGGGAGCGTCGTAGGCGGACATCAATGCTCTCATTGTGACAGTTATGAATTTAGCTACAGAATGAGAGGACTCATGACTTGTCTACTAGTTCCCCATTGGCTGATATCACGCCTGGGGTATTTCCCCAGGTCCTGCTCCCATAAAAAGAGTGTGCCAGCATCGTCCGCATGCGGAGACACCATTTTTATGGTTGCCATATTTATCGGAAATATGGCTTGCGAGATATGAACCATTTTTTACTGGAGTCGTCCTGTCTGGATACTTCCAAGCTTGCTAACTAGATAGCAGCCCCTACTACAGGGTCACGGCAGGGAGTCATCCTGTGTCCATTGTCCCCACATCACCTAATCTCCATATCACAGGAGATGGCTAGGATGTGTTGCTGGGATGTGACACCTTCACAGATGCTGGACATCTGAGAACAAGAAGGGAGGGGGCACGGCCATGGAGTGATGAGAGCGATTATGACTGGAAGTCATCATTCATCTTCATATCCCAGGGTTTCCCTCACACCTCCCCCCTTTTGAGGGCGCTAGGGGGCAGCACACTCCGGTGTTCCCCCGTGCGCCCGTCCGCGACCTCTCCTTGTCAGGACAGCCCGTCTGCGTTACCGTGGTCCCGGCCCCTTTTGTGGCGAATGGTGAAGTTGTATTGCTGGAGCGCAAGGCTCCATCGCAACAATCGCCCATTCGTCCCAGAGACAGTGTGTAACCAGCTGAGGGGATTGTGGTCCGTCTCCACGATGAAGTGGCGCCCGTATAGATAGGGTTGCAGACGCTGCAGGGCCCACACTATGGCCAGGCACTCCTTTTCCATCGTGGAATAGGCCACTTCCCGTGGTAACAGCTTCCTGCTCAGGTACAAGACTGGGTGCTCTTGGCTCGCAGAGTCCACCTGGCTGAGCACCGCACCGAGGCCGAAGTCACTGGCGTCGGTCTGTACTACAAACGGCCGCGTGAAGTCGGCTGCCTGTAGCACGGGCGGGCTGGACAGGGCGTCCTTTAGGGCCCGGAAGGCTGTCTCGCAGTCCATTGTCCAATCGACTGCAGAGGGCAGCTTCTTCTTGGTGAGGTCCGTCAAGGGCTTTGCCAGGCTACTATAGCATGGAACAAACCTCCTATAGTACCCAGCGGTCCCCAAGAAGGACATCACCTGCTTCTTGGTCCTGGGGGTGGGCCAGGATGCGATGGCTTCCACCTTCTCAGGCTCGGGCTTCAGTGTTCTCCCGCCTACCCGGTGACCGAGGTACTGGACCTCGCTCATGGCCAGCTGACACTTTGCCGGCTTGATGGTCAAACCTGCCTGGTGGATCCGCCTGAGCAGCTGTGCTAGATGCTCTAGGTGGTCCTCCCAGGTGGGACTGAAGACGGCAATGTCATCCAGGTACGCGGCCGCGTACCCTTCAAGTCCCTTGAGCAGGGTGTTGACCATCCGCTGGAAAGTGGCAGGGGCATTCCTCATCCCGAATGGCATCACCGTGGACTCGTACAGTCCAAATGGGGTAATAAAGGCAGAGCGTTCCCTGGCCTTGCGAGTCAGGGGGATCTGCCAATATCCCCGGCTCAGATCCATGATGGTCAGGTACTGAGCCCCGGCCAACTGATCGAGCAGGTCATCGATGCGTGGCATTGGGTACGCATCGGCGACCGTGACAGCATTGAGCCCCCTGTAGTCCACGCAGAACCGAGTGGTTCGGTCCTTCTTAGGGACGAGGACTACAGGCGAGGCCCAAGCGCTGTTGGATGCCTGGATCACCCCCAGCTTCAGCATCTCGTCAATCTCCTGGCGCATGTGTTGCTGCACCTCCAGGGAAACCCGATATGCTGAACGCCGGATCGGGGGATGATCCCCAGTGTCCACGTGATGGACAGCCAAGTTAGTCCTTCCAGGCTGGTTGGTAAACAACCCCCGGAAGGGGTGTAGGGTGGCCCACAGCTGGGACCGTTGGTCCTCCAAGAGCTGGTGGCCAACCTCCACATCCTCAATGGATCCGCCTGCCCTAACCTGGGCTAGCATATCCAAGAGGGTTTCCGCTTCTCCCTCCTCGGGCAGGTTGCACACGGGGAGCGCACATGCCTCCCGCTCATGATGTGCCTTCATCATGTTCACATGGAAGGGCTTCCGCCTTCCACGGGCAGGGTCCAGGGTGACCAGGTACGTCACAGGGTTGAGCTGCTGGTACACGAGGTATGGGCCTTCCCAGGCTGCCTGAAGCTTGTCCTGTGGTACGGGGACCAGTACCCACACCTTTTGACCCACTTGGTAGGTCCTCTCACAAGCGTTCTGGTCGTACCAACGCTTCTGATCGGCCTGGGCTTGAGCCATATTGTCGTGTACCAGTTGCGTCAAGGCCTGCATTTTGTCCCGGAAGCGCATGACATACTCGATAACCGACACTCCAGGGGTGGCCAAATCCCCTTCCCAAGCCTCTTTCACCAGAGCCAGGGGGCCCCGCACACGTCGCCCGTACAGGAGCTCAAACGGTGAGAATCCTGTTGAGGCCTGTGGAACCTCCCGGTAAGCAAATAACAGGTGTGGGAGATACCGCTCCCAGTCACGCCCATGGGAGTCGACCAACATCTTAAGCATCTGCTTTAAGGTGCCATTAAACCGCTCGCACAGGCCATTAGTCTGTGGATGGTACGGGCTGGCCACCAGATGTCGCACCTGGACTTGCTTACAGAGGGCCTCCATCAGCTGGGACATGAATTGGGTCCCCCGGTCAGTGAGCATTTCCTGGGGAAAACCCACTCGGGAGAAAATCTCCAGCAATGCGGTGGCCACCTTGTCAGCCCGAATGGACGACAAGGCCACTGCTTCTGGGTACCGGGTGGCATAGTCCACTACCGTCAGTATGAAGCGTTTCCCGGAGCTGCTGGGGATGGCCAGCGGGCCGACCAGATCCACAGCCACCCTCCTGAAAGGCTCATCGATGATTGGCAGAGATACCAGTGGGGCTTTGGGGTGTGGCCCCGCCTTCCCCACTCTCTGACAGGTTTCACACGAACGGCAGTAGGCAGCCACATCGGCCCCCATTTTTGGCCAGTAGAAATGCTGGTTTAACCTGGCCTTGGTCTTAGCGATCCCTAGGTGTCCGGCCATCGGAATCTCATGTGCGATCCGCAACAACTCCGTCCGGAACGGATAGGGTACCACCAACTGTCGGTCCCTGGGCCACGCCTCCGGTGAACCCTGCTGGACCGTGGCCCGGTACAGCCGTCCTTGGTCCCAGACCACTCGCTCCGGGTCCGAGTCCGAGGGAGGCTGTGCCGCCTGCTCCTTAAGAGCTTTCAGGCTGTCGTCAGCTTCTAACGCTGCCTGAAACCCCTGACTAGATGTGGCCAGAATCGACGAGACTGTCACATCTTCAGTCAGTACCCCGGGACCTGTGTCCTGGCCTCCACCTGACTCGGCTGCCACTTGGTTAGAAGGGGAAGAGCTATCGGACCTCCGGGAGGCCCCTTGGCTTCCAGCACTCCCACTGCGGGTGACAGCGGCCACAGCCGCTGCGACCGTGGGTCGTGCCTGCTCCTCCTCCGTTCCTGACCAAGTCGCCGGTTCAGGCAGACCTACCTGGCTTCCTGACACCCCGGTTGTGGGGGAACCATGCACCGAGATCTTACCTGGGAGCACTTCCGCTCCTGGACCGGCCCCAATCTCACCTGCCTGTTCCCCTCCTGCAGCAACAGAACCCCGCTGTGAAATCTCTGGGGACCCCACATTTGCTGTGGTAGCCCCCACCCCACACACTGGTCCTCCCCCTGCAGCACCCTGCTCTCTGCTTATCCCTGCAGAGGGCAACAGATCCCAGCTCACTGGCTGGTTACTTGTAGAGGCATTGTCACACCTTTCTCTGACCCCCTCCCCTGTCACAGCTGCAGCTGAGTGTGTGTCTATGGTGTCTATGCAAGCAGAAATATCAGAGTTCACTCCCTCCTCCCTTACATCATTCATAGATAACACATTAACATTGTTAGGAGTCATGTCAGTACGGGCTGAAGGTTCAGCCCTTGGGGGGGGCCCAAACTGGGAGGTTATCTGCCCCAAATCTGTCCCAAGTAGCACGTTTGCAGGGATCCGATCAGTTACCCCCACCTCCCTCACCCCTCGCCCTGCGCCCCAGTCCACATAAATGTCAGCAACAGGCAGCGCCGGGTCAATGCCTCCAATCCCGGAGACAGCGAGGGTTTTTCCCGGGATCAAGTCTTGGGGGGACACCATGTCAGGCCGCACCAGAGTCACCTCCGAGGCGCTGTCTCGCAATCCTATGGTCACAGACCGGCCGACGGTGACAGGTTGGAAGCTGTCCAGGGACCTACCACCACCCCCACCCACACAATACACCTTGGGCGGCCCTTGGGACGGGGACGGAGCCGGGGCCTTGGGACGCTGAGGGCACATGGCCTTGAAGTGTCCAGGTAAGTTGCACTGGTGGCACCGTCTTGGTTCTGCCACGGGCCTGGAGAGGGGAGTTGAGGGGGACACCCCCTGCAGTCTAGGGGCAGGTGGGGCAGTCGCAGAGTTCATCTTACCCCCTCTCCAGGTGCTGCTGGTGGCTGCTCTCCTGGCCTCAGGAGCCCGATTGTTGGTGTAGTCATCGGCCAGGGCAGCTGTAGCCGTGGACCCCTTTGGCTTCTGGTCTCGGATGAACTGGCGGAGATCCTCAGGGCAGTTCCACAAGAGTTGCTCCGTGATGACCGAGTCCAGGATCTCCGGTCCGGTGGAAAGCTGCAGGCCTTGGGTCCAGTGGTCGGCAGCTCGGGCAAGTGCCCGCCGGTGGTCAGCCCAGGAGTCCTTTGGTCCCTTCTGTAGGCTCCGGAACTTCTTGCGGTAGGACTCTGGAGTGAGGTTGTACTGTTGGATCAGGGCCCGCTTGATGGTGTCGTAGCCCTGATCTGCCTCAGCAGGCAAGTCCCCAAGGATATCCAGGGCCTTACCCCTTAAACGGGGGGTCAGGTATTTGGCCCACTGGTCCTTGTCCAGATGGTGCTGCAAGCAAGTCCGTTCAAAAGCAGTCAGGAAAGAGTCCAAGTCTCCATCCTTCTCCAGCACTGGGAAGTCCTCAACACGGACCTTTGGAAGTTTGGTGTTTTGAAGGTCACATGTGGCTGATGAGGGCCGGAGCTGAGCTAGCTGCAGCTGGTAGTCACGGTCTGCCTGTCGCTCTCGCTCTCGCTCTTCACGCGCTGCCTGCCGCTCCGCAGCCTCACGCGCTGCTTGCCGTTCCGCAGCCTCAGCGTCACGCGCTGCTTGCCGCTCCGCAGCCTCAGCGTCACGCGCTGCCTGTCGCCCACGCTCGGCCATGAGTATCTCGTAGGTATCCCGGTCTCCAGCCATAAGCCTGGCCAAGGCAGCTTGAAGGAGGGCCTCTGCACCTCTCAGGCCGGAGGGATTGGCAAGTGGTGATCTGCGGCACGCTGCAGAGCCAGGTGATTCACTGTCCATTTCAGAGCGGAGGGCTGGCATCTGGCTCGTTGAGGACCCTTGGGTGAGCTGCTCCTCATCTTGTCCATAATTGCCAGGTTGTGCGCTGTCCTCTGCAGAACGGTTTTCTGGCGTCGAGCTCCTGGAGGACTCGTGGGCAACCTCCTCATTACTGTCCACAGCACCGTCCTCCCTCTCTTCGGCTCCTGCTTTAGCATTGGCCAGTTGCCTAGCTCTGCTCCTGGTGCCATCAGCCATTCTTGCAGACTTTTGGTCACTGACACAGAACTGACACCTGATGCCTCCACACACCTTACAGTATCTGCACTCTGACACTCTAGTGTTGAGCTAGTCTGAAGACCCCAGCAGCCACAGCTGCTGCAGGCAGTCTTTAGTGTCTGGGAGTATGGGTCTCACACTCACACACACTATTATCTCGATCCCACCGCTATGCCACCAATATGTCACGAACCACCGGGGGGGTCACTCAGAAATCCCCCGCGCTGGCTACCAGTACGTCACAATCGGGGGGTAACAAGTGGGGGGTCACCCCTCCTTTATACCTCCCGACCGACAGACAGAGCACGTGACGCGCTCTCTAGCGCCCCTCTTATAGTCAGGCCAATTATGGAATTGCCCGACAATAAGCAAGGAGGCCGCTATACTACTTATGCCGATTATTGAAGGGTCCCCGGTGAGAGTAGGGTATATATTCCCCCGACCTCCGCGGGCGGAATATATAAAACCTCCCCGAATCTCACTGGCCTCCCCACAATAATCCTTGGCACAACTCGCTGCCACCAACCGCTTCACGGTAACTATTAGCCGAACACACAGACGTGGGATTCAAGATCGAGATAACAGAACAGCCCAAGATTAATTATATAATTTAATCAGCCTAAAGCACACTAGAAACTACAATATATACAATAGGGAATCTACAGAATATACATATGTCAGAGTACAGTTACAATCAAAGCATGGGTTACAAACAGGCATACACAGTTCCAGCAGTTACCTTGTGCGTCTGGCCACAGGGGGGCGCTGTAGACCAGGTTTCCAGGAACTCCCTCACAGGTCTTTCCCAACCAGGCCCCCGAGCAAAAGAACACTGGAAAATGGCCGAAGTAGGGTTATCAACCTGGGCAAATCCAGGTCCCCTCCTACCTTAGTGACCTCAGAGGGAGCACTGCTCCACCCCTGGCTGGAGTTATGGACAAAATCCACAACATGGAATATGGCCACAACTTTGCCTGGGAGCGTCGTAGGCGGACATCAATGCTCTCATTGTGACAGTTATGAATTTAGCTACAGAATGAGAGGACTCATGACTTGTCTACTAGTTCCCCATTGGCTGATATCACGCCTGGGGTATTTCCCCAGGTCCTGCTCCCATAAAAAGAGTGTGCCAGCATCGTCCGCATGCGGAGACACCATTTTTATGGTTGCCATATTTATCGGAAATATGGCTTGCGAGATATGAACCATTTTTTACTGGAGTCGTCCTGTCTGGATACTTCCAAGCTTGCTAACTAGATAGCAGCCCCTACTACAGGGTCACGGCAGGGAGTCATCCTGTGTCTATTGTCCCCACATCACCTAATCTCCATATCACAGGAGATGGCTAGGATGTGTTACTGGGATGTGACACCTTCACAGATGCTGGACATCTGAGAACAAGAAGGGAGGGGGCACGGCCATGGAGTGATGAGAGCGATTATGACTGGAAGTCATCATTCATCTTCATATCCCAGGGTTTCCCTCACACCACCAATATTTGCTTACCAATTTTACAACCATACATGCCACACCTATAATGCAGCCTGCAGCAACCTTTTGTTTTCTGCAAGAGTAACTGTATGCCCACCATTTCTAAGTCCTTTTTTACAAGGATTAAATATTTGAGGTTGAAAAGATTGTCCAAAGTTAGGCTATGCCCACACATGACGTTCTTGGAGCGTGTTTTTCCTGACTAAAACTTAATCTTGTGGCAGGATGTCTCCTGGGAGTCATCTGCATTTTTGGTGCGTTTTTTGTGGCGTTTTTACAGCATTTTCTATACCTGAGTGCTGGGCCGGGACGAGATTGATCTGGATTCGGCACTCGTGTAATAAAAAAAAATGTGGAGAAAAAAAAAAAAGAGTTAAGCAAGCACGCTATACTTACCAGTCTCCAGTACAGTGCTGGCCAAAAGTATTGGCACCCCTGCAATTCTGTCAGATAATACTCAGTTTCTTCTTGAAAATGATTGCAATCACAAATTCTTTGGTATTATTATCTTCATTTATTTTGCTTGCAATGAAAAATCACAAAAGAGAATAAAACAAAAATCAAATCATTGATCATTTCACACAAACCTCCAAAAATGGGCCAGACAAAACTATTGGCACCCTTAGCCTAATACTTAGTTGGACAACCTTTAGCCAAAATAACTGCGAACAACCGCTTCCGGTAACCATCAATGAGTTTCTTACAATGCTCTGCTGGAATTTTAGACCATTCTTCTTTGGCAAACTGCTCCAGCTCCCTAAGATTTGAAGGGTGCCTTCTCCAAACTGCCATTTTGAGATCTCTCCACAGGTGTTCTATGGGATTCAGGTCTGGACTCATTGCTGGCCTCTTTAGTAGTCTCCAGTGCTTTCTATCAAACCATTTTCTAGTGCTTTTTGAAGTGTGTTTTGGGTCATTGTCCTGCTGGAAGACCCATGACCTCTGAGGAAGTCCCAGCTTTCTCACACTGGGCCCTACATTATGCTGCAAAATTTGTTGGTAGTCTTCAGACTTCATAATGCCATGCACACGGTCAAGCAGTCCAGTGCCAGAGGCAGCAAAGCAACCCCAAAACATCAGGGAACCTCCGCCATGTTTGACTGTAGCGACCGTGTTCTTTTCTTTGAATGCCTCTTTTTTTTCCCTGTAAACTCTATGTTGATGGCTTTTCCCAAAAAGCTCTACTTTTGTCTCATCTGACGAGAGAATATTCTTCCAAAACGTTTTAGGCTTTCTCCGGTAAGTTTTGGCAAACTCCAGCCTGGCTTTTTTATATCTCAGGGTAAGAAGTGGGGTCTTCCTGGGTATCCTACCATACAGTCCCTTTTCATTCAGACGCCGACGGATAGTACGGGTTGACACTGTTGTAACCTTGGACTGCAGGGCAGCTTGAACTTGTTTGGATGTTAGCCGAGGTTCTTTATCCACCGTTCGCACAATCTTGCGTTGAAATCTCTCATCAATTTTTCTTTCCTTCCACATCTAGGGAGGTTAGCCACAGTGCCATGGGCTTTAAACTTCTTGATGACACTGCGCACCGTAGACACAGGAACTTTCAGGTCTTTGGCGATGGACTTGTAGCCTTGAGATTGCTCATGCTTCCTCACAATTTGGATTCCCAAGTCCTCAGTTCTTTGGTCTTCTTTCTTTTCTCCATGCTCAATGTGGTACACACAAGGACACAGGACAGAGGTTGACTCAACTTTAATCCATGTCAATTGACTGCAAGTGTGATTTAGTTATTGCCAACACCTGTTAGGTGCCACAGGTAAGTTACAGGTGCTGTTAATTACACAAATTAGAGAAGCATCACATGATTTTTCAAACAGTGCCAATACTTTTGTCCACCCCCTTTTTTATGTTTGGTGTGGAATTATATCCAATTTGGCTTTATGACAATTTTTTTTTTTTTTTCATTGAAGACAAATTAAATGAAGATAATAATACCAAAGAATTTGTGATTGCAATCATTTTCAAGAAGAAACTGAGTATTATCTGAGAGAATTGCAGGGGTGCCAATACTTTTGGCCAGCACTGTAGATGCTAAATTGTATGGGCTCCTTCCAGGTATGATGTCTTCAACAGGCCCGGGGGAGGTTGAAACATGATTGTAGTGGCAGGGAGAAAATATCTCCAAGCTCACTAACCAAGCAGTTCATGCCCACTAACCCAGATAACCATGCCCACACACTTGGAAGGAGCCCATACATTCTAGTATCATCGTAGCTGCTCTCACGGCCCCACCTACGTCTGGTGCAGCTCATTAGCCTCATGCATATTCACTGCTTCCCTCTCCCTTCACTGGAGTCTGTGGGTTTATTGAACAGTAAATAAATAAATTAAAAAATGACGTAGGGTCCCCCCATATTATGATACCCAACACAGATAAAGCCTACAGCCACAGGCTGCAGCTCCCAGCTGTGCTTAGCTTTGCTGGGTATAAAAATAAGAGGGGCCCCATGCTGTTATTTTAACTATTTAAATAAATAATTTAAAAAACTGATGAAGAGGTGAAACGTGCATTGGGACGACTTGGGAGACTTTACACCACTGCAATTTACGGGTCAGTACTGGTTCTTGACTATTTATTAGAATGGGTAGACATTTGTGGAGTAATTGATTAGATACTTAACAATAGGTGTTTATACTGATAATATGTTAAAATGATTTTAATTTGTAACACCATTTTATTTTATTTTAATTAGCCATTAAAAGGTATGACAACTACAAAATTATAATTTTGTTTCTCTCACTGAGAACAATCAATCATTACTGATAATATTACACTGAGAAATTTGTAAATTGGTCAATTATATTTTGTCCCCATGTGTGTCACCTAATTCTGTGATAATTAACCTTGTAAATTGTACTGGCATGTTTACATAATTATTATACCATTATTTTTAATTTTTTATACGGTTCTTATAAATAAATGAAAATTCATTTTTTTTTTTTAATAATTGGATTTAGTACCACATTTTTTCGCTGCTAATTAATTGTTGCTGGGTGGTCCCCTATATAATTATTAGGTCTTTGTTAGTGACCAATTATAGAGGGACTATAAAAAGCAGCGTTTTATTAGCATGGATTTGCATAAAACCAAGGCAAATCTGCAGCTAAAAAATCCTGCAATGACGCCCAGTGTGAACATAGCCTTAATTAGTGTTGTACAAAATGTGTAACCACTCGAAGCAGAATGATATTACTTCTGACAGTGATACAGTCAGTGTTCTTCACAGAACGGTCTGCTTTATCACAAAAAGGAGAACTCTGTCAATGCACTGTATTATGAAATGGGCTGTTGGTTAGTATCGGTTATAATCCATTTCTAATGAAGTCACTTTGACACTACTTTAGGCCTGCGACACACATCTGTGCCGCCAGCACGTGTTTATCATTTTTTGCATGTACCAGCGGCACGGAGACACGTTAAGCAATGCTACCCTATTGTAGCAGGCACGCACACACGTAAAACCACACGGAACGTGTGTCCGTGTGCGTTTGTACGTGTGTGCGTTTTTCATGCGCTGACATGTCAGTGTTTTCTCCGGCAGCATGGGTGTCACACGGCCTGCACCCGTACCACACAGGTGTAGTGTGGATGCGGTCCCGTGTGACACGCGCCGGAGAAAACACACGTGTCAGTGAAAAAAAAAAAAATATTAACTCACCTTCTCCAGCCCTCCTGTCTCTGCCGCTGCTGTCTCTTGCTGCTGACCGCCACTCATTATTCTCATTTAATATTCACTTCACTGCCTGACAGCAGCAGCGGGGAGTCGGCAGGGCTGGAGACCGAAGATCAGCACCACGGACAGCAGCGCGGACAGCAGGAAGGACCAGGTGAGTATGTAAATTACCGGTTCTACGTCTGCTATCGCGGATAGCACACGTAGAACACACGTGGCCCGCACGTACCAGAGACACGTACTTACCTGCACGCAACACGCAGGGGAAATACGTGTCTCTCGGCACGTGCATGATTTTCACGTGAGTGTGGCAGAGGCCTTAGCTTGTTTTAAAGAGCTTGAAAGAGGATGGCTGCAACCCTAGTAGACATCAGAGTGTTACATAACTCTTTTTGGAAAAATTGGAATCTTTGCAGTATTTTAAGATTCGTAACGGATTAATTAGCTATACATTACATTTTTGGAAAAATTTATTGAATGATGAATTTAAATTTAAAATATTTGATTATTTCTTTACACTTGCAAAAATAAAATTCAGAACATTTTTTTAAACAAATTATTTATGAAGCGACAACCTTCAGTTAATGCTTAAGATTTGCTTTGTTAACTAAACTTTCTTTTTCTTTTTTCTCCTAATATTATGATTTGTGAGTGCCTTCATTTCTTCTCTCTTCTTATTATACTTTGTCTATTTATATTTACTGAGCACGACCACTGCTTTTTCCTCCTAGTTCTGGCAAATCTTACTTTCCCACTGATGTTAGTGTTTGGTGCCTAGTGCTTACTTTTATTTTTTTGGACTTAAGTTTCCTTTTGCTGAAGATCATGGATTAAAACATTCAATTTCTGAAGCAGCTAAACAATATAAATGAGCAGAATACACTTCTGGGGATTTGCAACATGGGCAATTATGAATACAGTAGCCCTCCTACAGGTCTGGAATAAAGAGGGAGTTAGAATATTAGTTTTATTTTGGATATGTGGTGTATTACTAATATAATGATTAACTCACCCCTGTATCCCTCTCCTTGTATTCCTATTCAGCTCATATACCCTTAAAACTTGTATTCTATGGAGCTTTTGTGACATTTTAATGAGCCTTTCTTTGTAAGACTTCTCAATAACATTAAGAACTTGCACTCTAGAAAACAGGAATAAGCTGCAGAGATGCGATCACTATAGGAAAGTATTAATATTCATAACTCTTATATATAATTCTTTGAGGATATATGTTCCTATAATCCATACTTGACATTTAACGACATTGATTATGTTGTAAAATACGATTATACAGCATCGTAGAAAGCTTTCAGAAACCCTGGAGTTTGCTAATAACCAATTTTGTCTCCATACAATGACTGTCCATGTGAAATTGAGGGTATATCCAATTCAAATACTTTCTTTCTCTCTGTCTGGGATGTATTAAAGCCTGGATTTATGTCAGTGCTTCTGAATTTTCATTATCATCTTCATTGAGCATAAAGGTCTCCAAAAAAGCAGACTGGGAACAAAACAGTTGGATGGGAAAATCTACAGAAAGTAGGGGGATAAGGAACAAAGCCCAGAAATATTTTGACTATCTTACTAGAGAACATTTAGCTGTTTGTACTACTCTCCAAAAATACCACCTCTGCTTTACTTCAATTGGATGAATGTGTTTAACATTATACTTCAGAACATGGCCAATTTTTATTCTGCGTAGAACTAAAAAAAAAGTTAAATTCATAAATGAGTATCCCAAATTAGCAATGCATTTTGCCATGTCTTTAATGTTAAATAGCCTTCATGAACATATCGGGGGGATGATTCCATATAATCTAAATGCAATTTAAAGACATGGGAAAAGAATTGCTAATGGTTGACGCTTGTAAATTTCACTTTTTATAGTTCTACACATAATAAAAATTGGCAATGTTCCGAAAGATAATGTTAGAAAGATGGATGGTGGAGCGCACCACTAATACTGAACTCAAATCATTTGGGTGCACACTGGTGCGGAAAAAGAATCAATGGGACAAGAAAAGAAGAAGATTCCGCACAATAGTCAGGGGCACACCAATAATATAGTAAGTAAAAAAACCTCTTTATTAGTTGCACAGAAAAAACATCTTAAAACCAGTTAAAACCATACATAGAGACAAAAACACCCACTAAGGGGGACCAAATACCCCGATGTCATAAAGTAGACATAACAGTGCAAATGTAAGATGGAGTACAATATCAAGAATTGTATGACAAGACAGACCCCATAAATGGTGCAGTATCAGATATCAAAAATGTCAGATATAGCTCAATAGGTGTGTATAGACCATAAAAATGCCTAGAGAGTATCAATCACTGGTACTTAACATGTGCTAGTATATACAACATGGAGTCTAAAATGTCCCTGCATGGGCAACACGGTAAGCCAGGGTGAATGAACGGTACATGAATATACAAATATATAATAACATGCAAATAGCAATTGATGCACCCTGGAAGTATATACAAGCTTAACGTTTATAATAGCAAGATGACAGTGGTATCCAAAACTTGGACACCAAAGTGATGTATATGCCGTTAGTAACCTATGGGTGAGATCAAATAACACAGGTGTCCTAACAGATCAATCAACCCACAATAGCAGAGATGTAAGTGACGATAGATACACCCTAAAGGTATATGTGCATTTAACGTTTATAATACAGAAATGGTAATAGCATCCAATGGTATTAGATACAATACGCAAGTATGTAAAGGTATACTAACATGCACATGAATGTAGATACACCCTGAGCATATACATGGTAAAAGGCAATATTGACATCCAATGCTTGGATGTAAAAATGGTATATAGGCCACCGCAGTACCAGAGATGAAGTACAGCAGTATCGGGTGTCCTAGAAAACCACAGTATAAGGATATGGATAACAATTGATGCACCCTGAAAGTACATGTACACTCAACATGAGTGATACAAAAGCGGCAGCTAACAGTGCTGAATGCCCTAATAGGTCAAAACAAACCGCAATGGTACAAAGGGGACCATGTGGAAGAAGGAGAGCAAGGTCATGGTAAGAATACAGAGTACAAAGGACATAAATAGTCACCAATACCGGACCCAGGGTCAGTCAGTCATGTCAATAAAGTATAGGGGCGGTCAAGACTATCGCTTAGGGGTGGGTGGCCGACGCGTGTCGCCGCAGCAGCGGCTTCATCAGGGCGGGTGACCCAAGTGCAACATAGAGGAGGTATATATACATGAGAAGATAATTAGTGAAACAAACACACACGCACACACCTGTGGGGCCGTGTAGCCGGCATGGTCCGTATAGTACGGCACCATTTTGCGCCTGCGCAGTACGGCGAATCAATAGTACTGGTAAACAGGAAGACTGGGGAGAAAAATCCTGATAGAGTATCATATTGCGCATGCGCGGAGCAAAAGCGACGGAAAGACCAAATGGCCAAAAAGCTACAGAAAGCAAATGGCACAGCGCACCAATGTGCAGTATCATTCATGTGGGGTTAAGTATACCTTATCCTTTAGGGACCCGGTCCCACATAATCGAGGGAAAGGGTAATGATGGTATAGCATTGTACATATACCCCATATGTGCCAAAGGAAGGGTGCAGGCATAAAGGCACATATACCCTGTATGGGGCACATCTAAATATTAGACACCTGGCCAAAACTGGGTCCGCACATGAAGTAAGGTGGCTATGGTATGAATTGCGGGGAAAGCAGAAAAGGTATACAAATAGGTCCATGATAAAGCATATACAAAGATGGATATTAGTGATGAGCGAGCATGCTTGTCACTACTCGGTACTCGCACGAGTATCGCTGTACACGGGCTGCTCGACGGGGACCGAGTAATCTCGCGATACTCGTGCTGTACTCGTGGTCTTCATTTCTGCATGTTGGCGCTCTTTTGAGAGCCAGCCCTCATGCAGGGATTGGCTGGCAGACCACTGCAATGCCACAGCCCTGTTAGTTGTGGAATTGCAGTGATTGGCCGGCCTGCACAGCGTGACCGAGCCTTTATATCGGCCGGCGCGCTGTGCTCTGCTCACAGCTATCCAGACAGTGAGTGCAGGGAGAGTGTCGCTGATTCAGGGAAAGCTTTGCGGCCCTTTATAGCTTTTTCAGTTGCAGGGCTGCAAACAGTGTGACCAAAAGTCCTTCTCAGGACTATTCTAGTTGTATACAGGCAGGCAGGGTATAGCCAGGTCGGAGTACAGTAGCAGAGTCCTTCTCAGGACTACTGTTGCTATATACAGGCAGGGTATAGCAAGGTCTGAATACAGGCTAGTGACCAAAAGAGTCCTTGTCAGGACTATTATACCAGTATACAGGCAGGCAGGCAGGCAGGGTAGTGGTGACCGTATACCAGCCTTCATCATATCTGGGGCTGGTGTACACAGTGTAAAACAGTCCAGATAGTGTCTGACTTGTCTGTAATTGTCCCTCCCCAAAAAAACCTGTTAGGTTCTTATTGCGTCCGTGCTTGGTTTTTAAAACCGCACGTGTGTGCCTGTTGGTGGCAGCGTACAGGTGCACTTGTGTGCAATTTCCACACACTTTGATATAACGCACAAGTAGTGAATATACACGTCAGCAGTGCACAGCATTGCAAAATGCGCAAGGGCATTGGCAAGGAACAAGGAAGTGGACGTGATGGTGGTGCAGGCAGAGGCCGAGGTCGTGGGCAAGCTCTAATTTCGCCACAACAAAGGGCCACATCTAGTCGCTCGCACGTCCTGTCCCAAATTCTTGGGGACCGCAGCAGTACACCGCTCTTGAACCAAGACCAGTGTCAACAGGTTGTTAGTTGGATAGCAGATAATGCTTCCAGTCAGATTGGCACCACCACAAACACTCTGTCTTCCACACGGTCAAGTGTCAGTAGCCGTGATACTGCACCGCACATTTCTGAACCTGATCCTCCTTCCTACCACCAGGCTGAGTACACGTCCTCCTCGGACATTAATGATCCCACACTTGGACACTCGGAAGAGCTGTTCACGTTTCCATTCACACATTCTGGCCTCTCGCCAGCTCATATTGAAGTGGGTCATGAGGAGATCGTCTGTACAGATGGCCAAATATTTGAGCAGCCACGTTCTCACGAAGTTGGCAACGTGTCTCAACAAGTGGTGGACGATGATGAGACACAATTGTCAGCAAGTCAGGAGGAGGAGCAGGGTGCGGAAGAGGAAGACGACGTGGTGGATGATCCAGTAACTGACCCAACCTGGCAGGAGGATATGCAGAGCGAGGACAGCAGTGCACAGGGGGAGGGAGGCGTAGCATCACAACAGGCAGTAAGAAGCAGGGTGGTAGCCCCAGGCAGAAGTCAGGCAACCGTTCCCCGGAACAACACGACGACACAAGGTGCCTGTACAAATGTTAGGTCTTCCCGAGTCTGGCAGTTTTTTAAGTTGGATCCAGATGATTCAAAAAAGGCCATTTGCAACACCTGCCGTACCAGCATCAGCAGGGGTACCAAAACTAGCAGCCTGACCACCACCAGCATGATCAGGCACATGTCAGCCAAGCACCCGACTTTGTGGGAAGTACAACAGAGTCGAGGAGCAGTGCTTGCTGATGTCACTGCTACGTCTTCGCTGGTTGTGCATGCGAGCCAATCCTCTGTCCATGCTGCCTGCGAACAAGCCTCCTCCACTCCTGCACCTGCAGTTGCCTACGCAGAAAGAACACCATCATCAAGCACGTCCTTGTCCCAGCGCAGCGTTCAGTTATCCATTCAGCAAACCTTTGAACGCAGGCGCAAATACACTGCCAACACCCCACATGCCACAGTTCTAAATGCTAACATTTCGCGACTGCTTGCGCTGGAAATGTTGCCTTTTAGGCTGGTGGAGACTGAAGCATTCCGTGACCTGATGGCGGCAGCTGTCCCACGTTACTCGGTCCCCAGCCGCCACTATTTCTCCCGGTGTGCCGTCCCCGCGTTGCATAACCACGTGTCACAAAACATCACACGTGCCCTGAACAACGCTGTTTCACCCAAGGTCCACCTAACCACAGACACGTGGACAAGTGCTTGTGGGCAAGGCCGCTACATCTCGTTGACGGCACACTGGGTTAATATTGTGGAAGCTGGGACCCAGTCTGAGCGAGGGACGGAACACGTCCTTCCCACACCAAGGTTTGCAGGCCCTACCTCAGTCAGTGTTTCACCCACACTCTACAGCTCCGGAATGTCATGCTCTTCAGCCTCCTCCTCCTCCTGCGCATCCTCATCCACTGTGCCCTCCACACCAGTCACAAGCTGGAAGCACTGCAGCACTGCCTCGGCGAAGCGGCAACAGGCTGTGCTGAAGCTAATCTGCATAGGTGACAAACCCCACAATGCAGAAGAGCTGTGGACAGCTCTGAAACAGCAGGCAGATCACTGGCTCACACCTCTGAACCTAAAGCCAGGAAAGGTCGTGTGTGACAATGGCCGGAACCTGGTGGCGGCTTTGAGGCGAGGCCAGCTGACACATGTTCCATGCGTGGCCCATGTGCTCAACCTCGTGGTTCAGCGGTTTATAAAGTCATACCCAGAGCTGTCTGATCTACTGGTAAAAGTTCGCCGCCTGTCTGCACATTTTCGAAAGTCACCTACTGCTTCAGCCGGCCTTGCCGGCTTTCAGCGCCGTTTGCATCTTCCGGCTCACAGACTGGTGTGTGATGTCCCCACGCGTTGGAATTCAACTCTGCACATGTTGGTCAGGATATGTGAGCAGAAGAGGGCAGTTGTTGAGTACCTGCATCACCTAAGCCGTCGGGAAATGGGTCAAACTCCACACATAACACCTGAGGAGTGGAGATGGATGTCAGACCTATGTACCATCCTCCAAAACTTTGAGGACTCCACCAAGATGGTGAGTGGTGATGACGCCATTATTAGCGTCACCATACCGCTACTTCGCCTTCTAAAACGGTCTCTGCTGAAAAACAAACATGATGCATTGCAGGCGGAGCGCGATGAGTTGCAGCAAGAAACAGTAGTGGGTGTGGGTGATAACACACAGCCCAGCCTCGTCTCATCACAACGTGCAGTGGAGGACTATGACGAGGAGGAGGATGAAGACATGGAGCAACTCTCCGGCCAAATTGAGGATATGACATGCACACCAGTCATATCCTCGGTTCAGCGTGGCTGGCCAGAGGACAGGGTAGATGAGGAGGAGGAGGAGGAGGAGGAGGAGGAGGACAGCATGTACAGTCATCTTGTTGGTCAGGCTACTGAAGTCCTGGCTGTTAAGAGTCTGGCGCACATGGCTGACTTTATGGTAAGCTGCCTGTCTCGTGACCCTCGCGTTAAGAACATCTTGGCCGACAATCATTACTGGTTGGTAACACTGTTAGACCCACGCTACAAGGAGAACTTTTTGTCTCTTATTCCCGTGGAGGAGAGGTCAACCAAAATGCAGCAGTTTCGGAAGGCCATACTCACGGAAGTAGGCAAAGCATTCCCCTCACAAAACGCTAGCGGCATAGGTCATGAATCAGTGGACAACCGAGGCGTACAGCCGAGAGAGGCACAAGTCCAATCCGCCAGAGGTAGGGGAACAGTCTTTAAGATGTGGGACAGTTTTCTCAGCCCCTCACGTACCACAGCCCCTGAGGTGCGGGGTAGTGCCACAAGAAATCCTAAGTTTGCCCAGATGCTGAAGGAGTACCTTGCAGATCGAACAACAGTACTCCGACATTCCTCTGTGCCTTATAATTATTGGGTATCCAAGCTGGACACGTGGCATGAATTGGCTCTCTACGCCTTGGAAGTCCTGGCCTGCCCTGCTGCTAGCGTTTTGTCAGAGCGTGTTTTTAGTGCCGCAGGTGGAATCATTACAGATAAACGCACCCGCCTGTCAACTGAAAATGCTGACAGGCTGACTCTGATCAAGATGAACAAGGGTTGGATTGGGCCAGACTTCACCACACCACCAGCAAATGAGAGCGGAATTTAAAGTTTGCCATGTACCTCCACTCACCCATGGGTACACACTTCTGGACTTTGGATAATCGCTGGACTCCTCCTCCTTCTCCTCATGCGCCACCATGATGATGACCGTTACAAATTGCAATACTTAGGCCTTTGTTTCAGGTATACCCCCAGTGGTAAATTTTTTCGCCCATTCTTTGCAGAATGGACATTACAACGACAGGAGACCCGCTCCTTTGCAATGGGAACAATGTTTTGAGGCCCTCATGCACGTCTCTACCCAGGGACAACGTGGAGCCTCCCAATTTTTGGCTGCCCTGCCTAAGGGCTATACTATAATACACCCACTTCCTTAAAATGGACACTTAATGTTTTGAGGCCCTCATGCACGTCTCTACCCAGGGACAACGTGGAGCCTCCCAATTTTTGGCTGCCCTGCCTAAGGGCTATACTATAATACACCCACTTCCTTAAAATGGACACTTAATGTTTTGAGGCCCTCATGCACGTCTCTACCCAGGGACAACGTGGAGCCTCCCAATTTTTGGCTGCCCTGCCTAAGGGCTATACTATAATACACCCACTTCCTTAAAATGGACACTTAATGTTTTGAGGCCCTCATGCACGTCTCTACCCAGGGACAATGTGGAGCCTCCCAATTTTTGGCTGCCCTGGCAAAGGGCTATACTGAAATAGACCCACTTCCTTACAATGGGCACTTCAGGTTTAAAGGCCCTCATGCACGTCTCTACCCAGGGACAACGTGGAGCCTCCCAATTTTTGGCTGCCCTGCCTAAGGGCTATACTACAATAGACCCACTTCCTTACAATGGGCACTTCAGGTTTACAGGCCCTCATGCACGTCTGTATGCAGGGGCATTGGTGAACCTCACAATTTTGGACTGCCCTGGCAAAGGAAAATACTACAAAGACTCACTTCCTCAAAATGGGCACATTAGACTCAAGAGGCCTTCATGTACGTCTCTTCTCAGGGACATCGGAGTGCCACACAATGTTTTCACGTAAAATCTTTCATGTATTAATCTCAAAAAGTAACATACACCAGCTCTATCTCACTATTGGGTATGTGCCCTTAACATTTCCGCCATGAAAAATCATTTTGGGGTCATTTTGGAAGGTTTTCTGGTGAGTCCGTAAAAATGGCGTAAACCGCAGACAAAATTGTTCACAGCTGTGACTTTTCAGTGATAAATGCTTCAAGGGGTCTTCCCCATGCTGTTGCCATGTCATTTGAGCACTCTTCTGAGACTTTTGTGACATTTTTAGGGTTTCTCCATGCTGCCGGGGGGTCATTTCACAAAAATACTCGGGTCTCCCATAGGATAACATTGGGCTCGTTGCTCGGCCCGAGTACACGAGTATCTTGGGAGGCTCGGCCCGAGCTTCGAGCACCCGAGCTTTTTAGTACTCGCTCATCACTAATGGATATATAAACAATCCCCTATTAAGTGGTAAAATAAGCATTTTTTACTTTATTTAAGGTCATAGGTCCTTCACATGCATTTGTTACAAGATAATCCATAGCCAAAAATAGCAAAAGATATACCAAACCAGGATGTATAACAGAAGGTTGTTATATATATATATATATATACGTATATGTGTCGTGGAAGTCCCATAATAGGGTACCACAATTGGCATACCTATAGTACCTAAATCTGAGGAGCAAAAGATGCATGTGGTGTATCTGACTCAGAATGGAGGACACCAAATGTAGAACAATTGTACATATCTGACATTGCACCAGTGGTATGCATTGACATACATCCAAAAGAAATACAAATAATTGATATTTGTGCAAAACATATGTACAATCGAATATGAGATGACAGGTAGCTGTTAAGATGTCACGCAAGGTACACGGTCCGCTTCGGATCCAGAGGTAAGTATATCGCAGTTGTAGAAGAGAAAAGTACATGGCCAAGTGTAGCAGAATTCCCCTATCCTTATTGGCCAGAAGGGAGTGAACATCAGGAGATGGGGATGCACCTGCAATAAAGAAAAACAGGCGGGTTAACATAGCAGAGCCAGGGGAATGAAGAATGCACCCACAAGGGGTCTGGGGGTATGTTAACCAAGAAACCCGGTAAAGAGGAGTTCCTCATTGAGGCCCAGGGGAGTCACAGAATGTAGTTGGAAAATCCATCTGGATTCATTCTGAAGAAGCCATCTAGTACAGGTGCCCCCCCTGGCGTTGGTGTGACACTTCTGTAACCCAAAAACACGGGTACCACGTGGACTGCCATGATGGAAAGATAAAAAGTGGGCTGCCACAGGTGTAATAGATTTACCTTTTAAGGTGTCAGAAGCTGCCAAATTAATTGTCGAGAAGTGTTTCTGAATCCTCTTTCTCAACTCCTGGGTCGTCTGGCCGACATAGACTTTATCACATGGACAGATCATGCAATATATCACATTCTTAGTCTAAGGCGGGCTTTGCACACTACGACATCGCAGGCCGATGCTGCGATGTCGAGTGCGATAGTCCCCGCCCCCGTCGCAGCAGCGATATGTGGTGATAGCTGGCGTAGCGAAAGTTATCGCTACGCCAGCTTCACACACACACTCACCTGCCGTGCGACGTCCCTGTGGCCGGCGGCCCGCCTCCTTTTTAAGGGGGCGGGTCGTGCGGCGTCACTGCGACGTCACACGGTAGGCGGCCAATCAGAGCGGAGGGGCGGAGATGAGCAGGATGTAAACATCCTGCCCACCTCCTTCCTTCCGCATATCCTACGGAAGCCGCAGTGAGGCCGGTAGGAGATGTTCCTCGCTCCTGGGACTTCACACACAGCGATGTGTGCTGCCGCAGGAGCGAGGAACAACATCGGACCATTGCGTCAGCGTAATTATGGATTACGCCGACGCTGTAACGATGATACGATTACGACGCTTTTGCGCTCGTTAATCGTATCATCCAGGCTTTACACACTGCGATGTCGCATGCGATGCCGGATGTGCGTCACTTTCAATTTGACCCCACCGACATCGCACCTGCGATGTCGCAGTGTGCAAAGTGCCCCTTACAGTTAATGTAAGACCTGATGGGATGATTCGTAGAATCCTGAGGATTAAGAAAGGTGTTGTGAGTAACTTGCATGAAGCCACAGATGTTACAGTCCCCACACGGGAAGGAGCCCCTAAGATTGATGCCGCGCTGTAATTTGGTTGTGGGTCTAACAAAATGGCTGCGGGTCAATAGATCTCTTAAATTGGGAGCTCGTCGTGCGGTAAGCAGGGGTTGAGGAGAAACCACTGTGGAGGTTTGCACATCTGTGGTCAGAATAGGCCAATGTTTTTGCAGAATGTGTCTCACCTGTTGCCATTCATTATTGAAGGTGGTAATGAATCTAACGTAATTATCCTGGCACCTTGGTTTTGATCGAATAAGTGACTCCTGTGTTTCACCTCTAGCTCTCTGGTACGCCCTAGATATTATTCTTCTGGGATATCCGCGATTCTTAAGCCTGGAAGTGAGGTTAGAAGCTTGTTGGCCGAAGTCAATATCACCACTGCAGTTCCGTCGTACCCGCAAAAATTGCCCCGTGGGTATACCTGTTCGAATATGTAGGGGGTGGAAACTTGAGAAGTGCAGAAGAGCGTTGGTAGCTGTGGCTTTCCTATATAGGTTTGTCGAGAGGCCGCCATCTTTAATAGAAACTTCCAGATCCAAAAAGGAGACAGCTATGGATGAAATATGATGAGAAAGAAAGATGTTAAGAGTATTGTTGTTTAAGCCAGAAATGAAATGTTAGTATACCTTTACATACTTGCGTATTGTATCTAATACCATTGGATGCTATTACCATTTCTGTATTATAAACGTTAAATGCACATATACCTTTAGGGTGTATCTATCGTCACTTACATCTCTGCTATTGTGGGTTGATTGATCTGTTAGGACACCTGTGTTATTTGATCTCACCCATAGGTTACTAACGGCATATACACCACTTTGGTGTCCAAGTTTTGGATACCACTGTCATCTTGCTATTATAAACGTTAAGCTTGTATATACTTCCAGGGTGCATCAATTGCTATTTGCATGTTATTATATATTTGTATATTCATGTACCGTTCATTCACCCTGGCTTACCGTGTTGCCCATGCAGGGACATTTTAGACTCCATGTTGTATATACTAGCACATGTTAAGTACCAGTGATTGATACTCTCTAGGCATTTTTATGGTCTATACACACCTATTGAGCTATATCTGACATTTTTGATATCTGATACTGCACCATTTATGGGGTCTGTCTTGTCATACAATTCTTGATATTGTACTCCATCTTACATTTGCACTGTTATGTCTACTTTATGACATCGGGGTATTTGGTCCCGCTTAGTGGGTGTTTTTGTCTCTATGTATGGTTTTAACTGGTTTTAAGATGTTTTTTCTGTGCAACTAATAAAGAGGTTTTTTTACTTACTATATTATTGGTGTGCCCCTGACTATTGTGCGGAATCTTCTTCTTTTCTTGTCCGAAAGATAATGTTAAACACATTTATCCAATTGAAGTAAAGAAGGGGACATATATATCTACAGAAAGGAAAATATATATTTGATACACTGACGATTTTGCAACTTTTCCAACTACAAAGAATCGGGAGGTCTGTAATTTTTATCATAGGTACACTTCATCTGTGACAGCCAGAATCCAAAAACAAAATACAAAAATCACATTGTATAATTTTTAAATAACTAATTAACATTTTAATGCATAAAATAAGTACCATATATACTTGTGTATAAGCCGACTTTTTCAGCACATTTTTTATGCTGCAAAACTCCCCCTCGGCTTATACTCGAGTTGGGGTCCCACTTACCTATTGTCCGGTGCAGTGCAGCTGTTTTCTGGTCTTTCCCACTCATCTGCAGGTGCCTGCAGCCTCTGTGGGTAGTCCGGTGACTGCTGATATTACTGCTCATGACTGCCCTTACCTATGTGAGATTGGTGCGATTGCACAGGGCCAGTAGACAGCAAAGGGGGCACCACAGGGAGACAGCAACTCAATTTTATTTGCTGCTTCTGCACTGCACAGGCTCCAGCAGGGGGAGCCTTCCCCTCTTTTGTGCTCTGTGTCCTGTCTTCTCGCATCTTAACTAGAGAGATGGGGAGGGGCACCTGCAGTCCAGGAAGAAAAAAAGTCTTCTACGTCTGTGTGTATAATGTGCTATGTGTGCCATGTCTGTAATGTATTATGTGCTCTCTATATGTGTTATGTATAAGATGTGTATGTCCTGTATAGTGTGCAATATCTAGCTGTCTGTCTGTCTAGCCATCCATCTTATCTGTCTTTCTTTATGCTTATGTGTCTGTCTGTCTGTCTATCTCCTATCCTCTATCTATCTATCTATCTATCTATCTATCTGACTATCTATCTTTTCTAGGCTTATACTCAAGTCAATAAGTTTTCCCAGTTTTTTGTAGTAAAGTTAGGTGCCTCGGCTTATTTTCAGGTCAGCTTATACGCAAGTATATACGGTATTTAATACAATAGAAAAACAAAACTTAACATTTGGTACAGAAACCTTTGTTTTCAATTGAAAAGGTCAGACGTTTCCTGTAGTTCATGACCAAGTTTGCACACACTGCAGCAGGGAGTTTGGCCCACTCCTCCATACAGTTCTTCTCCAGATCTTTCAGGTTTCGGGGCTGTTGCTGGGCATTGAGTTTCAGCCCCCTCCAAGTATTTTCTATTGGGTTCAGGTCTGCAGACTGGCTAGGACACTGCAGGACCTTTCAATGGTTCTTGTGAAGTCACTGCTTAGTTGCCTGGCTCTGTGTTTTGAGTCATTGATCTAGCCATGACCCATCATCAATGCTCTTACTAAGGGAAGGAGGTTGTTCCCTTTTCAGAAAAGCACCCTGAATGTATGATGTTTCCACCGCCATACTTCATGGTTGGGATGGTGTTCTGGGAGTTATACTCATCCTTCTTCATTCAAAGATGGCGAGTGGAGTTAATACTAAAAAGTTATATTTTAGTTTCATCTGACCACATGTCCTCCCCTGGATCATCCAGATGGTCAATGACGAACTTCAAATGGCCTGTCAATGTACTGGCATGAGCAGGGGGAACTTATGTGCCCTGCAGGATTTTAATCCCTAATCCATGATATTCATTTGAGGTTTCTTCTATTTTCTAATAATTGTGGCAACAGTTGTCCCCTTTTCACCAAGCTGCTTGCCAATTGTCCTGTAGCTCATCCCAAATTGTGCAGATCTACAATTTTGTCTATAGTGTGTTAAACAGCTCTTTTGTCTTAGCCATGGTGGTGAGCTTGGAGTGATTGATTATGTGGACAGGTCTCTTTTATACAGGTAATGGGCTCAAACATGTGGAATTAATACAGGTAATGAGTGCAGAGTAGGAGGGCTTCTTAAAGCAAAACATAAGTCTGTCAGAGCAAGAATTCTTGCTGGTTGGTAGGTGATCAAATACTTATTTCATGCAATAAAATACAAATTAATTATTCAAAAATCATACAATGTGATTGTCTGGATTTTTATTTATTTATTTTTGTATGTTTGGGATTATTGCTCTGCTGCTGATTAAATAGGGAGTCAATCAGTTGCCTTCCTGATGGTCATGCAGCATGGATAAATATCTACTGTTACTATTTCAGAGCACTTGTGACAAAAAGAAATGAGCAACGTTAAGGACCATAGACATAGTGGTTGACAAAAGAAACATAGTGTACCAGATAAAAAGACATATCATGCGAACTTCACTTCGATATTTGAAGACACCCAGTAGTACTATCAGCTCAGAATTGGTAGTAATCAGAGGGACCCCTCTATGACATCCATCTACTATTTGGAGAAATTTGGCTAGAAGTGGTTGTCATGGGAGAATTGTGGGCAAAAACCATACTTTTTACATGAAACATGGTCACGGTTCCCAACTATGCATGAAAACAAAAGAAATAGGATGCAGAAAAATGCTAAAAAGTGCAACTGTTTGGTTCCAAAAAAACAACCCCAATCATACAGTAAATATAATTAGGAACTATGTTTAACATAAAGATAACAAGGAATCCTCGAAGGGACAATATGGCCTCCACAAAGCCCTGATCTCAACATCATTGCATCTGTCTGAAATGATGAATCAGGCCTCAGTTGCACTTGTGCATATGCGGAAGCGATATGCTAATGACCCTCTGCTGCGAGCATCAGCCGAAGCTCATGCAACTGGGATCCGATCTTACAATCGAGACAAAGCTGCGGAGAAGAGGGAGGGAGCATTTTCTCCCTCTCTTTCAAGGCCTGTGAGCCGAGACTCGCTGCCAAATGCAGCATGCTGCGATTCATTTCTCATGCTGATATGGTATAAGAAATCAATTGTAGAGATAAAGTTTTGCCCTAGAGTGAGAGCAATCTGATGTTTTATTGGATTGCACTCGTCCATGGAAAACGCAAGTGGAACCAAACCCTCAGAAGATTTTACACAAGGCTAGATCCATATGTGGTTAGTTTTCTATAGCCTGCTTTACACGTTTCAATTAAACGTGCAATCGCACCCGCCCCCATCGTTTGTGTGGCACGGGCAATTTGTTGTCCATGTCGCACAATGCTGTAACCCCCGTCACACATACTTACCTTCCATACGACCTCACTGTGGGCGGCGAACATCCACTTCCTGAAGGGGGAGGGACGTTCGGCGTCACAGTGACGTCACACAGCCGCTAGCCAATAGAAGCGGAGGGGCGGAGATGAGCGGGACGTAAACATCCCACCCACCTCCTTCCTTCAGCATTGCCGGCGGGACGCAGGTAAGCGGTGTTCATTGTTCCTGGGGTGTCACACACAGCGATGTGTGCTGCCTCGGGAACATTGAACAACCGAACATTCAATTTTTAGAAAATGAACGACCTGTATGCGATCAACGTTTTTGCGTACAATCGCAATTAGGTTTCACACGCTACTACAACACTAACGATGCCAGATGTGCGTCACTTATGACGTGACCCCGCCGACACATCGTTAGATATATTGTAGCGTGTATGCCGGCTTTAGTCATTTGAATCAACCTCACTGCCGCGTTTCTTTAAAAACTGTGTGTAAGTGTACATAGAAGAAAGAATGCTTTGATGCTGTTTTGAAGGCAATAGGTGGTGACACCTAATACATTATTGAACGGATCTAGATTTAAATTTTGTCTCATTTTGTTAATTGATAGACGTAAACTATAAATACTTTTATTTTTAAAAGTATTCCAATTATATACATGACTGTACTGCTGTTTGCAAAAAAACACTATATAGCTATAGGTTGTTTGTTATGCACTACTTTTGCTTTGTTTTTCATGCCATTTTTCTTGATATTTTTATTTTCTGGTTCAAAACGCAGCAAACAGATGTAACTATAGGAATCTATAGTCTCTTCCTGACCAGGCAAACTTTCCATTTTTGCTCTATTGTTTTTTCATTGCCTTTTTCCAAAAGGCATAACTTTATTACTTTTCCATCGACAAAGACATATGAGGGCTTGTATTTTGCAGGACGAGTTGTACTTTGAATCACATCATCCATTTTACCATGTGATGTACTGGAAAGCTGTAAAAAAAATTCCATGTATGGCAAAGTTGAAAAACTACCTGCAACATTATTTTTCATTTTTGTTTTTACAACGTTTATTATTCAGTAAAAATGACCTGCTCTTTCATTTGATTGATTACGATTATAGTGATACCAAACAGGCCTATTTTTATTTCTTATTTCAGTGGTGAAAAAAAGGTCGGAAATTCATAGAATAAAAATTTGCTTGTGTTGCCATTTTCTGATACCTGTAATGTTTAAAATGTTTTATAAATTAAGCTGCATGAGGGCTTATTTTTTGCAGACTGAGCTGATGGTTTTATCAGTAACATGTTTGAGTAGACACAATGCTTTGATTGCCTTTTATTACATTTTTATGGTGTTGTTGTGGCATGAAAAAGCGTATTTCTGGAGTTTAGAATTTCTTTTTCTAATTAGAGTGTTTACTGCTTGAGTTAGTTAATTTTATATTTTGATAGATCAGACATTTACAGATGTAGAGTTACATATATGTATTTTTTATTTTTTTATTTCCTTAATGTTAATGGGAGAAAAAAGATAATTTGATAATTCGAACATTTGTACTTTTTTTCTTCATATTTTTCAAAACATATTTTTAAAATGTTATTGTATTTTGCAGTCCCCTTAGAGGACTTGAACATTGGATCATCTGATCACTTGTACTACACTGTGTGCAGAATTGTTAGGGAAGTTGCATTTTAGAGACTTTTTTTATTATTGATCAACAACTATGTTCTCAATCAACCCAAAATACTCATAAATATCAAAGTTTAATATTTTTGGAAATTGAAGTGTTTTTTTTTAGGATTGGCTATCGTAGGAGGATATCTGTTTGTGCAGGTAACTATTACTGTGCAGAATTATTAGGCAACTTAATAAAAACCAAATATATTCCCATCTCACTTGTTTATTTCCACCAGGCAAACCAATATAACTGCACAATATTTAGAAATAAACATTCCTGATATGCAAAAACAAAACCCAAAAAAATTAGTGACCAATATAGCCACCTTTCTTTATGATGACACTCAACATCCTACCATACATAGATTCTGTCAGTTGCTTGATCTGTTTACGATCAACATTGCGTGCAGCAGCCACCACAGCCTCCAGAACACTGTTCCGAGAGGTTACTGTTTTCCCTCCCTGTAGATCTTACATTTTATATTGACCACAGGTTCTCTATGGGGTTCAGATCAGGTGAACAAAGGGGCCATGTCATTATTTTTTCATCTTTTAAACCTTTACTGGCCAGCCACGCTGTGGAGCATTGTCCTGCATGAAAATAATGTTTTTCTTAAACAATACTGACTTCTTCCTGTACCACGGCTTCAAGAAGTTGTCTTCCAGAAACTGACAGTAGGTCTGGGATTTGAACTTCACTCTATCCTCAACCCGAAAAGGTCCTACAAGTTCATGTTTGATGATACCAGCCCATACCAGTACCCCACCTCTACGTTGCTGGCATCTGAGTTGGAGTATAACTCTCTGCCCTTTACTGATCCACCCTCTGGCCCATCCATCTGGCTCACCAAGAGTCACTCTCATTTCATCAGTCCATAAAACCTTTGAAAAATCAGTCTTAAGATATTTATTGGCCCAGTCTTGACGTTTTATCTTATGTTTCTTGTTCAAAGGTGGTTGTTTTTCAGCCTACCTTACATTGGTTATGTCCCTGAGTATGGCCCACCTTGTGCTTTTTGATACTCCGGTAGCTTTGCAACTCTGAAATATGGCCAAACTGTTGGCAAATGGCATCTTGGAAGCTTCACGCTTGATTTTTCTCAATTCATGGGCAGTTATTTTGCGCCTTTTTTGCCCAACACGCTTCTTGCGACCCTGTTAGCTATTTGCCATGAAATGCTTGATTCTTCGGTGATCACGCTTCAAAAGTTTGGCAATTTCAAGACTGCTACATCCCTCTGCAAACATCTCAAAATTTTAGACTTTTCAGAGCCCGTCAAATCTCTCTTCTGACACATTTTGCCAAAAGAAAGGAAGTTGTCTAATAATTAAGCACATGTCGCGGGCGGAGGGGACGCCGCAGCTGCGCTCGCTAATGCTCGGGTCCAGCGCTGCTGCAGCTGCTGCTCAGTGGCTTGAGCGGTGGGCCGGATCTGGGGACTCGAACGGCGCTCCTCGCCCGTGAGTGAAAAGGGTGGTTGGTTTTGGGGGATTTAGTCCGTGACGCCACCCACAGGTTATGGTGAAGATGGGCACCACCGCTGCTGGTGACGGGGATCCCGGGAGCGATGATAGGGAGCAGCTCTGATGTTGTTTTCCCCCACCATTGGTAGGGGTCAGTGGTCCCGGGGCCCAGTGGTGTGACGGGGAGGCAGGGTTTGTGAGGTGCAGGGTTGCAGGGACAGCGCGGCGCGGTGCCGGATGGCACGGGTGTACTCACTCAGTAAGAGATGCACAAAGTCCTCGGTAAACCAAACGGCTGGATGGACGGGTCCCGCAGCCGGCTGCAATGTCTCTTCCCGGACAGGTGATGGCGGCTGTCTTTCCCTGCACCTTTGTGTACTGTTTGACTACGATGGGTCCCCAACGGTAGTCCGCTCCCCGGTGTATGGATGCCGGAGGAGCCCGTTTGCCCTCAGGCGTGGCCCTTGGGTCTCTAGCCTTAGGCGGTAGCTGTATACCCTCACGGTGTAGATGGTTGCCTTCTAACGGGTCTTTGGTTGTTAGGAAACCCCTGGGGTTCCTGTCACACTCGGATTTGACTGTTGCCGGCGACTTCAAGCCTAGTCGGGGTCCAATGGCCCTGCCTGTGTGTGCTGGCTTCACTTCGCTCCCCGGTCAGTACCGGCGGGCCACCGCCCGACCCCGGTCCTACGGTTCCGCGTTGATTCACCACTCCTGCAGACGACCACCACCGTCTGCCAACCTTGTTGTCAGTGCCTGGGTAACAAACCCAGACACTCTCCACTTGACTCCTCTCACTTCAACCTCCTCAACTGTTCTTCCTCCTTTTCCCGCCTAAAGGCCTGTGAACTCCTCGGTGGGCGGGGCCAACCGCTTGGCTCCACCCCACCTGGTGTAGACATCAGACCCTGGAGGGAGGCAACAAGGGTTTTGTGTTTGGCTAATGTTTCTGTCTAGTGGGTGTGTGTGTGTGTTACCTGTGACAACCTGGCTAATCCAGGGCACCACACACACCTTATAGGGTGTTGATGTCATTACACCACACCCCTCCTCATTACAGAGATGCACATCACCTGATTTACTTAATTTGTAGTTTGCTCTCAAGCCTATACAGCTTGGAGTAGGACAACATGTATATAAATTATCATGTGATCAAAATACTCATTTGCCTAATAATTCTGCACACAGTGTATACAGAGAAGTGCTAAAATGTTGCGGTATATATGAAAATCATTCTCTCGTTGCAGAAATAGGCTGGATTTCATAGGTGTAGCACCATGACAAACTCAGTGATCTTCAGCAACCCCCGGCTGTCACGGCAAGCCATTGGCATCCGGCAATCATGTTGAGTGAGGGCGAATGGGTGATTAGCACAGTGCAACCCATTGGCCGTGCTTTGTAAATGCCATTCTCACTGATTGATAGTGGTATTTTAACAGGTTAATAGCTGCTGGTTCAGCTCAGCTTTGCTCCACTCAGCTATTAGATAAAGATAATGGCTGAATAATACAGCCACAATCTGACAGCAACCACATAGAGTTGATATATGACATACCAGTATGTTATTTGTCAGTAACTGGTTAAAAACACTTTACACAAATATTTTGGCAAAAAGCACTTTTTTGGGGGGGTTTGTTTAACAAGACTATATGAGATCAGAAGGCATGTTCAACTCACTGGTTAGCACTGCAGCCTTGCAGCACTAGGGTCCTGGGTTCAAATACCACCAAGGACATCATCTGCAAGGAGTTTGTATGTTCTCCCCGTGTTTGCGGGGGTTTCCTCCGGGCTCTCCGGTTTCCTCCCACACTTCAAAGACATAGTGATAGGGAAAATGGATTGTGAGCCACAATGTGGACAGTGTTGCCAAAGTATGTAAAGAGATGTGGAATTAATGGCGCTATATAAATGAATAAATATTATTATTATTATGGCCTCAATTTATCAAGACTGGCATTTTGCATACCAGTTCTGAATTGTAGAACCGAATAAATGTGCCAAATTCATTAAAAGATGTGTGTGAATTTGGCAGCTGTGTCCAGCAATACACTTTCCCGTTTAAGCTCCACTGACTTTTCAGAATGGTGGGGGAGTTGGTTTTGACTGGTGTAGACACATCAAAAAAGAAGGGAATTTTGTTACTTACCGTAAATTCCTTTTCTTCTAGCTCTTATTGGGAGACCCAGACGATTGGGGTATAGCTACTGCCCTCCGGAGGCCACACAAAGCACTACACTAAAAAGTGCAAGGCCCCTCCCCCTCTGGCTATACCCCCCCGTGGTATCACGGGTTCTCCAGTTTTAGTGCCAAAGCAAGAAGGAGGAAGCCAATAACTGGTTTAAACAAATTAACTCCGAATAACGTCGGAGAACTGAAAAACCGTTCAACCTGAACAACATGTGTACCCGCAAACAACCAAGAAATCCCGAAGGACAACAGGGCGGGTGCTGGGTCTCCCAATAAGAGCTAGAAGAAAAGGAATTTACGGTAAGTAACAAAATTCCCTTCTTCTTCAGCGCTCTATTGGGAGACCCAGACGATTGGGACGTCCAAAAGCTGTCCCTGGGTGGGTAAAGAGATACCTCATGTTAGAGCTGCAAAACAGCCCTCCCCTACGGGGATGTCACTGCCGCCTGCAGGACTCTTCTACCTAAGCTGGCATCCGCCGAAGCATAGGTATGCACCTGATAATGTTTGGTGAAAGTGTGCAGACTCGACCAGGTAGCCGCCCGGCACACCTGTTGAGCCGAAGCCTGGTGTCGTAGCGCCCAGGACGCACTCACGGCTCTGGTTGAATGGGCTTTCAGCCCTGAAAGAACCGGAAGCCCTGCAAAACGGTAGGCTTCCAGAATTGGTTCTTTGATCCATCGAGCCAGGGTGGCTTTAGAAGCCTGCAACCTCTTGCGCGTACCAGCGACAAGGGCATCGGAACGGCGTACGGGCGCCGTGCGGGAAATGTAGATTCTGAGTGCTCTCACCAGATCTAGCAAACGTAAATCATTCTCATACCGGTGAACCGGATGAGTGCAAAAGGACGGTAAGGAGATATCCTGATTAAGATGAAACGAGGATACTACCTTAGGGAGAAACTCCGGAATGATGCGCAGCACTACCTTGTCCTGGTGAAACACCAGGAAGGGAGCCTTGGATGACAGAGCTGCCAGCTCAGACACTCGCCGAAGCGATGTGATCGCAACGAGAAACGCCACCTTCTGTGACAGGCGAGAAAAGGAAACTTCCTTCAGAGGCTCGAAAGGCGGCTTCTGGAGAGCAACTAGAACCCTGTTCAGATCCCATGGATCCAACGGCCGCTTGTACGGGGGTACGATATGCCAAACCCCCTGCGGGAACGTGCGCACCTTAGAAAGACGTGCTAGACGCTTCTGAAAAAACACGGATAGTGCTGAGACTTGCCCTTTGAGGGAGTCTAGCGACAAGCCCTTTTCTAACTCCTATTGTAGGAAGGAAAGAAAGATAGGCAATGCAAATGGCCAGGGAGACACTCCCTGAGTAGAGCACCAGATTAAGAAAATCTTCCACGTTCTGTGGTAGATCTTAGCAGACGTGGGCTTCCTAGCCTGTCTCATGGTGGCAACGACCCCTTGGGATAATCCTGAAGACGCTAGGATCCAGGACACACAAGCCACACAGTCAGGTTCAGGGCCGCAGAATTCCGATGGAGAAAACGGCCATTGAGACAATAAGTCTGGTCGGTCTGGTAGTGACCCCGGTCGGCCGACCGTGAGATGCCACAGATCCGGGTACCACGATCTCCTCGGCCAGTCTGGTGCGACGAGTATGACGCGGCTGCAATCGGATCTGATTTTTGCGCAGTACTCTGGGCAAGAGTGCCAGAGGTGGAAACACATATGTGAGCCGGAACTGCGACCAATCTTGCACTAAGGCGTCTGCCGCCAGAGCTCTGTGATCGCGCGATCATGCCATAAATGCTGGGACCTTGTTGGTGTGCCGAGACGCCATTAGGTCGACGTCCGGCCCCCCCCAGCGGCAACAGATTTCCTGAAACACGTCCGGGTGAAGGGACCATTCCCCCGCGTCCATGCCCTGGCGACTGAGGAAGTCTGCTTCCCAGTTTTCTACGCCCGGGATGTGAACTGCGGATATGGTGGATGCTGTGTCCTCCACCCACATGAGGATTCGCCGGACTTCCTGGAAGGCTGCTGACTGCGTGTCCCTCCTTGGTGGTTGATGTATGCCACCGCTGTGGAGATGTCTGACTGGATTCGGATCTGCTCCCTTCTAGCCACTTTTGGAAAGCTAATAGGGTAAGATACCCTGCCCCGATTTCCAGCACATCGAACTGAAGGGTGGACTCCTGCTGAGTCCACGTCCCCTGAGCCATGTGGCGGAGACAAACTGCTCCCCACCCTGACAGACTCGTATCTGTCGTGACCACTGCCCAGGATGGGGGCTATGGCAATGAGGTGGGAATAAGCCACTATTGCAGAGAGTCCTCGGCCGTCAGGGAAAGGGAGACTTCCCGTCCAGGGAGGTTGACTGCCCATCCCATTGGCGGAGAATGTCCCATTGCCGTTGGCGCAGATGAAACTGCGCAAAGGGAACTGCCTCGATGGCTGCCACCATCTTCCTTAGGAAGTGCATGAGGCGCCTTAAGGGGTGCGACTGGCCTTGAAGGAGAGACTGCCCTCTGTCCGCAGTGAACGCTGCTGGTTCAGCGGAAGCTTCACTATGGCTGATAGAGTATGAAACTCCATGCCGAGATACGTTAGTGATTGAGTCGGAGACAGATTTGACCTTGCCAAATTGATGATCCACCCGAAAGTCTGGAGATTCTCCAGCGTAACATTCAGGCTGCGTTGGCATGCCTCGAGGGAGGTTGCTTTGACGAGTAGATCGTCCAAGTACGGAATCACCGGGTGTCCGTGAGAGTGCAAGACTGCTACCACTGCTGCCATGACCTTGGTGCCCACCCGTGGGGCTGTCGCCAGACTGAATGGCAGAGCTACGAACAGAAGATGTTCGTCTCCTATCCCAAAACGTAGAAAACGTTGGTGCTCCGTAGCAATTGGCACGTGGAGATAGGCATCTTTGATGTCTGTTGAGGCAAGGAAGTCTCCTCGAGACATTGAGGCAATGACGGATCGGAGGGATCCCATCCGGAACCGCCTGGCGTTCGCATGCTCGTTGAGCAGTTTCAGAACCAGAACAGGACGGAAGGAACCGTCCATTTTTGGAGCCACAAAGAGATTGGAGTACAAACCCTCGCCCTCGTTCCTGAGGTGGGACAGGGATCACCACTCCTTCTGCTCTTAGAGCGTCCACCGCCTGCAGCAGGGCATCTGCTCGGTGGAGAGGTGGGGCCGTTCTGAAGAATGGAGTCGGAGGACGAGAACAGAACACTGTCCTGTGCACGTGAGCACAATGTCCGTCACCCACCGGTCAGTGACCTGTGGCAGCTAAATGTCGCCAAAGGCGGGGGAGTCTGCCATCAACCGCGGATGCGGAGAGAGAGAGAGAGAGCTGAGAGTCCTGAGGAGACCGCCTTGGTAGCGGTTCCTCCGACTGCCTTCCTTGGGCGAGATTGAGCCCGGCCGGAATCTGAGCCCGTCTGAGGTTTTGTAGCCCTTTTGCACGAGGACAATTGGGACCTGCCGGAGCTTGGGAAGGACCGAAACCTCGACTGTACTTTTAGGACAGTATTAACAGGGTAAGTCGCAGTGCAGACATTGCGGGGTTACGGACGCCTCTGCGGTACAGATGTCCCTGCTCAAGGTCAGCTGCGCAAGAACAGCAGAAAAGGTTAGGTTGCCAATACGGCTGTGGATGCCGGAGCAACCGACACGTTGATAGCCTCCTAGACAGATTTCAACCAGAGTCCATCTGTCTGTGAATGGCATCTTAAAGTGAAGCCCCATCTCCAGTGCAACTATGGCTCTATATGCAAGCCTGGAGATTGGAGAATCCACCTTTGGACCCCGGGTCCAGCGCTGACCACGTCAGGGGAAAAAAGGGATAACGTGTATCCTAAAAACGTTTGGAGAAGACGCTTATCTGGTAAGCGTGGTGTTCCTGGACTGCTTCTCTGAAGTCAGCGTGGCCAGAAAAATACTCAATATCTGCGTGAGACACTGAAAAGGAACTTCTCCTGTTCGTCTCCTATCTCCACTGGGGGAGCTGAGGGAGAAAGATCCAACCTTCCATTGATGGACGGTATAGGATCATTCCGTATGGCGTTACCACCCGGTGTATCCGGATTGAGAGCGATGTCAGTATCAAAGCCCTGAAGAGCTGCCTTTTGGTCAAGTAGATTGCCCATGGGTGCAAGTCTCTATATTATGACTACTCCGTCCCTGTCCATGGACAGGGTTGACAGGAGGTTTCTTTGGCCACAACTAGTAGAGCCCCGGCAGACGAAGTGCTAGAGACCCCGGCAGACGACGTGCTACAGGGGAGCATGCACACAATGGGACGGTGTCATGAACAGCATCCCATGTAGTAAAAACAGCACTGAAATCTGTGTTGCTTTTTTGCCGCTGCCGACTAGCTATCTAGAAGTATATAGCCAAGATTGGTGACCGTACATTGCAATTATAGCATACAGGCATAAAGTACAAATGACCACTGCAGCCCAAGCAATACAAGCAGCATAGAAGCCTGTGCCCTGGCACCCCTGCTCTTCTGCTGCTGTAGACTAGTCATCTAGGGGAATATAGCCCAGAAGAGTACAGTGCAATGTATAGCATACAAGCACAAGTACAAATGAACACTGCAGCACATGCAATCCCAGCAGCATAGAAGCCTGTGCCCTGGCACCTCTGCTCTTCTGCTGCTGTAGACTGGTCATCTAGGGGAATATAGCCCAGAAGAGTGACCATACAGTGCAATGTATAGCATACAAGCACAAGTACAAATGCACACTGCAGCCCATGCAATACAAGCAGCATAGAAAAAAACCTGTGCCCCAGCACCCTTGGTTTTCTGCTGCTGTAGTCTAGCCATTCCAGAAGAATATAGCTAAGACTAGCGACTGTACAGTGCAATGTATAGCATATCAGCATAAACACAAATGAACACCTCAGTCGTGCAAAACAAGCAGCCTAGAAAGCCTGTGCTTTAGCACACCTGCTTTCCTGCTGCTGATGTGTCGCTCCCCAAGCGGGCATATAGCGACCTATGTAGTTAAAAACAACACATGTATACACTGCAGTTATATCGTGGTCAGCACTATGTGTGCCTCTTACCGCCCGCCTATAAGCGGGTGTATGATCGCCACCGTCCTGCCTTGGAGCCGAAAGTCCGAGCTCTGCAGTAATGGCTGCCGGCTTCTTCCCCAGCTCGTGTGAGTAGGGGCGGGCCGTGGGCGTGCCCCCAAGGCAGAGCGGGAATCCGGCGTCCGACAGAGTGCAGTGAGAGGGCTGGAGCATGTAAAAAGGCTCCAGCCCTCGGCGCTGCTGATTGCTCAGCGCCTGTCCCCTTCCCTGAGTGACAGGGAGGGGGCGGGAACGAAGCGGCACTAGGCCGCAGAAGCCGGGGACTGGAGTTATAAGCGCCGCCGCCGTAAAAGCGCGGTCGGCGCCCAGTCCCCGGCGAACTACAAGTCCCAGCCGCGCCGCCGCTCCCGGAGCGTCCGGCGCGGTAGTTCCCAAAACACAAAGTCACTCAGCAAAGCTGCAGTGACTGTAACCCTTTACTGTCCCCGGCGCACTAGCACACCCAGCAAGTCTGGAGTGTGCTGTGCCTGTGTGTACGGGGACACAGAGTACCTGTAATGGTGCAGGGCCATGTCCCTGAACGGTACTCCAGCTCCGTATCCAGCAGGTTCAAATGGGTCTGTGGATGGAGCCCGGCGTCAGAGCTTTGAGGCCGGCAGGATCCCACTTCCTCAGAGCCCCTCAGGGGGATGTGGAAGGAAAGCAGCATGTGGGCTCCAGCCTCCGTACCAGCAATAGGTACCTCAACCTTACAACACCATCCAGGGGTGAGAAGGGAGCATGCTGGGGGCCCTATATGGGCCCTCTTTTCTTCCATCCGAAATAGTCAGCAGCTACTGCTGACTAAAATCTGTGGAGCTATGCGTGGATGTCTGACCTCCTTCGCACACAAAGCTAAAACTGGAGAACCCGTGATACCACGGGGGGGTATAGCCAGAGGGGGAGGGGCCTTGCACTTTTTAGTGTAGTGCTTTGTGTGGCCTCCGGAGGGCAGTAGCTATACCCCAATCGTCTGGGTCTCCCAATAGAGCGCTGAAGAAAGCTAAATTTTTGAGCAATACATGTTGCACATAAATTTTACAACAAACAGGTTTATGTAAGAATTCTGACAAAAATTTGTTGACTCAGCCCCTTAATTTGTTTTTTTAAAGATGAGTTATTATATTAGTGTTTTATTTCTCTTTTTACTGCAATTGTTATTATTTTTTTATGGTATGCATTGTGTCACGCTAATGATGCTAAATGTATTGTATGTTGTAGGTTGTTACAGACATGACAATAAATAATACAACTAGTCCCCGGGTTACAAACTTGATTGGTTCTGTAGGATTATTCATAAATTAAATTTCAATGTAAGTTAGAGCAGGTACACTGCTGGCAAATGATATAAACATAAAGTAAAACAATATTCACCTTTTTTCTCACCTCAACTCTTCAATGTAGGCCAGGACTAGAGATGAGCAAACCTTTAGAGGTTCTGTTCGCAGGGTACATTCGAGCCTTAGATAAGGTTTAGTTTGTGACCCAAACTTGATCCGAACCTTAATGGAAGTCAGTAATTGGGCATTTCATGGCTCCACCCATATGCAGCCAGCCAGAAGCAGAACACTTTCGGGGGAAGGTGGGTGAGGTTTTTCCATTATTTATTTTTTTTTGTGTGTGCACATTACATCAGTTCATAGTGATTTTAACCCCAGTGCAAGCCATTCAAACATTGCACGCAGCTCGCACAGGGCTGAGCATCAATCATACCCAAGCACAGAGCTGCTTGAGTGGTTTGCCCTCATAACTCACTCGAACTTTGAACCTGTAGCTTGTTTTTTTGGAAGTTGGTTTCTGAACCAGAGTCTCAAACCTCAGGTTGACTCATCTCTAGCAAGGACTTCTGGCCACATCAACACTTCAAAGGTCACAGCATACATCTTGATGTCACATCGTTGCAACCTTACAATATGTAGGGACCTCCTAAACCTGAAGACTTTGGCAAGTGCGATGACAGAAACAAAAGGACTGGATGGCAGGCATTGTGTAGAGGGGTGACTGAAGAGTTGAGTAAAAAGGTTAGTGGTAGTTTTTCTGTTTTTGCTTATCTTACTTTTGTATCTCTGTGTCCCAGGCAAGTCAGATGTTATGCCTGTAAGTTCATATTTTTCAATTTTGGGACCTACAGTTAATAAAGCTTAAGTAAAATGGCAAGAGATAGGACTTCATCTGTGTTGTACAGTTATTTCCTTGACTGATAGTGTGGGCATTGTCTGCACTATGATTGTCATTATGCACCAATTGCCCAACTCTCCCGACAGCAGACAACAAGTATTTATATCCCATTACTGTGACAGAATAATATCACAATATTGTGGTCAAATAATACTACCAACCCTAAGAAATTAACAATGCTATAGAGTGATTAATAACAATACAGTAGAGTTCCCACATAAAACTGCCATAATAAGGGTATGTTACAGTGACCTGTAAAATGGGGTGGCTATGTTTTTAGATCGTAGTAAGATGCATTCTTTTTCTCCAGCTTAGACAATAATGAAATGTTCTTCTATCTTTTAACTGTCCTCTTCAGAATTTGTTTAGATATCTTTACTCCACTTTGATTTGTTGTGGGATATCTCTTCCCATTCTGTAAAAATATGTGCATTAGATGCGATTGTATTCAATTCATATGACAACTGGAATGTCACCATGTAGTGAAAGTCACAGCCTTGTCACAAAGCTTTAACCGCTACTTGTCTGCCACCACACTGACCTCATAGATAGTCTTTGCCATTTTTCTTTAATTAGTGCCAATCGTGCTGCCCAATATTTGGTATCCACCTGTTGTGCAAATAAACAGTGCTTGGCATGGCCATAATCTGTTGGTATGCCATAGTAATTCTATAGGAAATACACACATGCCAAGTAAGGTAATGGCTCTTAATATTTTCAATATCCTTGTTTCCATAAAGTTGTGTGTAAATGGGCAGGTATTTAAGGGGCTTGGAGTAAATGCGTAATGAGGACGGCAAAAACATGTCACCATCACTACAAACATATCCAGTACTGATTCCATATACTCCAGCTGAGGTGGATCCTCTAGCTCCTATGCTGCATCAGGGGCCTCTACAACACCCAAGCAGCAACAGGTCAAATGGAAAATGGTGACATGGCATGGTTCAAAGTAGAGTGAGATGTCAGACAAGGCTGCATCCTGTCACCATTTATCTTCAATTTATATGCAGAAGCTATTTTTAGGAAGGATGGACTTGCTGAATAAGAAGAAGGAATCAAAATTGCTGAACGAGTCATCAACAATCTTAAGTACTCAGACAGTACAACATTGATAGAAACAATAAAATTATTTTATTTTATTAATTTCTGAATATAAAAAACATTTTCCAATTACATACATGTGTACAACAGGGTCACAATATTCATTTTCACACTGGACTAGCTCCAATACCGCTGTTATAAGTTAAAGTAGCTGCACAAACTTGTTAATGGCATATATCATGCCACCACCATTAGCATTGGTAATTTTCCCCTTCCACCGGGTAAATCCCTGTCTATTAAGGGGCTCCCAAACACTCCCTCACCACAGCCTCCAGTAGCGCTGTGCATGTAGTAATTCCTGACGAGGTTGGAAACTCTAATTAAGATTTGTAGTGGAGCGCAGCTATAACTAACCTGTACAAAGTCCAATGCGGTTGTGCCGTCCTTGGTCCCGACGCGCGTTTCCCACTTCTTCAGGGGACGTGTGCCTATATTGTTGTGAGCTGTACCATTATATACGGGTGCTTTGAATGGATAATTCCCGTCACCTGTATAGTGACATCTGTGGGGTTTCCCTTTGTGACGCGTAATCACTCCTACTTCCGGGCTAAGATGCCGATTCAGATTTCCGGCATTTGGAGCGCACGCTGCGTGTCAACCACCACGGTATTGCTACCATGGAGACCGAAGACGCGCATGCACGCCAAGTTTGCCGTACTGTCAGAATTGACTCCCAGGATAGCAGGAGCGATCACGCAAGCAGGGTAATTTACCATTATCATAGCTATCAGTGGTATCGGGGGAATTAGATCTTAATAGATTGGCAAAAATGCCTTCATTTTGCTGTGTAGTCATAGTTAGTATCCCCAATCTAGTTAGTAATTAAAAGGGGGATTATATTATTTTTAATTTTAATTTTAACCTCTATAAGTACCTAAAATGGTATTAATTATATTCTGCCAGTGTGGATAAGGGACTCATTCTATTTTATATCTTTATATACCTACAGCTACAAGTACATATATACAATTACATACCCCCACCCCTACATATATACATGTATACCTAGATCCATGCATCTACATATTTGTTCTCATTCGTATATTTTTTATATTACTGATTTTTATTCTATATTATTTTCCTTTTTGTTTTTCTATACATCTATATATATATACACATGCATTCATCTTTATTATCGATCTTTTAATTAGTTTTTTGTACTTACACTAGTTGTAATACATGTATTTTTTTATATATATATATATATATATATATTTTTATGTATACAAGAATTATTTATATCTATCAACTACTAAGATTCCCAAATTAATAGTCAGTTCTGTATTTATAGGGAATCTTGTAATTACTCCCTTCTACTTCCCTTACCCACAATCCAACCACTGGCTACTAACAACCATTACCCATTTACCAATACACCAACTAATTTCTCCCTGATCCAAGACCCCACATTAACCAACATTAACAAATCATCCAGACCAGTTCTTAAAGAATTATCAATCATTACATTCAATGGATGGTGTCTTTTTAATTTCATCTGGAGAGGAACTGGCGACTTCTCTCCCCTTGGATCCATTGATTCCTTTTTCTTTTTCCATTGGAAAGTCCACAGTTGTCCACACGTCCTCCATACGACATTTAAGGCCCCATCATTGTCATATACATTATGGTCAGATTGAATTCTAGGACAAGCGAGAAACAGAATTAATACCTATAACAAACACTACACCCCTTACTGATTCCCCCGATTAACTGCCTACCCCAGTTATAGTAAGTCAATATCACAGCACCACCCTATATATGGTTAAGATGTTCAACGTATGTATATATGCATAACCTGGACCTAAAGTTAAAACCCATACTAAAAACATTTATGTATTTATGGTTTAAAAAGGGAACCCTTCATGGAGCCCTTAAATACCGGATTACTCCAAAAAAGAGTTAAAGCCGAAGTGTTCATTTAGTCCCTGAGGTGTGACCGTGCCCAATCTGAAGATCCATTGGCTTTCCAATCGTGCCAAGGCTTTACTTACGTCACCCCCTCTTGGTCCTAGATTGATTTGATCAATGGCTTTGACTCTCAATCCCACTGGATTACATTGATGGGCTTTTTGAAAGTGTCTGGGGATTGATTTAAGATGTTCACCTTCCTTGGCTGTCTTCGCTTTTTCTATATCCCTAATATGTTCCCTCACCCTTATTTTGAGATCTCGTGTGGTGAGGCCTATATATTTAAGTCCACAGGGACATTCTGCATAGTAAATTACGTTCTTTGAGGTACAAGTGAGATGTATTCTAATATCATAGGTTTTTGAGTCCTTATTTCCCTTAAAGGAGAAAGATTTATCCATATTCCTACATCCTTTACACAGACCACAGGGGAAAAAACCTGGTGTCAAATGTAATGGATTAGTTCTAATTTTTTGATGGTAGCTGTGAACTAATAAATCTTTTAGATGTAGATGCATGGATCTAGGTATACATGTATATATGTAGGGGTGGGGGTATGTAATTGTATATATGTACTTGTAGCTGTAGGTATATAAAGATTTAAAATAGAATGAGTCCCTTATCCACACTGGCAGAATATAATTAATACCATTTTAGGTACTTATAGAGGTTAAAATTAAAAATAATATAATCCCCCTTTTAATTACTAACTAGATTGGGGATACTAACTATGACTACACAGCAAAATGAAGGCATTTTTGCCAATCTATTAAGATCTAATTCCCCCGATACCACTGATAGCTATGATAATGGTGAATTACCCTGCTTGCGTGATCGCTCCTGCTATCCGGGGAGTCAATTCTGACAGTACGGCAAACTTGGCGCGCATGCGCGTCTTCGGTCTCCATGGTAGCAATACCGTGGTGGTTGACACGCAGCGTGCGCTCCAAATGCCGGAAATCTGAATCGGCATCTTAGCCCGGAAGTAGGAGTGATTACGCGTCACAAAGGGAAACCCCACAGACGTCACTATACAGGTGACGGGAATTATCCATTCAAAGCACCCGTATATAATGGTACAGCTCACAACAATATAGGCACACGTCCCCTGAAGAAGTGGGAAACGCGCGTCGGGACCAAGGACGGCACAACCGCATTGGACTTTGTACAGGTTAGTTATAGCTGCGCTCCACTACAAATCTTAATTAGAGTTTCCAACCTCGTCAGGAATTACTACATGCACAGCGCTACTGGAGGCTGTGGTGAGGGAGTGTTTGGGAGCCCCTTAATAGACAGGGATTTACCCGGTGGAAGGGGAAAATTACCAATGCTAATGGTGGTGGCATGATATATGCCATTAACAGGTTTGTGCAGCTACTTTAACTTAAAACAGCGGTATTGGAGCTAGTCCAGTGTGAAAATGAATATTGTGACCCTGTTGTACACATGTATGTAATTGGAAAATGTTTTTTATATTCAGAAATTAATAAAATAAAATAATTTTATTGAGGAAATGCACCATCCCAAGTTTCTTATTGTGGTATTCTTATGTATCAGGTGTGACTCCTACGTTATGTAGGTTTAAGATAAGGACAAATGATGCAATTGATTGAAACAAGCATAGATGGAATAAAGGACTTATTACAGATTGTCAAGATGGAAAGCTCAAGCATGGGACTCTTACTCAATACAAAGAAGATAAAGATATTGACTACTGCCAGGTATGACCGGGACATATTTTAGATGGACGGCAATGACCTGGAAGTTGTAAAGGACTTCAACCTACTCAAATCAATGAGCTCTCAATATGGAGCGACGACACCGTAAGTCAATAGAAGAACAGCTATAGGCAAATCAACAATGAAGTCACTGAACAAGGTCCCAAAATCAAGGAATACTTCACTAGTGATGAAGCCACGGCTCGTACATAGTCTGGCCTTTTCTGTAGTCACATATGGATGTGAAGTTGGACGATAAAGAAACAAAAAGAATCAACACCTTTGAAATGTTGTGCTGGAGAAGGATGTTATTAATATCATGGATGGCAAAAAGAATGACCAAATCAATTTTCGAGCAAATCAAGGCGGACATGTCACTCAAGGAAAGGATCACCGAGCTAAGATTTGCTTACTTTGGACACATCATACGAAGAGAAATCAATAGAGAAATACATCATGGCCAAAAAAATAGAAAGAAGACAGCAAAGAGGAAGACCAGCAACCGATGGCTTGATACTAGCAAGATAGCAGTGGAGCAGACCATGGTGAACCTATCTAGGCTTTTACAAGATCGATCTTTCTACAGAGCTTCCATCCATCAAGTCTAGTATGTAGGAAGATTGATCTTGTACAAGTCTAGATAGGTCCACCAGGGTCTTCTCCACCATTATCTTGATAGTATCATACTATTGGTCTTTCCTTTGCTAGCAATGCCCCCAAGCAGTTTTTGCCACCATGCTGTCCATATTATAAAGGAGAGAAGCTCCGCGTCACCGATAAAGTAGGTGCTCTAGGGTAAAAAATAGCACATGAGAAGAGAGTAACCCCGGCACACTACAACTCCCAGAAAAAAGGCAAAATGCAAAAAGTTGTATGCAATATTTTTATTAACACAATAGTTCCTTGAATGCTTTTTTTCAGAAAAAATGAATATGGTCCAACAAACTGAACTGGACGTTTCGGCCACAGGCCTTCGTCAACATGGACTATTATCTGATAAATATACAAAAATTACAGTCAAAAATTACATCCATAAATAAAATGAAACAGTTTTTATCTGCCTTCCAACATCATTTCTACTAACAGACAAGGACATATTATAGGGGTAGAAACATATTGTGATACATAGTAAAATTGATCCCATATGTTCATGAATTGGTAGGTACAGGTGAATAAGCGGTGCATAATCTAGGACCTGGATGATTATACTAATGCCAGTGATGGAAGTGTGTGCCCATCAAAGTCTATGGAAGTCCGACCAAAGGTAGAAAAAAAGTTTAGACAAAAAGAGAAAAGGAGGAAATAAAGAGCAGGAAAGTGAAAGTAAAAGAACAAGATAGTGAGAAATACATGCAAAAACTGGAAAGTCTCTGTAATAGCACTCACCATGCACAATCAAATGTATGCGATTATTCAGTAAAGGACTAGGAGTTATGGAAATGAGTAGAGTCTCATATGTTTATCACTATAATGAAAGACATGTATTAGTGAAACATAATGCAAGTATGCGTTACACATAAGAACAATATCGTCCGCTGCATATTGAACATATGTACAGAAAAATGAGGTACCTGTGTCAATTCGCATACCCATAATTGGAACGGTATATACGTCAAGGGTATTCAATGCTAGTACATCGATTCTATACTGTGTGTAGCATTAGAATGGTGCTACAGAATAAGACCTTAATAGAAAAAATCATATCTCATGTTACGGACCTTCGTGGAGAAAAATTTACTTATATAGTATCATAGAGGAATTTACCTATATGTATGGTGCCAAAGAGGGAAAGGGCAGCATGTATCTGGTCACAAAACACAGGGGAATAACCATAAGCTGGTACTCAATTGAATCCTATCTCCACCTGGAGAGAACTATAAATGCAACAATAGTGTGCGTATAAGTAGTAAGCTATAACCATGTTACTATGCACTATGACCACGTGGGTAAAGCCAGTTACCTGCTAAAAAGCAGTGAAGCAGGAAACTTGTAGTAGCTGATGCACACTCTTGCATGTGCTGTGTCAGTGTAGTCGTTCTATGATAGAAATGTACAATCATGAATACTAACATCTGAAGGGAATATTTTAGCAGGTAACTGGCTTTACCCACGTGGTCATAGTGCATAGTAACATGGTTATAGCTTACTACTTATACGCACACTATTGTTGCATTTATAGTTCTCTCCAGGTGGAGATAGGATTCAATTGAGTACCAGCTTATGGTTATTCCCCTGTGTTTTGTGACCAGATACATGCTGCCCTTTCCCTCTTTGGCACCATACATATAGGTAAATTCCTCTATGATACTATATAAGTAAATTTTTCTCCACGAAGGTCCGTAACATGAGATATGATTTTTTCTATTAAGGTCTTATTCTGTAGCACCATTCTAATGCTACACACAGTATAGAATCGATGCACTAGCATTGAATACCCTTGACGTATATACCGTTCCAATTATGGGTATGCGAATTGACACAGGTACCTCATTTTTCTGTACATATGTTCAATATGCAGCGGACGATATTGTTCTTATGTGTAATGCATACTTGCATTATGTTTCACTAATACATGTCTTTCATTATAGTGATAAACATATGAGACTCTACTCATTTCCATAACTCCTAGTCCTTTACTGAATAATCGCATACATTTGATTGTGCATGGTGAGTGCTATTACAGAGACTTTCCAGTTTTTGCATGTATTTCTCACTATCTTGTTCTTTTACTTTCACTTTCCTGCTCTTTATTTCCTCCTTTTCTCTTTTTGTCTAAACTTTTTTTCTACCTTTGGTCGGACTTCCATAGACTTTGATGGGCACACACTTCCATCACTGGCATTAGTATAATCATCCAGGTCCTAGATTATGCACCGCTTATTCACCTGTACCTACCAATTCATGAACATATGGGATCAATTTTACTATGTATCACAATATGTTTCTACCCCTATAATATGTCCTTGCCTGTTAGTAGAAATGATGTTGGAAGGCAGATAAAAACTGTTTCATTTTATTTATGGATGTAATTTTTGACTGTAATTTTTGTATATTTATCAGATAATAGTCCATGTTGACGAAGGCCTGTGGCCGAAACGTCCAGTTCAGTTTGTTGGACCATATTCATTTTTTCTGAAAAAAAGCATTCAAGGAACTATTGTGTTAATAAAAATATTGCATACAACTTTTTGCATTTTGCCTTTTTTCTGGGAGTTGTAGTGTGCCGGGGTTACTCTCTTCTCATATGCTGTCCATATTAACTGTGCTTTTGCCCATGTTACAGTAATTTTAATACAAAATCTATGAATTCCTGAAACTCAAAAATCCATCTATTGCGGTAACTACAGTATGTCTAGCACAAAACATTTTGTAATTTTTTTGTCATGCCAATTATAATGTGCAATATGGGATGATGCTGCCACAGACATTTGGGGCATTACCCTTGAAGTTTACTTATGCATTACAAATTTATCAATTTCCACGAAAAGAAAAAATAAATAGAAATAAATAATTTGCCAATGTAAAGTTTACTGTCTCCTTGCTGATATGCCTATGAGAGATGGAATTTGTACACAGGTGTAACACGCTTTAATACAAAATGCTTGGCCTATTATTTCTTTTATAGATGTCTAAATAGAATAAACTGCATATTTTGCATAATTCAGTGTATGTAGTGATTTATTTTAGAAACTTAATGTAATAAGTAGTAATGTAATTCAATTATTTTACATTTTTATATTTTTATTAGGTTTAAAATAGATTGAAAATACACTATATTACTTTTTGTCAGTTCTTCATGTATTGTAGTACTTCGTAACTTAATCATAGTTACTAGTTATCTGTTATTCCAATTTATTGAGCATATGCCGCATGGTATGTCAAGGGCAAAATAAGACACAAAATAAAATACATTGTATTATTTCATAACATTGCTTTCAAATACAATTTAATGGAGGTTTTTTTTGTTATTTTTTATGATTTGCTTTACTTTAGTTTATTATATGATTATTAATTTATTTTAACAGCAATAAAGTCATTTTATAATTCAGATTGGTGGTATCCTATTAGAGACTATATTTTCTGCTCTAATATACAGTGGTGCTTGAAAGTTTGTGAACCGTTTAAAATTTTCCATATTTGTGCAAAGATTTGACCGAAGACTATATCAGATGTTCAAGTCTTAAAAGTAGAAGAAGGAAACCAAATCAAGCAAAAGAATAAAAAAAATAAACTTTTTTTAAATGATGAAAATGATCCACTATCACATGGCAATAGATTGTGAACCTTTGCTTTCAATATCTGTGTGACCCCTTGTGCTCTAAAAATTCCAGTAATTGTTGATTGGACCTGCACGTGGAGGAATATCTGCCCGCTGTTGCCTAAAAAACTGTTTCAACTCTATTTTGTGTGTTTTTTCCCATGAACTGCTCTCTTCAGATTTTTCCACAATATTTCATTATGTTTAAGATCAGGACTTTGCCATTAGAAAACGTTAACTTTATTCTTTTTTAAAGGGTTTCTCCGAGAATTTAATAAAATAGCTCCCATCGCATAATTAAAATGTAATCGACCAAAGAAGAAAAAGTGGCTCTACTCCAAGGTCCATGAAAAGGATTTATTAGTAGAAAAAAACGTGCATAAAAAAGGCAGTGGCAGAGCTGGGTGCGAGCTCCCCCTGGACTACAGCCGTTTCGTGCGAACCATGCGCTTCTACTATTTCATAATTCAAACGGCAGCCCATCCTACTCGTATAACAGGACAGGACAGAGTCTGAAGAAATACAGCTCCCAAAAACTGTCTCAACTGACAGAGGAGCTGTATCATAAGCACACATACTGGTGAACTGTCGGAGAAGGCTGTAGGAAATAAATCTCCTCGGCTGACTAAACAAAAAGGCTTTTTTCTAGTCCTATCATTTTTGACCAGACCTTTTTTTTTTTTGACATTTTTCTGTTCAATCACAAATCAAAAACAATGTCTGATATTCAATAACTTTAAAATGAATACTACTTTTGTCAGTTTCAAGATGTTTCAGTGACTATTGTGGGTTTTTCTTACTTTCACCGAAGGGTACCAAAAATTTTGATCATTTGTGTAATTTATTTAGACAATAATTACAGTAAAGTTGATTTAAATTATGTTACTGTTTATTCCTTTGAAAGTATAGATCTATGACAGATGAAAATCCCCTAATGCTGATATATGGTTAAATGAAACCTAAATACTGTCTGTGCTATGTTCATGTGAAGAGGCCTAGTAGTGACTTTAGGATGTAAGGAATTATGAATCAACAATACAGAGAAGCCGATGATCTGTTTTGATCAAACTTAGAACTGGAAATGTTGTCAGGCCAGTTGAAAGTAATGACGTTTTAATGGATTGTTGTTACTTAATCTACAAAAAAAAATATGTATGAATCAGCAAATGAAATGTTATCCCAACTGTTTCACATAGTACATACATCATGCCATTTTTTATACATGCAGTCATATTGTCCTGTTTTCAGCCAATCCGAAGCACATTTCTTGATTGAATTAAGAGGCAAAGGTCTTCAATGAAAAGGCTGATGGTGTGAATATGGTTTTGACATTTGAAACCATGAGCTAAGCCTCGCATTAAAAACAACACATATCACGCTGAAGAATATAGAGCTCAGCTTTCCATACAATTAGGCTGCACAATCTGGAATACAATGAAGTAAAGTCCGGTAATAAGTTACATGCATTTCTCAGATTGTGCTTATATTAATTTATATTGGTATCCATTTATAAAATGTATTTTGTTATCATTTATTTATTTTTGCAGTATTAATAAATTATTAAAGGGAACCTTTCAGGTCGGTTAATGCTATTACCCTGCAGATAAAGGGGTAATCCGCAGATTAATATCATTAGGCAGGTCCCCAGCCACAATAGAAAAAGGAGTACCTGAGAGAAAATGAACTTGGGTATTATTATTACAAATAAGCTGAGCAGCAGCACTCAATGTCAGGCAGCAGCTGCTAAAGCAAACAAGATTTTAGGGTGTATAAAAAGAGAAATTAGATCCTGTGATCCCAACGTATTGTTACCCCTCTATAAATCACTTGTAAGGCCACATCTAGAATATGAGATCTAGTTTTAGGCTCCACATTTTAAAAAGGACATTCAGAAGTTAGAGTCTATTCATAGGCAAGCAATTAGATTATTGTAAGGAATGGAAGGCCTCCCATATGATGAGAGATTGAAAACGTTAGATATGTTTAGCTTAGATAAAAGGCATCTCAGAGGAGATCTCATTTATATGTATAAATACACGTGTGGTCAATATAAAGGACTGGCACATGACTTATTTCTTCCAAAGACAATACTAAGGACCAATTCCATTCGCTATGAGTGGAAGAATGGTGATTCTGGCATCTAAATAGGAAAGGGTTCTTTACAGCTAGAGCAGCCAGACTGTGGAATGCCCTACCACAAGAGGTAGTAATGGCAGATACTATAACAGCTTTTAAAAAAGGGCTGGATGATTTCCTCGGTGCACACAATATTGTCAGTTATAAATGATTTAATAATAAAATGTAGAACTGGTGGAGGAAGGTTGAACTAGATGGACCTAGGTCTTTTTTCAACCTATGTAACTATGTAACTGTGAACTTTATTCTTTCGGGAGCCACTGGCTTTCAAATATAGTCATGCCAGAGCAGCTATAGTCATCACATACTATACTCTAAGCCAGCTTTTCAGTGCATCAGTACAGAGCTGATTATCAGTTAATGTTTATAGCGGACCTCTCAGTGCTGTGAGCCGTACCTGTAGCCACTCATGTGGCTCAACATGTCTGTATGACAGAGAACCTGCAGCTCCAAGGAAGAATACAGTTCCTTTCTCCCAGGTGCCGCTTGTTTAGTTTAGCACCAGGTACTGGGTTCCTACCCTGCTTCCCTGAAAATAAGACATCCCCTAAAGATAAGACCTAGTAGAGATTTGGCTGAATTAATAAATATAAGGCGTCCACCAAAAGTAAGAAGCATGCCCGCCAAACAGAACACCAGGGCATGCAGCTGTGATTCTTTTAAGCCCGCCTCCATTGTCGCCTACTTTCACCGATTAAACTGCAATAATAATAGCATAATCTAATCTGACAAGTTCTCTTAAAATTGCTTTTCTTCCCTGAAAGACATATATAAACTATTTGAAGCAAAACATATTTCTGAAAATGGTATTTAATACATCTACTGTTATATTAATAGCATTGCTGAAGAGAAACGTTAACCGATTGAGATATACTATTGTGACCCTCATTTACTCTGGAAAATTCAGTTGTAGCCAATCATTGACTGATCCAGCTTCTGACAAATATGACCTAATGTCCATAGTGAGATCATGCCATCATGTCATTGGCTACCTCAATCACAGGATGTGGAATCACATGGATATCATGTTATGTCATATGTAGTGCCCCTGAAACCATCAGGGAGCTACAAGGTACTGCATCCACACCAGTATTCAGGGCCTACCCCCAGGGTACCCGGAAGACCAGTGTCGGTAACAACAAAAACATTCCATTTAATCACTGTTTTTCTCCAAATTCCCCTTAGACTGGTACCAAACTAGGGTTGGATCCATGGATGGCCACTTAGACACTTAGAGGTGGAGCTGCTCCAGTCCACTAGACGACCAGGTGGGAGGGGCAAGCAGTGGACAGTCAGACAGTCATTCTGCAGGTGTCGGTGACAGAGAGAGGAAGTGAGCGGACACACTGACGGGAGTGTGACAGTGAAATAAGGGCCCAGGCGGTTGGTTGCCGGTGGAGTACGGTGGAGTGCTCCCGGAACCATAGCACCAACGGGGTACAGAATCCTAGGTCAGGAAAACGCTCCAAGCAGACCTGATAAAATCTGCACAGTGACCTTGAAGTTCGGGACTCAGTAGCAACGGGAGAACCGAGGAACAGGACCAGAGACTCCGACCCCACAGGGTTCACGCTATTGTCATACGGACTGTCATTAAAGGGAACCAAGCATTAGGATTTTGGTATATAAGGTAAGGCCAGTGCAGTACTGGCACTTTCAGGCACAGGCTGTACATACCATTAGTGGGCAGCTGAGATGTTTAGGCTGTGAAATCCAAGTTTATGAAGTTTAAAAATTCATACACTTTTTGATTGACGTGTGCACCTCTCCAGATAATATCCGGACGGGTTATGCACATGATTCCGGCCCCCTTCTGCCCGTGGAAGCATCGGTAATAGGTGCGAAACGGCTGTTGTCCGTGTGCACAACATCCTTGCACTATCTCCCTACGCCTGAATAAATCATAGTGCTGTGAAATATCTACAACCGGTGAGTGCCTCTTTTTTCTTCACATTTATACTAGTTAAGAAGGGGTTGCCATAGTAGTGGAGGCGAGATGCCTTACATACTTCTTGACCATTAGCATCAGATCACGAGGAATAGCATAAGGGAGAAGGAACTAGCCTCATACAGTAATTTCATTGCCTATAGCATGCTTCTTTTCAGCTCTGTTACCACTGGTGGGCTATTTAGAGGGTGTAATTACACCTACACCTATAGCCGTAGTAGGCAATTTTTTAAATTCCCCAAATTCACCTTTATCTGGCTCTAGCCTAAAGCCCGCTTTACACGCTGCAATGTATCTTACAATGTGTCGGCGGGGTCACGTCGTAAGTGACGCACATCCGGCATCGTAAGTTACATTGCATTGTGTGACAGGTATGTGCGATTGTGATTGAACGTTAAAACGTTCATCGCATACACATCGTACCTTTCTCTAGAATTGCACGTCAGATTGTTCATCGTACCCGGGGTAGCACACATTGCAGTGTGTGACACCCCCTTGAACGATGAACGGATCTTACCAGCGTCCTGCGGCTCCCGGCCCACAATGTAGAAGGAAGGAGGTGGGTGGGATGTTTACGTCTCGCTCAGCTCCGCCCCTCCGCTTTTATTGGCCGGCTGCCGCGTGACGTCACTGTGATGCCGAACGTCCCTCCCACTCCAGGAAGTGGAGGTTCGCCGCCCACATCGAGGTTGTATGGAAGGTAAGTACGTGTGACGGGGGTTAATCGTATGTACGGCACGTTCAACAAATTGAATGTGCCACACATACGATGGGGGCGTTGCAAATCGCATACGATATCGTATGCGAAATTGCAACGTGTAAAGTAGGCTTAAGAGCATTTATAATAAGAGATCTGGATATTTACTAACATCGTTTTTCATGGCGGTTAAAAACCATTCACAAAGTTACATTTGTCTGAATAATAATAATAATGATTACTATTGGTATATAACTAATGGGTTTATCACTCATTTTCTACAAGTACAACATGATCTATTGTGAAAATTTTGAATTTTCACGGTAAAAAAAATACATAAATAAAACTTCAGGTGGTAAAACTTCCATGTTAAGGACATGTGAAAATGCGATCACGGAGGATTTATGAGCAGATTATGAAATGTTACCATAGTGAACAATTGGCTTCCATACCAGTTATGCAATACTTTTTCTGGCTTTGTTAGAAATGTCAGGATTTATTTCTTTTCAAAATGGGTTTAAAACCTGACTTTATTAATATGTAACTAAATATTAAATGAGTGTCCTGGCAAGTCAGTGATATTTGTCTCAGGAGTACAAGAACACATTTGCTAAACATTTTATGCTAATAGAGATAATGAAAAGTTGCCTTGAAAGAGCAATAAGTATAGAAGGATAGTTTGAAAGATAAAGTTGAACTTATTTTCTAATGGCCACGAAATTACTGTACTTCAAAATAATACCATTAGCAAATCTGATCTGTTAAAAAGCACCTTATAACCAGTATTTCAATTGTAAAAACGTTTTATACATTCACCTCCCCCTCCCCCTCCTTGCACATTGCTTCTGGTATGGTAACGTCTAAATCCCAGTGGACAGAGGGACTTGTGCTGACGTCACGGCCATATGACCAGAAGGGGTGGGACCTCCAGCAACATAGCTGATATCTGGAACCAACATTGTTTTTCTAAGTCCACGGGGGCATAGAGTTGATTATAATAGAAGCGGGGGTCTGAGAGTAAGACCCCACATGGGGAGGGGTGCAGGGGGGGAAGCGCCCCTAGCATGAGTATAGTAGACATCACAACGCCCACCAAACAGGCCATCATTCCCACTTACCAAGCCGGTCACGCCCACAGGTCCTTCTACCCATGGGGATTTAGCCACAACCCTTCTGGTACACTGTGCATCAGAGACATAGTCAGTCTTTCTCTCAAAACAGGCACAGAATCAGATTGTTGCTCACGACCTATTTAAATATCCTGGAGGAGGAAAAGAGGTTAGGATGCACATTTTCTCATGCCATCTTGGGCACATGCTCCTCCAGTCAGGGCTTGTACAAGGTATATTGGCGCCCTAGGCAGATTAAGCCAATGGCACCCCCTCCCTCGATGATCCCTCAGCCCCAAATGAAAAGAATCTGTCAAAGACTAAGATAACAGGACCTCTAATGCACCACCCTCACCCTCTGATGGATCAGGTAACCAGTTTTGCCAGCCACTTCCATTAGAATTGTTACTTTTTTCTAAAAAAAATGCAGACAAAAGTAAAAAAGAAAGTGGTGTACATTAGGGTTGAGGCTCAACATGGAGTACATTTTTAAAATTTGATATTACTCATTGTTTGTGTACCATTTACACAATACAAGGGGCACATAGTGATATTCATCCCCGATGTCCTATATATATGCCGAACCCAAGAATAGTGATGAAAACTATTATAGCTTTAATGGGGCTATTTGGTTTCATTGTTCAGGATTTGGCAGAATCCCTAATAGAAACAGTCCCCATTATAGATAAAGGGATATGTATAGGGATATGTTTTTACATCCATCATGCGACAAATCCAGTTTGCATCAAAACTGATGGTGGTTTCGGTGCGATATTCCTGTATTCCTGTACAAATAGTGGTTCTGTGATGTATTCATGTACTCATGGTGGCTCTGTTGTCATATTTCTGTATTGATGATGGTCCTGGGACATATTCATGTAGTGATGGTTGTTCTGGTGTTGTATTCAGATACAAATAAAAGTCCAGCTCTCCATTGCAGTAGTTGTTACTCGAGCTGCATTCTGTCCCTATGCTAGTAAGAGCCCAATGGTGGCACCACACGTGATCCAGCAGTTATACAGGCTGAGTCAAATTGTGTGACAGACAATCACAGCCATGCCAATACTCAGCATGGTTGTGAGGGCTGAGGAAGTTCCTTCAGCTGAAAAGCTTCTCGATTTGCTGCACTGCAGTCTTTAGACAAACTTTTTTTCAACATGTGAACTATGAACTCGAGCACTAACTTCCGTGAGACGTCTGTGCTCGGATTTGAGCAAAGGACACTATGTGTCCGGTACGATCCCTTTACTATGCATTTTAGGTTTGCTCATCTCCAGTGGCGTAACTAGAATTTGATGGGCCCGGGGGCAAAGTTCAGACCTGGGCCCCCCCACCATGTACACCGACACTTGGGGTACGGGATAATGATAATGACACTGACACTCGGGCTACGGGATAATGACGCCAACACTTGGCTCTTACCCACAGCACTCAGGTTTCCAATGATCTGAAATCCCTCTAGCAGTACCCAGCTTTCCTATGTTCTGATATCCATCTTGTTCTTAGCATCCAGCTTCCCCATGTTCTGTTAAACATCATTCACTCAGCACCCAGCTTTCCCGTATCAGAGCATGGGAAAGCTGGGTGCTGAGAGAAGATGTATAGCAGAGCATGGGAAAGCTGGGTGCTGAGAGAAAGAGCCTTTTTCCCTCAGCACAAAACGTTCCCATGTCCTGCTTTTATCTTTGTCCACCCTTGTATATAGTTCTCCAAATGCTATAATGGCCCCCACATAGCCTTCCATATATTATAAAAGGTCTCACATAACCCTTCATGTATTAGAATGCAGCTCCATAGTCCTCCATGTATTATAATGCATTTCCCAAAGTTCTCCATGTATTTTAATTCACCCCATAGTACTCCATATATTATATTGCACCACTTAGTCCTCCATATATTATAATGTACCCCCATACTCCTCCATGTAGAGTAGCCCTCATAGCCCTCCAATTATTATAATGAATTTCTCATAGTTCTCCATGTATTATAATTCACCCCATAGTTCTCATTGTAATTCAATAATACAGAAGGAGAAAAGTCCCGCACTACCAAGCGTTACCTTAACAGGGTGTCACACAGTGATGAGGATCAGTTCAGGTGCTCCATGATCTCGATCTCGGCTTCATTTCTCATATATCGATATTAGGACAATTATGGCCTATTTGATTTTACTGTAAAGGATAACAATTTTTCAGACACTTCATATATGTTAAAAAAGTGTTAAATGGCTTAAAAAAATCTAGTATTTAATGTAATAGGCATTTTTATTCAAACCATTTACTCCAAAACTGAAAGTATCTACCGTATATAGCAACCTTGGTTGTGTTACCGTATGCATATAGTAAATTTGGGTCTGTTGCTGTATTTTTGTAGTAAGTATTGTACTCCCAGGCATCCACCATGTTTCAACAATCATGCTTCCTTTCTGCAGCAGTAGGACCTCAATTTGTCCATTTTCCATCAATTGCTTTTATATAACTTAAAGAGGTTATCCAGGACTAGTTTTTACTATTGTTGATATTGTATCTTAAACAGTAGAATCCCTATCTAAACCCCTATCCTGCTCCAAGAACTGTCCCATCTCATTATAAATTTTGGGTACTTCGTTTTCATAAATAATTTGCACTTCTTTTTCAAAATGATCTGAGAATGTATAATTCCATTGTAAAGGGTGCTTTACATGCTGCGACATCGCTACCGATATATCGTCGGGGTCACATCGTTAGTGACGCACATCCGGTGCCGTTAGCGACATTGCAGCGTGTGACACCAAATAGCGATGATCAATGATCACAAAAGCGTCAAAAATCCTGGATCGTTGACACGTCGCTCCTTTTCATAATATCGTTGGTGGTGCGTGCCGCTGGTGGTTCGTTGTTCCTGCGGCAGCACACATCGCTATGTGTGACACCACAGGAACGACGAACATTATCTTACCTGCGTCCACCGGCAATGAGGAAGGAAGGAAGTGGGCGGCATGTTCTGGCCGCTCATCTCCGCCCCTCCTCTGCTATTGGCCGGCTGCTTAGTGACGCCGCAGTGACGTCGCTATGATGCCGAACGCATCTCCTCCTTGAAGGAGGGATTGTTCGGCGGTCATGGCGACATCGCTGAAAAGGTCTGTGCGTTTGACACTGTCGTAGCGATAATATTCGCTACAGCAGCGATCAACAAATGTCGCACGAACGACGGGGGCAGATGCTATTGTGCACGACATTGCTAGCTATCTAGTATTTAGATATTGCAGCGTATAAAGCACCCTTAAGTGTCTCTGTTGGCTGAATGATATTTCAAAGAAGACTGTGAGACTGTTTGCAACCAGTGTTTTCGATGAAACTATAACAAGCAGTAGGTAGAGCTGAGTGGATTGATCCGCAGAGGATCGAGTTTGAGTTGAATTTCCTGAAATCCATGGTTTCATGTGAGTTTGAATAATCTGTGATAAGAGTCACTGGTCACAATAAAAAAGCCTCGTGCCATTTCACACATTCTGCACACTTATTGAGTGGGCTAATAGCATAGTCAATCAGAGAGGTTATCACAGGCCAGACTAAGAATGTTATTTTATGCTCGTATTTCTTAGGGATAGTAGTACTCTAGGATAGGGATAGATTAAGGCGTAATACGATTGTGGTGTATTAATTCAGTGCTGATTCACTATATTAAATATGTGAGTGATAGTGTCAGTTTCTATATAGAGATAGAAGATATTTCTAATTATAAACCCAAGATTCAAGTGATATACAGTGACCTGCTGTAGCAGTCTCATCATCACCACTCAGTGTTTGACTGTAAATTTACATATACCGTGTGTCCACCCATATCCTGTCCAACATCATTAACTTGAGAACGGCGGCAGCTATAGTCATAAAAGTGGTATCTAGGTATAGTAAAGTAGCCATGCGCTATGCAATAAAACCACCTATAGCGCCCCCTGGTAGAAAACAACGGCGTTAGCATTTTTATCTTGAAAACAGAATGAGATAGAGAAAACAAGTGAATTAAAAAATTGTAGGGCATCATCAATTCAATACGAGTTGACACGTTGCATACAGTAATGCTATGATATGAAACCCATGACCCCCCCAAAACATTGAATGCTGGGCACGCATATGGCGCTCATTTAACTTTGATACTCAAAGTGGCCACCGCCAGCTGCAATGCACATCTGGACTCTGGACAGCAAACTGTATCTTGCTGCACGTTGTGCAATATGGTAGATGACACGTTTGCACAAGCATCAAGTATAAATATTTGACTCTTCAGATTTTGTGTTATACCATGGCTGATGAAGAGACCTGAGTAGTCTCGAAAGCTTGCAATTATTACCATCTTTTCAGTTAGCCATTAAAAGGTATCAACCACTGAGGACTTTCTGTTCTTTTAAACAATTTTTTATCTCTACTGGCTAACACGGTACAAAGATATATTTTACTTGCACAAGCATCTGTAATACGTCGTCATAGGTCCTGCAATGTTGGTGGAGGGGTCGCATACACCTTCTGTTTGATGTGACCTCACAGAAAGAAGTCCAATGGGGTCAGGTCAGGTGAGCGTATAGGCCACTCCATGCAGCCACCATACCCAATGACTTATAGGAAGGTCTCCATGAGGTATCGCTTCCCATTCGCAGCCTTGTGAGTTTTACACGTTCTAATCATAGCATTTCTGTATGCAAAGTTGGGATTTGTATTGAATTGATGATGAAGTACATATTTGTAATTCACTTTTTTTTCTCTCTTTCGTTCCGTTGTCGAGATAAAAATGCTAACTCCGTTGTTATCCACCATGTGGTGCTATGAGTGGTTTCATTGTGTAGCACATGGATACTTTAATATACCTAGACACCACTTCTATGCCAATAGCTGCCGCCGTTCTCAAGTTAATGGTGGTGGAGAGGATATGGATGGACACACTATATACAGTATATATTTGTAACACCCGGGGGCGAGGGGTTTTCACCTGACATGTCGCCAGGCCGCGGGTGCAGATCCTCTGCGTCGTCACGGGCTGGCCTGGCCCGATTTCGTGACTTTCAGACGTACGGGAGGGAAGGAAGGTGGTGGATGGGAAGAAGAATGGAGGATGGGGTGGTAGTGACGGTGAGGAAAGTATTTTTAGATCGTGATGCCACTTGTGGTACGCGGCCAGGGATGGGCCGCCGCTGCGGGTGCTGCTCTCCAGGGCTGATGGTGAGGGTCGCAGCCGGGATGGTGTCGCTTCCCACAGGCGGAGCGGAGTTACCCCAGAGAGGATGATGGAGGAGGACGGTAGCAGTCCCCGTTGGTGCCGCAGTGCTGGGCGACGGCGACAACAAATGAGAGGCAGAGACAGGGGCTGCGGTTCCAGGTCTTTTACTCACAAGTAGTTCAGGCGCTGCCCCAGAGTACTGATCTCTGCCACGATGGGCTCCAGCAGATCCCGGATAGTCGGCGGTCACCGCCGGTGCCTGTGAAAGTCTTTCTAGTGAAGTGTCTCTCGGTTGCTATCCGGAACCCTGTCAGAGCCTCCAGCTCCAAGTCACACGTCCCGCGAAGAGAAGGAAACACTAAACTCCACTTGTCTATGTGAGATGTTATCCCAAGCTGTGCCTGGGAAAAGTCTGCTCTAGTGTGTAGGTTGCACCTACTTCTTACCCCATGTGGTGCCTGCTTCCAGTGGTTTTCCTAGTGACTGGGGAAGTCCAATGCTTCGTAATGGCTAACTATCCTGTCCTGGGCGCCACATATATATGTGTATATATATCGTATATATATAAATATATATATATATATATATATATATATATATACAGTACAGACCTAAAGTTTGGACACACCTTCTCATCTCTAGAACAACTGTTAAGAGGAGACTGTGAGGCAGGCCTTCATGGTAAAATAGATGCTAGGAAACCACTGCTAAGGACAGACAACAAGCAGAAGAGATTTGTTTGGGCTAAAGAACACAAGGAATGGATATTAGACCAGTGGAAATCTGTGCTTTGGTCTGATGACTCCAAATTTGAGATCTTTGGATCCATCCACTGTGTCTTTGTAGAAAAGGTGAACGGATGGACTCTACATGGCTGGTTCCCACCGTGAAGCATGGAGGAGGAGGTGTGATGGTGTGGGGGTGCTTTGCTGCTGACACTATTGGGGATTTATTCAAAATTGAAGGCATACAGAACCAGCATGCCTACCACAGCATCTTGCAGCGGTGTGCTATTCCATCCGGTTTGCGTTTAGTTGGACCATCATTTATTTTTCAACAGGACAATGACCCAAAACACATCTCCAGGCTGTGTAAGGGATATTTGACTAAGAAGGAGAGTGATGGGGTGCTACGCCAGATGACCTGGTCTCCACAGTCACCAGACCTTAACCCAATCGAGATGGTTTGGGGTGAGCTGGACCGCAGAGTGAAGGCAAAAGGGCCAACAAGTGCTAAGCATCTCTGGGGACTCCTTCAAGACTGTTGGAAAACCATTTCCGGTGACTACCTCTTGAAGCTCATCATGAGAATGCCAAGAGTGTGCAAAGTAGTAATGAAAGCAAAAGGTGGCTACTTTGAAGAACCTAGAATATAAGACATATTTTCAGTTGCTTCACACTTATTTAAGTATTTCAAAAATTTGGACACACCTTCTTATTCAAGGAGTTTTCTTTATTTTTATGACTCTGAAAATTGTAGATTCACATTGAATGCATCAAAACTATGAATTAACACATGTGGAATGAAATACTGTACTTAACAAAAAAGTGTGAAACTGTCAAGGGAGAAATTTAGGTAAGACTGCTAATGGAGTCTTTGTTCAGGGCAAATCCAGAGGACGGGGCCAAATTAGCTATCTATACAGATATATTAAATAACTCAGACAATGATCACAACGAGACATGATCACTGTTTGAGCCAGTATAGGCGACTGACTCGTACATTGAATAGATCAGATATTAATATTACATTTCAACTTTTCAAACATGTACAAAAGTATCAAAATCTGTCTTTTCTCATACATCGTAGCCATATAGGGAGGTTCAGGGAGTTTAGGGAGGAGCATAGAAACACACATTTCATCCCACAAATAAGGCTAAGTTCACACACTGCGTTATTTTGATGCTGCATTTTTTGCCGCAAAAAAACGCACAAAAATGCACCCAGCGCAAAACGCACCCACGTTTTTTTGCTGCGTTTTGCTGCGCTTTTGCTCACTGCGTTTTTATGCGGTTTCTATCAGTGAACAATGCCATTAAAGATTGTTGAAAAAAAAAAAGGTCTGATGTAATTTCCTTCTTCAATATGTTCTTCATTCTCCACTAGTGTATACAGGAGAGCAGACAGCTGCAGAACTACAAGGCTCTGCATGCTCCATCCAGGACTGTATGCTGGAGGGAGAGGCAGGGGGAGCAGAACTACAAGGCTCATCATACTCCATCCAATAGTGTATGCAGGAGAGCAGACAGCAGCTGCATAACTACAAGGCTCAGCATCCTCCATCCAGGACTGTATGCAGGAGTTTTTTGTCCCCCAAAAAAAGACGTAGGCTTCACCTTATTTTTGTATGCTAGTCAGGTACAGCAGGCAGGTACATCATGCCCCCAACCCCCAGCTGCCTATTTGTACCCGGCTGGGAACCAAAAATATAGGGAAGCCCTTTTTTTTTAATTATTTCATGAATTTCATGAAATAATTTAAAAAAAAATGACGTGGGCTTCGCCCAATTTTTGAGTCCAGCCAGGTACGACTAGGCAGCTGGGGATTGGAATCTGCAGTGCAGAGTGCCCAAGCTTTCTGAGCACCCCCGCTGCGAATTGCAGTCCACCGCCACCCCAGAAAATGGTGCTTTCATAGAAGCGCCATCTTCTGGTGCTGTATCCAACCCTTCCAGCTGCCCTGATGCCGGGTGGCTCGCTGGGTAATGATGGGGTTAGAGCTAGCTGTATATTATCAGCTGGCCCTAAGCCCGAAATTCCTGGTGTCACGCCAATATTATACATAGCCACCATGAATTTCTAGTAAAGGTAAAAAAACACAACACAGAAAAATATTCTTATTAGAAATAAAACACAACACAATTAGTGACTCCATCTTTATTGAAGTAAAGAAACCCCCCCCCTTCTTCTCCACAGTATTCCTGGGTCAAGGGTCCCACGCCGTCCAATCCGGATCCAAGATCATCTGATTGGTTTGCTGGAAGGCAAAGCGATCAGATGATGTGTCAGGTTCAAGGACGTGAATCACATCACACATCAGCTGATTGTATAAAAGCTGTTTATACAATCAGTTGATGCATCAGTGCAAAAAAAAAAAATACACACGTCTGAGCTGACTCCCGTCTGATCGCTGCAAGACCTGGCGGTAATCAGCTAATGAAGTCTCCCGACTGCATCAGCAGATAGTTTAAGCCGGCTGGGCGGTAAAAAGCCGGCGTCACCGCGAGACTTACGATCAGCTGATGCGTCAGGTGCCGCATCAAGTGACTGCATCAGATGATCCACCGCCAGGTCCTGCAGCTATCGTATTTGCCCGGGAGCACACAGCCAGAGCGGGGATGGCGGTACCGGGAAGAGGAGCTGGGAGCGGACATGGCACCGGGAGTCTGCAGACAGGTGATTATGAGATTTTTTTTTTCACTGTTCACATTTGATTTCGCAGCTGCTTCCACCTCCCGTCCAGGCATGGTGCCGCACGGGAGTGGACATGGCGCCGGGTGGGAGGTGGAAGCAGGGGTGGTGGTACCGAGAGGATTCACGCTTCTGTGTTTACCAACAGAAGGAATCCTTTTCCTGTACATGTCACTTTACTACCCACTTGTTATGATCCGGAACCATGGAAGACCACTACAAATCATTGGTAAAAGGTGACAAGAGCATTGGCAACTAATCTGGCCGCCATCCCCTTACTAACCATCCCAACTAGAAGTAACCAAGGGGTGAACTAACATCCTGTGCACCGCGAACCCAGCTGGAGAACTAACTATCCTAAAGGAAGGAAAGATGAATAACTCTCTGCCTCAGAAAATAGACAAGAATAGCAAGCCCCCCACATTCAAAGACTGGGGTGATATAGGAAAAACACAATACACAGATAGATGACAGGATTAGCAAAAGGTGAGGCCCCCTCTGACTAAAAAAGGAAATGACAGGAATGGGACTGATGGTGGCCAGAGAAAAACCCTGCAAAAATCCAAATTCCTGATAGTACAAAAAGGCCCTCAGATCGCACGATCTGAACTCCGTCCTATACCAGGTGCTTTTGTCATACCAATGAACAGAAAACAAGAATCTTAACAAATTCAACAAGCCACAAACACATGGACCTAAAGGAGCTATACTCCAAATGACAAACCCAGATAAGATCAAATGAACCAAACAATAAATAAAGAGCAAGCACTTATCTGGGGTAGATGTGGTCTGGAGAAGAATGAAGCAGGCTGGTGATACAAAGAAAAACTGACATCCGGCCTAGCCTGCTATCAGACCAGGATTTAAATAAGCAGAGAGTTAGCAAAGGAAACGCCCATTGCCCAACACACCTGGTCCAAGTCCAAACCATTCCTGGCCACCAGAGGGAGCCTCCCAGCAGCTCAAACATAACTAACATTCACAACACCCACTCCTTGCGTTTATAGCTGCGCTTTTAGTCATAGAAACGCACTAAAACGCAGCTATATTTGCAATTTGCGTTTTTTATTGCGTTTTTGAACATCTCATTGAACTCAGTGGGGGGAAAATGCAGTGAAAAATGCAAAAATAATTGACATGCCGCGTTTTCGTGGGCACCACAAAAACGCAGCTAAAAAAAAACGCTGTGTGCAGACAACAAAAATGAAAACTCATAGACTTTGCTGGGAAAGCAAAGTCATACAGTTTTCAAAGCAAAAACACACCCGAAAAACGCCGCGAAAAACGCACTGTGTGAACTTACCCTAACACATTCCTTCTTTGTGTGAAACTGCTGATAAGACTTTTACTATGAAGGCCTTTACTGTTCATTGTTCATTCTGGCTTCATTATCTTTGGTTAACCCCCTCCTGAACATACAGCTTAGAATCATATTATGACGTCTGTGCGATTGTCATGTAGACACACAGATAATTATACAATAACATCTGTATTTTGATTATCTACATTCACAGATAATCTTATTACATCTGAACAAATAATCTATAGCCCAGGCTACCTTCACAGTCCCCCCTTAATAAGATATCTGTGAATGTTGTCAACTTTAAATTTAAAAATTTTCCCATTTAGATATGTTTTATTTGGAACTTATTTGTGACTTACCCCCCTTGGAACTTTAATTATATCTATATATCCATATATGCATCTATACATATATATATATATATATATATATATATATAGGCCTCCCATTAGATCGTTGTCTACTACAATGCTACAGACTTTAGCTCCCCCCTTAGGTACTTATTTTATTTATTAAAAATAACTTTATGATTTACAGGGGCTATTAGGATTAGTGTTATTACTTTCATTAAGGCACATTATCCTGACCAAAAAAGGTTGAATGTAGATCTTATTTTGAGATTAACACATAACCAAACAACATTTGCTACAGATTGTCTGTGGTTCTCTTTTCTGGATATTAAACAAAAAGGAAAATACTTGGTCAGTGCTAGTCCATCCAGGGCCACCTCGTGAACCTTGGTGATCAGCTCTTGATAAAAGAACAAAACATGATGAGGCTTCATGTGAACAGTTTGTATCGCTGACTTAGAAAAACCTTCTGAAATAATGAGTGGAATGGCAGTCGCTCTCTGCTTCAGTTGTTTCAGGATCTTTGAACATCTTCACGATAGGCTCTTCCAAAACTTTTCCCGAAATTAGAGAGTTCCCAGCTGGCATTTTATATTAAGGAAAATCACTGAATATATTAATATATGAGTTAGTAGGAAACAAAACATTCATAAATATCTTAGGCTACATCAACTAAACCACATATTTCGGTCTGTGAAATGGCTGAATTAAGTATTTCAGGTTACTCAATTCGTACCCTCAACAGTTCCCCTTTAAGACTCACTTCTGCCATTTCCAAATACCAAGGGTACTGTGTTCCCTTAGGAAAAGAGGAAGAAAGATCTGTTGGGAAAACCTGTCTGACTGAAGGTTGAGGCATGGGCGGAGAGAGGAAAGGTTTTTCTTTACCGGTTTGAGACCAAGGACCCCTAGGCGAGTCCTTACCCTTTGTAGTTGGGCTTTCCCATGTCTCAAGGCTCTCTAAATCCTCTCTTCTAACTGTTTTGGCAAAAATGGTCTGAGACTGTACAGGTCTTTTGAAAAGGATAAATACAAGCAAGATGCTCAGTGCAGCTCCGTGGATCGACCCTTCTGCAATGCGAGGCATGAATCCATGTTGTTTTAGTGTTAATCTAATCTTGACTCATGTCTCTTTCTTGCTTGTCCTTTTAGGATTAATCAGTCTCTTGACTGAAAACCATATACTACTAACTCTGATTTAGGATCTGGAATTAGAAAATACACTTGTTTATTTCACTATTTAGTCAATCGCATAAAAATTATACGTGCCTTGTGCTAAACCAAAAAACATTTTACATAGAGACCTGTTTGTTACTAAAGAGAAACAAAACACGCATTGGTTTACAACTTGTTAGTTTTTTTCTTTTTTGTTGTTTTATTTTGTACATAACACTTGCATTGTATGGATTTCAGCAGTAACATCACTTTCTGCACTGGAATGCCTCTGACCAAACCTGGAAATAAATCTACACAACACGCACAAATTTGCATACAACGTGCTCATGATATACATCTATAATCAGTTTGCACTCTCTAAAAATGGGTAGAACAGGTGCAGGGTGTGTTTTTGCGGATTCTTTACAGTTTTTTCTCACATTGTTTTTAAGAACATTTTTTACAAGACTGGGTGAGTCTGCCCACCTGGGTACTGAACCCTGGCGTCACCAAAGCACACACTGAAATCCGTTTAACACAGATTTTAGTCCATAGGTTACCTGGGCCATTATTGAGAAGAGATCTTATGGCAGAGAAAGCTTACTGCCCTTTATCCACAGACCTTCCTCAGTCAGCTGGCTCCCTGCATCTCACACTCCATTCTTTGTTGATTCACTTGTTCCTGTAGGGATTTAAGAACACAAGGAGTGACAGAAGTCACTGACGTGACAGGTGCCACCGAGGTATGGTCCGTTTGCATTGGTAAAGGACTCTTCAACTCTAGGCCCGTTCACTGCTTCTTGGTCAGCTGCACCTGTGCAGGGATCTCCATCCGATTCCATCAGCTCAGATCTAGACTTTATCTTCAGCATACCTAGCTCATTTGACAACAGGAAAGATCTATATCCTACATATACATTTGACTATCTTACCTACTTCTGCTCCACCCATCTAGAGAAGGCATTAATACATAACTTCCTCCTGTACCGATAGGAGGAGAGGGAGTGGTTCAAATTTAGATTACCTCATGTTGTGTAAACCGTAACATATCCAGAGTAGAATCGACCAGCATCTTGTTCCATCTACTAAAACAAAAACTAAAAAAATATGCATTATATCATTCTTATAACAGACATATTTCATAGTAATCCAGTAAATATAACTGTTACAAAGGAAAGGCCAGCTTTAAAGCCTATCCAATATATCTGCTGCGCTCTCTTCTGCTGGAAAAATATAAAGATATCTTCTTCCCCCCTTTATTTTTTGTTTTTGTTTTTTTTATGTACCAATTTAGCAAAATTTACAGTTTTATACTATTACTCTTTAAAAGAAAAATAAAACAGCAGACAATATATTACTATAAAACTTAATTAAACAACTAATGAATATAACTTATACACTGCTGGGGAATTTTGAAACCTTACAATAGACAATACGGTTCGTATATACTGTATCTATAAAAGAAAGACAAACTAATTAATAAAATACTGGCAATTTGTATGCAGAAACACAAAATAAAAATATTACCATAAAAACAAAAACTAATTTTCATATTTCAAGAAATTTGATTTTCCCTGCAAAATTAATGTACTTATTCAGGTAGTAGCAGGATACTATTGATAATCTTTTGTGAAATCCTGAACTCTAAGGGTTAAACAAGACCCCCCACACCAGCCGGGAAAAGCACTCATCAATACGGAGTAAGACACATGCAGCCCTGCAAATCTCTGCTGAAACTATTTTTTTTTTCACGCAGTTAGTTTTTTGTTTTTTTTTCTGCAACTTCTTATGAGCTGACTAAGCCCCCACCTTTCCCTGTCACTCCCACGTCTTGCTGCAAACACTTCTCATACAACCTTGTTAGTCCCTCAACATGATACAAATCCGAATTAGCTGGGTTAACATACACCCCTATCTCCTGTGTGAACAAATCTCCTGTACGAGGGCGTAGTAAATATCTGGGCGTATTGTGGACTAAAAACCTGTGGATGGGTCCGGAACCACTCGGAGTAGGGCAAATGGATATGCCCTGAAAGAAACAGGAGGAGTGGGGGATTGGCAAGAGCCAGAGTCAGAGTGCGTCTGAATGGCTGGTGGGGAGAGGGACAGCATTACAGGTATAGGAGGGGCCATGGGCAGAACTTTCATTACAGCCACAGAAAATAAGTTTCATTACAAAAACATATATCACAGAAACTTTAACATCAATGGGATGGAATGGAAAGCATCATTAGAACGGGTGGCTTGGGACCGGGAATCACTACAGCTAACGGAAACTGGAGGGGGCAGAAGGAGGGGGGAAAGCAGTCCGGGGCTCCCCTCAGTTCAATTAGGAGAGTTGTGGCAGGCTCATGGGTGTAGCCCGGGCTATGGGCGGTGAACTGCACAGTTAGAATAAGCATTTCTCCAAAGGGGAGGGGAATAGTTACAACCGGCTGCATCATATTGGTGTGGATACTCAGTTGTGATCAGTTAGGAATAGATAGGAGCCAGAGCCGGAGTGGGCAGTATCTTGAGGGATTCTCCTAAGGCTGATTTCTTTTTGACTGGATAAAGGAGTGAATTGCAAAGGGAAACACAGCGTATTAATGCTCCGCTTTGTAACAAACTATCAACTTGGCCTTGGAGACGCACTTATTGGGCTAATTTCAACGAATACTGTGATACTCTGGGAAGAGGCACACCTGGCTTCAGGTGGATCATTACTGGATCTACAGGGAGTTTACCCACATCATCAGGCCCTTTTGACCATAATTTATCAGGGACTGTTAAGAGCTCCGGATGATCTACATCAGATTCATCAGCACATGTCATAGAGAGCATCACCGTGGGGAGTGCCCGAAGGAGGCAAGTCTCCTCACACCCTTCTGGGGAATTTGGTTTAGTTAGGGTGAGAGTAAAACCTCCTTCTCCATCATAATTTATGGCAGCCTTTAATTTATTCAACAAATCAGATCCTAGTAAATTGACTGGACAGGTTTTTTGACAACACAAAATGATTGTAAATTTCTGGGAAAGGTCCTACCGGTAGAAGAATGGTCAGAGTATGCATATTGGGTAATCCATCTCCGCTCACCAGGGTAAGGACATCATCAGAAAGGGCAGGATGTGATCAGGTGGTATATCAGATATTTTAACAATAGAATTGGCCGCCCCAGTGTCCACTATGAATTTAATAGGGTCCCCTGCGACATCTAAAATTACAGATATAGAAAACCCTTGGTTTGAATTGACCATCACAGCAGAATTTGGTTACATATAGTAAAACACCACATCCCCTGATAGCAATAACTGCGTTATTCTACCCAATAATTCCGCATCAACCAACAATCTCTTGTTACCTTCAGGCCTTTCAGCTTTCTGTCTGAACAGTTTTGCTATCTTGGTGGTGTCCGGATTACACTAATTTATGACTATGTGATGTGCATCACAGTCCGGCTGATACTTAAGGCTCCACCCTATACTAGCCACTCCCTCAGCTAATATAGAAATAAGGGTATCCCGCGACAGGAGGAAAACTTACAAAAATGTCACATGCAGAAATGATCTGCTCTCCGGACTTGATCAGTTGCACCAATTTATTGTCCTAATCCCTATCTTCGATCAAGGGCATACAGCATGTATCCCATGAAAGGAGGACGACATTCAAAAAATGTATGTGCACATACAAGAATGTCCCGGTCTCCGGGCTTGGTCAGCTGTACCAATTTAACGTCCTAATCCCTATCTTCAATCCCGGGTGCCCCCCCCACGTATTTAATTACAGACCGGGTCAGTCTAACTAGCTATATCCGGCCACCACAGTCTTTCCTGCCGTAACAACCGTTCTCTGGATCCCATGTGACACTCTCAATCCACATCTCAGGGTTTGGATCGTGCTACTGAGCCCCAGCGGACACCACCCCTGAGTCACAATCAGGTACCTTTAACACCGATAAGGGCACACATCCTGTCACCCCCTCCTCTCCAAGACCAACCACAACAGCAGTGAATACGCAGTATGTAACACTTACCGGGGTCGTAGGTGATCAGCCTATTTGGAGCGGAGGGAGTTCTCAGTCCGTGACGTCCAAACCACCAGTATTTACAGGTTGGCAGTGCGTCCTTGGAGGGGCTCCACGTTTATGCGCCAACTGTCAAGGGAGAAATTTAGGTAAGACTGCTAATGGAATCTTTGTTCAGGGCAAATCCAGAGGACGGGGCCAAATTAGCTATCTGTACAGATATATTAAATAACTCAGACAATGATCACGAGACGTGTTCCCTGTTTGAGCCAGTATAGGTGACTGACTCGTGTAAAGAATAGATCAGATATTAGTATTACATTTCAACCTTCAAACATGTACAAAAGTATAAAAATCTGTCTTTTCTCATACATTAAAGCCGTATAGGAAGGTTCAGGGAGTTTAGGGAGGAACATAGAAACACACATTTTATCCCACAAATAATCAAATTGTCTCTCCAGTAAAGGAGACAAACTCTAGCACAGCGCCACCTATTGGAAGTAGCGATCCTAAAAGTCACAAGTGGATTTTTAACAATCCTTTGCAATATGACTCAGGATATAGAAGCCTGCCTATTGGAAGTAGCGATCCTGAAAGTCACAAGTGGATTTTTAACAATCCTTTGCAATATGACTCAGGATATAGAAGCCAGCCTATTGGAAGTAGCGATCCTAAAAGTCACAAGTGGATTTTTAACAATCCTTTGCAATATGACTCAGGATATAGAAGCCAGTCCTGAGTCATATTGTAAAGGATTGTTAAAAATCCACTTGTGACTTTTAGGATCGCTACTTCCAATAGTCTGGCTCTATATCCTGAGTCATATTGCAAAGGATTGTTAAAAATCCACTTGTGACTTTTAGGATCTCTACTTCCAATAGACTGGCTTCTATATCCTGAGTCATATTGCAAAGGATTGTTAAAAATCCACTTGTGACTTTTAGGATCGCTACTTCCAATAGGTGGCGCTGTGCTAGAGTTTGTCTCCTTTACTGGAGAGACAATTTGAATATTTCTTAGAGGGGCGTGGCAGCTATAAGTCCCCTTACTTGGCAGCCAGACTGGCTTGCAAAGTCTCCTTAAGGAGAATAGTGTTCCCCTGTGATCCCACAAATAACACATTCCTTCTTTGTGTGAAACTAATGATAAGACTTTTACTATGAAGGCCTTTACTGTTCATTGTTCATTCTGGCTTCATTATCTTTGGTTAACCCCATGCTGAACAAACAGCTTAGAATCATACTATGGTGTCTGTCCGATTATCATATAGACACACAGATAATTATGCAAATAACATCTATTTTTTGATTATCTACATACACAGATAATCGTATTACATCTGAACAAACAATCTATAGCCCAGGCTACCTTCACAAAACAACTGATAATATGTCTTATATTCTAGGTTCTTCAAAGTAGCCACCTTTTTCTTTGATTAATGCTTGGCATACTCTTGGCATTCTCTTGATGAGCTTCAAGAGGTAGTCATCGGAAATGGTTTTCAGTTCACAAGTGTACCCTGTCAGGTTTATTAAGTGGGATTTCTTGCCTTATAAATGGGGTTGGGACCATCAGTTGTGTTGTGCAGAATTCTGGTGGATACACAGCTGAGAGTCCTACTGAATAGACTGTTAGAATTTGTATTATGGCAAGAAAAAGCAGCTAAGTACTGAAAAACGAGTGGCCATCATTACTTTAAGAAATCAAGGTCAGTCAGTTCGAAAAATTGGGAAAACTTTGAAAGTGTACCCAAGTGCAGAGGCAAAAAACACAAAAAGCTACAAAGAAACTGGCTCACACGAGGACCGCCCCAGGAAGGGAAGACCAAGAGTCACCTCTGCTGTGGAGGATAAGTTTATCCGAGTCACCAGCCTCAGAAACCACAGGTTAACAGCAGCTCAGATTAGAGACCAGGTCAATGCCACAGTGAGTTCTAGCAGCATACACATATCTAGAACAACTGTTAAGAGGAGACTTTGTGCAGCAGGCCTTCATGGTAAAATAGCTGCTAGGAAACCACTGCTAAGGACAGGCAACAAGCAGAAGAGACTTGTTTGGGCTAAATGACACAAGGAATGGACATTAGACCAGTCGAAATCTGTGCTTTGGTCTAATGAGTCCAAATTTTAGATCTCTGGATCCAACCACCATGTCTTTGTGCGACGCAGAAAAGGTAAACGGATGGACTTTACATGCCTGGTTCCCACCGTGAAGCATGGAGGAGGAGGTGTGATGGTGTGGGTGTGCTTTGCTGGTGACACTGTTGGGGATTTATTCAAAATTGAAGGCATACTGAACCAGCATGGCTACCACAGCATCTTGCAGCAGCATGATATTCCATCCGGTTTTGCGTTTAGTTGGACCATCATTTATTTTTCAACAGGACAGTAACCCCAAACATATTTCCTGGCTGTGTAAGGGCTATTTGACTAAGAAGGAGAGTGATGGGGTTCTATGCCAGATAACCTGGCCTCCACAGTCACCAGACCTGAACCCAATCAAGATGGTTTGGGGTGAGCTGGACCGTAGAGTAAAGGCAAAAGGGCCAACAAGTGCTAAGCATCTCTGGGAACTCCTTCAAGACTGTTGGAAGACCATTTCCAGTGACTGCCTCTTGAAGCTGATCAAGAGAATGCCAATAGTGTGCAAAGCAGTAATCAAAGCAAAAGGTGGCTACTTTGAAGAACCTAGAATATAAGACATATTTTCAGTTGTTTCACACTTTTTTGCTAAGTATTTCATTCCACATGTGTTCATTCATAGTTTTGATGCCTTCAATGTGAATCTACAATTTCCAGAGTCATGAAAATAAAGAAAACTCTTTGAATGAGAAGGTGTGTCCAAACTTTTGGTCTGTACTATATACAGTGCCTACAAGTAGTATTCAACCCCCTGCAGATTTAGCAGGTTTGATAAGATGCAAATAAGTTAGAGCCTGCAAACTTCAAACAAGAGCAGGATTTTTTAACAGATGCATAAATCTTACAAACCAACAAGTTATGTTGCTCAGTTAAATTTTAATAAATGTTCAACATAAAAGTGTGGGTCAATTATTATTAAACCCCTAGGTTTAATATTTTGTGGAATAACCCTTGTTTGCAATTACAGCTAATAATCGTCTTTTATAAGACCTGATCAGGCCGGCACAGGTCTCTGGAGTTATCTTGGCCCACTCCTCCATGCAGATCTTCTCCAAGTTATCTAGGTTCTTTGGGTGTCTCATGTGGACTTTAATCTTGAGCTCCTTCCACAAGTTTTCAATTGGGTTAAGGTCAGGAAACTGACTAGGCCACTGCAACACCTTGATTTTTTCCCTCTTGAACCAGGCCTTGGTTTTCTTGGCTGTGTGCTTTGGGTCGTTGTCTTGTTGGAATATGAAATGACGACCCATCTTAAGATCCTTGATGGAGGAGCGAAGGTTCTTGGCCAAAATCTCCAGGTAGGCCGTGCTATCCATCTTCCCATGGATGCGGACCAGATGGCCAGGCCCCTTGGCTGAGAAACAGCCCCACAGCATGATGCTGCCACCACCATGCTTGACTGTAGGGATGGTATTCTTGGGGTCGTATGCAGTGCCATCCAGTCTCCATACGTCAGGTGTGTGGTTGGTGTGACGACATGGACACCCAATGCCTAGCATGGGTTAAAGTTTCTTAACATTCAGCCAGACTATTGTTCTTCTGTGTGTATAGATGGGGGATAAGCTCTCATTGTTTCTACAAGACTATTGGGAGTTTAGTATTGAAGTTTTTGTTAACTCATGTTTGCTAAACCATTGTGTCTGCCAGGCCCCTCTGACCATTCATTGTAATGTAGTTGTGTATTGCTAATCTAATGTAAATTACCTTAGTAGCCATTATCTAATCTGTGACTTCCAGACTACATGTATACCCTCAGTCTTTCTGTAGACATCCTTTGGATGAACATTGTCTATGCAGCTTGACATTCATCCAATGGAAGAGGCAATCTTGTCCAACCAATGCGATGAGGACGCAGTGTATCCAAGTGGAAGGCTGGGGCTATAAAAAGGACTTCTTTAAGCCACCAGGTTGTTGATGGATGTTGATGGATCCAGTCTAAGCTCTTCGGAGCTGACTAGAGGATCAGGATATCTTATGGCTTCAATCTAGGGACTCCGGTTCCGGTTGGAGACCATATCCACAGCCTAGGGATTTCGACTCCGGCTGCCAGGATTGTAACATCATACAGGACTACCTAAGGAGTAGAGTTGAGCGCGGTTCGCGGTTCTCCAGTTCTAAGCTCGAGTGATTTTTGGGGCTGTTCGAGATCGAACTAGAACTCGAGCTTTTTGCAAAAGCTCGATAGTTCTAGATACGTTCGAGAACGGTTCTAGCAGCAAAAAGCAGGGCTTTTTACAGTACAGTGTGCAGGAGCCATCGCTGGCAGCCTGCCACAAGCTGGTAACCAAGATAAACATCGGGTATCCAAGCAAAGCGCTTTGGTTAGTAACCCGATGTTTATCTTAGTTACGTGCAGGAAGCCCACACTTTCCCGCTCAGCTCCCTCCGCCCCCTCCTGCCCGCGGCATGTACACATACATACACATACACACACACACACACACACACACACACATACACCCCCCCCAACCCCCCCCCCCGCTCGGCTTACCTGCGGTGATGAAGCCCCGCCATCCCGACCTCAGCGCTGTCACTGTCCTCCATGGCCGCCGCTTGTCACATCACCTCTCGCTTCCGACCCGAGACTGACTAGCGGTGACGTCACGGACCTCTCGCGATACTTGAGGGGAAGGCGCCGGGCGGTCATTGAGCTCAGTGACAGGGGCTGTCGGCAGTGCTGGAGATCAGCGCAGGTAATGTACCTCGCTGACAGCAGCACTTGTCATGCCCTGCAGTGACCTGGGCTGACCCATTGATGTTAGCTCAGGTCACTGCATTGCTCTCCCAGCCAATGGGGAACATTCTGCTCTTCATTGACTGGGACAGTGTGGGTCGTCATGGCAACCCCTTGGATTACACCAGACCTGGATTTGTTTTTCATTCTAATAAATTGGTTAAAGAGGGAATGTTTTGGGGAGTAGTTTTTCAAATAAAAATGTGTTTGTCGTCTATTTTTTTACCCCAGGGCTTGATGGCAGGTGACATTACACATCTGGTATTAACCCCATATATTACCCCGTTTGCCACCGCACCAGGGCGCGGGATGAGCTGGGGCGAAGCACCAGGATTGGCGCATCTAATGGATGCGCCACTTCTGGGGCGGCTGCGGCCTGCTATTTTTAGGCTGGGGAGAGTCCAATAACCATGGACCCCCCTAGTCTGAGAATATCAGGCCCCAGCAGTCTGCTTTACCTTGGCTGGTGATCCAATTTTGGGGGACCCCTACGTGTTTTTTTTTTAAATTATTTATTTAATTTAAAATAACAGCGTGGGGTGCCCTCAGTTTTGGATTACCAGCCAAGGTGAGGTTGCCAGCTGTGGTCTGCAGGCTGCAGCCGTCTGCTTTACCCTAGCTGGCTACAAAACTAGGGGGAACCCTACGTCATTTTTTTTTTCATTTTTTTGGCTAAATACAAAGCTAAGCACCCCTTAGGGCCACATGAAAGGCACCAAAGGGTGCTCCACTTTTTCTCCATTTTTTCTCCACTTTTTCTACATTTTTTCTCCACTTTTTCTACATTTTTTTCTCCACTTTTTCTCCACTTTTTCTCCACTTTTTCTCCAATTTTTCTCCACTTTTTCTCCACTTTTTCTACATTTTTTTCTCCACTTTTTCTCCACTTTTTCTCCACTTTTTTCTCCAGTTATTCTCCACTTTTTCTCCACTTATTCTCCACTTTTTCTCCACTTTTTTCTCCACTTATTCTCCACTTTTTCTCCACTTATTCTCCACTTTTTCTCCACTTTTTTCTCCACTTATTCTGCACTTTTTCTCCACTTATTCTCCACTTTTTCTCCATTTTTTTCTCCACTTTTTCTCCACTTTTTCTCCACTTTTTTCTCCACTTTTTTCTCCACTTATTCTCCACTTATTCTCCACTTTTTCTCCACTTTTTCTCCACTTATTCTCCACTTTTTCTCCACTTTTTCTCCATTTTTTTCTCCATTTTTTTCTCCACTTTTTCTCCACTTTTTCTCCACTTTTTCTCCACTTTTTCTCCACTTTTTCTCCACTTTTTCTCCATTTTTTTCTCCACTTTTGCTCCACTTTTTCTCCACTTTTTCTCCACTTTTTTCTCCACTTTTTTCTCCACTTATTCTCCACTTTTTCTCCACTTATTCTCCACTTTTTCTCCACTTTTTTCTCCACTTATTCTCCACTTTTTTCTCCACTTATTCTCCACTTTTTCTCCACTTTTTTCTCCACTTATTCTCCACTTATTCTCCACTTATTCTCCACTTATTCTCCACTTTTTCTCCACTTTTTCTCCACTTTTTCTCCACTTATTCTCCACTTTTTCTCCACTTTTTCTCCACTTTTGCTCCACTTTTTCTCCACTTTTTTCTCCACTTTTTTCTCCACTTTTTTCTCCACTTATTCTCCACTTTTTCTCCACTTATTCTCCACTTTTTCTCCACTTATTCTCCACTTTTTCTCCACTTATTCTCCACTTTTTCTCCACTTTTTTCTCCACTTATTCTCCACTTATTCTCCACTTTTTCTCCACTTTTTCTCCACTTATTCTCCACTTTTTCTCCACTTTTTCTCCACTTATTCTCCACTTTTTCTCCACTTTTTTCTCCACTTTTTTCTCCACTTATTCTCCACTTATTCTCCACTTTTTCTCCACTTTTTCTCCACTTTTTCTCCACTTTTTCTCCATTTTTTTCTCCACTTTTTCTCCACTTTTTCTCCATTTTTTTTCTCCACTTTTTCTCCAATTTTTCTCCACTTTTTCTCCACTTTTTCTCCACTTTTTCTCTATTTTTTTCTCCACTTTTTCTCCACTTTTTCTCCACTTTTTCTCTGTTCTTTTTCTATGGTCGGTCTACCCATTAGCTCTGCCATGCATACTGTAGCTCTACACCTACTGCACATGTTACTTTATGATTGACATCTCTTTCGTACCAGAGCTGTCTAAGTCTACTCTGACCCCATATTTGTCATTACTATATTGTCCTTGTACTGTATTATGACATTTGTATCATGTGTTTCATTTCTTGCTGTGTTGCAATTTTTTTGCTGCATTCCAATTGTACCTCTACATTGTTCTAGTTTATGTTATTGTTCTCTCACTCTTATGTGATACTGATTATTGTCATTTTTCATGATTACATGCAGATAAGTCCAATCTGACGAAGGCTCAGGCCGAAACGTCATTTGTAACTTGTTTTGGACAAAAACATATATGCTTATGAAAAAATTTTTTTTCTTAATACGGACCAATAAAGAGTGATTTTGCATTACTATCCGTTGTGACTTACTGACTTAGTCTGGGAGATTTAGAGTGCCGAGGTTACTCACTAATTTTATCTATTATTACCTCTGAGCACCTATATACCAGTGAGCAGAGCTTCCTCTACAGTAGTTCTCCTGATTAGGCATGCCCTTACCTCATGAGCAGGGCATTGCAGCTTTGGTAGCAACCATTACGACATGGACTCTGCTGCTGTGGACCCGGGGAGAGTGAGTGCAGATTCATTGCACCCACACTCCTCACATGAAGGGTCCGCACTCCTATAAAATGGGGGATACGTTCCCTGAGTGTCTCCCCCCCCATATTCTAGCCGGTCCAGAGTCGTCGTGGGACCCCTTTATTTTTTTTCTTACAATAAATTGGTGAAAGAGGAAATGTTTTGGGGACTGTTTTTTCAAATAAATTTCTTTTGTCGATTTTTTGTTTTTGTTAGTACTGACAGTTTATGATGTTGGGTATCTAATAGACGCCATGACATTACAAACTGCTGGGCTTGATCTCAGGTGACTTTAAAGCTAGTATCAACCCGATTTATTACCCCGTTTACCACTGCACCAGGGCACAGGATGAGCTGGGGTGAAGCGCCAGGATTGGCGCATCTAGTGGATGCGCCACGTCTGGGGTGCCTGCGGCCTGCTATTTTTAGGCTGTGAAGGCCCAATAACTATGGACCTTTCCACCCTGAGAATACCAGACCACAGCTGTCCGCTTTACCTTGGCTGGTGATCCAATTTGGGGGGGGACCCTACTTTTATTGTGTAATTATTATTATTTATAAAATAATTATAAAAAAGAGCCTGAGGGGACCTCCACATTGGATCCCCAACCACGGTAAAGCTGCCAGCTGTGGTTTTCAGGCTACAGCCGTCTGCTTTACCCTAGCTGGCTATCAAAAATGGGGGGACCCAACGTCATTTTTTTTTTTTTAACTATTTTTTAAATAGAAAAAATTAATGGGCTTCCCTGTATTTTGATTGCCAACCAAGGTAACGGCAGGCAGATGGGGGTGGCAACCCATAGCTGTCTGCTTTATCTGCGCTGAGAATCAAAAATACCGCGGAGCGCTACGTCATTTTTTTAAAGATTTATTTTTACAGCACTGTGATGTCCAGCAATCAAAATACAGGGAAGCCCATTTTATTTTTAGTTATTTAAATAAATAATTAAAAAAAATATATATGGGCTCCCGCTGCATTTTTTGTATTGCTAGCTAAGGGTAATCCAAGCAGCTACTGGCTGCTAACCCCCACTGCTTGGTGTTACCTTCACTGGCAATGGAAAATCCAGGGAAGCATTTTTTATTTTTTTTTGCCAAAAAACTACAAAAAAAAGGACGTGAGCTTCGCCATATTTTTGTATGCTAGCCAGGTACAGCAGGCAGCCTCGGGCTGCCTCCAACCCCCAGTTGCCTATTTGTACCCGGCTGGGAACCAAAAATATAGGGAAGCCCGTTTTTTTTTAATTATTTCACTTATTTCATGAAATAATTAAAAAACAAATGACGTGGGCTTCGCCCCATTTTTGTGTCCAGCCGGGTACAACTAGGCAGCTGGGGATTGGAATCCGCAGCACAGGTTAGCCCGAGATTTCTGGACAGGCCAACCTGTGCTGCGGATTCCAATCCCCAGCTGCCTAGTTGTACCTGGCTGGACACAAAAATGGGGCGAAGCCTACGTCATTTGTTTTCTAATTATTTCATGAAATTCATGAAATAATAAAAAAAGGGCTTCCCTTTATTTTTGGTTCCCAGCCGGGTACAAATAGGCAACTGGGGGTTGGGGGCAGCCGTACCTGCCTGCTGTACCTGGCTAGCATACAAAAATATGGCGAAGCCCACATAATTTTTTCAGGGGGCAAAAAACTTCTGCATACAGTCCTGGATGGAGTATGCTGAGCCTTGTAGTTCTGCAGCTGCTGTCTGTCTGTATGGAGAAGAGCAGACAGCAGCTGCAGAACTACAAGGCTCAGCATACTCCATCCAGGACTGTATGCAGAAGTTTTTTGCCCACCAAAAAAATGACGTGGGCTTCGCCATATTTTTGTATGCTAGCCAGGTACAGCAGGCAGCCACGGGCTGCCTCCAACCCCCAGTTGCCTATTTGTACCCGGCTGGGAACCAAAAATATAGGGAAGCCCGTTTTTTTTAATTATTTCACTTATTTCATGAAATAATTAAAAAACAAATGACGTGGGCTTCGCCCCATTTTTGTGTCCAGCCAGGTACAACTAGGCAGCTGGGGATTGGAATCCGCAGCACAGGTTAGCCCGAGGTTTCTGGGCGCCTCTGCTGCGAATTTCAGTCCGCAGCCGTCCCAGAAAATGGCGCTCTCATAGAAGCGCCATCATCTGGCGCTGTATCCAACTCTTCCAACAGCCCTGGAGCCGGGTGGCTTGTTGGGTAATCATGAGTTAATACTGGCTTTGTTTTACTAGCCAGTATTAAGCCAGAGATTCTTAATGTCAGGCACGTTTGACCCGGCCATTAAGAATCTCCAATAAAGGGTTAAAAAAAAACACCACACAGAGAAAAAATACTTTAATAGAAATAAATACATAGACACATTAGAGACTCCATCTTTATTACCCCCTGTCAGCCCTGCACGATCCTGCTCTTCTGTCTTCTTTCTTTCTAGTGTCGTAGTAGTGACGATTGTAGTGAGGATGAGATTCACCAGCTCATCACTTGGGGCTGGGGAACCTCCATCCTCACTACAATCCTCACTAGTGTAGTAGTAGTGACGATTGTAGTGAGGAAGGATGAGATTCACCAGCTCATCATTTGGGGCTGGGGAACCTCCATCCTCACTACAATCATCACTACAATCGGGAAGCAGTGTGCAGCCTTCACTCCGTGAGTGATCACTGCTGGCTGTCAGCGATAACAGCAGTAACGCTGACAGACGCATTACCATATTACCATATCAATGGTGCTCTCGGAGCCGCGGTTAGCGGTGACATCACCGCTAACTGCGTTGCTATGGCAACAGTGATCTCCGTTAATGACCGGCTGTGTCAGCCGGTCCCTAATGGAACGGGGGGTCGACCGTGTGCTAGAGCATGTCGCCGGTACACGGCGATACACAAATGTGCACCGTGTACCGGAGAGATGCACTCGCAGGTCCTACATGACGTGTCATAGTCATGTGACCAGTCTGTAGCCAATGAGATAATAGCCACGTGACTGATCACATGGCTATTTTGACATCACGATAGGTCCTGCATCTCTGCTGGCAGTGCCATCACCGGGAGGATTCAGCAATCATCGGATGGAATAGCGGCAGGAGACAGAGTGCAGAAGGGATCGCGAGGACCGGTAAGTGTTATGGCAATGTTTATTAACTGTTTGTGTACATTTATCATGCATTTTTATGTGTTTGTGATTGCCTCCCATTATAGCCTATACGTTCGAGTTCGGTTCGTCGAACGTTCGACGAGCCGAACTCGAACGGGACCCCCGTTTGGCGAACCGGCCTCGAGCCGAACCGGGACCGGTTCGCTCATCTCTACTAAGGAGGACACTCAGGTTGGGACAGTTCAGTCACCTGGAACAGACTTTGCAGACCTCAGCCAGCTTCCTAAATCTGGCGCTATTCCTTTCTCGGTGGGTGCCCGCCAAAAGCGGGGTGCTGCTGGATTGGAGTAAGTGGCCCTGGAACCTCTGAGGCAAGGACATTCTAAATCCCTGGTGAGCCAGCGGAAGGGTGAGACTCTGTTGCCTGTTACATTTTTGTGTTTTGCTGGTTATGTGCTATGTGCCGTTAATTTTTTGGGTATCCAATAAAGTCTAATTATTGTGGTTCCCTCACCCTGTGTTGTCTGAGTAGTGTTACGCCCACGGGTAAGGAGGCCGGTGTTCAGTTGGGATGAGCCCTGAGCCATGCTGTCTTTCTAAAGGCGGCGGGTTTTAGTGGACGAGAGCACCCACTGAGCCCCGTGTCTCCACAGTTGGCACCAAAGATCTTGATCTTGGTCTCATCAGACCAGAGAACCTTAAACCAGTCTGTCTCAGAGTCCTCCAAGTGATCATGAGCAAACTGTAGACGAGCCTTGACATGACGCTTTGAAAGTAAAGGTACCTTACGGGCTCGTCTGGAACGGAGACCATTGCGGTGGAGTACGTTACTTATGGTATTGACTGAAACCAATGTCCCCACTGCCATGAGATCTTCCCGGAGCTCCTTTCTTGTTGTCCTTGGGTTAGTCTTGACTCTTCGGACAAGTCTGGCCTCGGCACGGGAGGAAATTTTCAAAGGCTGTCCAGGCCGTGGAAGGCTAACAGTAGTTCCATAAGCTTTCCACTTCCGGATGATGCTCCCAACAGTGGAGACAGGTAGGCCCAACTCCTTGGAAAGGGTTTTGTACCCCTTGCCAGCCTTGTGACCCTCCACGATCTTGTCTCTGATGGCCTTGGAATGCTCATTTGTCTTTCCCATGTTGACCATGTATGAGTGCTGTTCACAAGTTTGGGGAGGGTCCTAATTAGTCAGAAAAGGCTGGAAAAAGAGATAATTAATCCAAACATGTGAAGCTCATTGTTCTTTGTGCCTGAAATACTTCTTAATACTGTAGGGGAACCAAACAGAATTCTGGTGGTTTGAGGGGTTGAATAATAAATGACCCTCTGAATAAACTTTTCTCAATTTAAAAAAAAAAATAAAAAAGAAATAACATTCTTTTTTGCTGCAGTGCATTTCACACTTCCAGGCTGATCTACAGTCCAAATGTCACAATGCCAAGTTAATTCCGAATGTGTAAACCTGCTAAATCTGCAGGGGGTTGAATACTACTTGTAGGCACTGTATATATATATATATATATATATATATATATATATACTTTTTTATATATATATATATATATATATATATACATATAGTTGAAACCAGAAGTTTACATCTACTATCTAAAGCGACACATGTGCATGTCTTTCTCACTGTCTGACATGAAAACAGTATTAAACCTTTCCCGTTTTAGGTCAGTTAGGATTATCAAAATTATTTATATTTGCAAAAGAGAGAGAATGTTTTAATGCATTTTTATTACTTTCTGCAAAGTCAAAAGTTTACATACACTAAGACTACTATGCCTTTAAATAATACGGGACAGCCCATATGATAATGTTATGATTTTGGAAGTTTCTGATAGGTTTATTGGCAACGTCTGATTTAATTAGAGACACACCCATGGATGTATTTTAATACACACCTGAAACACACTGCTTCTTTGTGTAACATCAAGGAAAAGTCAAAAGAAACCAGCCAATATCTCAGGAAGAGCATTGTGGACTTACACAAGTCTGGTTCATCCTTGGGTGCAATTTCCAGATACCTAAAGTTGTCTCGTTCATCAGTACATACAATTATATGCAAGTACAAACAAGATAGGAATGTCCAACGATGTACCCACAAGGTGGAACTTCACCTAACATATGCGGGAGAGACTGTTTAAGCAGAAGCAGGTGATAGTGGTGTTTCAGCTGCAGCATGTATGGGTGAGTCGCTCAGTGGAACAACACCAATTCACCACCAACGAATGAGCCTCCTTGAGGGATCTGTGTGCCTTGTTGCAACTCTTTGACTCTAATGAGTTTGACTTATATTCATGAAAACACAGTTAGAACTTGTTTGTGACAAAGTGACATCTCAATGATGGGGCAGTTTTGGAAATGAATGTATGGGGCCCCTGAGGATTCAGCCGCCACAGAGTACTGCATCTCACTTAAGGTGCAGTACTCATCCCAGGTAAGAAAGAAGGTAATCGCTGGTGTTTCTCACATTCACAAACCACATACAGTTAGGTGCTTTCCCACCGGGGTTGGCCTAGGGTAGATAGGGGTGTGGCCATTACGATGCATGGAACTTTCCCGGTCTCTAGGAGAATCACTTGGGGGGGCGGGCACCACTTGGGGAAAAGGAAGGAGCATCTTCACACTTGAGCAGTTACCCCCGGACACAGCTTGGGGTGAGGAGCACAGTCAGGACCTCGGTCCAGGCATCACCTTACACTTCTGGGAGCACTACAAGACCCATAGCTTGGAGCAGGCAGCTCAGCCCGGGCTTTCTACAGCTACCGGGGATTCCAGGGTCTGCGCAGAGTGCAGGAAATACTGCAACTTGTTCCAAATTCCATCCATGAAATTGGAGGGACCCCGACCAGAAAGGACACACAATGGGAAGACCGACGGTGACTTCCAAATTATCCGGGATCGGCTGGGGCCCATCACGGCAGAGACTCCGGTGCTAACAGTCACTGCCACCCCCAACATCCTCCCTGGGGCTTAGCTTTACCTGTGGAGAGCTGAACCATCCCAGCTGCGACACCATCCACCCCAGAGGACAGCACCCGCAGTGGCAGCCAAACCCTGGCCACACACCACAGGTGGCGTTACGAGACAACTACTGCCAACATCCTCAACCCCTTCATCCTCATCTCCCCACCATCATCCCATCCTTCATCCCTTTGTGGACAACTTGGGGTCACAAAACCAAGCAGGGCCACCTGTGACATCCCCTCACCAGCGCAGAGACGAGTATTCCCAAGACCCAGAGGGGTGCTCCAATTTGGCATCACAGACAGGATTCCGTGCCCACAAAAACGGGTACTGTGCACCTTACAGAACTGTGTCAAAACGTATTTCTTGAAAAAGACAGTCGCCAATAACTATTCCGTGTGGGAAATTAAGGAGCGTGCTATCATGGCGGGACGAAAAAAGAGCCCAAACGCGTGGGTGAAGCCCAGAAAGAGCACGAAGGAGAGCCCCACTGCCGAAAACCAGCAGGAAACTCTGTGCCTGCAAGGATACGTCCACTGAGGAGGAAGCCGAGGCTGTTCCCATAGCCGTAGCAACAGCTCCAGTGATACCGTTTACTATGCCGTACCTGCCGGGAGCAACATGGCTACCCCAGTATCCCGGGGAGGTATATGCCCTGACTGACTTTAAGGAGAAACCCGCTCCTGAAACCATGGACATCCTAATACCGTGTTGTCGCTGTTTTAAGCAGGCTGGACATTTTGCCAGGGGATGTCCCATGAGTATTCAGAGCCAGTGGGCTGGGACCAGCCTTCTGGTACCACCTGCAGCCAAGAAGGAGTAAATGTTTTCTGATGCAAATGTTGATGTTTCTTTTCTTGTTATATTTGATCACACTGCTGACCGGTAAATGCTTAATGTTGAAATGTTTGCCTGATGATGCCTCCCATAATGGGAATATTGTTTATGTGTTTATGATACAACAAAAACTGTGGTGTTCTAATTCTGTTTTATTGCAGCCCAGGAGTACTGCAATTTGCTGTGGGAGAATGTGTGGCACCCCTAAGGCTTCAGTCGCCACAGGGTACTGCTTCTCACTTAAGGTGTGTTACTCATCCCGGGTAAGGAAGAGGTTAATCGCTGGTGTTTCTCACATTCAGAAACCACACACAGGTGCTTTCCCACCGGGGTTGACCTAGGGTGGATAAGGGAGTGGCCATCACAAGGCATGGGACTTTCCCGGTCACTAGGACAACCAACCGGCGGGGGGAGTGGACACCACTTAGGGAAAAGGAAGGAGCATCTTCACACTTGAGCAGTTACCCTTGGACACAGCTTGGGGTGAGGCGCACAATCAGGACCTCAGTCCAGGCATCAACTTACATTACTGGGAGCACTATAAGACCTGTGGCTTTGAGTAGGCAGCTCAGCCCGGGCTCTCTACAGCTACCGGGGATTCCAGGGTCTGCAGAGAGTGCAGGAAACACCCGTAGCTCGTTCCACATTCCATCCATGGGATTGGAGGGACCCCGACCAGAAAGGACATACAGTGAGAACACAGGCGGTAACCTCCAAATTATCCAGGAACGGCTGGGGCCCATCACGGCAGAGACCGGCACTCCAAGGGTGACAACCGTACTGTGAGTAAAAGACCTTGAACAGCAACTACTGAATCAGCCCTTCATTGCCGGCGCCGACGCCCCGCGCTCCTGTGCCACCAGTCACTACCACTCCCATTATCCTTTCTGGGGTCTGGCTATACCTGTGGGGAGTTGAACCATCCCGGCTGCGACACCATCCGCCCCAAAGGACAGCACCCGCAGAGACGGCCAATCCCTGGCCGCACACCACAGGTAGAGTCACGAGACAACTACTGCCAAGATCCTCAATCCCTTCATCCTCATCTCCCCACCATAATCCCATCCTCCATCCCGTTGTGGACACCTCGGGGTCACGAAACCAGGCAGGGACACCCGTGACTTCCCCTGACCCTCACCGGCCCGGTGACGAGTACTCCCAGGACCCCGTGGGGTGTCCAAATACGTTAAATCTGTGGTATGGGAATAAGGGGTACTTTGCACGTTGCGACATCGCTACTGCGATATCGTCGGGGTCAAATCAAAAGTGATGCACATATGGCGCTGGTAAGAACGTCGCAACCTGTTAAGCCTAGAAGCGCTGATAAACGATCGCAAAAGCGTCGTAAATCGGTGATCTGTGTAGCGTCGGACATTTTCATAATGTCGCACCAATAGGAGATACGATGTTGTTCCCCGTTCCTGCGGCGGTGTGAAGCCGCAGGAGCGAGGAACATCTCCTTACCTGCCTCCACCAGCTATGCTCAAGGAAGGAGATGGGCGGGATGTTTACGTCCCGCTCATCTCCGCCCCTCCGCTTCTATTGGCCACCTGCCGTGTGACGTCGCTGTGACGCTGCACGACTCGCCCTCTTAGGAAGGAGGTGGGTCGCCGGTCAGAGCGACGTCGCAGGGTAGGTAAGAGCGTGTAAAGCTGCCGTAGCAGCATGTGCGACGGGGGCGGGTACTATCGTGCTTGGCATCGCTAGCATCGGCTAGCGATGTCACAGCGTGCAAAGTACCCCTAAGGCCCATCAGCTTTCTTCAGTTGTTATGGACTCATGGAAAAGTACTAGAGGATCTTTAAAATGTTGAAATCATGGGAAAGTAAACTTTTCATTGTCACATAAAACTTTAAAAATCACACAGTATTTCAACATTAAAAACATTTATTTAACATAAAGGTAGCTGCTTTTCATGGCCCTGCCTGGTGGAACAAGACCTCCTTGCCTACAGCATAACAGACACAATTATAGCTAATACCACTGTGACCTTTGCCTAATTGTTCCAGTCATGGACTCGTGCACCCAAATTAGGTGATCAGAGATACAATGAAAACAAGCTTATAATAGGCTTCAGCAGTTTCAACTGGCAGTCTTTCATATCACCCTGCCTAGAACAGCAGTGTGGGATACTAGATGTAATAGATAGCAATGTTGAATAAACCTCAGCAATAGAGCAAATGAAATTTACTTTCAACAGTTTATTACCACAGTTGTTGTTTTACTCTTTCAAAGACACATGAAAAATTCAGAATGTGATTGTTCTCGGTACTATTCCTATAATAAATATGCTTCGAAAGCTTTAACTGGTGATGAGTATATTTTAAAGATGAGCAGATCAATCCACTGCAGATCGACTTTGAGTAGAATTTCCTGAAGTTTGCAGATCTCCACAAATTTATAGAATTTTGCTGAGGATTGCAGCAGACAGAGAATGGGCTCAAGATAACCGGCATGGCCGAGTGTGTATCCCAATAAGCCCTTGCAGTTATCCATCACATAGCCAATCTTTAAGGACTATCACAGCCACTATAAAAGATGAGAGCCAGCTAAGCAATACCATGTTATAATGGGCCAGTTCGTGCATTGCGATCAAATCTCAACTGATTTGTACATAAATCTGACTGTGCTCTTGGTCTATGAATAATACTCCACAAAGATTCAAGTGCTGGGAGGTGTTGGACCTGCATAGTCAGTGTGACAGAGAATCGATTGATCTATGATATATTGCAGTAACAACACCTTAGTAGCAGCATATTTTTTTATTCTTCATAAAACTGCAAACAAAGCGGTCAGTTTTATACCCCCTAAGATACTCAATGACTACATTCTTACTCCTTTTTCTGGTTCCAACTTCCCAATAACTATGTCCCTCTGCTCAGTGTAAACTGGTTGGTCCTTCAGTGCTGTACATGTGACTATGGAAAACTGCATTTCCCACAAACACCCAGCTGCCTTTCCATATTCATTGCACTGTTTGTATATGGCTGACATTACCTACAGATATTGCTGAAAGTGTTGGCACCCTTGAATTTGTTATAGAAAATGAAGTACCGTATTTCTCACAGAATATTATTGCAATTACACATGTTTTGCTATACACATGTTTATTTCCTTTTTGTGCATGGGAACAACACAGAGAAAAAAGGCCAATTAAACATAACTGCACAAAAAATCCTCAAAATAGACTGCACAAAATCGTTGGCACCTTTCCAAAATTGTGGGTAAACAACTTTGTTTCAAGTATATAATGCTTGTTTAAACTCACCTGTGGCAAGTACCAAGTGTGGGCTTAATGAAATCATACCTGAAGCTAGATAAAAAGGGGAGAAGTTGACTCAACTTTTCCATTGTGTGTCTGTGTGTGCTAATTGAGGTCTCTTCCTAAACGGAAGAGTTATGGTGCGGAGAATAACTGCTGGGTTAACTCGGAAGATCTGCATGCTGATCGTCTGGTAATAGAATTTTATCAGCGACATAGGAGGATGGGTATTTAGGCAGGTTCAATGGCCCCTTGAGGAAGGTGATTACTGTCATGCCTCAGATTTAATCCGTTAGCTGCCTGTGCTGTGGTCTGTTTCCCTCTGAACTGGACCAAACTCAGATTCAGTCGGTGTCCTGGTTCTGAACACTTTGTGTGTTCTTTCCCTTTCCGCTAACAAGTCTTTCCAATCCTGTAATTCTGCCACCCTATCACCCGATTGATGTAACTATTTAAAGCTTCTCCAGGCTTGCATTTCCTGCTGGGGATATTTCTCAAATTGACCCCGCTTGGAATCACAGCCTAAGTGTTTGTCCAAGCAGTTAGTTACTTTTGATTTACCTTATTTTTACTCCAGTCTTCCACTGGATACTTAAGGGGGTATGTGAAACCCTCAATGACCGTTTAGGAAGCAAAGATCCAAGGGGTCATCTCAGTCTTCCGGTTAGGGTTCTTTCAGTCTGCACAGGGGCCTTTAGGGACTATGCAGCTGGGATCTTTAGTCTGTATAAGAATCGGGCAGGTCAGGTGTAGTCATTTTTAGTTAGACCTTATTTTACGTTATTTTCCACATGTGCACTTTAGTGTGCATAACAGCAACATAATCAAGACGTTTCCAACCCATTGCGCTGTAGGTAATCTGCCCAGACTTGGACGGCATAGAAAAAGTGATGAAAGGTTGCAACACAGGATAGTTTGGATGGTGGATATACAGCCGACAATCAAGTTCTAAAGAAATCAGTGTCAGTGCAAACTATCTGTTGACATTTGAATTAAAGGAAACACTATGGCAGATGACCCAGGAGGACCTCCCTGCTAACACTGAAATATAAAAAATTCTAGACTGCAGTTTGCCAAAATGTATGTGAGTAAGTCAACATCCTTCTGGGAAAGTGTCTTGTGAACAGATGAGACCAAGATAGAGTATTTTGGTAAAGCTCATCATTTTACTGTTTGAATAAGACCTACAAAGAAAAAAACGCAGTACATACAGTCAAATATAGTGGAAGTTCAAAGATGTTTTGGGTGTCTTGACTGTGTGCAATGTATCATGAAATCTGAAGATTACTAAAGGATTTTGGGTCACAATGTAGTCTTCTGTGTCAGAAAGCTGGGTTGCATCCTAGGTCATGGTTCTTCCATCAGTGCAATGACCCCAAACATACTTCAAGAAGCATCACGAAATGGACTGAAATAAAGTGCTGGAGAGTTCTGATGCGGTGAGCAATGAGTCAGGATCTCAATCCTATTGGAGATCTGTTTATAAATCTGAAAATTGCTGTTGGGAGAAGGCAGCCTTCAATTATGAGAGACCTGGAGCAGTTTGCAAAAGAAGAGTGGTCCAAAATATCCGTTGAGAGGTGCAAAAAGCTTGTTGATGGTTATAGGAAGCGATTGATTGCAGTTATTTATTCCAAAGGGTATGCACCAAATATTAAGTTGAGAGTGCCAACAATTTTTTCCGATCCATTTATGGAGATTTATGTGAAATTATGTCCAATTTGCCTTTTTTTTCCCTCAGTTTTTTGTGTTGTTCCAATTCCCACAAAGAAAATAAAAGTGTATAACAAAACATGTGTAATTGCAAGAATTTTCTGGGAGAAATAATTTATTGCCTGGAACAATTTCAAGGGTGCCAGCACTTTTGGCTATGACTGTATTTCTCAAATCTACTCTGTGATCTGCTATTGGCAACAGGTGGTTAGCTGTCATGAGGAGATAGCAGTATGGCAATGCTTTTGTTTATTAATAATTAAAGGCAGTCTGTGAACACAGAATAACTGGTCAAAGTTCAAGCGCTTGGTGCATCATGGCATGGCCAAACATTTTAGATGGAAAACTTATTTTGTTCCAGCTATTTTTGACCTTCTCTGACTTTATGAAACCAGGGCTTTCAATCAAAGAAGAGGGCATTGGGGTGGAGATAAAGGGAAAACAAGCAGGTGGGAAGGTGCACTTACATAAATATTGTCCACGCTATGATGCATTGAGCACTTGTGCTTGGTTTGAACAGTCATTCTGTGCTGACAGTCCCCTTAATATTTATTAATAGATACTGTATATCCTTGAATCAATATACATAAATGCAGGGGTGGAATTTAGCCAGTTCTCACCAGTCCAGGGTTACTGGTAGTTAAAATTACCACCGATTCCCTGAAGCGGCAAGAAGCAGTGACCCTACCCGGTATTGAAGACACAGGATTGAAGATAAGGGGCCTTGAATGAGGGATAAATGGGCCCTGCATGGACACATAGGTGACAAAGGATGTGGGACATAAAGGCTCAGGATGAGGAACAAAGGGCAGCAGAATGGAGGATATATGGGTCCAGGATGGAGGACATAAGGGCCCAGAATGGAAAGCTTAGGGGACCAGGATGGAGGACATAAATATCCAGGATGAAGAACATAGGGACCAGGATAGGAGATATAAGGGTCCAGTTTGTGGAACATAGGGGCTCAAGATAGAGGACATATGGGAACTATGCAAACCATAAGTGCCCAACAATAGTGGACATGAAGGCTCACAATTGGGGACAAGGGTACCCAGGATGAGGTACATAGCGGCCTAGGATAGGGGACATAGGAGCCCAGGAAGGGGGACTTGGGAGACCCTGATAGAGGAAATAGGGGCCCTGGATGGGATACATTATTACATTAAGGGGTCAGGATGGGAAACATTATTAAAAAAAATAGGCTCAGAATTTGTGACATTATTATTGCAAGGGGCCCATGGTGGAGGACATTGTTACAAGAAGGTGCCAGGATTACCTGTACAATTATACTATACAAAGTTCATGTTTATAATTTCACCGGTGATCACTGTGTTACTTGTACACTATACATTATATGCTATATAAAGAGTTCCTGTGTATAATGTCGGTGGTGATCCTTGTACTACATGTAAATGTGCACTGTTTACAGAGCTCCTGTGTATAATGTCCCTGATGGTAATGTTAGTGCAATCAGTATTATATTTTTTGGTAATGATCAGTATTGTAGTATTCAGTCATTATTTGGTGATAATATATGGTCTTGTCATGGTGTGGAGATATTTGTATTTTGTATATGGTATTATTCAGTATCTGTAATGTTAATATGTGGTCTGATGATGAAGTGATGGTATTTATCATTTGTATATGGTGCTATTTGGTCTCTATGTCATTTGGTGCTAATATGTGGTTTGGTCATGGTGTAGTGGTATTTCACTCTTGTATGTAGCTCTAATTTGTCATTATGTTTATCTTATCGGATCATGGTGTGCTGATATTTCATGAATATTTGACCTGTGGCTGCTAAGACCAGAGATTAGGTGTAGTAGACATTTGAGGTGACAGATGGACAGATGGTCATCCTTTCCAATTTAAACAAGGTTCCTTGACCTTTAGTATTACTTTCAAAACTTATAGAATTCCCATACTAACAAGTGACTGGAAAAATGTGTAGTTATCATAAATTAGCATAATTTAGGGTAAATGTAGGGTTGAGGAGTAAAGCAATTTTACTATTAGCTACTGTCACTTTTTGCATTTTGTGGTTAAGGAAAGTGTACATAAAAATCTCTGTAGCTAACAGAATGGGTATGGCATTCTAATGGACATGGTTTCCTAGCATGGTTTCCTAACACTAGCAGGGAACCTGTTATTAAAAATGTGAATCCCACCTCTGCATAAATGCAATTATCTTCTGTCCTCACCATACTATCTAAAGATTTATAGTTAGGAATGAGAAAACCCATGGATATTTGGGTTCGCTGGCTTCGGCCGGACCTTAATAAAAAGTTTGGTTTGGGACCCAAACTTGACCTCAGAGGCCAAATCCCATATAAGCCAATGGAGACCCTATCTTGTGTGCTAAAATGGCTGGAAAATGGTCGCAGTAAGTGAAAGGGAGCAGCAAATGGAAGCAAAACGGAGGCAATTGTCCTGCAAACAAATGTGGATAAGGAATAATTAAAAAATGAAAAAAAAACATGGGCTCGCTACTATTTTTAACAATTAGCCCGGGTAAAGCAGCATCTGCAGATTGCAACCCTCAGCTGTCAACTTTACCTTGTCTGGTTATCAAAATGTGGGGATTCTAAACCATTTTTTTTTTAATTATTTAATTTAAAAATCCAGCATGAACTCCACCTTATTTTTGATAACCAGTCAAGTTAAAGAAGACAGCTGCAGGCTAGTTTTATCAGGGTCGGAAGGCCCATGGTTATTTGGATCCTTCCCAGCCTGCAAATAGCAGCCCCCAGCCACCCCACAAGTGGCGCATCCATTAGATGCGACAATTTTGGCACTTTGCTGGGCTTTTCCCGATTGCACTCCTGCGGTGGCAAACATTGTAATACTTTTGGGGTTGAGGTCAAGCCCAAGAGTAAGTAATGGATGGGCATCTATTAGACACCCACATTACTAACCCGGCAAGAATGCAATATAAAAAACATACACAGGGGAAAAAAAATGTTTATTTGAAAAAAAAAAAACCCACTCCCCACACTCCCTCGTACACCAATTTATTAATGAAAAATAAATACTGCAAATCCTGACAATCCAAAGGGTATAATACCAAGATGTTCTTTGAATCATATGGAGCTGCGTTCTGACAACTTTCTCAGAAAGCAGCTCTATAGGTCACTGCCAGTCAGCGGCAGCTTGGAAGTTCTCACACCGCCGTTACTGACATCACTGTTCTTGAGAAATTTCGTACATACAGTGGACTGGCAGTAACCCCTATGCAGCCTTGTTTTGGCAGGCTGGAATGTCTCACGAGCATTGATGTCACTATCATCAGCTGCCCAGCTCGTGAGAAACTCTTAGCCAGCCTGACAGTAACCTACTGTCTCTCTCGCTCCCTCTCTATCTCTCTCTATCATCTCTCTCTCTCTATTCACCTCTCCATGTCCATCTCAGCTCTCCCACTCCTCTGCCTGACCATCTCAGTTCTTCCCTCCTTGCCATGACTATCTCAGCTCTCCTCTCCCTGACTGTCTCAGCTCTGCTTTCTGCTCCCTTACTGTTTCAGCTCTCCTCTTCTCTCCCTGCCTGTATCAGCTGTCTTCTACCTGACCATTAAAGCTCTCTTCTCCTTTGCTCTCCCTCACTGTCTCCACTTTCCTATCCCTCTCTCTCTCCTTTCCCTTTCCTCTCTTTTCTCTTACCATCTCAGATCTCTGCTCCCTGACTGACTGTCTCAGCTCTGCTACATCTAAGTGAAACGGTCAGATGTAGCAGAGATGGTCAGAGATATTGCATCAGTCTTTGCTCTGCATTTGTCATGGCAACATCAGTAACTCAGTGACATCACCGTTTGCGAGATATTTCAGGCTGCCACTGACCGGCACTGGCCTATGGAGCCGCATATTGCGAAATTTCTCAGAACGCAGGTTCATAGGATTCAATGGACGTCAGGGCACATTACTCTTTGGATTACGTCGGAGTCTCCAGGATTTATTTTTCCTTAATAAATTGCTGAGTGTAGGAGAGTGTTTATTCAAATAA